>NW_020664374.1:26538653-26639526 GCF_002925995.2 Terrapene triunguis | reverse complement strand
TTTTTTTTTTTTTTTTTTTTTTTTTTTTGCTTGGGGCGGCCAAAAAGTCAGAGCCGGCCCTGCATATTTGAAGATGGTTATCAGGTCCTCTCTCTTTCTTCTTTTCTTAATAAGAGCTCAGGTACTGTGGTGATGGATGGTAATATTAAAAACTCTAAAGTAGAAACACTCTAAATTGTTTACATTAGTAAGTGCTATCATATACCTTGAACTCAAATCAACAGACTATGAGTTAAGGATAGATAACAAGCACAATATTATTTCTTGTCTCATTTTTATAGCAAAATCCTTTCAGAGCACCATGAGATCCTTGGTTCTTAGCTGCCAGCAAAACTTTGCAACTTGTCATCTGTCTCAGTCAGAGATATGAAGTTAATCACCTTTGCATTTATTCATGCTGCAAAATATCCTAGAACCATGGCCTTTATGAGATTAAACTTTGTACTTTCCCAGCATTTCCATGAAAAACCTGAACATTGCCTACCAAGTCTTCGGGCAAAATGTAGCTGAAAATTGCCGTAAGCTTTTGAGTAGCTGGTGTGTGTTTTTTTTTTTTTTTTTTTTTTTTTTAATAAACTTATTACAAGAAACTTTCCCTCTTACTTAATCTGAATTATCTTAACTTTCAGACTTGTTTTATAGCCTCTTGTATTTCTCCATTTTAAGAGATGAGGCTAAGGAAGATTGAACCATTTGTCTGACATAAAACTCTACCAAATACTGCCTAAAACTTTTGTTGTTTGGTATGGTTTGATCCACACTGTTGAAATTTCTCAAGTCCCCTGAGGACAAATGCACAAAACAACCTAATTTTCAGCTCTGGGTAGAGTAACAAATTGATCACATACATGTATCTACTGAAAATACACAAATATTTCTTTTCTGTTTCACTAGCTCTGAAGATATTGAAAGCATGAAAATAAGAGATTCTACATTAGCCTACATAACCGACTATACTGAGGCTAAAGAGGAAGTTGGGTTGCCTACAGTTTTTGTACTGTAATCACTCCTATTTAAATTGATCACTGTTTAACATGACCTTGTATTTGATTATGATCCAAATAATTATTTTGTACAAAAAAACCTCTAATTAAAATAGTCACTGTAGACCAGTATTATTTGAATCACTAGTTACAGAAGTTACCATTAATAAGAAGGAGGTTTAACATACTAAATAAAGGAGGACCCATGGTAATGAAAGAGGGCTTAACTTGAAATTAGATGGTTTGCCGCTGCTGCTGGTTTTTTATTTATAAACAAAGCTCTACTGTGTTTTGCAAGCTGTGATGTGCCCCCTGGTGGTCATATGAATAATAGCCACTAATTTTGGCTTAAGTGTTTATAAGGGACTTCAAATCAAAAGTCCCAATATGTAAAACATTGGATCTCTCTTTCAGAAACAGTGGAAAACAGAAGGGAAATCTTTTTATATCAGTTTATCTGAGAGAGATTATAGAAGTAAACAATTTTGCCTTTTTGTTGTGTCCAAGAAAAAAATAAACGCATTTTGCTTTGACTTATGATCTGTTTTACCAAGAGCATAAAGAAAGCTGACATAACTTACTATGGCATGGAGAAGCTGAAGGTCAAAAGGGGTGAAGTCACAAGATAAGCATTGTCCAGGTTCAACACAGAGAACTTGGGCAGAGACAAAAAGGCACATTAGCCTCTTAAGAATTGTAAGTGTCAGGTTGCAAATCTTGACAAGCTCTGGTCTGATGCTGACACCCACATCATCCAAGGCTGTAATTTAACATATATCTAAAACTGCAGAAGGGAATAGTGTAATATAAAGATTTTATTGACGTTCATTTGGGATGGCACATTAGTAACAAGTGAGTGACAGGGTGCAGGTCATTTAAAGAATGGCCGATGCAACATTTACACACTCTATCTAGGTACGTATGTGATGCTCCTCCTCACTGTGCTAGCTGAGCTCATCTGTGGCATCGAAGTGCCTACCCACATTGTATCATCACACATTCTGTATAGGGCTTGGAAATATTCAGATACAGCAGTGGTGGGGGGCCATAGAAGTAGCTAGACAGAGTGTATAAATGTTTTGTCTCCATGGTTTGAAAAAGGTGGTGGTTTTTTTGTTTTTTTTTTGGTATCCCTTGGCTCATAAAGCCCCAGTGCTTTAATTATTGTGGGCCAGATTGCCCCCTCCCAGGGGAAATCCCACAGGAGGGAGTTCCAGGGAAGAAAATCTCTGAGGATCCCTCCACTGAACTTCTTTCATATTGGGAATGATCCTACGCCCGTGGAAGTCATTGGAAGTCTTTCCATTGAATTAAGTGGGCTTTGGATCATACCCATTGTGTTGTGGGAGGGCAGAATTTGCCAGTGGAAATACAGCTCAGTCCCCTTTCCACAGATGGAGGATCCCCTCCACATATATATCTGGGGCAAGATCCCTTCCCTTGCCCCTCTGCTTTGTTAGTCCAGCCTTAAACGGCTAACAAGACCTAAAGAAACCCCTACAAATGACCTAATAACTCTTCTAGGCCTAAAAATATGTTGACTTTAAATTTTTCAACATTAGAAACAAGTGCTGTGTGTTATGTTGAAAAGTTAGGACTATCCCCTTTCCAGTGGCATAGGATTTCTGTTTCCAAATCAGGCCTGCACCAGTAATTGGCTCAATGTCTTACAGCTTTCTGAATATTGTTTGTCCAGTGTAATTTGGACATGGAGGCAGGTGAGGGGCAACAGGAATTCCACATTTGCCAGAGAAAAGTTCCCTCCTTTCTCTCAATCTTTAAAAAATAAAATCGAGGTTGTTTTGAAAGGCCTCACCTTCTTGGAATGTCAGAAGTAGTCTAATTAGTGGGTAGAACGCAGGTGCAAAAGTCATAGGTGCATGAATATGTGCCTGGGTCTACACGATTGCATACTGTGGTCAAGATTTTTAAAAAGCACTAATGATTTTGGGTGCCTCAACTGGGAGAGTGGGAGGGGAATGTCCAACTCTGAGACATCTTAAAGAGGCTGAATTGTCTGAAACTGTTGAGCACCTGCCCTCTAAAAGCCTCTCAAGCTGAGCACCCAAAAATTAAGTCTGCCAAAGTCACTCATTAACTTTGAAAATCTGGGCAAATATATTACACACCAAACACTACATTACAAGGAACATTAAGGTTGCCAAGTCAAGCACTCAAGCTAGGAAATGCCAGAATTAAGTTCCTGTGCAACCTTTTTTCAGTCCCTTTGTGCATAGCTACTAACTACGGCCGTGTCCAGAGATCTCTTAACAAACTTATC
Source organism: Terrapene triunguis (assembly GCF_002925995.2). NCBI lineage: Eukaryota > Metazoa > Chordata > Testudines > Emydidae > Terrapene > Terrapene triunguis. The sequence continues at coordinate 26,636,262 of NW_020664374.1, read as the reverse complement.
TGTCTGGCTCAGCTTGTACATTGAGAAAAGCTTGCCTTGAGCCAGGGCAGCCACCCCCATTTTCCAAATGAGTTTTCTCCAGTTACATGTGTATATAATGGGGTTTGAATTGCTTTTTTTCCCTCTGGGATAGCCTATTTAGGATATCAAGATCCTTAATGATGATTAGTAGTTGCCTTTCAAGAGCTCATCCTCCTCATAGATATTGCACCTCACATCTATCTATATTTCTCTGACCTAGCTACTTTGTGTTGTGTTCCATGAAATAAGTAGATTGGAATTTTCCCCAGTACAACTCCCTCAACTCATTTTATGTTATGAACTATTAAAGACAAGGTCCAGCTATTAAAGGTTGTGCCACCTATGGTTAGATACCCACCATTTTCCATTCTGAGACCCTTTTTTCAGCTGCTTATAACTCTTTGCCAAACTTTAACAGTACAGGATGAAATTTTCCATGCTGGGTGTCAGCTTCAGGCTTTTTTTTTTTTTTTTTTTAAATTTTCAGCCAGAATGGTTCAGCAATTGCTGAGAATGAGGTTAGAGGAAAAATACATTGTTTTGCCCATGTTAAAATGGTGTTACAGCTGTTTCATTGAGAAGATCTAGTGCCTCCATGCTTCATAGCTAGGGTGACCATACAGCAAGGGTGAAAAATCGGGACAAGGGGTGGGGGTAATAGGCACCTATATAAGACAAAGCCCCAAATATCGGGACTGCAGCAACGGAGGACTTTTCCTGCAATTGTTCCTCCTGATGACCAGAGGCTGCTGTGGAACCAGGCACAGGAACTGAGAGCAAGGATACTGTCTATGCTGGCTTCTCAGTGCTTCCCCAGCTGGTGCCCAGGTAGTGGGGAGGCAGTCCACGTGGAATGCAGAGGGGGAGAAGCTGAGCCTAGGGGTGACAAGGTGAAAATAGTTATAATGGAAAATGAAGGCCCGATTTAACTACAGGCATCACTACCTGCTCCTCCTTGTAACAGTTTGCTGAACTCTGCTATAACAACATTTATCTTCCAAGTTTGACAAGCGTCTTACTAAAGTCACCACCGATGAGTTCTCCCTCCTCTCCTCAGTCATGCAGGAAAATGGCCTCACAAAGCTGTGCCACCATGTATTTACAGCAAGAAGCTATGATGGGGGCAGAGAACAATTTACGCATACTTCCAAGGTTTGTGTTTTCAATGTTCTTTAAGTTTTGGGCAGTTGGAATTGACTTCTTGATTGACTTACAGCAGTGTTTCCCAAACTTGGGACGCCGCTTGTGTAGGGAAAGCCCCTGGCGGGCCGGGCCGGTTTGTTTACCTGCCGCGTCCGCAGGTTCGGCCGATCGTGGCTGCAGTTCGCTGCTGCAGGCCAATGGGAGCTGCTGGAAGTGGCAGCCAGTATGTCCCTTGGCCTGCGCCGCTTCCAGCAGTTCCCATTGGCCAGGAGCGGCGAACCGCGGCCAGTGGGAGCCGCGATCGACCGAACCTGCGGACGCGGCAGGTAAGCAAACCGGCCCAGGGGCTTTACCCTGCACAAACAGTGTCCTAAGTTTGGGAAACACTGACTTACAGTAATGTAGTGGTACTAGGAGACTGTATTAAGCATTGTGGCAGCTGTGATGAAGCAGAAGAAACTAGAGTTATTTTAACACAGTGATTACCCCAGAAAAATGTTTAAACGTTTTCATTTCTCCCAAAGGTTATCCATTTATAAGCATGATTCTTGTTTCACACAGTATGACTGAAAAAAAAAAAAAAAAAAAAAAAACTTCACTTACTGAGAATTAGGTCTTCATGTATTTGAACCAATAAGCTGGCTCAGCAAAGCCCACAAGCTGCCTTGTAATTAACTGTGAGCTCCAAAGATTGTGGATCAATCATTTAGATTGCCAGTCCAGCAAAGTTGCAAACTAGGGAATAATGAGGTTTAAGTTCTTGATGTGCCAAGGTAAAATAGTTCTTGCTTGAATTGGGGAAGGGAAGAATAGAGAAATTATTGATCATTCATACTGAGAAACACCATTTAAACCTGACAGGAGCATTTTTTTTTTTTTTAAATAATTAGGCCAGCTGGGGTGGAGATGGAGTGGTTAGCAGACCTCGAAGCGAGCCCTGCTTTGAGCTAGTGTAACAGTTGGGAGATTCTGTTACATATGCTTGCAATTCTAGCCTCAAGGTATCAGGGAAAGTAGAATGAGTTCTCTGAAGCATTTTATCTGATTCCAGATAAAAGTTCAAGGACTTGTTTTGCCCCTGGACATCAGGATGCTTCTGCACCAGGTCACGCTGGACAATACTGCCTTGTGTGTAGCTGTAATGGATTTTCAGATACCCACTTTGACTCCAGCAAGGGATATGGAGCTATCCAGTGTGAATCAAGTCAAAAGCACCTCATTTTCTTTGTAGCACAAAAAGGGCCTCCACTGTTACCTTCTCACAAGAAATGGGCATATTTTTATTAGGGCCAGATGCTGATCTCTTACTTGACTGGGGCTTATGAGATCTGGGTTCTATTCCTAGGTCTGCCACTGGCCCGCTAGGTTTCTGTGTCTGTTTTCCCATCTATAAGAAAGTGATAATGATTTACTGATAAATGCTTTATAAGAGATGTTGTTGTTAATCTGACTACTACCTTAGTCCAGAAGTACTCCCCTTTAATGAAATGAGTTACTCTGCACTTTTAATTTAATTTGCAGAGTAGGTGATTTTATAATTCCAGCAAGGAGGTTCAGAATTTAGCCTTTAGATGTTGAAATGCTCCTCAAAGCTCAGATTTTGGTATGTGCCAATAATAGGGTGGCCTGCCCCTTTAAGGCCTGGAGCCAGCCAGCACTATCCAGTTAGTCCTGCCTGCCACACCTAGAATGGAGTTGTGGGGTGTAATTAGTAGAACCTGCTGGGTATGGAGGTCCTGATTGTCCCATGTAGAACCTCAGGAAACTGCAGAAGGGTGGTGAGAGAGAGGTTTTAGCAGAAGCTTGCTAAGACAGGCAATGGCTGCTGGCAGTGAATAGGCTCGAGTAAGTAGCCTTGAGTCTTCAGGGAGAAGGCTCCAGAAAGGGAAGGACTGAGAGTTCCCCCTGTCCCGCTGAGACAGACTGAAGGAGATTTCTGAACTTTATTTTGGGAATGATTTTTACTATTTTAATAAATCCAACCCCAAGGAGGAGTGTTGCTGAACCAGAAAAGAGTTGTTTTGGTGGGTTAATTGAGAGAGCCCTGGAAAGGGGGAAACTGAAGCAGGGGGCTGTTTGGCAGGACTGCCCTGAAGCCATGAGGTAGGGGGTGTTTGGGATGTGGCCACCAGCTGACAGTTGTGTGCTCACCTTTAAACTGCCAGTGCGCACAATGAGGAAGCCACTGAAAAAAAATTCTGCCTTTGTTTAATCTTGTTCTCTTTCCTGGGGAAAAAGAAATGCCTATAGAATCTTACCCCCTCTAGAGAAAGGATCTGAAGCACTTGGTCTTGGCAGAATCAGTGCTGGCAATTTTGAGTAAAATCACAGGTTCTTGAGGCAAAGGCACCACTGAAGGAAGAAGAACTGACACCTGGCTGATGAGGTGGTGCATTATCAGCATCCACAGTCTTCAAAATGAGTAGCACTGGCAAAGTGCTGCACTGAGGGAGAGCACAAGCAAAACTACCTTGGATCTCCAAAGGGATGCTTGCGTGAGGAAGCCCAATGAAGAAGAGAAATAGAGAACAGAAGCCAGGGAGATGGCACAACAAGTCATAAGCAGCACATGGGCGAAATTCATTCTTTGTTTAAATCCTTTAATGTTTTGGGCTCTACAAATTTAAAACCAGATAAATAGTTTGCTTTTTCTGTTCCCCCAGAGAAGGTGATGGGCCATATTCTGCTCTCAATTACAGTTGTGTAAATCCAGAACAACTCAACTGAAGTCAATTAAATTACTCCAGATTTACACCATAACTGAGAGCAGAATTTGGTCAATAAGGACTTAATTGACTGCACACTGGATCTTTCCATTGACTTCAGTGTACCTGGTTCAAGCCTTAAGTCTTTGCCTGCAACAATCTTGCCACTAAAGAGAGAGAATTTCTTAACATGACATAACTTTTGCTTTTCTCAGTAGGCTGGTGTAACTTGTCAGCTGCTCAACAGGGCTCTTCTTAATACAGATGTGGCTTGGAACTGTCACCTGCTGTGCTGAAACTACCTCTGAGCTGGTTTTCTTTGTCAGCTTGGGACTCCAGAACCCTGCCTTGTTGAGCCAGACATGCTAACCTGCTGCAACACAGACTCAGGGTCTGAACCACGTCCCCAAAGTTGCAAATTTAACTGAAAACAGCTCTGCAAGTACTCCTCTCTCCAGCATCCAGACACCCAGTTCCCAAATAAATCAGTTTTACTCTGTATAAACCTTATACAGGGTAAACTCATAAATTGTCTGCCCTCTATAACATTGATAGAGAGATATGCACAGCTGTTTGCTCCCCCAGGTATTAATCACTTACTCTGGATTAATTAATGACCAAAAGTAATGTTATTAAGTATAAAATGTAGGATTTAAGTGGTTTCAAGTAATAACAGGCAGAACAAAGTAAGTTACCAAGCAAAATAAAACAAAACACGCATGTCTAAGCCTAATACATTAAGAAACTGAATACAGGTAAATCTCACCCTCAGATGTTCCAATAAGCTTCTTTCACAGACTAGACTCCTTCTTAGTCTGGGGCCTGGGCCCAATCCTTTCCCCTGGTACTGTCCTTGTTAGTTCTAGCTCAGGTGATAACTAGGGGATTTGTCATGCCTGGCAGCCCCCTTTGTTCTGTTCCACCCCCTTTTATAGCTTTGGCACAAGCTTTTGTCTCTCTAGATCCCCACCCCTCCTTCTAAATGGGAAAGGACCAGGTTTAAGATGGATTCCAGTTCAGGTGACATGATCACATGTCACTGTAAGACCTCCTTCTTCATTACCTTGTAGCTGGGAGATGCATACACAGGAAGGCTTGCAGGTAAACAAACCCATTCACAGTTCATTAATTCTGAAGTGCCCTTAATGGCTTCCACTTAACGTGTTTGCATCAGTAATACAAGTTTATATCTTCTTCTCCTAATTCCAGACATAGAAATAATGCATGCAAACAAATAGGATGAACACACTCAGTAGATCATAAGCTTTGTAATGATACCTTACAAGAGACCTTTTGCATGAAGCATATTCCAGTTACATTATATTCACACTCCTTAGCATATTTCCATAAAACATATGGAGTGCAATGTCACAACAGGATTGGGTTCCCCTACCCTTTCTGTCTTGTTCGTCACTTTTTACTTTGCCCTTACACATTTCTGAACTGCAGCATGAAGTCCTGATTTGAAGTAAATTTCAAACTCGCTGCATACCACCTCCTTTCCTTGCAAGCTGATTTTAAAAAGGGGGTGAAGAATGGGACTGAATAAAGAGGTATGATCTTAAGCATAATCCTCCCCATGCTAACGAGTTGCATGGCTGTGTTCCCCTCTTTAGTCTTGACTGTTGCTACTATACAGGAGTAACTTGGCAGCCACTCAGCAGCATTCTAATTTAATGCAGGACCAGGTACCCTGGTGCTATTCTACTTTATGCTTGTGCAAATCCCTTGCTTTCAGTGAGTTACTACTATGTAAATTGGATTAATACAATGACATAGCAGGGCCCCTGTTTTTAATCATTATGCTTTAAAGGGCAGCACTGAACACTTGTTCTATCAGGATCAAGCCCCAAATGGGTCTGAATAGAATAACTTCCACCAATTTGGCATTCACTGAGTGTGCAGATGAGAGCTACTTACATGCCAAGGGCAGAAGGTGAAGGTGAAAAGCAACTATCAGGAGGGTGTAAAATAAAACCGGGACTTTACTTTAATTTATGACTCTCCTGTGTTTAACCTTCCCCCTGGGCATACATTTAGCAGTGGTGGAATGAGTGTAACTCCATTGTTTTGAGGGGATCTTACATCAGGACTTTGGTCCCCTTGGAATACTAAAGCAGGGATCTACTTTGCTACTTATTCCTGTTTTATGACCATAGAAGACTAGGGTTGGAAGAGACCTCAGGAGGTCATCTAGTCCCACTGCTCAAAGCAGGACCAACCCCAACTGAATCACCAGTTGACACGTGACATTTAGTTTACATAAAATGACCAGATTTTCAAAATCAAAACCAGGGACACTTTTGTGGTGACATTTTTTCAGGGTTGCAAAAGACTTACCTCCACCCAAAACAGCACTTAAAAAAAAAAAAGTGCTGTGATGGCTTCTGAAGCTGGCAGTCTTCCGGGCATATTTCTCAGAGTGGAGGGTGCCAGTGACTTAATGTTGTAAATAAGTTTATCATCGAACACTAAACAAGTGTCATTAACGTTCACTTTGAGCAAAAGAAGAGCTTTGCTAGTGTCTAAACTCACTTGCCTTTTCTTCTCACTTCAATCACTCTTCATCACACTGAAGGGCTTATTCCATGGGACTGTTTGTTTCTGGTAAACACAGAACAAACTCTGCTTGGTGCAACAATATTTCTTGAACAAACCCTTTTTTTAATTATATAAAACTCTTCAATCTTTTGAATGATGAAATAGAAACAGTAGGACATTTCAGGCAGCACAAAAGAAGTTCTAAGGATATTGGGACATTATATGAAGAACCAGAACTGTTGTGTGGTATGTGTGGTTTCTTTTTTTTTTTTTTTTTTTTTTGGTTTTGTTTTTAAAGGTGCATAGTCTCTTTAAATTTACATTTATGCTGAATTCAGCCTAAGGAATGCAATTCTGATATCCACTTCAGTCCACATGAGTCTACCCCTAATTCTCATTTACACTAAGGCCCCTTTGTACTTCCCTGGCTGGCAGTGAAAAGTGGCCTTATAAGTGTAAACCTAATTGTAATTTATACCCCCATTCAAGGCCCTTTAAACTGCCAGAGTGATGCAAGGAGACCTTAATATAAATAAGAATCAGAACCTCCATATACCAATGGGGTGAAGTTGTCAAGATGCAGGATTTCTCTATTCTTGCCAATATTCCAGCAACATTTCTAGAGAACGGGTGTATTCTAATGCATGTATATCTACAAGCGTTAAAGTGTACCAGATATTGTAAAAAAGAGACACTGCCAAGACACAAGTCTTTACTTTACTTTCTTGTCTTACTGACACACCTTTAGATTGTTCATAGTGAAAGAAAGTTGCAAACCTAACTTACTTTTCATCCAATGGGAATTGAGGGCCTGAAGCACTTTGCACGGTCAGATTCCATATTACAGGTGAGGTTGTGATTTGGATGCTGAGGAATCATTTCAGTACTTCAGTCTAATCCTCCCTGCTGAGTAAAAGGGAGTTCCGAAGGGACCATGGGGGAGAGGCTGGAGAAAGAATCTGACTTTTTTCTAAAGTTTCCACACAATCAGATTTTTAGTGATTTTGAACTTGGCGCTGTAGCTTAGTGAACTTGAACACAATGGCATTGAGCTAGTATACAAAATGCTGGAGACTGAAACTGACTGGAGGCTACGTGGGCTAAAAGTACTATTGTAAACGGAAGTCAGGAGGAGTGGAGGGTGTTCAGGATTATGCCCATAAACTTTACTGAAGTTCTCACGCTACTTGTAACATCTTTGTACAATGTCGTAAGCCTGTGTTCACCATGACCATGCTTGTCATGCCCTGTGTTCAGTTTTATGTCTGCTGAACAAAATTAAGTAGATGTAAAATAACATGCGTCTGACGAAGTGGGTATTTGCCCACGAAAGCTCATGCTCCAATACATCTGTTAGTCTTAAAGGTGCCACAGGACTCTTTGTTGCTTTTTACAGATTCAGACTTACACGGCTACCCATCTGATACATAAAATAACTCTGACACCTACCTTTCCTAAGCAGCTCAGGCAATGTCAAAATACACTGCTGTATTTATTTTCTATTGAAGCAGATTTGCTACTAGCCATGGAATGTAAGTGTAAATTTGTAAAAAGGCTGCAGTTTAAACCAGATATATTGATTATCACAGATTTATGGATTGTTTCTGATGCATTTGTACAGTGCCTAGCACATTGAGGCCCCTTCTGAACTAAGGGCTTAGGGCACCTCCAGAATGTAAATAAGAATAATAGAAATCTTGTCTTGACCATTTCCTGTAAAAGCTGAGAGACAGGCAAAGAAAATAAAACATTTGCTAGCAGGAGACACTAATTCTATATGGACAGCAGATCTAGAAATCTTATCTAGAGAATGAATCATAAATTGCCTAATATTTGCCTTTCATCTCAAGTGCTAAATCATCTGTTTTGTATTTCAAGGTTCTCTCATATTGACCAAGTGAAATCAGTGGGAGTAGTCACCTGAGTATGGAGTGGATAATAGGGCCCATAATAAAATAGAAGAAATTTCTCTGTCTTTTCTGGCCAATGTTCACTTTAGAACTGGTATTGTCTAAAAGCCTCAGACAAGATGCTGTCATAGTGCTTATATCTGCATGTCCATCATGTGGATGGAAGTCCATCCACCTGAAGGACCACTGAGTCTTCATCTTTCACACTTTTAAGTTCCTCAGTGATCTAAATGAAGTACCATAAAATTACTATTGTGTTTATCTTCACTGTAAGGAAGTCAAAGAGCAGATTTTTCTTTCTGGAGCTTCGTAATGTGATGTGTGTACTTCTGGACAACTTGTCATTTAATTATTGCAAGTGTCTGACAAATGCACAAAGAATGCTAGAAAATAATGTCAAGACACATTAAAAAGTGTAATGACTGAGACGTGTATGGGCTGGTGCTAGGAGTGCAGTGAGTATTGATGAGATGTGGAATAACTTTCAATTTCCAGCTAAAATTTTTAATTTAATGGACTCAGTGGCAAAGTTAATGCACAAGCTTTTAACATCAGAAGTATGGGTCAAGTATGACATAGGTGGCTTTGTCTTTCAATAAAAATGCATTACTTACCTTAGTTCAGGTACAGTCATTGATTGAAGAATATTTAGGTTTCTGGTAAGGCTGTTAGTTATGCCTAAGTATCTGGCTGATCGGGATAGTGTGATAGAAAATGTGGGGATTTTTTGGGGGGGCGGGAGGGGGAGTAAATGTGTTCCCTTTCCTGACCAGCTTTATCTTTAGTACTTTGTGACTAGAACCAGTGCTAGGAAGGTTGCATGTGGCACCCCTTACAAAGGATGCCTAAGCACTCCACCTTTAACCACATGGTGGCAGAATTCAGAGCCTATACTTGTGCATCAGTGCCTCTCAGCGTAACAAGTAATGTAGCAGATCATAACACATTTGCCTATCAATGTCAAAGAGAGGATAGGCATCTGTATGTTCTATTCCTTTAGTAAAAATTATGATTTTCCTCTTGTTCATCTAAAAAAAAAATCCTTTCAAAAATCTGTCCTCTGATCCTTAAAGGACAATTTAACCTTGTTCAAGGCACCGGAAGCTGAGAAAGTTGGTAGCCTTAGTTGCCGTGGTGATTCTCAGCTATACCTTTATGCAGTGTTCCTTGTCACAAGAGCTAGTAGCTCTCTGTATATCTTGGGAGATCAGCATGTAGCTGGCTGCAGCATAAAACTGAATTCATCTGTCTGATGCTATACAAAAAGCATTACGGATATGTCTACACTGTTCCGTAGTGTGAATTAATGCTGACTAGTGCGGCTGTAGTTCAGGAGAGATAAGATCAGCTAAAACATGATTGCGCCCTATAAGCTGTATGTAGTGGAAACCCTCTGCACACACATTCCTCCTCTCCTATAACACAGTGGCTCTCAAACTTTTTTTTACTGGTGACCCCTTTTACATAGCAAGCCCCTGAGTGTGACCCCCCCCTTATAAATTAAAAACACTTTTTTATATATTTAACACCATTATAAATGCTGGAGGCAAAGCAGGGTTTGGGGTGGAGGTTGACAGCTCGTGACCCCCCACGTAATAACCTCGTGACCCCCTGAGGAGTCCCAACTCCCAGTTTGAGAACCCCTGCTATAAAAGGATATGGGGGAAAGGTCATCTGCCTGCTTGGCACTGTCCTCTCTTCCCCCTGGCCCTATGGTGCTGCATGAGGGAAGGGGGCAGAGACTGTGTGAAGAGTGAGTTGGTTGAGAGTCCAATTGTTTGGTTCACAGAGGGCTCAGATTTGAACTAGCCATTGCACTGTTATCCAAGGACTCTCTGCATTATTATATAGAGTGTGGCGAGTGGAGTTGGGGAGTGAACTTGCAGGCTCTTCTACAGCTCGGGGGCCAGAGTAGCTGCTGCAGAGCTTTTGTGCAGGTGCCCTGTGGCCTTGGAGGAGGAGTCTATCTCCCCCGCACCCACCTTTCGGTGGGGTACGAGAATTTTCCTATCTGAGCTATTATGCAGTACCCCACAACAACATATTTGGGGTTTGTTTTTTTCATTTAAAACAAAGGAGATATTTACTGCTGTCCAAGAAACGACATTTTAAAACCGACTTACAGTAACTGTCACAGCTTTAAAAAGTAAATCATTTCACCAAACCAAAGAGGAATGAACACTGTTAAGCTAAATTTGCTAAAAGATTGCCCAAGACTATACTTGTTGTTGAAAATATTAGGCCCCATTTGAATCTGACTGTTTTTACATTAGTTTAACTCCAATTACTTCACTTACAGCTCTGAATTATAAACGCTGGGTACACTTTTTAAAATCCATCTCTGTTAGTGACTGTGATAAGTGTGCATTTCTCTTTTTAATTATTTCTATCCTCTGGCTACTTCTCACTTGGCTCAAGGAGTTCCTCACAGGTGTTGTCTGCAGGTAAAAGCTGTTTGTTCATTTTCATAAATGTCAGTCAGGACTCACATTAGTTGCTCTGTAATGTGGTCTACCCTACAGAGTTAGGTCCACTTAAGGCAGTTTACGTCAACCTAATTATGTCAAGTATCAGGGGGTAGCCATGTTAGTCTGTATCTACAAAAACAACAAGGAGTCTGGTGGCACCTTAAAGACTAACAGATTTATTTGGGCATAAGCTTTCATGGGTAAAAACCTCACTTCTTCAGATGCATAGAGTGAAAGTTACAGATGCAGGCATTATATACTGACACATGGAGAGCAGGGAGTTACTTCGCAAGTGGAGAACCAGTGTTGACAGGGCCAATTCAATCAGGGTGGATGTAGTCCACTCCCAATAATAGATGAGGAGGTGTCAATTCCAGGCGAGGAAAAGCTGCTTCTGTAATGAGCCAGCCACTCCCAGTCCCTATTCAAGCCCAGATTAATGGTGTTAAATTTGCAAATGAATTTTAGTTCTGCTGTTTCTCTTTGAAGTCTGTTTCTGAAGTTTTCTTGTTCAATGACAGTGACTTTTAAATCTGTAATAGAATGACCAGGGAGATTGAAGTGTTCACTTACTGGCTTTTGTATGTTACCATTCCTGATGTCCGATTTGTGTCCATTTATTCTTTTGCGGAGGGACTGTCCGGTTTGGCCAATGTACATGGCAGAGGGGCTCCCAGCCGGAGTGAGGGAGTGAGGGACCATCCGCTGAATTGCCGCCGAATAGCTGGACGTGCTGCCCCTCTCCGGAGTGGACGCCCCAAGCAGCTGCTTGACAAGCTGGTGCCTGGAGCCGGCCCTGCAAGGCTGGTAGGCTCCCAACCATGAAATTGAGCCTCGCAGTGGGCTCACAGTGCGCCCCCCCGCCCCCCCCCCCGCTGTCAGTTGGGCACTGGGCACACAGCTGGAGTCCCTAGCCCCCACCCCGGGTGACAGCCCCAGCTGTGAGCCCAGTGCTGGGCTCAACTCAGGGGCGGCTCCAGGCACCAGCGCACCAAGTGCGTGACTGGGGCGGCAAGCCGCAGGGGGCGGCCTGCCGGTCTCTGTGGGGGCGGCAGTCAGGAAGCCTTCGGCGGCTTGCCTGCGGGAGGTCCGCCGGTCCCGCGGCTTTGGCGGCAGGTACGCCGAAGCCGCGGGACCGACGGACCTCCCGCAGGCATGCTGCTGAATCCGCATGACCAGCGGATCGCCCGCAGGTGCGCCACCGAAACCCGCCTGACTGCCGTGCTTGGGGCAGCAAAATACATAGAGCCAGCCCTGGCTCAACTTCACAGTAGGGAGCCTACCAGCCTTTTTTGTCAATTTCATACCTTCAGCTGTGAGCCCCAGTGCCTCCCTGAGCCTGAGGCAGCAGTGAAATTGACAAGAAAGGCTGGTAGGCTCCCTGCTGTGAACCCTGCACTGGTCTCACAGCTCAAGCTGTGACCTTAGGGCAGGTGGGGGGCTCCAGCTGTGAGCCCGGCTAGCACCCAAAGCTCTCAGCTCCCTGCAGAGCTAGCCAGCTGGAGCCAGGTTGACACCAAGGCTCTTGGCTCCCCACTCAACTAATCAGCTGGGAGTGAGAAACTGAGAGTCTAGGTGGCAGCCGGGCTCAGGGAACTGAGAGCCCAGGCTCTCAGCCTCTTCCCTCCCCACTGCCCCTCTTAAGTCAATGCAAACGCTCCTGGTGAGGACACGCACCAACAAAGAGTACTGTGGACATGAAAAACTACTGTATGTCAATTTAAATTAAGTCAACTTAAGTTTGTAGTGTAGACATTGACTCAGACAATTACAGTTGTGTCGGATCATCTATACTGTATCATATCTAGATTCTGCCTTTATTATTGCTTCTGAATATCACTCGTTTATTACTGAGGATGCACTCCGAGTGCATTAGTGCTAGGGAGCACCATCTTACAATAAATTAGAGAATAACCCTTGTATTTTCAGATGAGATGTTATTTTATTCCAAATTCCTTAGTGTTCTCCACCCACTTGTTATGAACCAATATTTTTTGCTTTTCCCCTTGTTACTTGAAGCTTTGCATCAATCAGCTACCTGCTAACAGCCTTACATTCATCAGGCGGGCTGTTTACATCAGTAGCCTAATTCATTTATTGCCATATAGAACTCAAATTTATTCTTGCTTTTATTAACCATAGATCAGCTAAGTCTTAAATCTTCAAAGCTGTTGTCCTTTTAAAGATACAACTATGACCATTTCGGTAAGGTAGCATAACACAAAGTACCAACTGGTGAGATTGAACAATACTGTATTTGGGACATTTTACAGATTAAGACCCAATTTGACCTACCGCTATACCTTTTCCTCCTGTATCTGTTTGCAAAGTCCAGGTAACTAACTTTTTCATTTGTAAGTTTTCTTTAAAATAAAATAACCAAAATAGCTGAAATAACCTTACAGTAACAAATCAGTGTGTGCAATGGAGCAATACATTATCTGTTGCATAGATGTTCTATGGTCTTCTGCTGGATGTAATGTCAGAAGTACTCAGGGATTATGTTGTCGTTTAGTGGTTGGCCAACAAAGGGGATTTAAGCCTTAAAGGTAAACTTCAAATGTGAACTGATTATTGCCTGAGTCTGTGACTGAACGATGCCCCTGACTGCACAGAGCCAACAAGGGAGACCTATTTATACAGTATCAGTGGGAATTCTGCACATGGACTGAGGGCAGTGTGTGTACTTCAGCTATGGCCACAGTATAAGACCCATAGACTTTTTCCCAAAGTTCCAGTCACTTCCAAACATTACACGCTTAGTAAAAATATTAAAGGATTCTAGTTTACTAGTCAGATTGTATTTTCCAAATAGCTGAATTAAATAGTTTTGAAAAATGTATGTTTCATGTTGCAAGCCTTTGAGTAGATAGGGATGAATTATTTTCAAAGTACTGAACAAGAGGAATGGGGATATTTCTTTCTTTAACAAGAAAAATAAGGAAAATATGAGTATTTAGATCCCAGTCCTGCAAAGACATATGCATATGCTTGGCTTTCAATAGGTGAGTCATCCCACTGAAGTACTTTCAAGTATGTGAATAGTTTCATTAAAGTTAACCACGCAAAATCATTGCTGGACTGGGGCCTTATTTACCATGGAAAACCTTGTAAATAGCTGTTGATGAGAAGCCAGTGAGAATATACTTCTCTGCAGCTGCAATAGGGGCACAAATTATCAGCATATGATACAGAAGAAAAAATGTCAGATTTCATCCTAGTTACTATTTACTGCACAATGACCATTTACTTAAGTATTACTGCAAACATCAGTGTAGTATCTTGCAGCCCCTCACTGCGCTATATCCTCGGACAAGTCATGTATACTGTTAAAGATGTTTGCTTCAGAAAGAAAAAAGGGGAGCAACATTTTTGTAGCGTGTTCCATAAATGTCAGTGAAGATGTAAATATGTCAACCACATGTTCTTTGATTGTGATGTGCCTTTGAAGCCACACTAGTCACTGCTAGTTTGACACAGCATAAATGGCATGCCACAAAAAGCAAGTACGTACTATGCCATTATCTTCAATGACATGCATACAACCTGCTAATTAATGCTGTCAACCTCACTCAGATTTAGATCCCAAAATGGAAAAGAACCCAAAAATATCAAGTAAAACTGGCAGGGTATAAAATTGGATTAGGAAAGCTAAAGATGATGATGAGAGGATTGCCTTAGAAATTAACAAACAGTGTGGGTATTTTTAAATGCGTTTTGGTGCTTATGATAAGTTCCGAATTGACGTCTCTAGTGAATGAAGTCTTCTATTTATCCCCAGGACAGCTATAGAAGAGGCAGTAGAAATTCAAGTTTCCTCACAATGCGCCACTAATGTACCTCCATTCTAACCTAGAATCAACATTTCTAATGATGATAGTATGTCTATGACATAGGCAGGCAGGTCTCCTTGTCCATTCAATCTTGGCTTTTAGGTTGAAGCTATCAATACAGATGTCAGTTATTTATTTCATTGATTTCTATAGCTCAATGCCCGCTGTGTAATGGAGATATCCCATCTCCTAGAACTGGAAGGGACCTTGAAAGGTCATCGAGTCCAGCCCCCTGCCTTCACTAGCAGGACCAAGTACTGATTTTGCCCCAGATCCCTATCGTGAACTGGAATAAAACCATCAGTTCATTTCACCTACAGCATGGAAAAGAAATCAGCTGGCAATGATTTTCCCTCACTACCACCATTGGCCAGGTTTGAACCAGTGACTAAGAAATAATATTTTACTATGAAATTATTATTATTGTTATATGTATTCATTATGTTAAGTGTCACCAATGTAGTTGGAGCTGTGCAGGATACAAAATGAAACAGTCCCTGCCCTACACAGCTTCTGGTCTAATGGAGAGACATACAGAAGATGGGATACACTGGAAGACCAAGGGGTGTTGACGTAGGGCAAGATGCTGCTCTCAGTTACAGCAATGTAAATAAGCATTGACTTCTATGGAGATATTCTGGATTTATATCAGTGGCACTGAAAGTTACCCATAGTATTTTTTATAACCTACTACCAAGTTCCCTATGCCGCTCACTTTGTTATGATAAGCAATTCTTTACATGGATAAGGGCTGGGGTGGGGGCAGAAGCGATGAAAGAATCTATTAAATGTTAAAAAGATAGTCAAACTTACAGACAAGATAACTGAAAAATTAATGTCTACGCTACCCGCCGGATTGGCGGACAGCGATCAATCCAGCAGGGATCAATTTATCGCATCTAGTCTAGACGCAATAAATCGACCCCGGAGCCCTCTCTCGTCGCACCATGAAAGGCGCAAGCAGAGTTAACGGGGGAGTGCAGCAGTTGACTCACCGTGGTGAAGACACCATGGTAAGTCGATCTAAGTAGGTCGACTTCAGCTACGTTATTCACATAACTTAGAGCGATTTCCCCCTCCTCCCCGCCCCTGCAGTGTAGACCAGGCTAAGAGAAAAGAGGCGTATGTTGCCAAAAGTGCAAATATTTTGACAGAGAGCAAGACAAAGGCATTAGCAGTTGCACTAGAACAGGATTGGTACAAGTTAGAATCAGTAAAGACAGACCAAGCTCCTTTGCCAGACAGGCTTCACTAAGAATCCTGAAGGAGATTGCGGAAAAGAAGATGAGATAAATGAGGGATTTTTAATAGCTCTCTGGAAGGAGGGCCATTACTGAAAGAGTGCAGTTAAGCAAATATAGGCTTCAGCTTTTAAAAAAAGGACTAGGATGGAGCCAGGAAATTATAGAGCAGTTTGAGCTCAGAGGTAGGCAAGATCCAAAAGATATTGTGAAGAGATGAGATCACAAGGAATGCAGACAGGGTAAAGTGAGTAGTGGACATAATCTACTTGGATTTCAAAAAGGCATTTGACACAACTGCAAAGTAGACTAATGCATAACGCTGGCAAGCATGACATACAAGATGCTGTGCTTGCATGAATAATGAAAGTGGAGTACTACAAACTGATATGGAGGCTGTAGTCTTGTAGGTAATAACTTAAAGAGGGGTCAGAATTTCTTGACATGTAGCCTGCAAAGTCATTACTGATTTAGGATATAAATCACTGCTATCTTAAGATGGTTGCCCTCTTCTGAAGACGTATTGGGGCAGATTTTGCTCTGTCACACTGGTGAAGTCAATGGAGTTGCTCCAGATTTACACTGATATAACTGAGAATGGAATCTGGCCCACAATGCTGCCTTAAGTCACTGATCGTTGACTAGCTGGCATGCTGTAGAATTCTTGCCATTTCCTATATTCATTTTAGAGCGAACCACTCTGGCTTTTGTGTTTGGTTTTTAACCGCATTGCACCAGTTTTCTACATCCATTCTTATTATCCCATGGACGGAAATGCTGATAATACATAGAGTTCTTAGTGTGTACAGAAGGTAATGTGACTATTTGGTGTGAAATTCAACTCTCTCACTGGTGTAAATCTAGAAGAGCTCTATTGATTTTGTTAGTGTTACTGTGGATTTACACCAGTATAACTTCAAGAAGAATTTAGCCCTCCTTCTGTTTTACTAAATACTATGTGGGCCACATTCTGCTCTCATTTACACTGAGATGCAAATCCAATGAAGACACAATGGAGTTAAACCAGCATAGGTGCTGGAACTAGGGGTGCGGTGGGGGGTGGGGTGCTGCACCCCCTGGCTTGAAATGGTTTCCATTATATACAGAGTTTAAAGTTGGGTTCAATGGCTCTCAGCACCCCCACTATACAAATTGTTCCAGCACCCCTGTACACGGGTGCTGGATCTAAATCTAGATTTAAGCATGCTAAAGACCTACATTGACTTTACAGCAGCAAGGATTCTGGCCCAATGTAGCTGCACCAATTAACAGAGAATTTGGCCCGTGTGGCTCCGTAACTGCCAATCCAATACTTGGCCAACAGGAAGGCCCATGCCCTTTACAAATTGAGCTGCATGATATTGGAATCCTCTGGGATGTTATAAGACTCCGTTTGAAACTGTCAAGGCCGATAATTATGGCAAATATCAGTGACTGCTACAGTACAGTGGTTAAAAGCTCTCGCTCCTCTCGGAGAGGGGAGTTGAAATGGTAAGATAAAATTGCCACTGGCACTTGTGGTGTTACTTCAGTTGGCTGAGTTTGTCATTACTATGTGTGAGATTGACAGTAAACTGTCAGTTTGTGATGAACAAAAGATAATGATAGAGGATTAAGTTCAATTCCACAGACTTGCCACCTGATTGTGATATTATACGCACTGGGCTGTAACATCAATGGAAGAATCAGAGAGGAAGCTGATTACTAGAGACCTAATTCTGTAAAGACTATCCATGTTTCCACATCATAAAATCTCATGGAAGGAGAGGGGAACTGTATTGTCTGCTGTTTGTGCAGTCCTGCTGCAAGGGCATTTGGAGAACAACCCAAACTTTTAAATACTGAAATGGGGTTGAGTCCAAGATAAACTGGTGTTACCAAGAGCAGAATTTGGCCCTATGTCTGTCATTGCCGGTGAAATATGTGCAGACACGCACAGCTGTATGGGATGTGGTCATTTATTTTGTGAAGCACAGAGGTGTTTGAATTTATTTTTGGAATCTGCTGGGAGCACTAGTGTTTCAGAGTGAGACAGTTACATTAGATCTTATTTGCATTAGACACACTACCAAAATCCTTACTTAGCAACACATTGTCTGGCTTAAGAAAAAACACTTTGTCTCAGCTGTTTACCTTTCTGACAGCAGTACTCAAGTGTTAAATCTCACCCATTCCTTTCCATGCTGCCATGAGGAGAATGGCAGATGATATTTGAAACAGGCCGGAACATCTTTATGCCTGCTTCTGTGGTCTGAGTGTGTCCCAAGATCCTTGCAAGTCTTGGCATTGCTGATCTTTGGGCACAAAGCCCATGTCTGCAGGCCCCACTGATTATGAATATAAAGGAGGATCTCAGCTTTCATTTTTTAAGTAAGTTCCTACTCCTTTTTCTTGCAAAGATAACTTTGAAGATATGCATTGTTATAAAGCAATGTAAATGAACTACAGTTGCTAAGAGGCTCTTGGGTGGGAATGAGGAAACAGATCAAATGCTCCTTCTTCCATGTTCCACTTACTGCTGATATTAAAGATGGATTCTTACTCCCCACCCCCAATCCGATCCAGGGACAGCACTCTGGTAGATAATCTCAGCACCTTCCTCTTTCCCAGCAGTTGGAGGTAGGGGTTGGCTTCTCACTGGGTTGGTGTTCCCCTCAATCTTACACTACACTCCCTGGCTGGTAGATGTAATTCTCTAGCTATTAGTTGTCCACTAAAATTCCTAAGCCCTATATGAGAGTAGATGGAGAGGAGAAGATGGGTGTGAGTTGTTAGGTGGAGAGAGGAGGAAAGTCATGGGGAAAGTTAGAAAAGAGAACCATGGTGTCAGACAGAGAAATTCTGGTGGGACAAGAGTGGAGAGACCTAAAATCTAGGGCAAGCAGTAGAGAACACAAGCAAGGGAGAGAAAGATGAACAAGTGTATGGGGAGAGAGAAGAAACAGATGCTGAGACAGCACAGGAAGACACACACGGATCTACTTTTTTCTTGTAAACAACATTCCTATGCCACTCTTCATTCCTCTCTATCATTTGCTGTTGCTTCCATTTGCTCTATGGTAGAGAGATTAACTATTCTGCCCTCTGTGCTAAGGGTTCTTCTTAAGATTTCTTTTGGGTTCCCTCTTTTCTCACATCAGTTGGTTTCCACTTGATAGCTTCATGTGGGAGTCTGTATGTTGCCATCCAGAGTACATGCCCCAAATGTGTCCAGTGCTTCTTTTGAGTCTGGTGGAAATGAACTGTTGGTTGATGATTTCTCAGATTTCTTTGGTGATGAAATCTTTCCACCTAATGCCCAGAATCTTTCATAGGCACTTATTAGAAGGTATCTAGTTTACTAACACTTTAGTAGAATTCCAGCTCTCACAGCCATGTGTTAGCACCGAGATTACATTTGAATAAAAAAAATTGTTTTGTTCTCGTGCTGTTTATATTTGATTTCTATATGTTGTGTTCAGTGAATGCTGTGCATGCCTTTCCTATCCTTGATGTCACTTCTTTCTTGAGATCTCCATTGGCAAATATGGTGCTGCCAAGGTAGGCAAACTGCTCTACTTCCTTGATTTTTTTTTTTTCCCTTCTACTGTGATGTTACTGCTTGACATCTGGGTTTGAAGGATGTTTTAGCATAAATAATTGAGCCCCGCCTGGTCTGCTGTTTTTGCCAAGTTGTCGGTGTTCATTTGTAACTTTTCAGGGGGTGTTGCTCAGTAGTGCAATGTCACCAGCAAAGTCTGGGGATTTCCCACATACTAATGCTGTACCAGTATTTGCATTGCTAATACACTTCTTCATTATCCAGTCTAAAGCAATACCAAACAACAAGTGGAGTGAAACCAGAGAGGGTAAGAAGGTCTAAGAAAAGCAACAGATGTCGTAAGTCACATTTAAAATATAGACTTTTCAGAAAGTTGATTGACAATTATATACTGTACACAATGGGAGGGGTATATGGCCTTGTGGGAGGGGACATATCCTTCTTGCCAGCATGAAAGATGCCTTAAATAGGCAGGTAGATGAGAAGCTATTTTTCTAACCCTATAGTTTACTCTTCACAGAATCCTTAAGCTGATCATGTAAACAGTGGCATAATAACGGTGGACATGAATGGGTCATGTCTGCAGGTATGGGAGGGATGGAATTGTTTCACATGCTAAGACTGACTCTTTATGTAAGGATTTCCGTGAGTTCACAAGCCTGAAACACACCCTGCAGACATTTCCATGAGGAATAAAGGCCAGCTTAGAAGTAAGGTGTCCGTCTGTCTTCATTCATGCCTGTGCACTTCAATGACTTCAGCAAGGGGACAGACGTGTAACTGAGGGTGAATTTGGCCCCATGACAGCAATATTTTGAGAAGAGTATGGTGGAGGTGCAAGAAACAGCTGCTGCTGAGTTTAGTTCCTTAAGTCTAGATGATCCAGGACTGTGGACCCACTTGAGCAGTAGCCTGAGGGACTTCCTTGTACTGCATGGGCCACAGCAAGTGAAAAACTTCACGTTCCCCAAAGACAATGAAAATAGAAGTTTCCATCCAACACATTACTGGCGTAAAATCCCCAAAGGTGACAAAGTGGAGAGGCCATGGCTTATGTACTCAAAAACACAGAATGCTGCATGCTGTTTTTGTTGCAAACTCTTCCAGTCTAGTGTTCCAGCCACATTGGGTTCTACAGGAACAACGGACTGGAAAAATCTGGCTAGAAATCTGGCATGCCATGAGAAGGCAGCAAATCACCAGAGAGCATTCCATAGGTGGAAAGAGCTTGAGATGAGACTAAGGTTAAAGGCCACCATAGATGAACAGCATCAAGAGAAGATTGCATCAGAGTCTCTTTACTGGCAAAATGTTCTGAAAAGTCTCATTGCCATTGTGAGAATGCTTGCTACCCAAAACCTAGCACTGCGTGGCACTTCAGATCAGCTGTATGTGCCAAACAATGGAAACATTCTTAAAATTGTGGAGCTGATGGCTGAGTTTGATGCTGTACTCCAGGAGCATCTAAGAAGAGTCACCACCCAAGAAATGTACACACACCACTACCTTGGAAAAACAATTAAAAATGAGATCATACAGTTACTGGCAACAAAAGTCAAACAGAAGATTGTGGCAGATCTGAAGTCAGCAAGATATTACTCTGTAATTCTGGACTGCACACTTGACATCAGCCATACGGAACAAATGACTTTAATGGTGCATTTTGTAACAACAACAGAACCTAGTGAAAATGTTCCTGCAATGGTGACTGTCAGAGAGCATTTTCTAGAATTTATTGACATTGATGATACTACAGGAGCTGGTATGACAAATGTGCTTCTTAAAAGGCTTGAAGATACGGGAATATACAATATGATAGCTGACATGAGAGGTCAGGGCTACGATAATGGTGCCAACATGAGAAGAAAGAACAGAGGAGTGCAGACACGGATCCGAGAGTTAAACCTTGGAGCTTTTTTTGTCCCAGTTCTCATTCATTGAACTTGGTGGTCAGTGATGCAGCATCAGCTTCTAGTGAGGCTGCTGAATTTTTTAATATAATTCAAAGCATCTATGTATTTTTCTCTGCATCAAGTCCTTGATGGCAAATTTTGAAGCAACATCTGGGAACATCCTCTCTGACACTGAAACCACTGAGTGCCACACGATGGGAAAGTTGAGTGGAGGTGATAAAGCCTATCAAACACCAAATTGGGAAGATAGATGATGCCGTAGTTGCCATTATGGAGGATAATGCTACGACAGGAACTGTTCGTGGGAGAACAGTGGCAGAGGGAAATGGAATCACCGGAAACATACATAACTTCAAATTTCTGTGTGGCTTAGTATTGTGGCATGACCTACTGTTTGAAATAATTGTTGTAAGCAAGAGATTCCAAGGTGTTGACCTTGTTATATCTGTAGCAATGGAACAACTGGACAAAGCAAAGTCATACCTACAGTCTTACCGGTCAGATGAGGGATTTCAAAATGTTCTGAAGAGTGCACAGAAGTTGGCAGAGGAACTTCACACTGAAGCTCTCTTCCTACCCATTCAAGAATACAAGAGTCACCGAAGAAGAAGACATTTTGATTACGAGGCATGGGATAATCCCATAAAAGACCCCAATCAACAATTCAAAGTTGAATTCTTTAACCAGGTGCTAGATTGTGCAATACAGTCAGTTGAACGTTTCATGCAGCTCAAGGAACACAGCTGTATGTTTGGGATGTTGTATGATATTCCAAAACTCCTCACTATACCTGAAGAAGACCTACACCAGCAATGCAGGGCACTAGACACAGTGTTGACATGGATGACATGCGTGATATTGATGCGAGTGATTTAGGTGATGAACTGAAAGCCCTTTCAAGATACATTTCAGCAGGATCAACTCCAAAGGCTGTTCTGGAATATATGTGCACAAATGAGATGACCACCCTCTTTCCAAATGCTTTTGTTGCTCTGCGCATACTTCTAACACTTCCTGTAACGGTTGCCAGTGGAGAACGCAGCTTCTCCAAGTTGAAGTTAATAAAAACACATCTACGCTCCACAATGACACAGGAGAGGCTGGTCGGCCTTACAACCATCTCAATAGAGCATGAGCTGGGCCAGACTGTGGACCTTCAGGAAGCAGTTCAAATATTTGCAACCAAAAAGGCACAGAAAGCACCACTTTGATTATCCAAACAGATAACAATGCCAGTGTTTACTATGCAGACAAGAAAAGTTACATTTGCTGTTCAGGCGTTTGAAAGTTAAGTGTTACTTAAAATTTTTGAACAAGGCATTTTAAGTTGTTAGTTCTCCTTTATTGGGGTAGGTAGCAGAGCAGTACCATGAGAGGAGTAGAATAAGGAGAAGGCAGAATTGAGACCTTTCAAAGTTTTGGCCCAAGCGAGGGGGCATGGGGGCGTCATTTGAGCTCCCACCTCAGGTGCCAAAATGTTGTGGGCCGGCCCTGAGGGTTATGTGTTGAAGGGAAGTGTAATGGGTTGTGCTCACCACTGTGGCACCTCCTGATGGTTGCTCAAGAATTAGCTCTGTCCATCAGCAGGGCACCCTTTTCTTGTGGTGTTTCACTTTCCGTCACTGCTTCTCCACCATCTCTGTTGTCTGTGGGGACCCACATCTCTCCCGGACCACGGCATCCTCTTCAGGGCACAGGTCCTCCAGGTCCTAAGCATTCTGCTCCCAAACCTGCAGTAGACCCACACTGGTTGCACCATACTCTAGGTCTTGTATGCCTGCTGGATGTGTAGGGGAGAGAGAGAAACGAAGAGAAACATTTGGTCCTTAGCCAAATAATGTTCCTCTTTGTTTCTTGTGCAGCACCTTTCTACGTGGCCAGAAAAGTTATATCTTATTTCCTGAAAGTACTCCAGTTAAGACTAGATTTGTAATGGCATTTCACTTATACAGCTTGTGTGTTTCTGGCAGGTTTGGGTGTTTCTGTCTGAGATTTCTCTCCCCACCAAGCAGACATGATGCTACTGTATGTGATGTGCTGATCTGCTGGCTGCCTGTTTTCATGCTTGCATATTAAACTGGCATTGTGCCTACTCCTAAGCTGTCTAGCCAGTTTGACGAGGACATAGAGGGTAAGTAATGATGAGTTTAGACAGGCAGTCAATACAACTCAGAAAATACTCTCTCTTTCAAATGCCTAAACTTTCACATCCATGAAAAATCTTCTGGATGGAAAAGCAGTGTCACCAAGAGAACAACTGAGTCACAACTGAATCCCATTAAAGAAAAAAATAAAAATAATTTACTGATACTGAGTGGATGGCAATCCATCAAAGTCACCTAAGATATGTGGTTAAGAACAGGGCATGTGATGTTCTTTCATGATAATTTACAAATATATAATACCTTTCATCCAAGAGGATTTCAAAAGGCTTTACCAATATATTTTTCACATTACAAATCCATCCATCTAGATACATCTGTTTAGTCATAAGTTGTTTAGCCAGTCTTACTAGGTCACAGGTGGTGAGATGGACATACACACAAATCATTTTTTTCCCCCCACAGATGAAGTACAGCCACCTCTGAGGAAAGGTGGCACCTAGTTTTATAGTGCACAATAATACCACACAACAACATTAGAACAGGAACAGCAGAGTAACATTTCCAATTTAAATTATTGAAACTACAGGGAGAATTCAGATTGTCATTACGTGAGTTGGAAGGGCATTTGACCAGGACACCAAGGTCAATGAAAAGTGCAAAAGGGAAGTCTGTCAATCATATCCCACCAAAACCAAACATAAGTTTCATATAGGTCAAAGGCAAAACCTCCCATAACAAATCCTCAAGTCCACAAGTCCGTTTCCCATTGTTATTACAAATACCTGTGAGCCCGAGTATAAAAATGCACTGAGACATAAGCAAGAAACATGTCTTTTTAGGTTTAGTGGTCCCTTTAAGAACATTGTGACTGCCAGTAGTTCAGACCTCTTCCATGCTACCCACCTTGCTCAGATAATCAGAAAATACTCTTTATGCCACCATGCTTCTTATTTTATAAGAATCGTTTTATAGTTTTAGAATAGTTTCATTGTCTTGATTTGCCAATGTTTCAGCACAAGGTAGTGCTGGTGAATATGACTGTGACAAAATAGTGGCAATAATGCTAGTTAAAATCAGTAAAATAAACATGCCAGAATAACTAAGGTTTCAGTTTTTCATATGTTTTGGGGGGTATGTATTTGTCTGTGGAGGGGATATATTTCTATAATGCCACCACCCTTCAACATGTAATGCTAGAAATGTATAAGGAAGCAAAACCTCAAAAACTATAGACATAACGAAAAAAACTGTAATGGAGAAAATGGGGCCTGGAGCTTTTATAGGCTGTGCATTTTTTCCCTTCTGATACATGAATCAAAGCCCAATTAAAGGTGTATGCTGGCACCACCTTTGATGATCTTTGCAGTGTCTCTTTGGTAATCTATGTCAAAAGAATACCTTCAAAACCAGAGCATAGTGCTGTCAATGCTTATTGCCACCCTGGGAAAATTAGTTACAGACCTGAAGAATACCAAGGTAAATCTTGGAATCTTTCCAGTATATATATATTTGACATTGTATACTCCTTGGAGCTGAGGCACAACAGAGATATGGCAAAGATAATTAACAGTGGTGAATAATACCACTCATTTACTATGAAATGATATTATGTATTATATTGTGTATCCATCCGCAGGGCATATCAAATGCCAGTTGCTTTCGACTTTCAGTATGATGGATGGAGAAGAATCCTGTACAGGAACAAAACAAAAAAATTAGGGCCAGGGCAATCTTAAGAATCTCTTTCACTTTCTCACAGGTTTTCTTGGACCTCTCTACTTCTGTTGCTGTGTTTATTCTTCCATGATAGAACCTCTGTGATCTGCATTTTAAAAACAGAAACTCTTTAACCCATGATCACTCCTAAACAAGAGAGAAGCTTTTTCTTCAGTTCCCTCAAAGTCACATAAGTTGAAATGAAAAAATAGTTAAGGCATCTGTCTTGGTTGTAATGCTCTTACTTCAAAAGGAAAAGAGGGATATAAACAAAAGTTAAGATTTGACGAAATCTTTTAGGGGATTTCACTCAAACTTATTGTCTGAACGGTACCAAACACTGTCAGATATTAATAACCAGAAAACATCAAGGATATATTTAAAATGGAATTATAGTAATAGAAATGAATGCTTTTATGGAGCAGTCCAATAAGATTTAATATAGAATGATAAACTGGTCTGAGAATTTTAAAAGAAACTTATAGTAGAGATATAATATAATATAATTAATATGTAGGTTGGTTTAAAAATTCTATAGAAAGGATATTCTTTATTGAAAACTCTAGTACTATAGAGTTGTAACTAAAGGACCCTATTTAGCCCCCAGTCCTGCAAAATCTTGTGTGTGAGTGTATCCTATTTTAAGGCTAGGTCTACACTACCCGCCTGAATCGGCGGGTAGAAATCGACCTCTCGGGGATCGAATTATCGCGTCTCGTCGGGACGCGACAATCGATCCCCGAATCGACGCTCTTACTCCACCAGCGGAGGTGGGAGTAAGCGCCGTCTACGGGAAGCCGCGGAGGTCGATTTTGCCACCGTCCTTACAGCGGGGTAAATCGGCTGCGATACGTCGAATTCAGCTACGCTATTCGCATAGCTGAATTTGCGTATCTTAAATCGACCCCCCCCTGTAGTGAAGACCTGCCCAATGGGGCTTCATGTAGGCACAAGGATCCACCTGTGTGCAGAATGTTGCAGGACGGGGTCTTACTTTTTGTAGGTTTCATCCCGATTCATTTTTTTTTTTCATACAGATATGAAATGGTACCTTTTGACTCTAGAAATCTTCTCCATGTCTTTTTGAATGAGGCCTGCTTAATTTACAGAGGGGGAAAAAAGGTTTTACTTCTTTTCATTCAATAAAGTCAAAATAACCATGGAAAAGTAAGGTATATTCTGTTCTGCTTTTTGCATCATCAAATAAAACTGTGAGCCAAATTCCAGTGACAGAATCTTTATTACTAGTCATGATGTAATGGGCAGAAACAACTCACCTTGATTTCTCTGATTCCAGTTTCAGTTTGCCGTGCTCAGTTAGAAAATTAATCTTTTGATTTGTAAACTGAGCTAATTCAATATGTACTCCTGAGAACATTCTGCGCACAATATTTTAAAATTCTGCAAATTTTATTTGTCAAATAAATGTGGAGGCTCCAGCAAGGCATTGGGGAGCACATGCCACTGGCTGCACAGAAGTGGGAGATCACTGTGCAGCTTCCTCGGGAACACGGACTCAGTGGTGAGGCTGCACCTAACCTTGACACAGGGCAAGGACTGGGCCTGCCCCCAAAACACCCCAGGGCCCTGCCCCTCTGTGCCAGGTGCACCAGGTGGGGGCAAGCAGGCTCAGCAAGGCAGGATTCAAGAGTGGAGGGGTTAGAGTGGGAGGATCCAGATGTGGGTTGAGAGGGTTCTGTGTGGGGCAATCAGGGTGCGGGCAGCTCATTGGGGGACTGGGTATGGGGGGGATTTGGATGCACAGGGGCTTGTTGGGGGCTTCTGAGTGCAACGGTAATGAGACTCTACAGGGGGGTCCAGGTGAAGGTAATTGGGGCTCAGCAGTGTGGGGTCTGGGCGTGGGGGGCTCAGTGGGGGAGTCCAGATGCTAGGGGAGTGGAGCTCAGTGGGATGGGGATCCAGGGGCAGCTGGTTGGGGCTCAGTGGGGTGGGGATCCAGGTGCAGGTGGCTCGTTGGATTGGTCCTGGTGCAGGGGGAGTGGGGCTCATCGGGAGGGGGGTTCTGAGTGCAGAGGGGTGAGGCTCAGCGGGAGAGTCTGGGTATGATGGCATCTGGATGCATGGTGGTTCAGTGCATGGGGGAGCAGCTCCCTGTGCAGGGATCCCTCCCCCTGTAGCTGAGGACCAATGGGTGCAGAAAGCAGGGGGTGCAGAGTTTCCAGAACTTCCTGCAGCTGGGGGAGAAATCTGGCAGTCGGTTTGACCTGGCCCCAGATGCTGTGTAGAGGAAGAGGAAGTCCCGTCCTCCCCGGCCCAGCCGGGACTAGCAGTTGAACATGGCGCAGGGTAGGAGATACCAGCCCTGCCCCACAGTGCTTTACCTCTCTGCTAGCTGCCCTGGGCACCCGAAGCATACTGCTGGGAAGAGTCGCGTGACCGTTTTTGTGGCTTCCCTTTGCTTCCTCATCAGAAAGTCATTTTTCTGCAGGAGAGCAAAGCAATCTGCGGGGGACGTAAATTCTGCGCATGTGCAATGGTGCAGAATTTCCCCAGGAGTAAATACGGAAATCATTGAGAGAAAATAAAAATGGATTGGTATAATGTCATTTTTATCGAGTAACTTTTCTGACTGTAATTCTAAGACATGAACATGCATGAAATTGCTTTCTTCCAAAATAGGAAAATGGGTCTTTCAGACTGCTATTCAGTAAAAGGAAAGGGAAGCAGAACTAACTACATTTTTGTTCTGCTTAAAAATGAAGGGAATATGGAATTTAAATCCCAACCTTTAAAAGGCTGGTGATAATTACTGCCATAAGTAATAAACTCAAGGGTATTTTCATCTAGAAGGTATGGTTTACTATAACTAGATTTAACAGTGAATTCCATTCTCCTTTCAGTTACCTGTTTTAATATTAAGTATTGATGCATACTTTTTCAAAGTATAATATATTTTACTTTTTTAAACACACACACACACACACACACACACTAACATATTTCAGACCATTGTTTAATGCACTAGCTTTTAAACAGCTGTTTGAGAAGAACTGGCTGGTGACACAATACCAGCTTTCCTTGTTTCCAGCTGCTAAATCACATTAAAAGAAGCTAAAATATATATTCAATGCTTTCCTAATATTACTTTTCCATGTAATCAATTGCTGTAGTTGCCACATGAATAGGAGAGGAAGTGGTCTGTGCACTCTTGCAGGGGGGAGGAAGTGGATCAACAAGACAAACTTTCCTTTTAAGATGTGGTCCACACAGTGTGAACATGTCAGAACCCTTTGGCTAAGTGCCTGAGCAAGGCATGAACTCCTAATACCTAATCCTGGCTTTGTTGCTGATTCATTGTGGGATTAATTAACTTGCCTCGGTTTTAACAGGAACCTAAACCCCAGTGGCAGAAAGTGTGAGGCACTTGCCAGAGAAGCCAGAAGGATCAGTCCCTACCCTGTAGGGCTCACAGTCTAAGGACAAACAAGTGCTATGTATGGCTCTATATCAAGAGTAAGAAAAGCATGGGCTGATGCCCTTTAGAAATTAAGCCGTATCCTGTGTTTCTCGCACAAGTGTTCTTTATGTCTTTGGGCCCAGGTGGCCACCATGCACCCTGCAATAGCAGGAACCTCATTATGACTTTTTGCCTATGCAAACACTCTGGCCCCATTACAGCACACAACATAAGTAGGTGGACAAATATTATTACTACGGCTAGAGCCCCATGTTTTCCACAAATGCAAAATAACACTGTGACAGTGTACCCCATAAGGCTTTATGGGGGGGCTGTGCTTATAAACATATGTATGATATAACTGGAATAGGGTTTTGCTACATATGCCATGTAACATATCTATGTAAAGGTTATGATCTACTGGTTATGTTCATCCTAGTTGTATGCAGGCACCATTCATGTGTTCAAAGTTATGTATACTTGCTTGATTTCTAAGTAAGCTTTGTGAGGCATTTGGTCACTTCTTTAGGAAGGAATTCGCAAGGTTAAGTACCCGATCAGGAAGCATTTGGGGAACAATGCAACTTGGAATGCTCCAATCCACATAAGAAATCTTCCTGGAGACATACAAGATACCATGTGGACAATGGCTTCTGCCTGTAAAGACTGAGTCATGCATGGACATGTGACTTGCCCAGGTGACTCCAGAACTCCATCTTGGAGCTGGACTTTGCATAGGAGTGAGGAGGGGGTCTCCACCCACAAGAGAAAGTCTATTTAAACCCGTGGGAGACCCCTCCATTTTGTCTTCAATTGGCTAAAGAAGGAGCCTCTCCACTACCCCCCTCCCCCGGATACTTGAAGGAAACTGGAACAAAGGATGGTAACTACAGGGGGTGTGAGTGATTGCTGGACCCAGGCTAAAAGGAGATTAGTCTGTAAAAGGGAGCATTCTGGAACTGGTGAGGATCTTATCTGTATTTAGTTTGATCAGACATAGATGTGCGCATTTTATTTTATTTTGGTGACTTACTTTGTTCTGTCTGTTACTATTTGGAAGCACTTAAATCCTACTTTCTGTATGTAATAAAATCATTTTTACTTATTAATTAACTCAGAGTATGTATTAATACCTGGGGGAGCAAACAACTGTGCATATCTCTCTATCAGTGTTATAGAGGGCGAACAATTTATGAGTTTACCCTGTATAAGCTTTATACAGGGTAAAACGGATTTATTTGGGTTTAGACCCCATTGGGAGTTGGGCGTCTGAGTGCTAAAGACAAGCATACTTCTGTGAGCTGTTTTCAGGTAAACCTGCAGCTTTGGGGCAAGTAATTCAGACCCTGGGTCTGTGCTGGAGCAGACGGGAGTGTCTGGCTCAGCAAGACAGGGTGCTGGAGTCCTGAACTGGCAGGGAAAATAGGAACAGGGGTAGTCTTGGCACATCAGTTGGTGGCTCCCAGGGGGGTTTCTGTGATCCAATCCGTCACAAACACTAAATAAGAGATTGTATAGTTTCTGCAGCTCCTGTCCTGTGGGGCTGGGCCTGGCTTCCCATTCCAGGAATCGTGACTTGCCATTCCGGAGGATCCCAAGGTCTTTTCCGACCTTAGTTTCAGTACCATTTCTATAACCGCCACTCACTCAAAACTCTCACCGGCCTCCGTGGAAGTTTCTCCTCAAAAAGGGGTATTGGGGTTTGTCTCAGGAGGGACTTTGTTCACCTCCAAACTGCATCTGCTCTGGAGTGGAACATGTCAGCCATTCAGCTACAATACCATATAGTGATTTAGGATGGGATGTGAACAGGGAGCTAATTATGCAATAGCAACTGCAGCAGAGGGGAGGAAGGAGATTTAGGGATCTCGAATGTAATTCTCCATATTGGAATTTAGCCAGGACAGTGGGATGAACGCTCCAACTTGTCACGTCCAGGCTCAGTTCCTGCAACTCTGTATCTACGGGCGGAGCCACCCACGTAGAGAAAGCTCCAGTGGGACCAGATGCAGCAGCCTGGCTGCCTTGCAATATTAGTGGGAACTTCAGACAGTCCTGGGCCTAAACAGAAGAAAGTGAAGAGACTATATAAAAACATCAATGGGAAGAAAAATACAGCTGGGTAAAACCTGTCAGTAGCAATTGTGGTAAAACCTTTTGTACTTTGTGCTGCCATACATTCACTGATGAATTCAAATGAATTCATCAGGCATAGAAGCAAAACTTATAGGAGAAAAACATACAAATTAAAGGTCTGACAAATATTAGCAAATTCTTTGTCTTTTCAAACACTGAAAGAGACAGAATTGCAGAGTGTGAAATTGCAGCTGTTTACCACACAGTTAAACACAGTCTTAGTTGGAAGAGCATGGACTATGGCAATAAGCTTGCTAGCGAAATATTTTTGGGATTCCTACGTTAACAAATTGTCTTGTGGAAGAACCAAGGCAGGCCTATTAGTGACTAATGTTTTGGTCCCAAAGTCTGTGAGGAATTGTTTATGGGATTTATTGCCCTCACTACCAAAACAGCCTATGTATTTTGCAATAGCAACTGACCCTTCAAGTAAAGAGAACAGAAAGATGTTTCTGATGTGCTTGGAATACTTTACCATGTCACATGGTGTTCAGTCAAGTTGCTCAATTTTTATGAAGACTATGATGAATCTGCAAGAGGCATTCATTGTGTTATAAAGACCAGCCTAGATAAACACTAGCTTAACATTAATTGTATTACTGCATGCTCTGATAATGCAAATATGAACTATGGTAAACACAACTTGGTGTATCAGTTGTTATGTGCTGAAAATGATTGCATTGAGATGAACTTCTCTATACACATAGCCAATCACTCACATCTGCAAGTATTGTGGGCTATCAATTGACACAAAAATGATTTTATTGAAAATTTACAACCATTTTTCTGTCCCTGCAAAGCTCAGAGAAGCATTCAGGTTTTTTTCTTTGTTGAAATTGAATGGAAAGAAATATGGTGACATGTGAATACAAATTGGCTATCCCTTAACCCAGCAGTCAACTGACTTTTGAGAAACTGGCCAGCAATTGCAGCCAACTTCAAGTCACTAGGGGAGTCTTGCCCAGTAGCTTAAAAGAAAATGTTCACCAAAGATGGCGAGTATTCCTGCATTATGGACATTTACATATGTTTTTTTCACAATGTGGCTTGTGTCTCCAACTAAGTTGGAGGAATCAGAGTTATGCATTATTGATGTGTATATAGATGTCCCATGTTAAGATGAAGATGCTGAACCTAAAGAGGTCCTTTTTTTTAAATTCAAAGCCAAACAACTGACGGCAAAACTACTACCACACCAAAAAGTGAAGGTAAAGCAAGACTTTATTAAGTTTTATGACTTTGCATTTGTACATTAATAATTGGTTCAGGGCCTCCTCTAACATCATTATGATGTTAGAAATTGGCCTCCATAAGAAGCTTTGTTTGCCAAATCTTGAGTTGTAACAGAAGCACTCAGAATGAAGGAAATCATTAACATGGATCAGCTCTATAAGGAATTCTGCAACAATCAAGATGCAATTGGAACATCAAAAAATGACCTTTCCAAACCTGGCAGTGAAAACAGAAAATGTGGAAAAAAACATCTGAAAAACTTGTTCTAAAATTGTGCCATTTGCACTTAGCATACCAGGCTAAAACACAGTTGTAGAGAGGATTTCTTCCTTTAATGAGGTATAAATGGTCTAACAAATGGAATAGATACAGGATAGATTTAATTAAAAGCAAACTCAAAATTTGCATAAACTTCAGTTAGCCTGCAAAGATTTCATTTCCAGATCCACACACCAAGGCCAGAAGGTGCTGAGTGCAGCAGCAAGTGATGGTTCTGGCCAATGTAGGTGAGTGCAGGTTATAATCAGCTCTGCCAATGTGGGCCTGCAGCTGGAGCGGGGCTGTGTGTATCACACCTAAGGGAAGGGAGTTGCCGACCCTTCCCTAGCATAAAATGAAAAAGGAAAAAAACAAAACAGCGAGACCCCCAGGCTCTGCAGGGCCCAAGGCGGGAACCGCAATTCCGCTGAGCAAGGCCTTAAAGCTGCTTCACTCGCACGTGATTTTTTCTGGCCGGGCTGCAACTAACACCCCCCGGCTGGCACTGCGCTGCGCTGCCCCAGGCCCCCTGCAGCCGCTGTCCCGCCGCGCAAACAGGGCACGTGCAGAACGCAGGGCCTCCTCCCGGCTTCTTAGCCCAACGCTCTCAGCTCGCTGCGCCGCACGCGCGCCCAGCCAGCCCCTGGCCCACCCCTCACATATTTAATTATCCCCGCCGCACGCCGCCGCTGGCCCTTTTCTCGTCAAGTCTCGCGATATCTGGGCCGGCGGCCAGCCGGCCTGGGCGGCGCCATGTTGGCGCCTGGGTAGAGCGGGCTGGGCCCCTCCCCTTGTCGCCAGGCCGGCGGCCCGGATCCCGGAAGCGCTTTACGGCCGCGCCCAGCGTTCCACAGCCCCCCCCCATCCCGCCCCCTCTTCTGAGCTCGCGCTGCCTGGAGACCAGTTCCCACCTCCGCGAGCGGACAGTGGGGACCCAGGAGGAGGGGGGCGTCCCGGGCAGCCCCCGCCCCTCCCCCGTGTAGAGCGAGGGGGAGCTGGGCATGCTGCCGCCGCCGCCCCCCAGCGCACGGTAAGGGGGGGCGGGGCGAGACTGTGCCGGTCGGGGGGTCCCGGGTGCGAAGGGGGGCGAGGGCATCGGTGCCTCGGGGCTGGCGCTTCGGGGGGGAACCGGGGGCTGGGCTGCGGTGACTGTTCCTTGTGGGCTCCGACCGGGGGGGGAACCCGCCGCTCCTCTGACGGGCTGGGGAGGGGGCGATGGGTGCGTGGTGCCCCCCTGGACAGCAAAACTTTGTCTCTGTGTGTTTGGAGGCGGTGTGGGGGTTGCCTGGTGATGCCGCGTGAGTCTGTGACCGGGAGGTGGCTTCTTGCGCGGGGCCACAACTATTGTCTGGCTGTTTCTGGTGTAAGTCATTGCAGGTGGGAGAGTTGCCACCGCCTCCTTCCACCCTTCGGCATGCTGACTCTGCAGCCTGCTGCTGTTGTGGTTTTGGCTCTGCCATAGAAGAGGTAACTATGGCCTGGTTGTGCTCTGTCCGGCTAGACTTGAGCTCCTGTGTGTTGTGTTCTGTAATCAGTCAAACATATCAGAGACGCTAATTACGCCTAATATAGATGCTTTGCTGCTGTTTTGAAATTCCTGTTTGAGGGTGTGTTTACACTTCCTTCAGACATGACTTGTAATCCCATATCAGCTTTTCCCCCGTCTAAGATTTTTTTCCCCTTTTTTTGCTCCTGTTAAATATGCCCAAGAGTGACTGTGTTTTAAAGTTTCATAAAAGTACTGTACGGTTCCTTTATCTTTGGAAAAGTGGCATGGCCTAAATGTGGCAAGTTAAAAGGTGGTTCTTAATAAAGTAAAGCAAGACACTGTACTAATGTTTCTATAAGTCTACATAAAAGCAGCTATAAAGATTGTTAAATGATATTGTCAGTTAACATTGTTTGCTAATTGTCTTATATCCTATTTTAAACTGAGGAATCCTTTAAAACTGGTAGTTGCTTTTCTAATTATTACAGTAGGCTATGCAGTGAATGTTCGTTGCTGAAGCCTTGTCAGTATGATTTTCTACAATGACTTTTTCATTTTACATAAACATTAATAGGACAAATCTCACTACTGATTTATCAACTATCAGTAGAGAATCTTTGTTTTTAGCTCGGGCATACAGTACTACAAGAAAAAAGTACGAATTGTCAATTGGTAGACTGGTAGCCTATAACTGGTATATATGAGCAGTTTATGTTTTGAGTATTTTTTAAATTAAACCCTCTTACAATGGAAAACATGCCTTTTTTTAAAAGGAGTTTATTTTGATAGTTAAACTACTGATTTTTTTTCTACTTACAGTAGAATAACATAAAAAGCTTTCTTTTCCTAAGTAAAACTCCTGAAGTTTCTGTTTGCAAAGCTTCTATTCATTTTATAAAATATGGTAGAAAAACAGTGTTTGTATTCCATGTTTTAAGTATCTATATTATAAAGTGGAACTATGGCTTTTACTTGTAAAATAAAAATTCTCCCTCTCTTCTGTTCGTGTCATTTTATACTCTGCAGGTTAAGTTGTGAATTGAACTTGTGATTAGTGAGGTTGCAGGCATGGTGTACTACTATTCTGTCTGCTGTGCATTACCAAGGGATCCTTGCTGCCTTGTATAATAGTGGTGTGGCTTATAAGAAAAAATAACTATTGACTTGACTGAAGCTGTGTCGTTACTGCAGAATGAGAATGGCCACTGTGAAATGTCACGCTACCTAACTCAGGTGTTAGGCTATGTCTACACTACCGTGGTAAGTCGACCTATGTTGCACAACTTCAGCTATGTGAATAACGTAGCTGGAGTCGACGTACCTTACGTTGAGTTACTGCGGGGTCTGCACTGTCCTGTCGACTTACCTTACTCTTCTCGTTGGGGGTAAAGTACAGGGGTCAACTGGAGAGCGATCTGCTGTCGATTTGGCAGGTCTTCACTAGACCTGCTAAATCAACCGCCGGTGGATCGATCTCAGTGTGTCGATCCTGGCTGTGGTGTAAATGTAGCCTTATTGTATTAACAGCTGAGAGTTGTGTTAGCTGGAGCCTATGCCCCTATCAAGCCAGTCAGCTTGAGTTAGTGTTTTTTTGTGTGGTTGGGACTTGAGTTAGGGGCAACACTCAATTTACAACTTAAGTTAACTCTGCAGTGAAGACAAGCCCTGAGACTATTGGTTTGCAAATAAGATGAAAAAGATGCTGAAGGAGCTCTTGAAGTAGGCGACATTGAAAAGTCTTGATAGCCTAAATTGTATAGCTAAAAGCGATTTTATCAAACTGGCACTTCGTCTTAGGTGTTGATAAACTTGTCCATGCTTATTGATCTAGAAAGTCTCCTAAAAAGCAGGTTTCTTAGTTTAGTTCAACTGTAACAAAACAACTTCATATTGGGGTATTTCATCACAGGTGGTCTTGGCAAAGATTTTTCAGTATCCAAGAAAAGTAGTGTATTATAATGGTAGACGGTATTGGAGAAATTATTAATCAAGACAGGTTCTGATATGTTTCTAGTTCAGGCTGTTAATTTTCTGAATATGATGCAGGACTTAATGGGTGAAGTTCTATAGCCTGTGTTATGCAGGAGGTCATATATAGGTAGTCATAATGGTCTCTCTCTTGGCCTAAAAATCTACCAATATTAAGTTGAAGCGTGCATAGAAAATCATTTTATGCCTCTGTTGTTTTTTTTCAAGCCTAAAACACAGTTCTAATCTGAAAAGCAATTCCGTAAAAGTAGCAAGTAGTGTTTTGTTTGTCTGTGATTCTATATTATATTTTCTCAGTTTACAAATAACAGGTTTTTTTCCTAAGCAGAAACTTGTCTTGGAATCTGGCAAGATTCCTTTCTTGCTTTTTGCATTATCGTAGATAATAAAGATTCTGCAGGCCAAATGTTATTTTCAATATTGCCTCTTCTAACCCTGTAGCTTTAAGTGGACTTACTTAGGATGTAACGGAGTGCCATGATTTCAAGACAGCTGCCCCAGTCCTGCAAAGATTTACACTTGTACTTAACTTGAAGTAGGTTGAGTAGCCCCGTTATAGTCTGGCCTGCTGAAACTATATTAAGGTGGCGGGACACCATCCAGAAACAAACCAGTCAAGTTTTTGAGTCCTGTAGTGTATTATTAGGACTTGTCAATGTCACCTTATGTCCCCTTTGATATGGAAACACAATAAATAATAAACATGAACCCCCTAAAACCGTTTTTACTGAGCAAAAGTTCAGAATAAAACTTGTACTTGTAACCAGTACATCTCTAAGTTGGGTAACATTGAGGTTTTTTTTTAAAAAAAAGTTTTTACTTTTACAGCAACAGGTCCATAACAGCCAACAATCAAACTACTAACTCAATGTTTTCTATGCTTAGTACATTTTTTTGAAATCTAAAGCTGGTAAGTTTTAGTGAATGTTCAAAACTAATGAGTATAATATAGTTCCAAATTTAATAAAATGTGGGTATGTTAAATGTGTTGTGTACACTTTCTGTAGTTGAGTCTAGTGACCTTTTTACTTTTAGAAACATCTTTCCAAAAATGTAAGATGACCTTTAATTAATATTAAGAATCTGGAATAATTTCTTGTTGTAGTTGAACCAGGTAATGTGTCCAGCTTTAATATATCAAGAAAGACATTGATTTTTGTCAAATAATCCAATAAAACATACATAATGGAGAATAAACCCTATGGAGAGGTTTCCTTTTTGTGTATCAGAGCCTCCATATTATTTTTTTCTTGGGCACCTTTTTGAACTTTTCATTGGGGGTAATGATACAAATGTACAAAACAAAAATGTCTGCCAATGTTTGTGGTTTGCAGTTATATTTTCTCCCCCCCTTTGGTGTGTGGAAGGCTCACAAAAACCAAACGGGCAAATTATACAGCGGAAGCAGTAAAGTTGCCTAGGACAGTGTAACCAAACTAATATTGAATGTTTATTTTCAGCAACAAACAGTAGCAAAAAATCAGAGGTTAGTGACTTTTTTTCAGTTGAAGGTGCCCTTTTAATGGCTGTGTAATACATATCTTCTGCATGCTCCACATTTTAAAAACAATATATATTTTGTGCTATCTTGTCTCCATAAGAATATGGGAAATGAGACTTTCTTGTGAAAGACTGATGATAACGGTTTTGCTGAGATTGCATACAAATAGATGACAAATGGCAATTCATGTGTGTGAGGGATTACAGCTAAATGAGGAGAGAGTTAGACAAAATAAAAATTCCTCTTGGAGGGTGGGGCAGAAATTTATTTCGACTGTCAGAAGTGCTTTCTCAAAATTATTTTCAGAACAAGATCCTCAAGAGATTCTACTGAACCTCAGATAATTTATTTAAAGCAGGTCTTGCAAAGGAGAGCAAATGCTGAAGATGCCAGCAATTGTCTGCAAATTTGTCACATACCTGTCCTAAATTGAACAAATTTTGGCCTGACATACATGCAGAAACCTCTGTGGTATTGAATGTCCTGTTCTGTCTGCTTATTCTTCATGAAGTAGATATCTTGGCTGTAGCCTCATTCTAGTATCAATAAATACTTAGAAGATCGGGTTCTGATGTTAACATTTTAATGCAGTGGCTCTCAGTCTTTCTAGAGTACTGTACCCCATTCAAGCGTCTGATTTGCCTTGCGTACCCCAAAGTTACACCTCACTTAAAAACTACTTGCTTGCAAAATCAGACATAAAAATACAAGTGTCACAGCACACTGTTACTGAAAAATTGCTTACTTTCTAATTTTTACTATATCATTATAAAATAAATCAATTGGAATATAAATATTGTACTTAATTTCAGTGTATAGTATATAGAGCATTATAAGCAAGTGATTGTATGAAATTTTAGTTTGCACTGGATTTGCTAGTTCTTTTTATGTTGCCTGTTCTAAAACTAAGCATATATGTAGATGAGTTGATGTATCTCCCTGAAAGACTTCTGAGTACCCCCAAGTGTACATGTACTTCTGGTTGAGAATCACTGTTTAATGTCTACCAGGCACTTTGATTTCAGAAGTTTGCCATTGATGCAGCTTTCTTATTAGTGGGATGAAAAACTGAAAGAAATATGCTAAAGTTGAAGAATACATAGATATTCTGGATAAAGAAGAAATGTATGATGCTGGTATAGGTATTATAATCCAAAATTTTTGTAACACTGCATCTTTAGTGTTTTACCTTTCTTTTCCCCTTAATCTTTTTCCTTGATCCTGTCTCCTCTTGTACATATATTAGACCTGATAGATCCCACTACATATGTCTGTTCTTCAGTTTACTGAATGTTTTAATTGACCCAGATCCAACAGGTGAACAGACTTTTTCCAAAATTTAAAACAAGTTTTTAAAAATGATAGAATTAGTGCACTAAAGTTCAATTGCTTGCAAATATAATTTGCATAGTAAGTAGACTTCGTAAAATCATGTGTCAAGTTTTACCAAATAAGTTGATCCAACAAGCTGGGATTTTTTTTTTTATTTACCCCTATGTACTGTCTTACAATGACCAACATAACACTGTAATCATAGTTCAGTAGTTTGACAGTATAGTGTAAAAATGGAAGATTGGTTGTGTGGTTGGATGAGAAGATTCTTAGAGCACTTTATTAAAAACCTGAATTGTGATTTTTGTGGACTTCCTGAAGTCCACCCTAGAGATTGCTATCCATATTCTCAGTTGCTGTAGGGATTAGATGCCTGGGAAGTGGCAGTAGACCGTTGACAGGAAAGCGGCAAAAGAAATCAGACTTACTTTTCTTTTTATGAATGTAGTCCAGGAAAAAACATCTCTTGCAGCAATTTTTATATGCTTTCTATATTTTTTGCACTTCCCCTCCTGTTAAAATAAACACAAGTGCTTCAATCTGCCTATCTTTGTCTCTAATCCACTCTAAGTTTTTATTCTTCCTTTGCTTTGAATACCTTGTTTCCCACCCATTACATGTGTTTAGAGACATGTCCTAAAGACAGAGCTTTTATCAGTCCTGATAAAATGCTGTGAAAAAACTGGCTCACACTCAATTTGTTTTATTCTTTATTTACTTTTTTATAATATGTGATCCAGGAAAAAACATAAAAACTGTAAAATATGTGGATTTATGTTTTCATTATGCTAAGAAATATAAATCCCCAATAGTATGAACATGTATTAAAAAGAAACTTCTGGTCATTTCCCTTTTTTGTACGGTGGTTGTGATAAATGTGTTAGGTGAGTGGCACACACCACGGATTTGGTCAACTTAATGTATCCTCTCTACACACATGCACATCATACATCATTTGAAGGCTTACTGTGTCTTCTTCAAGATAAGGTGTGATGTGGAGCAGTCAAATGGTGCCGTTATCATAGAAATAGGGATAACCAATGATACCATCAACACGTTAAAATGACCACTTTGGAATATTTGCATTCAAGACATAAAATTGGATTTCTTCGTGGCCTCAAAGCATCACAACAACTGTCTGGTAAAACAAAATATGATAAGTTTGTACAGGTATCACTGAAATGTAATAGGGCTGGTGATATTTCTAGTCATCATTATTATCATAACTAGGGCCCTACCAAATTTATGACCATGAAAACCGCATCACAGACCGTGAAATCTGGTCTCTCCTCATGAAATCTGGTCTTTTGTGTGCTTTCACCCTATACTATACAGATTTCATGGGGACCAGTGTTTCTCAAATTGGGGTTCCTGACCCAAAAGGGTGTTGCAGGGGGGGTCACAAGGTTATTTTAGAGGGGTTGCGGTATTGCCACCCTTACTTCTACGCTCTGCCAGCAGCAACACAGAAGTAAGGGTGGCAATACCATACCATGCCACCCTTTACTTCTGCGCTGCTGCCCTTGGAGTTGGGCGACCGGAGAATGGCGGCTGCTGACTGAGGGCCCAGCTCTGCAGGCAGCAGCGCAGAAGTAAGGATGTCAGTACCATGCTATGCTATCCTTACTTCTGCACTGGTGCTGACGGTGACTCTGCCTTCGGAGCTGGGCTCCCAGCAGGGTGGATTTGATTTAAATCAAATTGATTTCAATCATGATTTAAATCACTAGTCAGGAAGACTTGATTTAATCATGGATTTCTACATAAAAATGCATTCTTGTTGGTTGTTATAACCTTAATACATATTCTTCACAACTCAGATAGATGTAGGTTTCATTTTTAAGGGTACCCACTATACATTTTTTAAGTGATTTATTTTGAAAACTTGTCAGGTTAGTTTTACAGCTATATCAGAAAATGAATGATTGTTTGGTTATTTCATTTAGCAAAGGTAATTGAAGCAGATAGTTCACCTCCCAATGACTTCATAAATATCTCCAATTCAACAGGTTAATCATTAATATTTGGAGGATTTTCTTGCCATGTTGTATTAGGAGGAGAACATCACCAGACAGACATTTAAATTATT
Organism: Terrapene triunguis; assembly: GCF_002925995.2. Classification (NCBI taxonomy): domain Eukaryota; kingdom Metazoa; phylum Chordata; order Testudines; family Emydidae; genus Terrapene; species Terrapene triunguis. The sequence continues at coordinate 26,595,680 of NW_020664374.1, read as the reverse complement.
TTATTTAACTAAAACAACAATATTATGTATTCTGGATTTTTTTTCTTCAACAGCAAACATATAATATTTTAACAAAACAAGCATATGAATTTTTGAATTTAGTTAAACATTCAAGTTTTTAAAATCAGGTTTGTTTTTGTTAAGATTATTTTTAACTAAAATAGTTAAATGAAATATTTAAAAAAAAAATTAATCGACATCATCAGCCAGGTCAACACGAGAAACTTAAAATATTGGCTTCTGCTGCTAACTCAGTTGTCTTCACCTTCATTTTCCTGTTCATAATCTGGAAAAGAAAAACAAGCTTTCCTGCTTTTTCAGGTCCCAAACAATTTCTGAATTTGGAATGAATTAGTCCAAAGGAAGAAAATATTCTTTCTACACTGGCAGAAGAAGCTATTGCTATTAAAAGTGAGATGATCACTTCAACAGTCTCTGAATCCAAGTGCTTAAGTGACTTCCACCAGTTCACTGGTGTGACTTCCTTTAAAACATCATCAGCAAACATATATTTCATGAATGGTTCACCCTTAGCTCTGAAGTTTATTATAGTTGGCATTATGGAGGGATGATTGCTGGATGTCCATGTCGTAGCCAACTCCTCTTCTTCAGCTGTTAAGGTTTGACACTGTCCCATTCGTTTTTTTTTAATGCTTGTAATTTAACTCTGTTATTGCATATTTCTCTTTTTAAGATCTCACTGAGTTCTTTCCAGATTTCAACAGTGTCAGCAATAAAACAGCTATTTCCCTGCATTTTGTTCAAGGCTACAGAAATAGGCTTCAGGGTATTCCGCATGTGTTCAACATTTCTCTTAAGCCCAATGTTCAGAACTTTGGCTGTGACAGTGCCATACATTTTTTTTCATGATTTTGTTCACAAACTGTCATCAGATTAGGCCAGTTCCTCAGACAGTGCTCAAAACAGTCCACTACTGAGTTCTATCACATGTCTTGTGGGAGAGTTAACTTGATTCATCCCACGTTTTTTCAGAGCAGCTGCTGTAAAGTGATTGTTACGGAAGTGTTTTGCAATTTCAATAACATTAGCCTTTATTTCTGGAACACTGAAGTCTTTGGCTAGGAGGTGCATCAAATGAGCACTGCAACCGTATGTTGTTAGCTTGGGATTCTCTTCTAAATAATTTCTTCTCATCTTGGATACATTTGCAGCGTTGTCTGTGACCAAGCTGCGTACTAGACATTTGAATTTTTAACAGTTTGTTATAGTTTTTACTGCTACTTCTTGTAAGTATTCTGCTGTGTGTGCATTTCCTGATGTATCAATTGTTTCTGTAAGGAAGACATTCCCTTCTTCTGTTGTCACACAACACATACAACAGGATCATTGTGGACATTGCTCCACCCATCAGGACTCAAGTTAACAATTTTACCCTCTAGACCTTTTGCACACTGCTCAATTTCTCTTTCATACACTTTATCCAACAATTTGGCTGTGACATCTGCTCTTAATGATTGAACCATGTTAATGAAGTGTGGGTTCTCAATCATATGGAAAGGAGAGTTTGTTGCATAAACAAACCGGGCAATTTTTTCATCAATTACCTCTTTTTGTAATCTTGCTGGTTCTTATCACAAACTTGTCTATCGTTGTTTCTGGATGATGGAGATTTTTTTTCTCTTTTTGCCACAGGTGATATACTGTGGCTATGTGACATACATGATACTGAAACACTGTATCATTGGCAGATAACTCTGAAACTATAGAAAATGATGCTGATCTTGAAGGTGGATAGTCTTCAGAATCCTGTATGTTGAGGATGGATTCTCCTAAACAAAATAAGTCAATGCAGTTATTTAATTATTACCATATTGATCATTTAGTATTACTTGTATTCACTGACACTCAGTACTACTTTAAAGGTGAATTTGTAAAAGGAAGATCTGCCTATTTCAGCTATGTATTTTTTATCACAACTGCATCTAAAATGATAGTACCATAAAGTAACAACTATACTTTTTGCTCAAACATGAGAATTCAAGAACAGTCCAGAAGGAAGACAGGCAGTCTTTACGAAAGAAATATGAAATAAAAAAGTTTAGCAACCTGAAGATCCTGCATGTTCAGACATGTTCCTTTCATCATCTTCAACACAGCTTCCTCCTAAGAAGGAACACTTCTCATGATGCTGTTTCATTCGGGCAACTAGGCGTTGCATTTCTTTGTTGCACTGTTTGCATTTTGCACACATACCTGTCTTACCCACAGGTAGAGGAACTTCATTAAAATATTCCCAAACTGGGTCTCTTTTACAGCCTGCTGCCATTATAGGTTTTCCCTTCTAGTGAGAGAATGGTATGGTAGATCTCAAATCAATGAAGGCTACACTCGCAAAGACTTCAAGACTTCTGGAATATGCTGCTCAAACAGTTTCACTTTTGTTTCTACTGCTTGTCCCTCCCTTTTCACATTATCTCGAGACTTCTTCTCCTTGTCCAGATCTATTCCGCCCCCCAACAATCTACTATTCATTGAACTTTTTGAAACTTTGCAATTTTAGAGAGAGGTAAGGGATTGACTCTGTGTACACAAATTTGCAGAGGGACAATAGGGTTGAGGTATGTTATTTCTCACCTCTGTATATTATTTATTTATTTTAAAAACATTTTTGTTGTTAACAAGCATGTTATCTCTGGAGACACAAATCCACAGTTTGAGAACTGCAAAACTAAGCATCTCTGATGGTATCTTCTAGACTGAGCACTGAGTCCCATTGGGTAGATAGAAAGATTAACCGAAATAATCTATACAGAAGCCCCTGGAACCCCATAAATTGGGTCCCTAATCCATGAACTATTGGAACTCACAAAACTTTTCTTAAACATTACATGAATATATTCTCATACTATAGAATTAGAATTTATAATCCCTATTCCATGATGAGATATCTGAGCTATAATGTATCTTAATCAAAACTATCTTTAGATAGCTTCTTTCCTCAAAAAGCATTTTATCAAAAAAATCTGATTTAAATAAAAAAATCCATTTTTTTTTTATTTTTTTGATTTTTATCTGTCCTGCTCTGTTCAGTAAATGAACACTCATGTAGAAGGAGAATATTTGGATTTAAGACTTTTTCTCCCCCACTCCTGGGCCTTTTGTGTTCTAGAAGTGTCTACATAATAGCAGATTTTAAGGTAGCCATTCTACAACACAAAAACTTCAGGACCAGACTTCAAAGCGAAACTGCTGAACTTCAGTTCATTTGCAAATTTGACACCATCAGCTCAGGATTAAACAAAGACTGTGTATGGCTAGCCAACTACAAAAGCAGTTTCTCCTTCCTTGGTGTTCACACCTCAACTGCTAGAAGAGGGCCTCACCCTCCTTGATTGAACTAACCTCGTTATCTCCAGACTGATTCTTGCCCGCATATTTATACCTGCCTCTGGAAATTTCCATTACATGCATCTGACGAAGTGGGTATTCACCCACGAAAGCTTATGCTCCAATACATCTGTTAGTCTATAAGGTGCCACAGGACTCTGTTGCTTTTTACAGATCCAGACTAACATGGCTACCCCTCTGATACATAATATTGTATATCATATATCAGTACTTGGGACCCTTTGTCCTATGCTGCACATGAGACCCAACTTGTATGGCAACATCTCTCTGTGTGCATGGGAGCTGTACTGAATTATGTGGCATAGTTAAGTAATAATTTCAATAATTTTCAGTTATACTGAAATATTTCTAAAATACTTGAAGGTGGAAGTTAGTCTGGAAAGTGTATTTTACTGATCACTTGTCTATGGGAATTTGCGACTTCAGATTTGATAGTCTGCATATCTTAATTGTCTGATAACCTGGTGGTGTTTACAGTATTAACAGTAAACAGGTACTGTACAAAATATTTGATGCTTTATAATATTTTCAGTAAGCGTTCTGAAGATAGTTTTTTATAGAGTATATCAGGGATCAGCAACCTTTGGCCCGCGGCCCGCCAGGATAAGCCCCCTGGTGGGCCGGGCCGGTTTGTTTACCTGCCACGTTCGCAGGTTCGGCTGGCCGCAGCTCTCACTGGCCGCGGTTTGCCGTCCCAGGCCAATGGGGGCGGCGGGAAGCGGCGGCCAGCACATCCCTGGGTCCGCGCCGCTTCCCGCAGCCCCCATTGGCCTGGGACGGCTTACCCTGGCGGGCTGGATGCCAAAGGTTGCCAATCCCTGGAGTATATTATTGAGAGATGTTACTGCAATTCCTTACTGGTATTTATCCAAGGTTTCTAGACATGTAATTTTAAATTGATTAACAAATGGGAAGTTGGCGGAGTTATGAAAAGCATAATAGGGAAATGTTTAATTGTATACATCTTACTAAACATTAAAATTGTGGAAAAATTAGGAAAACATTAGGCATATGTTGGCTGCACACATTTGCTTCTCTGTTTTATGAAATAACTTACTTCCATGTAGCTGAATTGGATGTGCATTCCTTGTTATAGGCAGTAGTGCTGATGGAATCCTAACCATCTGCAGTGTATAACCTTCTGGTGGTATTTTTTTCATCATCAATCAGGAAAGTAAACTTGATTTTTTTTATTTTTATTTTTTGTAATGCTACTTAATAGTATTCTAAAGCTTTTCTGATGATGCTGGATTTAAGTTTATTAGCTCTGTATATAACTTGTTAAAACACAAAATATATTGGTTCTTATATATTTCACATGACCCACCTTTTGTAATCATTCCAGTATTATGCAGCGTAATCATTCTTGCTTGCTTCAGTTATTTCCTCCCATTCTCTAAAATGGAAACATTTTCTGCTTCTGGCTGGAGCTCATGCAAATGACCTTGTCTCAAACAGATGCTGCAAGTGAATCAGCAGAGATGCACTCCTGGAAATAATGGCTTTCTAAGAAGATGTTAAGGGGATTTATTCTTTCTTTAAAGGATACGTATCTGAGGGCTAGTTTACACTGGCCATGGCAACGCTTTAACGTGGCTCATCTAGTCATGGAACAGCGCTGTCTATACTGGCGCTTTACAGCGCTGAAACTTGCTGCACTCAAGGGGGTGTTTTTTCACACCTGTGAGCGAGAAAGTTGCAGCGCTATAAATTGCCAGTGTAGACAAGCCCTTAGATTCTTCTTCTTGTGCACTGTGTACCCCTAAAACTCCTATTGGATACATCACAGAACACATGAACAGATTTTTGCATTTTCTGCGGTCAGGAGCTAGTGACCATCGCCACTTCCTAGAGTAGAAGGGGGAGTAGTCTCGGTGTCCTTTTGTTCCCTTCTGATGTGGCAAAGATAAAGTGGGAATAGAGAAAGGAGGATCTGTGGAGCAGTGTAAAATTTTCAAAAGCGCCTTATGGTAAGTCTATATTGCAGTTAAACACCCGTGGCTGGCCCGTCAGCTGACGTGGCCTCACAGGGCTTAGGCTGCAGGACTGTAAAATTGCAATATAGACATTTGGGCTTGGGCTGGAGCCCAGGCTCTGGGACTCTCTCTCTCTCTTCACAGGGTCCCAGAGCTTAGGTTTCAGCCTGAGCCCAAATGTCTACACAGCAGTTTTTCAGCCACAGAGTCTGAGCCCCGTGAGTCTGAGTCAGGTGACCCTGGCCAGCCATGGGTTTTTTAATCCTTGCATAGACATACCCTAAGTCCTATTGAAAGTCAATGGGACATAGGCTACTAAATAATTCCCATTATTTTGAAAATGGGACTCAAGAACTTTTTGAAAATTTTACCCGTGGGCTTCCCTAGCCTGGAACACTGACCGGGTGGCTTATCGAAACAAAGCCAAACCTGCTTTAGCAATCTGGGCCTGTAGTACAGCTACTGTTGCCTATTCACTATCCCCAGTGGGAGAGCACCACCATATGGAGCCCCAAAGATGCATGAAATACTACTAAGGACCTTCAGCAGATGCATGAAATACTATAAAGGGGCCTTCATCTCCACCTGTTGGAGTGGCCCACCCCAATGTCCTTCCTCCCCTTAAGTGCAAGCAATAGGTCATCGGTCCATCAACTGGGATCCCTCTATTAAGACCTTAGTTTCAGATCCATGCTTTTAGAAGTGGGAAATATCTCCTAGTGTAAAATTTCCTTTTCTATGGGCAATCTCTCTCCACTAGCTCGCATCCCTAAGTATCTCATCATGGGAACTACTTACCTGAGCAAAAATCCTTTTTCCTCCAGTGCCTCAACAGGGGCACCTATAATCCAGACATTCTTCAAAAGGCTGGATAAGCAGGACCTCAGAAGGGAACCAAACCTCCAAGGAAAGCAAGTTCTGAGAAGTCCAGGCACTTCCAGACCTCTGACTCTCAAAGAGATCTATTAGAATAGTCTCTGTTCAATCTCCCTATCTTTGCGACTCCGAATAGAAATGGGAAGTAAACTGAAGTCCTCACACAAGTGGAAACAATCTTGCAGCCCTCTGCCAAAGAATTCAGTAAGGAGCTGGATGTGTCTAGTTCAGGCACACTATCTGAGCAAGAAGCAATAAAAAGCACAAGAGTTATCCTGGATTTTGGTATAAAAAAAGGCCAAAAAATCCTTCCTTCTCTTCCTTGAAATTTAGGATGCTAGGTAACTCTAGTGTATACGTAAATGAGAAACCGTAGTACTGTGGATCATCACAATTTACTCTTTATTTTAAGACTTCCTAACTGAATCCCAAATTGGATGAGATTGTCTCTAATCTGGAGTCATGTTTATCTGATGAAACAACCTTTTCTGTTAGCAGTAGTGGTGGAGTTAAAAATGTACAGCAGTTAAATAGGTGTTCCATTATTTACTCAAATGTGTAGTGAGAAAATATTCTCATATTTGCCTCCGAATATATCACAAAATTTTAAATCCTATTACTGTGATTTCTGTTGTCTCCTAGCTTGAATTCATAGATTCTAGGACTGGAAGGGACCTCGAGAGGTCATCGAGTCCAGTCCCCTGCCCTCTTGGCAGGACCAAATACTGTCTAGACCAGGGGTCGGCAACGTTCGGCACGCGGCTTGCCAGGATAAGCACCCTAGCGGGCCGGGCCAGTTTATTTACCTGCTGACGCGGCAGGTTCGGTCGATCGCGGCCCACACTGGCCGCGGTTCACCGTCCCGGGCCAATGGGGGCGGCGGGAAGCCGCGGCCAGCACATCCCTCAGCCGGCGCCTCTTCCCGCTGCCCCCATTGGACAGGAGGGAGGGTGGGACTTGGACCTATTCTGAGCACCACCAAAAATTATACAAACCTGCCGCCTGTGTCTCATTTAACACTCTCCTCACCTACCTCCCTACTTTGAGTTAGGAAAGACTTTTCTGGTTGATGTTGGGGAGGACTAACAATGTTTACATTTGGTTAAATTCTGCACGTGACTTTTGGATTATAGCTGTTTAAAAATGGCTGAACATTTTTAAAGACTTAACTCTTACCGGAAAGAAGACCGGTATCTTATGGAACTCTCAAACAATATTTTCACGTTTCTCCAGCAGTCATTAAGGAACAGAAAATATTTAGCTGAATTCAGTAGCTGCTTATATAGCTGCGTGCTAACTCACTAACCAGTAATGATACTTTAAATGCCAACATTAGTAAATATTTCCCTGCTCATCAAAACATGTAAGAATGAGAGAGTCATGTTATGCATATCTACACCAGTGTTAGCCAAAGTGAGAGTAGGTAGACAAAGGGTGGAGTAGTTAGGGCAGCCTAGAAGATATTAAAATCAATGTTTTAACATGGTATCACTGCTGAAGATAAACGTGGCTGTTTGTCAAGTGGTCAGTTTAACTGGGGGTGGGGCGGAATTTTACCTGAAATAGTGGCCTTTCACAGGCAACCAAGTCTAGACAGCAGCGCCGGCTCTAACTTTTTTGCTGCCCCAAGCAGCAAAAAAAAGCGCCGCCCCGCCGAGCCCCCCACCCCCACCCCCCCCGAGCGCCGTGCCGCCGGAGCCCGCCCGCCCCGCCCCCCCCCCCGCCGGCGCCCGCGCCCCCGGGCCCCCCCCCCCCCCCCCGCGGAATGCCGCGCCGCCACCCCATGATTGGCCGCCCCTTAACAGGTGCCGCCCCAAGCATGTGCTTGGTTGCCTGGTGCCTGGAGCCGGCCCTGCTAGACAGGCAGCATCTCAGTGCCTTCATTTGGGCATGAAAGCTCACGAATCATGCCAACAAAAATAAACAAATCTAAACTGTCATCTGACACCCTGAGTGCCCCAGTATGTTTTCACAAGCAGTACTGCCAGGGGTGGCCAGTACTGCAAGGCTGAGTGCCACCTAAAGATCACATGGCCCATTCATTGAATGACACAAGGGTCCTGTGGGGAAGAAGTATGTGGTCAGGTAATCGGCTATATCATAATGCTTGTACAAGGGAGTCGAATCAAAATTTCATAGCCTTAATTCTGGCATTTGCTAACTTTTAAGTGCTTACTTTACAACCTTAATGATGTTCTAACACGTTTTTACATAATTTCTGAATTTAAAAAAAAACTTTAAAAAACCCCAGAAATTCTGTGATGTGGAACCATATTGACCCCAATTTAGGTAGTCTTCAGGGTTTGGGCCTTTACATCCACAGCATAGACTTCTACCACTTTGAGCTAATTGAATAACTGGTAGCATTAATAGGCTATTGTTCTAGATGTGGACACATTTTGGGTTACACAGTTTTTTGTCGTAGCAGATGAATGTAGAGACTCTGATTCAGTTCTAGGTTCTGGAAAGGAATGTGCTCTAGTGGTCTGATTCTTCTGTACCTTGTGCTCCTTTCTAGTTCCCTTCTTCTCCACAGTTTAGGCCCCAATCCCCCATATGCTTGCTTATACCACCTTTTGGTCCTGTTTATTCCTACCGTTCAAACCAGCTCCTGATCCCTCCCCACTGTCATCAGCACTCCATATTCCAGTATGGTTGCTTCTTCCTTCTCTTCTGTGCTATCTCGGTGCCAGCAAGCAGAGGCATTGAAAGGAGAGGAGACCGTCTTAGCTCTTAATTCCTGTGCCCAGTGCTACAGAAACAAGGAGGAGCAATTGCAGAGAAACACCTGCTCAGCATTTGCGTTGCTAGTATGGCGCATGCTCAGTCACTCTGTGGGAATGGCATATGTACAGTCCAGTTGGCACAAGGCAGCTCTAAGGGGATGGAGCATGCTGAGTGCAAATGGGATCTTCAGAGAATTTAGCTTCCAAACTCTGGCAAGTCTCTAATGAGCATGTTCAAGCTGTGATTTTATTTATTTATTTATTTAATTTATTTTAAGAGGCTCATAACTTGGTGAAATTTGGGTGGACGTTCATGGGGACTACAAAAGGTGCAGCTCTAAGACCAGGGTGACACTCCCTGCCCACCCCAACCAAATTTCAAGCCCTTGCTCCAAAGCCTGGAGGCAATAGAGTTTCTCAGTGAAACAACTAAGATTTTTTTTAACATGAGCAAAACTTACTTTTTCCCTAATCTTGTTCTTGTTTATGGCTGTTTTTTAGCTGAAACTTGCCAAAAAAAAGTGAGGTTGACTGAGGCAGACACCCAGCATGGAAAATTTCAGCATAATAATTTGGCAAAAGGATAAGCATCTGAAAATAGGGACTTACAATAGAAAGTGTTGGACAGCCTTACTATTGAGGATGTTGCCTGCCTGTGAATTATAAATTTCCTTAGGGATATGTCCATTCTCCCACTTGTATTGATATTCTAAACTGAAATGTGTATCAATTAACAGCTCCTCTAGCACAGATCTATTTATCTTCAAGGAATTGGTTGCCTCCTTAATAAAAATGTGCTGATTGATGTTTTACTCAGTAGTGTTGAGATCCCTTCATATTTAATGATTGTCATCTGTACTATAGTGTTCGTTTGTACCTGCAATTTTAATTAAATAGAAATATATTTAGCTATATAGTAATACTCAGTGCAGTCAGAGAATTGACCTGCCAATTCTATTCTTGGTTTTTAGATTTGTTTTTTTAGTTGCTTCTGGACTGAAATATTGTCAAGTTTAAATCCAGAGTTGTTATATATGGCAGAGATTATATAAACTTTTGATAAATTATAATGGAAAGGCTTGATGGGTCATTTGCTATAATAAGACTTCTAAGGATGCTATAAGTAACATTTGTTTATAAAATACAGAAAAATTGCCATTATCTCAGTGAAAGGATTTTCATGGTATCCATTTCAGAAGTAGGAGACTCTTAATCTGTCCCCTTACTACTGCTGTTTTTAGTCTTTTCTTTGTGACGAGCTACACAAATAATTCCAGAGGAAGTAAGCCGGTCTCTGGGCCCTGAAATGCTATGCTTTGCTGGTGCCATGGAACAAATAGTGTCTTCTACATCTATAAGAGCGCAGGCAAAGCCAACACATTAATTTAGGTTAAACTTCCAGTAGTGGGGGGAAATGAAACTATATATAAACAATTATAATAAACCTATAAATAATAGGTTTTTACAAGTTCTTCATCACCATAGTATCTGAGCACCTTAAGATAGTAAGCAATTCTGCTAATAGAGATAGTATTGACTGCATATATTTGTCAAAATAACACAATATAATCATGCCAGTTTTAATTATTTTGGTAATTTATTTCAAAATACCTGTCAACAAGTATGTCTGTAATACAGACAACAAAAGGATTCAGGAAATGTTTTTTGACAAATAGATTCCTTATTAGGCATATTAATACAGAACATTGAGTAATAATTCATTCAAACTACAATACAGAAATGTATTTCCTGAACCCCTCAGAAGCAGTGCAAAGGCTTGGGGGGAATCAGGGTAATGGAGGAGCTGAGGGGGAAGGAAGTCATTGCTGGGAAGGAGCCTGGGAGTGAACCTGGAGGGTGATTGGGTATAGGTGGGAGAAGTATGGAACATTTTTGGGGAGGGGAGGGATTGTTAGGGAGTTGGGAAGCCTACCCATGCAGACCCTGGCAGACCCCTAGCGTCTCCCAATCAGTCAGGCACATCTGCCCCCATCCCCATGTGTCCCAGCACCCCCACTCAGCCACCCCCCCATCCCCTTGTGTCCCTGCACCCAGACTCATTCAGCTGCCACTCCAGTCTACCCCCACTAGCCCTTCTAAATTCCAATCTGTGACCACCTACAGCAGCCCTGTGTACCCCACTCTGTCTTTTCCCTCCATCCCACATATCCCATGCTGCCTCACCTGGCCCTGCAGGCGGGGTGCTGTGAGGAATGCAGCCTCTGCTCTCTCCATATCGGCTGCTGACTGATGCAGCCGGTGAGTCGGCTGCCTCTGTTTTAGCATCACAGCAGTCCCTGCTGGGTGAAAGATGTAACTTTAGAGCATCTCTGGCAGAATATATTTTCTGTGGAGAATAAAAATATCCGTGGGACACATGAGTTCTGCATGTGCACAGTGGCGCAGAATTCCCTCAGGAGTAATACATCATCCCTGCTTGTGTAATTTGGGGGACTGAAGTTGGGATCCCCAGAAGTAAAAGTAGGCACCTCCACCACTTGACCTAAACAACCAGATGTCTTAGCATTGAAGTAATAGCAGAGTCATGAACCTTATAGCTGTAAGAGCTACACTGTGTTAGTGTGGATTACAGAAGTACCCAATTTGAAACATTTCTTCTGAAAGACTGTTGGCAAAATGGAAGAGTTGCCTTCATTATATTACAGACTTGGGTTCTGTATTCTCTACTCCCAGCACCATCTGAAGTGACATTGTGCAAGCTCCTTTACCTTACTATAAAATTAATTTATAGTCCCCTTCCCCACCCCTAAGGGCTGAAACCATGGTTCATTTTAAGGGTGGTTAAGAACAAAAACATTAACAGTAGCCTGTGGAAGAGCTGAGACTAGAACTCATGTTCTGTGGGTTTGCAGTTCAGTACATCTTCTTCTAAACTGTATAGCATTGTATGTGGGAGTTCTCTCCTGTTCTGTTCTCCAAAAATGTGACAGGTGAAATGCTGCATCACTGTGAGATTGCATATAACAGGCCAAAATTGTGGTGTTCATGAAAGCTGGCAAAGCTGACAGTATGCCTGGTTAACTTTGGGGTTCTTTTTTCCCCCAGCCACATCATGTATTTCATTAATTGCTTAATCAATAGCTATAGGTTGTGTGTACCAGCAAGTAAGCCAGTTCATGCCAGATTGCCATACAACTTTCTGGCTTCTGGCATTTGGTTTATATGGTACAGTAGTATATTGTTGCTGGGGCGTCCTTAATTCCTTCGCTATCTGGTTGATGTAGAAATTTATCCTAGCTTGCATCTTTTTGAGGCCCTGCTGAAATCTTCTGACAACCACTCTTCAAGTTTATGCACCTGAGTTATGGGCAATACATGTTCTTTCTGAACCCAAATGGGTTATCTGGGCTGTCAAATTGCAATGAAGCTTATTTTTTTATCATAAATTTGGTCCCACAGCATAGAGGTGGGGATCCCTCATTGCCTGGTGGGAGATCATAAGTACTCAGAGAAACATTCATTAATAACAAAGGGAAAATTTTATTAGTATCTTACTTATTTAGTAGATTTGAAATGATGAAATTTAAAATGCCATTATCTAAAGGCCTTGCTTGATGCAAGGCTAGTATTGGTGATTTTAAACCTTGTTCTGTTACTTCAAAACAATGAAATAAAAAAATACAGTTGACTCTAAGTAAAATGGCTATCTTTGAGGGGACAGACATATGCCACGGTCATGATTCTTATCAGGGGATAAAAGGCCCATAGAAAGGAGTATCAGTTTTGAAGCTGATATTATATTGTTAGTGAAATGCTCCCAACTTTTTTCCCTTAACAGCATCCCAGTGTATTGGGCAACCTGAGTATGCATCTGTTCCTAGCACTACTTAAGTTATGCTTGTCCAGGTACAATCTGTGTGTAGCAAATTCCCTTTGACAGCATCAGATGATTTTAATGTTCTGTGGCAGAAGAGGAAGAAGAATAAAAAGAAGATAATTGTGGCTCCCATTTAGATCTTGATGGATCATGAGAATGACATCGTCAGCTCTCCTGGTCTGGAGGCCGTAAATGAAAGGAACAGAGAGTCCTGGGAAGAGATTTGAAAAAAGGAAGATGCAGGAAAAGATGGATGCCTCTTAGAGGATGTGAAATCAATAGTTTAAGGCAAATAAACTATCTTGTGGTGCAGATAAACACACTAACACACTTGCTTCCAGACCACAGATGGGGACCCCACAGTGATCCATCCCCATCTCCCTCAGTGTCAGAATGTGTTCAGTGGCAGTGATTCATTTCCTTCTTCTAAAACAAAGAACCCTACCTGTCTCAGAAGTGCAATCCTGCTTTCTATGAGTATTGTCAGGACAACAAGAATTATTCCTGAATGTGATCTCAGCTGTAAGTAAGCAACATGTTTGCTTTAAACTTTCTTTTCCATTTCCAACATCGGCTCTGTTTTGAAAAACTTGTTTATCATTGTTGAATGAAGAAAAACAACCTTATTTTATAGTATGGTTTGTCTGCATAGAATCCATGAAATCCTTTTCAGTCATAATCCTTTTATTACATACAGTAGTCATTAAATAACAGCAAATGAATTTATTTTTTAAAACTACAAAGGATTAAAAGATCATGTAGCATAAGCACAGGAACATGGAGATCTGTGTCCTCTTTGCATTCTACTACTGCAGTGTCAGTATGAACAAAATACTGGCACGTGGCATCCCTCATCATGCATACCTGCACAGTGTGTCCAACAATTGTAGTAATTTGCCTAGGATAAAAGGGAAAATCCCAATTTGTGTTCTTGGTTGTGCTTTCCCCTCTGCTCACAAATGTTATGGAACATTTAGGTAAGACAGTAGAGACATATGTCAGGTCAGTGTGATTTTGCTTCGATAGGCATCTACGTCGACCCTCAGGATGCACTCAAACACCTTTCTGGCTCTAGAGAGGTTGTAGTTAAATTGCCAATTGTTAGCATCTCATAATCTTAGTATTGCAAGGCAACAGAATGTAAGCTAAGGTCCCCAAGGCATTTAGCACAGATATACCACATATTTCTTGATTTTACTGCAGCAGTGGCACCCTTATCTACTCTTTTCTGCACATTGTCTAATTATTTAATATTCTGGTATCCTGAATCATGACAGGTGAGCAAGCGAAGCACCTTTATGATCCACCACATCTTTATGGTTGTAGAGCTCTGCAGATTGAGAGGGGAAATGAACAAAGAATTGGGACGTGAATTCCATCAGTAGCCCCAGCATACTTTAAGAAGTCTCAACATCATTCACGGCCCTCAATTATTTGATTGGCGTTGCTAACTTTAATGATGAATCAGTAACATTTACTTTGTTGCAGTACTATTTCTCTCATTGTCTTTCCCATGCCAAAGCTTTCAAGTGATAGTCTGCATTCTTGGCTCGTCTCCAAAGTGCTATGACAACTCATGTCCAGAAGAACAGTCTTTTTTATCTGAGTGAATTTCAGTTGTTAATGCCACGCATACAGTCTAAATTGACTGGTTGTGTTTTGGTGTCTCGGCCAGTTGCACTTGGTTTAGATCATTACAGTGTTGTCCCAGCAGTGGGCTGAGCTCTGTTTTGCCGAAAGTCCGCTTTCTTTGTGGTTCAGTTTGGCATTTTAAATGGACACAGTTCTGTGTGTTCCTCTACCTTGTTTTCAGGTTACAATTGACTTTTCTTTATAATGTAACTGTCTCTGCCCAGTCTGCTTCCAAGCTGTTAAGCAGCAAACTCCAGAATCTGGAGGATGTAGCAACCTGCAGTGCTAGGAATGTCTCCACAACAACTGGTCACTGTGATCATTGAGGCAGGAGATGGAGCTTTGTGTAAGCCATCCTGTAATCCTAGATCATTGTTTCCCAAACTTGGGATGCCGCTTGTGTAGGGAAAGCCTAATTAATAGTTGCACTTCAGGCAAGTTTGAAGTTGAGCCAGTCTTGGTTGCAAAGCCTGTTCAAAGGATTAGAGGTGAGATTACATGATTGCATCTGCAGCCAGGTCACATGCCAGTCATGTTTACAAGGCTATAATTGGGTGCAGATGACTACTGAATAGATAGTAGACATGACTGGGATGAAATGTTAAAGACCCTTTTTTTTGGCCTAGTTAATCCTTGATGAAAGAGAATTTAACTTGAGCTATGTTCAGATTTCATGGAGTGGAATGAGGTTGCCACTTAGGTGTCCTACTTATTTATAAAAACTTTAATATCCTGGCAACTTTTCCTTCCTGGTCACTTATTTCTACAATCCCTGTAAAATGTGTAGCAGTAACAAACTGTCTTTACAAGGTTGCTGCAGTATTGAGGGGTGTGAGAACAAATGATATATCTTCGCCTAGGAGTATAGCCCAGACATTTGACAAAGAACTTACTCATTTTTGGGCTCTGCTCTGTTAGGCAACAAACCAAAAAATAGTAATATTCTTGTATTTAAACTCAGTGCTTTCTAATTCTATCTTCTGAGCTAGTTTCCTTCTTGTCTTCTCATGTTTTGTTGTTGGCATAGACTTTATGGAGGGTAGTCCCTTTTTCAGAAGTATGTAACCAAAGCAGCAAGGGAGCTGAGATAGTTTTATGAGTATAATATCACATATTTGGAATCAGCTGCCCCCACTGCCTATGGTGATCAGCCAGTGCCTAATCTTTTTAAGCAGAACTTTCCTGGAGCAGAGCATGATTTGGGCAGCGGCGAAGCTTAGGGGAGGAGTTGAACAGGTTCTTTCCACTTAACTCCTATCTCTTTCCAGCAGCCACACATCTGGCTCAGCTGCCAGGCAGCATTCCCTCATCTCCTCACCCCTAACACTGGCTTCAAAACAGATCCCAGCCAGCAGAACCTTGCCTCCCCGTTCACCAGCTTTCATGTAAAAACAGCCAGTTTCTTGCCCTGACCCCACTTCTGTGCTACTTTGGATTGTGACCACAAATGATAATAGAAATGGGGCCATAAATTGGATACTGGTCTGAGGGTCCTGAATGTTTGACAGCCTCTGCTCTAAAAGTAAGTTAAATCATCAGCTACCTCTGTTTGAGCACTCAAGGCATACCTGGTGTGTGTGTGGTTTACACCAGGGGTTCTCAACCTTTTTCTTGCTGAAGCTCCCACAACATCCTATAAAAACGCCAGGGCCCAGCAGGGGAGGAGAGGGACCCTTAGGCATAGGCATAGTTTTACTTCTGTTTGGGGGTGGGAGGCAAGAGCTGGCGGGGCTTGAGCCAGCTCCTCACAGCGGGGTCCATGGAGGGAGCGCCACCTCCACCCCCTGACTCATTCAGGAGGCCACCCAGCCTATCTGGGCTGTGGGGGGCCATAACCAAAAAATATAACTCAAAAAGGGGACTCAGTTCCAAAAGTTTGAAAACCGCTCAGAGTGCAGGGAGGGTGCAGGCAAGGGAATAGCTAAGGGTGCAGGGAGGGGAGTAGCTAGGTGCTGTGTATGGGCAGGGGGGCTCCCAGCTGTGGGGGTGGGGGCGCGGGCGCTGGGATTGAGTGGGGAGGTTTGCCGGCTTCAGCCCCACACTGCTTTGGGGGCTTGAGGGGACGCTGGCATCCGCTCCCGGCTGGGGGTGGGGGCCACCAGCTTCAACCACGCGCCGCTCCCGGCTTCGGGGCGGGCGGGGGGGGGCCACCGGCTTCAGCCCTGCGTCACTCCCAGCTTCAGCGCTGGGGCTTGGGGCACTGGGTTTCAGTTGTGGGGCTCCGTGGCCCCCCTGAAAGGGCTCGTGGACCTCCAGTTGAGAACCGCTGGTTTACACTATAACAAGCAAACCTTCCTAGTGCAATGGAATATTTTTCCATTTATTTACTCTTGTAAATCAAACCTCTGAACAACCCACTTCTTTGCCACTAGGCAGTTTCTGGGAATCCTGTGTTTTGTAATGACTAAATAATAGTATTGTTTCAGATTGGTTGTTGAATCTGACCTCTTAACTGATCTGTAAAAGTAATTAGATATTGCTTGGAAAAAACTTACACTTAAAGTAGCCTTTTCTGAAGACTTCCCATGCTCCATAGACTACAAGAAATATGCTTAGATTATGTGTGCTAAGATTAAATATCTATGCTTCATCTTTTACTGATCTTAAAGTATATTGTTTTTCCCCTTCAGCTTCACTGGAATATCAGAGAACTGATTATGTATGGGGTTTCTGAGAAGAGAACGTACAGTGTTCTACTGGGTGACTTCTTGGTTGAGAATACATTATTTTAGGACTGTACTTGCATTCTTAGAGGATTTGTAAATCCTTCAGGGTTAGTTTTCTCATAAATCAAAGAAATATCATATAATATATGAATTTCTTTATTAGTAATTTAAGTTAAGGATCTGCAAGCTTAATGGGCATTACAGATTGCAAGGTGGTCATTGTCATATAAGTCAGTCAGAATTTGTTATCAAGATGAAATTATTGCTTTTTTTTTGGACTGTCGATTAATCACAGTTAATTCACGCGATTAACTCAACAAAATTAATCGTGATTAATTGCACTGTTAAACAATAGAGTGCCAGTTGAAATTTATTAAATGGATTTATTTATTTGTTGTTTTTCTACAATTTCAAATATATTGATTTTTATTACAACACAGAATACAAAGTGTACAGTGCTCACTTTATATTATTATTTATTACAAACATTTGCACTATAAAAACGATAAACAAAAGAAATAGTATTTTTCAATTCATTGTCCGCCACTTCCCAGTGGCTGGGAATGGCGAACCGTGGCCACCAGGAGCTGTGGATAGTTGATGTAAACAAACTGTCCTGCGGCCCACCAGCGGATTACCCTGATGGGCTGTGTGCGGCCTCCGGGCCGCAGGTTGCCCACCATTGGGTTAAGGCCAGGTCTACACTACCACTTACTTTGATATAACTTACATTGCTCAGGAGTATGAATAAGGCGATGTCTACACTAGCACGTTTGTCGGTATAACTTACGTTGCTTAGGGGTGTGAAAAAAACTCTGACACACAAGTAACACTGTCAAAAGCACCGGTGTGGACAGTGATATGTTGGTGGAAGAGCTTCTCCTGCCGACATAGCTACTGCCTCTCACGGGGATGGATTTATTATGCTGACAGGAGAGCTCTCTCCCGTCGGCATAGAGTGTCTTCACCATATGCGCTACTGCGGCACAGCTGCACAAGTGTAGCACTTCTAGTGTAGACTAGCTCTTACAAAATCAAGGGGAAATCTCCCTGTGAAGAATTAAGTTGCAGAATGTGGAAACCGAGGGCACAGTAGATCAGTGGAAGGATTAATTTAATGTATTTGTTGCTGGTTGTTGGATTCTGTTTTGGATCATGGGAATGGGCTTGTAAATGCTGCTATTTATACAATTTTTACAATACCATCCGTTAGGTGGCAGTGCTGAAGCTTCCCATTGAAATTGTATGGAAAGGGCTGATTGGCAAAAACCAATAAAGGGTAGAGCTAAGGGACTAAAAAACAGGTCTCCAGCCCTGGGATCTCACTTCAGCCTGGTAGTTAAAATTAGCTTAGGAGCTTGCTCCAGTCTTGGGAGTTCATTTCAGTTTAGGAGTGAAGTCCAGGTTAGGAACTTGGTTTCAGTTAAGAACTCATCCTTAAATTTAGGGTTTCAGTCACCTTGTCTTTTACTGGTGGATTTTATTAAGGGATGTTTATTTTAAATACTGTTACTGTAACTCTAAGTTAAATTAACATACATTTTATAGGATCTCAAATTATTACTTACTTTGATATTTAAAATGGATTCCAGATTATTTTCAATCTATATTTGAGACTATGATCTGCATTTTCTACACTATAATTATGGAGTGACACACTTTACTAAATGCTAAGCACTGTCCTAGCGGCTGCTTCAATGAAGAGAATGTGATCTAGCAGTTTGTCTGAGCCTCCTTTCAGCTTTAGAGAATTGGATACGATTTCAGTAGTTACAAAGGCCATTTAAAAAAAAAAAAAAAAGCCTATAATTTTTTGTTTGGTTTCTGGGGAAAAAACACACACAGTTGTTAAATTAAAACAAATAGCTTTCTTTTTATATCATTCTGAAGTATTTACATGAAATTAAGATATATTGGAAAAGTTGTTTTTATTTGGGAAGTTTAGAACTAATTTTTCTATAAATAAAAACTTATGCTATTCTATAAAGTTGAAGGGAGATATGATGAGCACATCAAGGTTCTGGTGCTTATTAGGAAACAAGTTATAGAATTATCTAGAAACATAGGCCTTGGCTACACTTGCGAGTTACAGCGCTGTAACGGCTTCCTCAGCGCTGTAACTCACTCCCCATCCACACTGGCAAGGCATTTGCAGCGCTGTATCTCCGTGGTTGCAGCGCTGCATGTACTCCACCTCTCTGAGAGGAATAGCGAGTGCAGCGCTGCCACTGCGGCCGCCCAATGCGCTGTGAATGGCCTCCAGAATTATTCGGCAGTATCCCACAATGCCTGTTCTAGCCACTCTGGTCATCAGTTCAAACTCTACTGCCCTGGCCTCAGGTAACCAACCATGTGACCGACCCTTTACATTCCCCGGGAATTTTAAAAATCCCCTTCCTGTTTGCTCAGCCCGGCGTTGCGTGGAGTACTATCAGCGAATCTTTCCAGGTGACCATGCCTCCACGTGCCAAGTGAGCCCCAACATGGAGCAATGGCGAGTTGCTGGACCTCATCAGTGTTTGGGGGGAGGAAGCTGTACAGTCCCAGCTGCACTCCAGCCATAGGAATTACGATACCTTCAGGAAGGTATTAAAGGACATGATGGAAAGGGGCCATGACCGGGACGCCCTGCAGTGCAGGATTAAAGTGAAGGAGCTGCGGAGTGCCTACTGCAAAGCCCGCGATGCAAACGGCCGCTCGGGTGCTCCCCCCGCGACCTGCCGATTCTACAAAGAGCTAGATGCGATACTTGGGGTTAACCCCACCTCCACTCCGAGCACCACCATGGACACTTCAGAGCCGGTGTGGGGGGGGGGAGGAGGAAGAGGAGGAGGAGGAGGAAAACGGGAGTGATGGTGGTGGGCCAGATGGAGACACCCCGGAATCCCTGGAGCCATGCAGCCAGGTGCTCTTCTCGAGCCAGGAGGAAGGTAGCCAGTCGCAGCAGCCGGTACTTGGTGGAGGACAAACAGAAGAGCAGGTTCCCGGTAAGCGGTTTTTTTTTTCGGGAAGGAATTTTTTCGATGCGGGCTCTTTGGAAGAGGACGGTTAGGCATGCATACCTAGATGCGGAATAGTGCATTGATGTGGTTTATCACATCGCGGTAATCGGCCTCGGTAATCTCCTCGAATGTCTCATCCAGAACGTGTGCAATGCGTTTGCGCAGGTTTATCGGGAGAGCTACCGTGGTCCTTGTCCCAGCCAGGCTAACTTGTCTGCGCCACTGTGCCGCGAGGGGCGGGGGGACCATTGCTGCACACAGGCAAGCTGCATATGGGCCAGGGCGGAAGCCGCATTGCAGTAGAAGACCCTCCCTTGCTTCCCAGGTCACCCTCAGCAGCGAGATATCGTCCAGGACGAACTTCTGTGGAAAACGTTGGGACAGTGTTCAGTGTAGGTGCCCCCTGAAGCTGTTGGCTCTCCCCAAGGCACAGAAACCCAGAGGACAGTGCAGCCCTGAAACAATCAGTCCCCCTACTCACCATTTTGAGGCTCCCGTGGGATGTGTGTGCTCTGTTTCGGACGGGAAAATTATGCTATTGTGTAGACCCTGTGTGTTTTCTACTCCTTAAGTGCCGGGGGGGAATCATTACTCTGTCTGGTATAAACAATGTGGCCTCTGTTAAATGTTGCGTTTTGCCTATACATCTGCATCAACCGTGAGACCTCAGCCGTCCCTCTTATCGCCTGCTCAGAGACTGCAAAGACTCAGGAAGAGACCGCGAAAAAGCAAAGAAGACATGCTGCAAGAAGTGATGCGGCAATCTATTAAAGAGAATGAGAAAGCACAGGACTGGAGGGAGAGAGAAAGTAGGATCCGCCAGGAAAAACACAGCGCACCGGCAGCCAAGCACCGCGCACCGGCAGCAAAGCACTGATAGGCTCATAAGCATCCTGGAGTGCCAAGCAGACGCTATCCAGGAGCTGGTAGCCATGCAGAAAGAGGAGCAGAACCGCAAACGCCGCCCCCCCCCCCACAGCCCTTGTCCCAAAACTCTTTCCGTTGTGCCCCACTGTCACCTCCAACCCACTTTCCCCAACTTCTGTGTTCTTCACGCCACCCGCTGCCTCCAACACCAGTATCTTCACCACCCAGCCCTGAAAACCACGACCCTTACCCTCTGCACTCAACCCCCATCACCATGCAGTATAGCTGTCCTGAAGTGCAGCACTCACTGCACAGCACACCAGACAGGACATACGCGAATCTGTGATTGTACTGTTCCCCACTCCACCCCCTTGTTTCTTTTCAATAAATAATTTTTTTTTCTTTTCAATAAATGGATTCTTTGGCTTTGAAAACATTCTTTATTATTGCATAAAGTTAAAGACTCCTTAGCCCAGGAAATAAACAGGCACTGCAAGTCTGCTTAGCAAACACTGATTGCTAAAGATTGGAACTACTGCACTTCACTCCTGTGCAGGGCACCAGATATCACTGCTGGTTTTCAGCCTCAAATTGCTCCCTCAAGGCATCCCTAATCCTTGCAGCCCCGCGCTGGGCCCCTGTAATAGCCCTGCTCTCTGGCTGTGCAAATTCAGCCTCCAAGTGTTGAACCTCGAAGGTCCATGCCTGAGTGAAGCTTTCACCCTTCCCTTCACAAATATTATGGAGGGCACAGCACGCGGATATAACTGCGGGGATGCTGTTTTCAGCCAAGTCCAGCTTCTCATACAGAGATCGCCAGCGGCCCTTTAAACGGCCAAAGGCACACTCCGCAGTCATTCGGCACCGGCTCAGCCTGTAGTTGAACCGTTCCTTGCTGCTGTCAAGGCTCCCTGTGTAGGGTTTCATGAGCCACGGCATTAACGGGTAAGCGGGATCTCCAAGGATCACAATGGGCATTTCAACTTCCCCTACCGTGATCTTCCGCTCTGGGAAAAAAGTCCCGGCCTGCATCTTTCTGAACAGCCAAGTGTTCCAAAAGATGCGTGCGTCATGCACCTTTCCGGGCCAGCCTGTGTTAATGTCAATGAAATGCCCACGGTGATCCACAAGCGCCTGGAGAACCATAGAGAAATACCCCTTCCAATTAATGTACTCGGATCCTAGGAGGGGTGGTGCCAGAATAGGAATGTGCGTCCCATCTATCGCCCCTCCACAGTTAGGGAACCCCATTTGTGCAAAGCCGTCCACTATTTCCTGCACGTTACCCAGAGTCACAGTTCTTCTGAGTAGGATGCGATTAATGGCCTTGCAAACTTGCATCAACACGATTCCAACGGTCGACTTTCCCACTCCAAACTGGTTTGCGACCGACCGGTAGCTGTCTGGAGTTGCCAGCTTCCAGATTGCAATAGCCACCCGCTTCTCCACTGGCAGGGCAGCTCTCAATCTCGTGTCCTTGCGCCGCAGGGTGGGGGCAAGCTCCTCACACAGTCCCATGAAAGTGGCTTTTCTCATCCGAAAGTTCTGCAGCCACTGCTCGTCATCCCAGACTTCCATGATGATGTGATCCCACCACTCGGTGCTTGTTTCCCGAGCCCAAAAGCGGCGTTCCACGGTGCTGAGCATGTCCGTGAATGCCACAAGCAATTTCGTGTCGTACACGTTACGCGGCTCGATAGCATCGTCGGACTCCTCACCCTCACTCTCACTGTCACTTTGGATCTTAAGGAATAGTTCGACAGCCAAACGTGACGTGCTGGAGAGACTCGTCAGCATACGCCTCAGCACTTCGGACTCCATTTCCCGCAGACAGATCGCACTGCACAGAAACCGTTGAAGGATGGCGCCAAAGGTGGACGGAAACAAAGGGATTTCTGGGATGCGAAGCGATGCATCACGGGACATTGGGACAGAACCCAGAATCCCCCCACGCCCCCTTCCCCCGGCGCCAGAATGGGAAAAGATGCTCTGTGGGATAGCTGCCCATAATGCACCGCTCCCAATAGCGCTGCAATTGCCGCAAATGTGGCCACGACAGTGCGCTGGGCAGCTGTCAGTGTGGACAGACTGCAGCGCTTTCCCTACTCAGCTGCACGAAGTCAGGTTTAACTCACAGCGCTGTACATCTGCAAGTGTAGCTAAGGCCATAGAGGGAAAGGGGAACGTGGAGCCCACTAATTAGGCAGAGCAGCGGGAGTACTGGGTGAAGTGATCTCTTTTTGATTGAGGGCAGAAGGCTTGGTTTATTGGAACCTAGAAAATTCTTGAGGTAGCCAGGGCATTTGAGAACATGAGAAGTCACTAGAATTTGCTATTCCATTCTAATGTAGGAAATTTGAAAGCTGCTAATTAATATAAATGTATGTAATTACCTAAGGTAATTGCCTAAGACAATATATGATTTTTTTTTCTGACTCCACAAGTCTAAAGGGGTAGGAAAAAAGCAATTGGATGAACTGAAGTGCAAAGTAAATATGGTCAGAGTTAAAAAAAATACTCCTCTGAAGAGTACAGAAAATAATTTCTTTGAATTCTTCATGATCTAATGTGCCACTGAATAAAACTTATTGAAGGGAAGAACAGACTGGTGATAAGTTTGATCCATCATTAAAATGTAGCTGCAGTGATCATTTAAGTCTTTGTTCCAGGCCTCTGAGCAGCTTTTAAACTGCTAGAGGACAAAGACATGAACTTGAGAGAAAGAGTTGCAACTTTCTTTTATGCTAATATTGTCTTTGATACAGCACAAAATGAGCCGTTTTTAAAAATGTCCAAAGCACTTCACTCTTGATGCATTCTTTTCAGGTACACTATTAGAAGAAATGGAGAAAATCAAAGGAAGAACAAAAATAATTGTATTAGATACTAGGGCAAGAAGATTGGTTGAACGTGAGAAATGACCAGATATTGGTTACAAGTATCTGTAAAGGGAAGAATAAAATCCTACTTAATGCTATTAATTTTACATCTGAAAAAAAAAGCAGAACACTAGCCAAATTGCAAAAGATGACGTCTAGGAATGCTGAGAAAAGCACAGGAAGGAGGTCTGTGCCATTTTTTCGTGTGATGAAACTAAAGTGGAAGTAGAGGAAAACATCTGAAGTTCAGTCATTCTAAGCTTCTGATATGTGAGCACTCAATAATATAGCATATCTTTACATAACTGCTCCACAGAGAGGCTATAAATTTACAAAAGCAGTTAAAGAAGGCTTTGGAGGGATTTACTAGCTAGAGACTGACATTGCTGACTCAGTCTCCAAACCTGATTTCCACACACAAAATAAATTTAATGGAAACACGTAAGGCAGTGGTTCTCAAATTATTGTACGGGTGACCCCTTTCACATTGCAAGCCTCTGTGTGCAACTCCCCTTATAAATTAAAAACACTTGTTTATATATTTAACACCGTTATAAATCCTGGAGGCAAAGCAGGGTTTGGGGTGGAGGCTGACTGCTCACAACCCCCCATGTAATAACCTCGTGACCCCCTCAGGGGTCGCGACCCACAGTTTGAGAACCCCTGACGTAAGGACAAATTGGAAAATTATTTGAGAAGGTATGGGATCTTTACCTAGGCATCATGACTGATCTAGAGAGACAGGTTGAACCCATATCAGGAGAAGGCTGAAATATTGCTCGTGGAACATAATCCTAATTGTATGCCTTTTAGGATTTAAAATTGAAGATCCAGATTTCCACCCTACATTTGTTTGTAGATTAAGTTCTCACAGTTCATTGCTTCAAAATGGTGAAAAATTGTCCAGCCAGCTCAGCATCAATTTGAACACCATTCAGATTGATAAGGTTGCAACCTCATAATAGTTAAGGTAATGAAAAAACAAATGAATTGATAAAAATGAATTCGTATTGTAGATCAGATACACAGGAGAGAGAGAGGTCTTAATGGCTAGTAGCTTGGTGACTTGATTGTGATCTTGTTTTACTTACAGAATTGCTGCTACTTTTTGGACAATATCTCATCTTTCGACAAGGTATCATTTTTGGCAGAAGGACTGGTATATGGCTCTGGATTAATAGAATCAGATCTAAAACAATTTTACCTGCTTAAACATACATTTTCATTTCTGCTCCGTTGATCTCAATCTTCTCATTCATTATTAAAATATTTCCCATTCCTCAGCAACAGGCATTTAGGCTTTCCTTTGTGCATTTTCTTTGTTTTTCAGGTAAGGGATTAGTATTTGGTACTTTTCTGTATGATAGATTTCTGTGTTTTTTCAGGAAGAATAAAGAACTTGGAACAGTGGAATAAATATCACCCAAAATTTGCATATCAATCACATGCTACTGCCAGTCATTGATCTGCAAACAGGGTTAACTGAGTTGTAAATTGGCAGACTGAGAGATGGAAACATACAAACAGTTAAGGATTAACATTGCAGCAGTGTGTTGTGTATAAAAGAATGTTGGAGTAGTTAGCTATTTCCGTATGCAAATAAATATTATCTATTCTGTCTTAACATCATTTATAGCGGTAATCCTTGATTGTTCGTTTTCATCAGCATTTTGCAAATTTACATATGGTACATCTTGAATGTGTCTACATCCTGCATTTAATACAGTAGAGAGCAGAAAAAATTATGGAAGGGGGTAGCTTAATTCTCTTCCAAATGAGTCTTAAAGTGCAACTAAAATCAATGTCACTTTTGATCTGTAAAGATACTCTATAAAAATAGCAACATCTTAGACATCAGATTTTCTCCCTGTATGTATCGAGTTCTATCTGTTTTTACTTACTGGTAAAAATACACATTTACCATTTCTTTTATTCTTTTTTAGTCCTGCAGAGCCAACATGGCTAAGAGAGGTTGAGTGAAATTCTCTTTTACTTTTTGTACATCGTCAGAATTTGGTTGGGGCTTCAAAGGAGTTTTTGATGACTTGGGGTTCAACCCAGGCCAAAAAGGGGTTGTCACTGCCTGTCCTGCAATTCTGGGTGCCTTCTGTGCTGCTGTGGCTGACAACCCTGACACCAACAGCCAACCTACAAGCATGCAGGTCACACTCTGGCTTCTATTACTTAGGTTGTTTTTTTTGGGGGGGGGTTGTTTTTTTGCAGTGTAACCCCAACACCCTCCCCCCCACAGTCCCGAATTTCCCCAAAATTGTCTGCCTTGCAGTGTTCAGCCCTCTCCCTGAAAACTTACAGAACCTTAAGTTCATTGCTCCTTTAAAGAAACGATGTGCTGTAGCTCATTAATTTAATTAGATTGTGACAAACACTCTTATTTCATTCACAGCATTGAATTGGTTTATAGTAAAAATAAAACAAGTTTATTAAATAGTCATAGGTTTAAATGATGCCAAGTACAATGAGTAGAGAGAGATGGTTACAAACAAACAAAAGTAAAAATACACTTCTGAGATTAAAACTTAATTTCAGCAAGTTACAATCTTTGCCTAAGAAGATTTCTCACTTGTATTCAGTGCCCAGAGACTTCAGCCTCCTTGGATGAAGGATGCAATGTTCTGTGATTCCAAGAGTCCTGGCCCTTTGACTCCCACAAAGCTTTTTGTTTCTGCTTATCTCTCCCAAAGTTCATTGACCCTGTTGCAAGAGGCTGGAAGGCTTCCTGCTGTCCTCCCTTCCTGTTGACTTCCCATGCCCCTGCTGATTCATATGGAAATGGGGCTTCTATTGTTTTGATTCCCTGCTGCTTAATTTACATACAAAGGTAGAGAGCTACCTTTTCTCCTGTCTAGGAGAGAACTTGCTTTTCCCTGTTTGGTCACAGACTTTAAAGCATATCATCAGTGACTATCCATAATTCCTTGTATATAGGGCCCTATGAAATCTGTTTTTGTTTTTTTATCAAAATTGTTTAATACATTGACAACAATTAAGTATCCTTACTATAAATACATAAAAATGTTCAGAATTGGATTGCAATGGGGAAAAACATTAATTAGCCCCTAAAAAAAAATCCTACAATTTAAACAAAACATCCTGCAGATATACAGTATATGGTAAAAGTAACACATTTTAAATCACAAGTAGCACTCGGTAATATGACCAAACTGACATTGCTCAACAGTAACACAAGAATTCCACAGAAGTCTCTTACAATGACAATTTTACTGAATTCATATTTGAATAATAAAAAAATGCACTAAACATAATTCATCCTTGCAGCAGTTGTTGCCATTTTAAATTAAACTCAGTAACTTTCGAGCTCCCGATATGCTGAAGGAATACTTAAATTAATTTCAAATTTGATTAAACAATTTCGAACTAACAAATCATCATTTTATTGCTGAGTACCATAACTTTTTGATGTCTCAGCTAATAGAGTAAATTTAGCATACCTTGTAGCACCTTCAAGAAACATTTGGAATCAATTTGATTACAGAAACTTTACAGAACATATCTGATGTGTTGGTTGTTGATCTCCACTCTTCTCCCTTCCACCTTTTCCTTCTCCTAATTTATATCTGAAGAGCTGAAAAGGCTGGCTTGTGGTACCTTTGCCCCAATGTAGAGATACTGCTTTGCATGATTACTATGCCCTTCTCCCCCCAACTTTACCAGCAGGGTGAACCAGACTTCCATTATTGCCTGTTGCATCGGAGGATCCAAATGAGTCGCAAGCCACTACTTTTTCTTTTGGTACCCAATTCCGTGGTAGCACAGTGACACAGTCCCCAGAACTTTTTTCTGTCAGTGCTCTTTGATATATCTGTTGGTATTCATGTTCTCCCTGAAACAAACCTACTGTTATTTCCATATGTGAATAGAGCCAGGGATCACATTAATCGTAATAAAATGTAAGAGATTCTTGACAATTGGAAATGAATGAGTGGATGGTGCCATGCTACTGCTGTGAGTGGAATGAGAGAAAGGAGGACTCGGAGGAAGGAAATGGAATCTGGGATCCTGAGGAAGGAAATGAAAGAGTCCAATGAATGAAGATGGAGAGAGATACCGAACTGGAGGGGAAGGGAGCAGGCAGAGAAGACATTTATAAAACAGAGGAATGAGGAGCAAGAAGTGAACAATATAGGGGAGCAAAAATTATTAGAAAAGATAACCAAAAGGAGGAAAGTAGGGCAGAAATACTAAATAAATGGAGATGAAGGAAGAACCCGCTTCAACTGAGACTGTTTTAAAAAAAAAGTTTTTAAAGAAAAAGAATGAAGACAGAAAAAGAGGAAACGAAAGTAAACATAGCTCAGGAGAACTGAAGCAGGAAAGGGGGAGAGAATAAAGAAAATGAAAACAAAGCCAGAAACGTTGCATAAACTTTTGTTAGTAAATATGCTTAAATCATCTTTCTAGATTTCAGATAACATACCTCTATCTTAGGGCTGGTCTACGCTGCCGCGCTAGTTCGGCGGCTGGGGATCGAAGTTCCGAGTTCGATTTATCGCGTCTGGTCTGGACGCGATAAATCAAACCAGGAAGTGATCCCCGTCGACTGCGGTACTCCAGCTCAACGAGAGGAGTACCACGGAGTCGACGGGGAGCCTGCCTGCCGCGTGTGGACCGCGTCTGAACCGTGGTAAGTTCGAAGTAAGGTATGTCGAATTCAGCTACGTTATTCACGTAGCTGAATTTGCGTACCTTACTTCGACTTGGGGGGTAAGTGTAGACCAAGCCTTACAGAGGGGTTTTAATTTCACTCTTTTATGACAGTGGAACCCTACCACTGTATTAATCTGTGGGGAAGGAGGAGTTTAATGGAAACACAAAGCTTAATATATGGAGATATGCCTATCTCGTAGAGCTGGAAGGGACCCTGAAAAGTCATCAAGTCCAGCCCCCTGCCTTCATTAGCAGGACCAAGTACTGATTTTGCCCCAGATCCCTAAGTGGCCTCCTCAAGGATTGAACTCACAACCCTGGGTTTAACAGGCTAATGCTCAAACCACTGAGCCATCCCTCCCCCCGATTGTAGTCAGTTCCTCTTTTCTGAGAGTTTATGCTACTCTTTTTCCTGAAGCATGGTAAGTGGTGGTTGTCATATAGAGATAATTGGAGATCAGGTTTGGAGACTTTGAGGATCCCTTCCCAACTAGCTACTGCCCGTCAATGAGCACACTCTCTTGACCTTTTGAAGAAAGTGGTTCAGACAATGTTCTCTCTACCTTTTTGAAGTCAAAAGGGCATAGAGTTACTGTGGCATTACTACAGTGGACAGAACTGAACTCCGTATCCAGCAACTGAGCTGTGTACATTGCCTTTATGGCAGTCTGTATTGCTTACATCGTATCATGATGATTTTAAAGACATTTCACCTCTTAAGCTTGTCCTATTGATCCAAACAAGTAGTGTGGAATGTGAGAGGTGGCTTTCACTAATAGTATGCATCAAATGTAGCAGGAGAACAAACCTTTGACCTGATGTTTCTGCTTTAATGGATATTAATTTCAGTGATGGAACTCTCCAAATAATGAAGTATCCTGACAGTGGTTAGAGACTAAAAGAAAGGGGAAAAAATAGTGTAGAAAAGGCCCTAGAGAACAGAGTACTTGGGGCGAGGTGAGGAGTGAGAGGCCAGAGCTTTGCGTCATACAAAAAAGAATTATCCATTTATATGGATGAGAGGAATATCCAGAATTAAATATTAAAAAATAAATATAATAGACACCAAGATTTTGGAAAGAGTCTAAGCAGTTAAGTTTCAGGGGCACAAACCAACCTCTTTACCTATTGGAGGTTAGGAAGAAGCTATTTTGGGGGGCCGGTTGTGGGTAGTGTCACATACAGGATAGTGGACTTAATGGATCCCTCATCTGATTCTGTATGTTCCTAGAGAAGAACTTGCATATTAGTGTCCTTAAACTAAGGACCTATTTGCACTTGGTCTCAAACTTAGTTTTTGAACTAGTTTAAACATGGCTTTTTAAGCAGTTCAATGGTTTAATTCAGCTTTAACACAATTGACCAAGTCTGTGCAAAGTTTAACCATATTTAACAACTGAATTTAAGTGTGGCTTAAACACAGTTAAATTGGGTTATATCACTGTTTGGCTGCTAGTCTGTTTCTGCCCTGAGAATATCAGAAAATTGTCCCACTGTTGCTCTAGGACTGGTGGAAGTGCTAGTGCAATCAGTCACAGCTGTTTTTACCATTTTTGTCTACTGTTTGCCTAGATGAGATGGTGGTAAAAAATGTTCTTGTCAGGTCAACACTAGTGATTGCTGGATGTCTTCAGCGTTGGCCAAACTGGGTTAAAAATTTCTAGCATAAATTTCTAACTGGATTAAAGCATAGTTTTAAACCTGTTTTTAAACATAGTTTAGTTATCTATTCAGAGCCCAATGAATGGTGTTATAACCCAGTTTGAACACAGCTAGGTTTAAACCCTGCCTAGAAATATGGTTCTATATTGAGGATAACTCTTCAGACAGGGCCGTTGGCCATTCAATATGGACCAGGACAAACCTTGTCTAAACAAAATGTGGGTAGGCCAGAATATATGTTAAACCTCAGTTTAAACAGTTTGACATTGTCCACTCAAACATTTTATACCAAGTTAACCTGATGCAATTTAATTAAAATTATGTGTTTAAAGCATTTCAGCTGTCACAGTTCCTTTCTCTGTAGTTGGTTTAATGTGTTAGTCTCTGTAGTCTAACTATGAAGGGCTCATCCGTTCATGAAAAGATGTTTATGCCTTTTCATAATTTTTTTATTCAGGTCTGGGTATGTTGCCAAAAGTGGCAGTTTCCACATAAAATAGTCATATGAATATAAGAACGGCCATACTGGGTCAGACCAGTGGTCCATCTAGCCCAGTATTCAGTCTTCCAACAGTGGCTGTCAACAGATGCCTCAGAGGGAATGAACAGAACAGTCTAATTTATTGAATGATCTATCTCCTTGTCATCCAGTCCCAGCTTCTGGCAGTCAGAGATTTAGGCTTGGTCCACACTGACCCCCCACTTCGAACTAAGATACGCAACTTCAGCTACGTGAATAATGTAGCTGAAGTCGAAGTACCTTAGTTTGAACTTACCGCGGGTCCAGACGTGGCAGGCAGGCTCCCCCGTCGACTCCGTGTACTCCTCTCGCGGAGCAGGAGTACCAGTGTCGATGGCGAGCACTTCCGGGATTGATCCGGAATCGATTTATCGCGTCTAGACAAGACGCGATAAATCGATCCCAGAAGATCGATTGCTTACCGCCGGACCCGGAGGTAAGTATAGACCTACCCTTAGGGACACCCAGAGCATGGGGTTGTGTCCCTGACCATCTTGGCTAATAGCCATCGATGGACCTATCCTCCGTGAGGTTTTCTGTTTTTTTTTTTTTTAACCCAGCTGCATTTTTGGGCTTCTCAACATCACCTGGTAATGAGTTCCACAGGCTGTGCTGTGTGAAGAAGTACTTCCTTATGTTTGCTTTAAACCTGCTGCGTATTAATTTCATTGGGTGACCCCTGGTTCTTGTGTTATGTGAAGGGATAAATAATACTTCCTTATGCACTTTCTCCACACCTTTGATCAGACATGTTAATTAAATCATACCAAATGTTACAGCCATATAATGCAACCAGGAAGACCATTGCATAGTATAAGAAATTAGTTGTTGTCTAGTTCAGAATGCTTGGGAAGAATCTATTATCTCAGCAGTATAACGTTGCTGAAATGTATTTAAATATTTTTTTATGCAGTACAAATATAAGTAATAAAATAGAATATTTAGTCTGTTTATTTCTGCACAGTTCAACTAAGCTTTTCACTGTGGAATGACACTGGCATTTGTGTGGCAGTGTTTCGCAGAATGTGTTTTGAAGTACTTGTTTTCTGTTGAAAAGTTCATGCTTCAAAATCAGATATACCAATACAATGAGCATCAAACAGTTGGAGTGAATATTGCTACAACTGAAGTAATTATTTTATAAACACATACTTTATAGCTGCCAAAATATGATGTGCAATATAAAGTGTAAGATTCAATTTATAGTCTCTTGCTTAAGTGGCTATATTGAAGTATTGAAATTTTGAGGGGCATGGGAAGAAGCTTAATTCAGTCTTGAGAATCCTTTGGTGACTTGGGTAGCAAATGCTCGTGCAATTTACTTTCAATTAAGATTCCCATCTAGATGGTTTTTAACATTCTTAACGCCATGCTTACAGTGTCAAGGCTAAAAGTGTGGAAAAAATTGTCTACAAATCTGGCTTGTAAAGCACATGCAAGATTCAGTCCACCCTAAAGTATGATTGTTTCCAGATTTCATTATGAAACTTACAGAAGAATTTTGTTGTGCTGCTAAGTGCATAATCTTACTCTGAGCAAAGAATTAAGTCAGCAACCCAGGCTATAGAACACCCTTGTCTCCTTTCCACGCCTGTCAGATGAGGATAATAATAACTTCCTCACAAGAAGGTTTTGAGGTTTAGTTAATGTTTGTAAAGTATGTTGAAGTTTAGCTATAGGAAGTACTTAATATTGCTAGGGTTACTTTCTGGCCAGAATTGTAGAAGGCATCCTTGGTTTGGTATTTTGACTTCATCTACAATACTTCAGGCTAGTATTGTGTTGATGAGTCTTAATGGGCAAACCATGTTTACTCAAGATGTATCTGTGTCCTATGTACACTCTTATTCTGGCTCAAATGCTACTTGTTATAATACTACTAGGTAAAAGAATTCTGACACAAAAGTAGACACTTTTCTCTCTGTATTTAAATATGAAGGTGATAAATGTTTTATGAATACCCACGATAAATACTTACTGTAATCCTAAAATCACTTGGTCACTCTTCTTTCCCTGATGGTGTCTTGAAGGCTTGAAAATATTCTTTTCCTACTGACTGTACCTATTTCTATTTTGAAAATATATTTTTTATTTTAATATAATGGAATAGAAGCAGACATGGCTTTGTTTCCTGGTGTGCAAGATTGGATGTTGGCTAAGTCAGCAAGAATTGGATGTTGCTTGAGTCAGCAAGAATTTTCCTGTATATGTCACAACAATGGTGGCTGTATTTTTTTTCTTTCTAATTTTCTAATTAGTGGATGATATGGGAAGGAACGAGATTAAATCCAGAGAACATTGCTCTGTATTTTGAGCAGTTTTAAGGTAGGGTACATATTATGCCTGAACTACTGAAGTGTCTAAACAGATACTGTGTTAGAAAGTTGTAGACCTGAGCTGCAAAATCTGTTATCTGATGTCCGCAGTTGCTGTCTAATTTTAGTTAGTGGTATATATTTAAAAGTGGTGGTGTTTGTGCACTGTGGGAGTTGGGGAGATCTAATTATTAGCTAAAATACATAATTTAAAATACTACTGGTAATTGCACCACCTAGACTTTTACTCTGTCACTGTTAGAACATAGCTCTATTACTAAAATAATGAATGAACCCTTGTATAGTATGTCATATCCTCAAACACCACAAACTTTTAACTATTCAAAATGTCTTTGAGAAGTAAATTAATATTAATCCCATTTTTATCAACTGAGGAACTGAGGCAGACTGAAGTCAGAGAGGGAGTCTAATGCACATCTGGGATTAGAAATTCATGACTCAACTCCTGTGTTTATTCCACGCCCCTTTCAATCTGTGAATCTAGAAAACAGTTCAGGTCATCTATACACAAACTTCATTTGGTCGAGGGAGAAGGAAGTTAGCTTCACTTTTACTTTGGATGAATTAGGATGTATTTAATAAATATGATCATCGTTGTCTGTTTTTCTTAATAGAAAATGCCTGAAGCATCAGAAGATCATATCCACTGGAAGATTTATTGACTTCCATTCTTGAGAATCCCAGAACAACATCAGTCTGGCATGGCGCAGGGCAGTCAGCAACTTGATGTGCAGGTACTCCATGACCTCCGGCAACGTTTCCCTGAGATTCCAGAAGGGGTGGTGTCTCAGTGCATGCTCCAGGTATGCTGCAGCAGAATACAATAGCATAGTAACAGTTACCATACATTTATCCTTGTAGCATAAAAAGAACCCCCTTGTAATAGAAGAGTTAGAAATCAATTCAATTTCACAGTTGTCTTCTGGGTTTTTTTAAGTTTCTAAAGGATAACAGGTGTGACGGTGCCCCCCATAAGGCTTTATGGAATATGTTTATGAATGTATATATGACATAACTAGAATATGTTTTAGGCTACATAGGCCATGTAACACATCTCTGTAAAGTTATGATCTACTGAATCTATTAATCCTATTTGTATGCATGTATCATTTTTGTACTTGCAGTTAGGAATATTGGCTGCATACTTGCTTGATTTTAACTAGCCTAGTAGAGCATTTGGTCAGCTTCTTGAGAAAAGTGCAAATAAAGTGCCCAATCAAAAACCACTTAGGCCAACAATGAATTTGAAGATGCCAATCCACATCTGAGCTTTCACAGGAATGTCGCTTGGCTGGTAAAAACTGAGTCATGCATGGACATGTGGCTTGCCCATGTGACTCCAAAACTCCATCTTGGAGGTGGACTTTGCATAAGAGAGAGGAGGGGGTCTTCACCCACAAGAGAGAGTCTATTTAAACCCCTAGGAAAACCCTCCATTTTGTCTTCAGCTGGCTAAAGGGAGAGCCTCTCCACCCCAAGGATACCTGAAAGAAACTGGAACAAAGGACAGTAACTACAGGGGGTGTGAGTGATTGCTCGACTCAGACTAGCAGGAGACTAGTCTGTAAAAGGAAGCTTACTGGAACTGGTGAGGTTTTATTTGTATTCAGTTTCTTAGACATGGACTTGTGTGTTCTATTTTATTTTAGTTGGTAATTCACTTTGTTCTGTCTGTTACTACTTGGAACCACTTAAATCCTACTTTCTGTATTTAATAAAATCACTTTTTACTTATTAACTAACCCAGAGTATGTATTAATACCTGGGGGGGGACAAACAGCTGTGCATATCTCTCTATCGGTGTTATAGAGGGCGAACAATTTATGAGTTTACCCTGTATAAGCTTTATAAATGGTAAAACAGATTTATTTGGGGTTTAGACCCCATTGGGAGTTGAGCATCTGAGTGTTAAAGACAGGAATACTTCTCTCAAGTTGCTTTCAATTAAGTCTGCAGCTTTGGGGCACATGGTTCAGACTCTGGGTCTGTGTTGGAGCAGACTGGCGTGTCTGGCTCAGCAAGACAGGTTGCTGGATTCCCAGGCTGGCAGGGAAAACAGGGGCAGAAGTAGTCTTGGCACATCAATTGGCAGTTTTCAAGGGGTTTCTGTGATCTAACTCGTCACAACAGGCACTTGGAGAACAGCAAACTTTCTCAGTTTACTTTCT
This sequence comes from Terrapene triunguis, assembly GCF_002925995.2. Lineage (NCBI taxonomy): Eukaryota > Metazoa > Chordata > Testudines > Emydidae > Terrapene > Terrapene triunguis. The sequence continues at coordinate 26,560,477 of NW_020664374.1, read as the reverse complement.
ATATATATATTTTTGTACAAGAAAGTAGGTATTCCCTGTGGCTGAGCAAGTTTCTGTCATCTCAGGATGTGAGAGTGGAAAACTCCTTTTTTCTCTTCTGCCATTCAGTGTAGACAGTGTTGCCCTCATACCTGAATTTAAACTGGGGGTTACTGGATTTTTCACAAGACCAAACTTTTTATGAGCGGTAAGGCCCTTGCCATGTTTCTTAAAGAAACAATCAAGTAGTGTCCCTAGGGGTGCTTCACTGTAGGTGTGCTTGTATCCCTGTGCTGCTGATTGGAAAACTTTGGTATCAGTGACAGAGTCCTGTGGCACCTTATAGACTAACAGACGTATTGGAGCATAAGCTTTCGTGGGTGAATACCCACTTCGTCAGACGCATGGCCACAGGACTCTTTGTCGCTTTTTACAGATCCAGACTAACGTCTGATATTTGGTATCAGTGTCAGTTAGGCCTGCACATGCGCTGTCTCCCTTTGTGCCCCACCATAAGGCTAACCAGTATGTGCGGGCTAACCCCCCCTCAGTTCCTTCTCAGCTGCCTCTGGCTAGAGTCGGAGCCATCAGCAGTCCGTTTGAGATCGTTAACGTCTTCCTTTTCTTTAACATTTTTAGTAGCTAGTTAGTCTTTTTCAGTCTTAATTGTAGTTTTCCCTTATTTTCTCTTAAAGAAAAACTTTTAATTTTTCCCCCTTTTTCGTTGGGGATCTCTTCCCCCAACAGGGTACGCCCAGCTCACCAGGCTTCAAGAAGTGCCTCTTCTTGCAAGGAGGCCATCCCTGTGGCAGATAAATATTCTTGATGCGTACGCTGCCTCAGGAAAGGCCACATTCTGCAGAATTGTGGTCTCTGTCAACAATTTAACCCCAGGTCTCGAAAGGACAGGGAATTGAAACAGAAGATAATTCTGATGGAGGCAGCCCTCTAGTCATCTTTGGATCCATGCCAGGAGTCACCCAGAAGGCATGAGTCTTCTCTGCAGCCCTCGACATCCAGGGACTAAGGGTTGAAGAAATCAGCCATGGACCCCTCTCGTAAGACATCTAAAGAGATTGCTGTGAGTCCCCAGAGTGAGCCCTGAGCTAGCCATAAAAGATCTCTGTCATGCTCGGTATCATCAGTACTGTTGGCACCGAGGCAATCCAAGCACGGTACCCATAGCTCACGATGGTCTAGAGCGGCAAGTATCGTTGATGCGCCTAAAGACCTGATGGGCATAGGCACCGTCAACCATGAGCCATCCAGCACTGGTGAGATCCCCGACTGCAGGAGTTCCAGCACTCAAGAGAGCTCAGTGTATCTGATATACCAGAGTCTCCCCTTCTTGGCACTGGAGCTTCGGTATCAAGTCTTCTCTGGTACCTTGCCAGGCACCCTTACTTTCTAGTCACCACTCCTTCCATACTCTCTATGAAGCCTGTTATCAAGGGACTCCTCAGGCATACCATCAGCCTGCTCCACCACACCATGGTACAGCCAATCATGGGCACCACTGGGCTCTATCCCACTGCTCCAATAGCCCTACTGGGATCCATGGGCATCATATCAATCATACGCTTCTTGGGCTTCCAGCTACATCTGTGAGCCCCTGAGATGTTCTCCTTCAGCCACTGAACCTCTAGAGGAGATTGCGGAGGAAGAAGAGGGCAGATTCAAAGAGGAGGTTGCATTGAGAACCAACATCACTTCCTCCTCTCCAGATGAGGCAATCATGCCCCTGCCACTATGCTTAGCCAATGATTTCCAGCTTTTCCAGGACTTGGCAAAAGTGTAGCAGACACACTGCAGATACACCTGGGAGCGGTAAAAGATACTCAGCACAGACTTCTTGACATCCTACTCTTCCTCGTCCTCCAGAATAGTCCTCCCCATCAATGAGGCTCTCCTGGACCCCACAAAAACTATATGGCAAACTGCAGCATCAGTAATGCCTACGTGTAAATGGGCTGATAAAAATCATTATGTCCCAGCTAGGGAGACGGAATCCCTTTTTTCCTGCCCTCCCCCCAACTCCATCGTTGTGAATGCAGTAAACTCCCGGGGTTGCCAGCACCAAATGAGATCTATCCCCTATGATAGGGATTGGAAAAGCCTTTACCTCTTCAGGAGAAAGGCCTACTCCTCTGCCACATTGCAATTTCAAATACAAATTATCAAGCATTAATGGCAAAATATATCTGTTAATTATTCAAAGCTCAGCACCTTTATTGATCAGATCCTAGAGCAGAGTGTGACCAGTTCTGAACTATCATCCAGGAAGGGCAACTATTAGCCAAAACAACGCTCTGGTCAGCCCTCGATATAGCTGATACAGTGGCCCAGTCCATCTTCACTGTAGTGGTTGTGTGACATGCATTGTGGTTACGCCTCTCTGGATTCCCTAAAGAGGTGCAGATGGCCATTGAAGACCTTCCCTTTGAAGGCACCAACTTGTTTGCTGAAAAGTTTCACACGTTGCTACACACCATTAAAGATTCCAACGCTACTCTCCGGTCATTTAGGGATCTATATGCATGGACAAAAGAGAAAATTTAGTCTGCAGCCTCAACATAAATTCCATACCTCCCAATACCCAACTCAAAGCTTCTACAAACCTCAGAGAAAAAAATCTAGATTCTTCAGGTGCAAACCATCAGGCCCACAGCCTTCCACAGCACAACCAGCCACCTCAAAACATCAGTTTTGACGTGTTGGTCGAGGTGTCAACAGACCACTCCCCTTAACCACTGCCGCTGACCAACCTACCCCGCCCATTTGACTACCACCTTGCCATGTTCCGCAGCACCTGGGAACGTATAACATCAGATGAATGGAAATCCATTCACAATGGGTACTCCATCCAACTTTACCTCCCCTGCCCCAACACCTTTCAAGGACCCTTCTCACGAGAGTTTACTACAACGAAACAGTGCAGAAGCACTAAAGCTATGGAACTGGTGCATTTCCCACATTGTCACACTATTAGTGCCTACCTTCCGGGAACACAAAACTCAATAGCAGACCATCTCAGTCGCAACTTCCACATGTTCACGAATGGTACCCAGCAGTACTTCATGACCTTTTCAAGCAGTGGGGGACACTGGCCACAGACCTGTTCAACACTTGCCTGAACAAGAAATGTCCACAATACATAGAGCAGGGATGGGGAAGCACTCCCTGGGCGATGCTGTCCTTCCGTGGGACAAGGACCTTCTGTATGCCTTTTCCCATTGGCTCTGTCAAAAATCCTATTAAAAATAACAAAAAGGAGCACACCTCATATTGACTGCTCCCACTTGGATGAGACGGACTTGCTACCCTTACCTGTTGCAACCGAGCCGAGGCTGGGGGCAGGGTCGGAGCAGAGCTGGGACCGGAACAGGAGTGGGTGGCACTCCCTCCCCCCGTGAGGGCTGGCTCGGGCCCCGCTGCACCCCTCCGAACATTCTTGGGGGATGTGTCCCACAGTTTGGGGACTTCCGTGCTAGTGAGAGCCAAAGATGATGGCTTTGATATCGCTGCTGCTTTCCTTGGCAGCAATGCCTCCACTCACCTGTTTCTCCCTGCTCTTCACCCCCAACTGCCTGACCTAGGACAGTATATAGGGGCAAGGAGAGTAGCAGGTGGGGTAGTTACTGCTGAAGGCATATCTGAAGTAACTTTACCTGAACATCCCCTCCTTTTTTCGTCAAGAGGAGGATTGGGTTCTGTGTAGTAGGCTAAACCTTTTCCTTTGGAGTTTCCCCTTTTTATCTGCTGCCTGGCTGGTCAGAATGGCTTTCGTACTTCCCTTTTGCCAAGTCAAATTGCAGTCTTTTCCCCAAGCAGCGCCATTAAAAGGAGGCAGCAAAATGGGGACACAACTTAACTGTAGAAGTGCTCCAGCAATTTCATTACTGCTGAAATCTCTGCATACAGTATCTCCACCCATCATAGCTCTGAACTGCTTTCAGATAAGAAGTGCAGGATATTCTTGTAATACAGAATTTTCTGTTTACTCTGACGTAGTCCTTTCTTCTGTACTGGTAAGTAGATTACTTGGATGAACCATGTTGAACTATCCAATGTCTGTAACTTGTCAAAGCTAAAGGACCCCTGTGTCTCTGAAGTACAGTATCCAGACACTTTCTGGACATCTGAATACAAGGTTCTTTTTAACATACCGTGTTCCAACATTTTATTTTATAGTCTTTGAAGTATATAAAAGGTTTCCATGTCCACACTAGGAGCATTTTACCAGTACGGGAATATCTGTATGCAAAGCACTGTAGGTATAGTTGCAGGTATACTAGCAAAGCTGCTCTTTGTACCAATATAGCAAAACCACTCTGTATGATTGAAATAAGTCATGCCAGTAAAAACACAGCTGATGTAACTATGCCTATACCTGGGACTTCTGCCTACACAGCTGTATCAGTCAGGGATCACACCTCTTCACAGCCCTGACCAACATAGTTGTGCCAGCATAAGTCCGTAATGTAGACCTGGCCCAAGGCTATGCAATATGTGAATTAAAAAGGCAAACGAACCAATAGTCATTGGCTGACCTGTCATCACACCACATATTCCAAATATTTAAAACTGTATAAGTCTCAGATACACCAAAAATTTGGGGTCTTTCTAGACAGATGATAGTGTGTTTCATGGGACATCTTCTAGCTGCCATCTTTCCCCCTCGTGTCTGTCATGTTATGTGACCTGAGGGAGCCATGGACTCTTCACTGCGTTCTGCTTAGGTAGTAGGTGGGTGGCTGGCAGCAATTGCTTGTGCTCTCTGGTGTCTGATACTGCTCTCGGTTGCATTGGTGCCCTCTCTAATTATGGGGCTGGAACACGGGGACCCTGCTTTAATTCTGTACTACCTGCCACTTACGACAGCTCTGTTAGCAAAATAGACGTGGAAATTGGTGTTAGAAGAATGGTGCATGGTGCGATGTGTCAGAGCCAAAGATGTGAACTGGGCTGGACTTCACAGGGCCAAAGATGAGAGAGAAGTAGATCTTTAGCTGAGAATATGCTGTACATCCTTCTTATTCTGGTTATTGAGGTCATCCAAAATATAGTGCTAGAATAAAGATGACTTTGCCTAGACCATTCGCAGATCACCTAAGTAGGAGACCTAATTGTAACTTATAAGTCTATTGATAGAATATATATATATATATATATATATATATATATATACACACACACACATATTTATCGTAAGACAGTAAGCATCATAAAGAGACTACAGTGATGGCGCTTAATCAAACAAGTGAAACACCTTACTAATTAGCATTGATTCCTCAGTGCTGGAGTCATTCAAAAAAGTAGCATCAGTGGCAGAGGAGAACTTGATGAATCTATACATTTACTTGTGCCTGATAACTATTTTATTTTTGACCTGTTGAGATCTATGGTATGCTGTAGAAAATACCCATCTTGGGATCAATTTTGTAAAATGTATATGGTCAGAAATAGTCAAATGTGACTAAAGGTACAGATTAGATTAGAGTTTGTATTTGAGGCTGAATCACAGCTTTTGTTTGGATTTTGTTCTAAAAACGTGGGAAAAAATCTAAGATTTCTGTGAAAAATAGTAGCAATCACAACATTTCCACAATCCATTACAATCTTGAGTGACTTTCTAATGTGTTTCCTATTATCTTGGGCCAAGATATCATTAGAACAGCTGTTGTCATAACACTTTGGCCATAACTAAAGTGGGGGAAAAAGCCCCTTTTGTTTTTGACTCAGAACCAAAACTTTGCGTAGATTCAGGTCCAAGGTGTGCAGTCCAAACTATACCCCTCCTGAAATTTTAAGGGGTTTGGATTCTTCATTCCTCTGAGGGCTGCACAAGCTTTTTCAGCATGCTTTTTTATTTATTTTAAAGAAAATGTAATAGTTGAAGATGCAATGTCAGACTATAAGGAGTACTGGAAAATGGCTATTAATTTCTAAACATTTTAAAGATTCTAAATTATATATTTATCAGTTGGCCAATGTAGGATTTATTGTATTTTTAACTTTTCCTTGCTTTTAAGTGCTTGGGTTTTCTAAACTATGTCATAGGTAAGTATGCTGTTTTAGCATCCTTAATTGTATTTAAAGGCTTTTTTTCCTAGTTTACTTGATAGCCAAACCAGTAAGAGTTAATAATTTGGGCAAAATGTTTCAGATTTCATTTTTTAAATTTGATAGAGAATATTGGTAGTTTATCTTTTAAAAAACACTCTTCACAAAGGACAATTTTCAGTCTGCATTACTGATAGTAAAATATTAATATGCACCATTTTCAGACTATTTGTAAGTAGTTTTTAAACTCTGTTTAGAAAATACTTCCAAGTCTCTGTATATTGTATTGAACATCTCAGTCCTGGTGAGTATTTGTGGCTGTCTGCTACATTGAAACTATTTTCTAGAAAGAGGAAGGTGATCAAAAGAGTAAATTGAAGTGGATTAGGCTAAGGGATAAAGGACAGAAATCAGGGGAGGCCTGTTGCAAGGAAGGTTAGACAGAATACATTTGAACTATGAACACACTTCTACAATAAAATTTTTAACGCTGGGGTTTCTTTTAAATTGCAGCTAATGTGAAGAGCAAACCAAAGTTAAACAAGATGAGTATTTGGATTGCAAATTCAGTAACCATGGAGATTGGATGGCTGGAATATGCTAAACCACTTTGAAATGTTGTTTTGAACACTTCAGAGTTTCAGACTGTGAAATAGTTCTAATGTGTAGTATTTTCTCATTTGAAATAGTGTTAAATATACATACATCCTTTTCTAAAGAAACAAAAACTTGTCAGGAATGAATGCCAAAGCTATAACCATTACCAAATTCTATTTCCCCTAACTTGGACTTGCTACATTTTATGTGGGTCACTCAGTAGCTAATGTTATCATAAGATTTCACTGTAAGTAACATGAGCCACATACTTCTTATATAGCACGATCTAACAGGGATTATCTTTAATTTATTTCAGGAGTCATAGGTATGCCAGCTACTGTGAAGTGTTATCCCTAAAATGCGTTCAAGCTAGGCTTAATTGGAGCTTCAGCTGAATATACTGATTGGCGTTACTAATGTAATTTGAAGATAATTGGTGTCAATTCTTTCTTCTAGAACAACAACAACCTTGAAGCATGTTGTCGAGTCCTTGCGCAGGAGAGCAGCAAATACTTATATATGGAGTACCATAGCCCTGATGACAGCAGAATGAACAGGAATCGCCTTTTGCACATTAACCTGGGTATTCATCCCCATACCAGCTACCATGCAGGGGAAGGAGCTCAACTTAACGGTGGTCGTACACTGGTACATAGCTCAAGCGATGGACATATTGAGCCACAATGCGCAGCAGGTAAACAGCTGATATGCTTAGTTCAAGAACCACACTCTGCTCCAGCTGTTGTGGCAGCTTCTTCTAATTACAATCCATTTTTCATGAATGACCAGAATAGAAATGCAGCTACTCCTCCTCCGCAACCAGCTCAACAGCCATCTTCCATGCCACCAGGAATGAACACATCTGCTATGCAAGGCCCTCATCCTCCTACATATATGCACATACCTCGGTACAGTACAAATCCTATTACTGTTACATTATCGCAAAACCTCCCCTCTGGACAAACAGTACCCAGAGCTTTACAAATTCTTCCACAGATTCCAAGCAATCTTTATGGGACTCCTGGTTCTATATATATTAGGCAGACGTCTCAAAGTTCTTCAGGACGACAGACTCCTCAGAATGCACAGTGGCACTCTTCTCCACAAGGCCCAGTTCCACATTATACTCCACGCCCGCTACCTGTTTATCCACATCAACAGAACTACCAACCTTCACAGTATTCTCCTAAACAGCCCCAGATCCCTCAGCCAGCTTATCAATCACCACCTGCATCTCAGTGTCCTTCTCCTTTTGGCTCTCCTCAGCATCAGGTACAGCCTACCCAATTAGGTCATCAGAGTTCACATGTGTTTATGCCTCCTAGTCCTTCAACTCTTCCACCCCATCCATATCAACAAGCGCCCCAAAGTTATCAAAAACAGGGTGGTCACTCAGTATCTTATCTCCCTTATGGACCTAGCTTATCCAAAGGTTCTATGAACAAGATAGAAATTACAGTTGAGCCACCACAAAGACCTGGGACTGCAATGAATAGAAGTCCTTCACCAATAAATAATCAGCCATCTCAACGAAACCAGCACCCGCTGTATGCAGCCACTACTCCATCTTCAGGCTCTCCTTCAAGAGGTATGTCAGGTCAACCAAAACCACCATTTAATGTTAATCCATTATATATTACCTACACACAACCAACTGGACCTACAGCTGCACTAACACAGTCTCCCCGGGTAATGGTATCTCAGCCAAACTCAACAGTATTTAAAATCACAGTAGGTCGAGCGCAGACTGAGAATCTTTTAAATTTAGTGGACCAAGAGGAGCGTTCTGCAGCACCAGAACCTATTCAGCCCATTTCAGTAATACCAGGATCTGGAGGAGAAAAAGGAATCCATAAATACCAGAGGAGTTCCAGTTCTGGATCAGATGACTACGCTTATACTCAAGGTAAATTTCTTGAACTGTCAACTGTTATTTTAAAAAATTAAATTAAATTAAATTGAACCTATTCAGAAGAACATGATGACTTTTGGCCTGTGTGATCTGAGATATTTTGATGTACTAGAAGTTTTTAAAATGTAACATGGAAAATATGAATTGATGAGAGATTGTTGTCAAATTCTAATGATTTATTATAAATGGCCATACAAATCATCTTGTCCCATAAGAGAACAAGATGACATTTGAAGAAACTGAGAAGTTGTGTATTTTAAAACTAACAAAGGCAAATGCTTTTCTGTATAGTTCATTTACCTATTGTTTTGAAGTTTTGACACAAATATTTAAATACAGATTAGATAATTTTCATAGACTCATAGAAATGTGGAGCTGGAAGGGACCTCAAGAGGCCATCAAGTCCAGCACCCTGCACTGAGGCAGGACCAAGAAACGTAGATTATCCCTGACAGGTGATTGTCAACCTGTTCTTAAAAACCTCCACTGATGGGGATTCCACAGCCTCCCTTGGAAGCCAGAGTTTAAATACCCTTATAGTTAGAAGTTTTTCTTAGTATCTAACCTAAATCTCCCTTGCTGCAGATTAAGCCCATTACTTCTTGTCCTTTGAATAAAATACATTTGAATACATTATAACATATATTTATTTGTTTAATAAACAAAATTATTTTAGTTGCTACACAAAACCAAAAACATTGTACCAAGACAAAACCAAATAAGCCAGCCAAGGTAATAAACAAAAATAAGGAAAGAGAGCGGTCAGGGGATAAAATATTAAGGTTGCACAGTAAGGCGAATCCACATCTTGATTAAAGGTAGAATAATTCAGTTATTTTAAGCTTTTAAAAATGTTAATTTATCATAACTGACATGGCAGAAATGGTTTTTAGGCAGGATTTGGATGCAAAGAAGACGGTTGTTTGGTGGTTTGTTTTTATATGGATAGGGGCAGCAAATACTTTGAGAGCCCTAATATCAAATACCAAGTAATTACAACTTAAGTAAAAGAGAATTGGGTGAAAACTCTACCCAAACATTTGAGCAGAAAAGTGCTTTCTTCAGAGCTGCATTTTTTGAAACCTGGTTGATATACTTGAACTCACTTGCACAGAGAAAGTTTAGTCTGCAAACATTCAAGCCAGTCAGCTATAATTGTCATAATGCTAATTAGCAGCAATTATTCAAAGCATCTACTTCATACTTAGATTTCTAATGAGATGAGATTATCTGCCTTTCCTCTATCTTCCTCCTATCCTTTCTTTTCTCTTCATTTTATTCCTATTTCACATTATTTCACCTCTCAAACTCTGCCCTGCAGTATTTGGGCCCTCATTTCCCCTGTCGCCTCAGAGCTATCTTTAACCTCTTAACATGAAATTGCTCTGTACCAGATTGTTTCTGTGCACACAGCATCCCCTGCTGATTCCTGGACTGAAAGCAGGGAGGAATAAACTTTGTGAATGGTAGAGAACAGTAGGAGTGAGGTGGAGCCAGTTAGTATTTACTCTAGGCAGCGTTGCCAACCTGGCCCTACCTGCCGGGGCCATACACTCTCTCGTGGCGTGCCCTTTAGCAGTTCCAAACAACCTTGAATAACTGGCAGAGTAACCACTGTTCCACAGATTAACTCAATTGTGTAGGAAAAATATAACTGATTTCATGTGAGTAAGACAAAAAATGGGTTCTGGATTGCAGAATTACTTGCTAAGTAAGGTTTTATTTGCTGCTCAATTTTTTTGCACCCTGTTTTTTTCCCCTAGATACTATTTTCTTTTTTCTTTGGTAGTTAGTTTCCTTCATTTGGACAGTTGAGTTTCTTAGGTTTGTATGGTCGTTGGGGCAGAGAACTGTATCTTCCTATATGTTGGGGCTTCAATAGTGGCTTTATGTGCTACTGCAGTATAAATATCAACAGCAATAATATTTAGCCTCTGCAAACTTACATTACACACTTATGTAGCACAACTGAGATTTAAAGAGGAATATACTTAAAATCTTCTGATTTTGCTAATTTAGGAAACAAATTAATTTGAATTACTTTTCTATAAGTCTCTACCATGGTGAAAAAGTTCCAGAAATATATAAATCACTACTGATTTTTTTCTTTAGTGTGATATATTATATTGCATGATGATATAGCCTAATAAGATGCAGCACATGTGGGAGGGCATTGTATATGTCAGGTATAAACTGGATGATGAATGAGCATATAAAGCCAGAAATTGGTGAGCCATGTATCATTACTGTTGTGAATTTTTTTAAATTAATACTGTAATTATGATCTTTCAAACTCTTCTCTTGACTGAGACATATTGTTTTTATGAAAGGTTGTTGCTGGTTTTGTTGCTTTAATGTTATTTAATAAGATATCCTGTTTTCAATCCCTGTGTTGCTACTGGCTTCTGACATGCGAGGGTCCATACAAAATCCAAGTTTAGCATTTCTGCTTCAGGTAGAAAAGTGGCAGCCAACAAAAATACCATATTTTTATGCTCCTGGCTCTTCCTCTCTGTTTTTTCTCCTGCTTCTGTAGGATCTGTCATGTCTGCTCTTAACTCCATCTGTGGAGTTTTGTCCTTTCTTTCAATTAGTATATAATTGTATTTTTCATACAGTGTTTTGTTTAACATTTTTAATTTCTGTTTGCATTGAATGGAGGTCAGGAAGGGGAGAGACTGCAGGTGCTTTGCATGTAATAGCACTTTACAGGCTTCTGTAGTGTGTCCTTGTACATCCTTTTTTCTGTTTATTTCACAGTAGAAACATAGGAATAACCTGCTGGCAAACCCATTACTTAGACAGTCTACCCATCTGAATACCAGCAGTAAATCTCTTCCCTTTGCCCTCCCCGCTCAATTGCCCTTGTCAAGAAGGATCTTTCCTCTTCATTTGAGCATCAGTGAAAACAAGTAGATCAGAAAGTGCGAAACCTCAGACCAGTGACCTGTATTAACTACTCCTGTTTGACATTAAAGTAAAAATATTGAGGAAAATCCTGTCTAGTCTCTGTCAGAGAAGATTGAATATTTATTCCTAGCTAGTCGGATTATCTTTACCTGCTCACCAGCTGCCTCAGGAACCCATGACAGCAAAAGTCTTGTTAACTTGAGACTGACCATGACAAATTTCATTCCAAAGGCATAAGTTTTTGAGGAAGTTATTAACGACTGAAAGAGGTTTAGAAGGAATGGCTCAACTTTAACTATAGAATTAAAGGTCCTGAAGGTCTTTTCGTGAGGATTCTTGTAACTAATTTATGTCTATCTTCCTTTAATAAGGGATTCTCCTTGCTTGCTAGTTTTGCCTGTGAGCATTGGTAAATTTATAATACTGGATATTAAACCTTCTACTGTTCCAAAGGGCAACAGCAATTTTTAAAAACTTTGTTGTATAGTCTCTAATAGAACTGCAAAAATCAATACAGGTTTGGCTCTTGACTAATACGTGAGGCCTTCTGAGAAATCAGATGACACTATTACACAGCAGCTGTGAAGTCATGGTCTGGTGCAGTCTTTCATACTCTAATTCTTGCCTCTGGTATTTATTCTTGACAGTGCAGTAGTAGTATAATTAGGTTGCTATTTCATCCTGAGAAGCTCTCTCCTTGTACAGGTGCCTTTGTATTTTTGAGTGGAGAAAGACCAAATACAAAAAAAGAAGCAGTGACCAAAATGGTAATATGAACTTCAAATTACTGTCTAAAACATTATTTTTATTCTGGAAGAATTTACTGTCCTAAACTATAATTCAGTTGGCATGAAACATCTTTACACTGATATGTGGCTGCATGTTTATGCTCACCTATTATTTTGGAAAGGTCACTTGTGTATATTACACATAAATTAAGAGTTCCGTTTTTTAATTAAGTGCTTTATATTGACTGTTTATTCCCTATACTACTCTAGCCTTGCTATTACATCAGCGAGCAAGGATGGAGAGGTTAGCAAAAGAACTGAAGCTTGAGAAAGAGGAACTTGAGCGGCTGAAAACTGAAGTTAATAGCATGGAGCACAATCTTATGCAGAGGCGACTTAGAAGAGTAAACTGTACAACCTCAATCCCAACAGTAAGAAATTTGTATTTGTAAACATCAGGTTTTTTTGAAGCTCCCTTGTTCAATTATTGTTCATGCAAGCAGCTTACAAAGTACAGTGTGTAATAAGATATTTTGGAGATTAAACTCTTTGAATTGGCAAGTGATTTTTGCTCTTTGCTTTGTGGTTTGTCTGCAAGATCAGTTCTTCCTTTGAAATAAACAGATATTTGGTACTTTAAGAAACACATATGGGCTACACTTTCAGAAACTTTGTTGTGCACACAGTGAAACCTATATGTGTTTACTTTTCTGTATCCCAGAATGATGACTCCTTTCAAATATACTGTGAGTGCCCAGGAGAAGATTAATGAGGAAGTCTAGATTTTATACCTAAGATTTGGCATGCACAGTTTGGTTATGTATGTAGGACAGATTTTTGAAAAGGAGCTTCAGTATGCCAGGCTACTGTCACTGCTTGGAATATATCTGTACCTCTTAGACCTCCCCCTTTTTACCCTCTGGTGTGGAAGCTCTGAGGGCACTTAGGGCTTCACTTGGCTGGTCACACCCGGGTAGTCTCAAGTGTGTTAAATGGGAGTTACTCTCCTCAGTTTAGCTATACTCATTGTTAATCCCTGCTGTTAGTAATGAGTAGTTTTTCTGGTATAGACAGGTCCATATGTATCATGACACCTACTTTCATTAATATATGCAAATGTCAGGAATGGATCAGTTGATCCCTTACTTCCCACTATCCATTCTATGCAGCATTGTACAGTTGAGAAATGTTGGGCTAAAAGTTTTGGTGTAATGCATTTCATCTTTAGGTGGGAGGGAAATGTAACTCCTGATTTGCAGCTGCTAATATTAACATAAACTAGAGGTCAGATGCTGCTTTCAGTTTATAAGGATAAAAATCTGGAGTAACTATTGCCCAGGGTTTTTGGAACCCAAAGCAGTGGTAACTTTACTGTATCTTTTTTTAGGTGGTATTAGGAATAAATTAATGGGGGTTTATCTTATTTGTTTGATAAATGATTGATGCAAGCAAGAGTGCTTTTATTTAAAACTATTTTTATTAGATTTTAAGTTCAGATACATACATATGCTGTTGCAGTAGGTTTAGAGGATTTAAAAACATTTATATTTACCTGAAGTTACGAAATGGTTTTAAAGGATTAGCTTTAGGAGGTCCCCTCTTTTGTTTGACTGCCGGAGATGCCAGATTCTTGCCCAAAGAAAACTTCTTTGGACTGCTCCAAAGCAAATTTTTTTACCTAATTTTTTATAGCCAACTTTAAACAAAACACAAGTTTATAGTGACTTCAGTGGGTCACCATAACAACCCCTAATTTTAGCAAACCTTATTTTTTATTAAAAAAACATTTTTAGTTATAACAATAAAATGTACATGTCAAAAGTGTTAGAGGCACTTAAGACCAAGGATGGCTGTCCAAATAATACATTTATTATTTATTTTATATTTATTATTTTGATAGCAAAACTGCAAACATGCAGTTATTTGACCTTGCTTCTTAGGGCCTAAGATTTTCCTAACTATGTGATGGTTTTCAGCTAGCAGTGGCTGAACATACAAAATTGCTGACTGCAGTACTGTCAAATTCTGGGGTACATACAGGAATGTCAAATTCTGGGGTAACAACTACACTGATTTTTCAGGAGTTAGACCAGTTCAACTGACAACAAAATTTGGTCATTGACCTTTCAAAGTTTCTCAAGGCAATATGCATCTGGTCTAAGGGTATAGGAGTACTGTAACTGCCATCATAGGTTTTGTAACTTGATAATTTTAAAAGCCGAGCTCAATTTTCTTCCTGGTAAGTATTAAAACTAATGTGTATACGTTTATTTATCGCCAAAATGCCTAATGAATAACTCATTTTAAAAATATCTTTAAACATTTCCCTTGAAATCATGTTGACATTCGCTATGGATATTTTTTTCGCTGCACTTACCCATCATTGGCAACCCTGCCCCCGGTAACATTATTAATAGGACCTGTTAACATATGAGACAAATAACATTGTTATATCTACATTAGAGTTGATGCTGACTTTCCTACAATTGCTATTTTGGGTCCTTTCTTACTAGCCGGAGGAAATGACCAGATTGAGAAGCCTGAATAGACAGCTCCAGATAAATGTTGACTGTACTCTGAAAGAAGTTGACCTCCTTCAATCTAGAGGTATAGACTTGATTGTTTTTGTAACACATAAGTTTTAATGTGGTATGTGTTTAAATATGAGTAGATCTTTGGCTTTTTCTTTTCCTTTTTTATCAAAGCTGGGTTTTACTGATATCAAGTCATTACTTCAGAATGAAAGACACAACCTGTCTTTTTTTCTTTGTCAGTTTTAAGCTGGTTGGATAGTGTGGTTTTTGTTAATAACATTCTCAATAAAAGTGGGCCCAAATTAAATTAAGTAATTACTTGTAAATAGCAATTTGAAAGGACTTTGTCAAGATAGCTGAATCTAAAAATGGGCATACCTTGATAATGGTTCCATACTCAAGTTCTTGAGTTCATGATATATTCATTGTTGCTGCAAACATATCTCTTTGCTGTGACTCATTGTGACACTAAATAAAGTGTAGTAAATAAATTGCTACGTGTGCTCTTGCTGTGTCACATCTGCCACTTTCAGACTGAGAACACACTTGCCGTATCTGTATTATGAAGACACATGGACCAGCCTTACAAGATAAAAAGACCATAGTGATTATAGTCTAAAAAGTCTGGTATAAATCTTGTCTCATTTCTAGGCTAGGACAAGAAAGAAGAAAGTAATACCAACTAAACAATTTATCTTAACACGTTCCTTTGCTTGGCAAACTATTGACGTTAGAGAAAAAGAATGGAAAAGGAGGTATATAAGAATTAGAAGAACTAGCACCAAGGACCCTGAAAGTGATGCAACTCAACATGGTTTAAAACCAAGAATCCAGCAAATACAAATAATTCTAATTAAAAGATGCTTTCAAAAACTCCTAAGGAAATTTGTGGTAAATGTATTACAAAAACAGTTAAATTGTAAATCTCTGGGGCCTTCACCCTAGAAGCTCTGTCCTGAAAAAAAAATTGCATTTTCAGTTATCTATGAAGCAATCCAACACACTGAAATAGACTTTGCTGTCCAAATAGAAGTTGCCCTATGAAAGCAAAGCAAAACCGGAGATATGCAGGGAAAACCTCTGATCCAGTAAAAGGTTGAAATAGAACATAACATGAAATAAACATAGAGAGGAAAGCTTTCAGATGACTAGAACAAAACACTTGTGTCCTGAGCAAATAAACTACCTCTCAAATGTAAACACTGGTAACAATACCCGAATGACTTAGCATCAGTCCATTTAAAAGAAATAGTCATATCTGAGTCATGTTCTAAGAGCTTGATCCTGCAAGTTGCTGAGTAGTTTCTGGATTGCTGAGTTCCTTCTTAGGGACCTGAAGGTGCTCAACTCATAGTAGGAGGTTTTACCCAACACCACTGAAATTCATCCAGCCCATCTGCCAGGGATGAAATTTTGGGAAGGATGTTAGGAGATCCAGTGGCAATTTTTACAGAAAATGCCATGAGATCCTGAATGTCCATGCAGAGCAAACAGAATCTTATCTCCCCCACCCCTTTTTTTTAAAAAACATTTATCTAGATGTTTCAAACCTGATCCATAGAAACATGCAAAAAAAGAGACTAGAAGAATATGGAATGAGAATGTCCTCTAGCAAAGGACACAACTTGCAACACATTCAGAGCAAACTGAAAAACAGATTCCCACAGTATACAGACAACTCATTCTCTGTGGGGACTGTGATCCCATTTTATAAATGAGCATATTTAAAATAAATTACGTATCAGAACGCCGACACTGAAATGGGATTGACAGGTGTCAAATTCACAATTAGGCATATATACAATCAGTGCTAACCACAAAATTAAACCTGTGTGCCAGGTCCAGCTGAGAATATAGGAAATGTGAAAGACCAGTGAAACTGCACAGGATAAATGAAAATGAAGAACAGAAACACCATGGGATTCATACCCAGAAGGGTATGGACAGAGAGAACTGTTCAGAAATGAGTGCTAATCTTCACTTAGATCCAAACTGATTTTCATCTGCTTTTCTAACCAACAATCTGGAAGCAGCTCCTATTTACAACCCTTTCTCTCCTGCATCTGCAGCTACAGTAGGTTTGCGCTACATTCCTCTACCAATTTATTAAGAGCTCCACCTTTTGAAATGAGACAAAGCAGAGGAAGAGAGACAGTGTAACTAATCTTGAGCAAGTAAACTGAAAATTTAGGAGACCAGCTGAAAATACCAGAGGAAAAATTAAAACACTACAGAGGAGAGATCTTAAAAAAAGTTAATGTTAGAACTTTAGTATGGCACCCCTAACAAAACAGTACCATTTTTAGGCCCAGTTATTTTGATTCCATTTCCATATGGTCAAGGGGATCTCAATTTAGGTGTATAGTTCCTTAAACAATTGGCATCCTCATAGGAAATAAGATAGATGGGGTGAAACATTATTTCCTTTTTCTCTTAGACATTATTTGGCTTATTTAAACCTTTTTTAGTTATCACTGCTGTCTGTGGAATACTGCAGTTTTTATTGATAAACTTAGTTCTGAAGAGTGGCAGAATTTCAGAGAGATGTGGTAAGTCTGCTACAATTTCTTCAGTGTAGTAGTATGCCTGCAAAGTAAATGCTGCAATGGGATAATATGATATGAGTCAGAAAGATATGGAAGATGTAATAAGCTGTAAACTTGCATCATATAAAAAGGTACTATTTGTACATATACTCTCTAATATCCTATCTTGGTATTGTTTATATTTATATCCCTCTTACCAGGTAACTTTGATCCGAAAGCCATGAGCAACTTTTATGATAATATAGAGCCTGGTCCTGTTGTGCCACCAAAGCCATGTAAAAAACGTGAGTTGCTAAATAAGGGCCAAGAAAACCATTCATATATCTGACTGTTATTTAGTAGTTCTCACACTGAGAAGGAGATTTTCCATGTGTTACAGTAAGTGTTAACGCAGTTCTTTTTATACTATCAGTAGTAGCAGGAAACATTTTACTTGTTATTTTATATATTTTTACAAGCTGTGCAGCTAAAACACTTAAACAGATTTATGTTGATACAGCAACAATAACACTGGCACTAAAAGCTATTTTCTATCAATGTGTTTAAAATTAATATTCTGATCATATGTTTATGCATAATTCTGCTCACTAATAGAAAGTACATACGCTTTTACAGTTGATTTTAGATTGACTTGAACTTCCAATTAACACATTTTTTAAAATAAATAATTTTGGTTAAATCCTATTTAGGTTAGGACACCTCAGTCTTCCAGTAACATTAATTATTGGGATTTTTATAAACATAACTGCAGTGATAGCCATACATAAATTAAATCAGTAATACAAATTCATAATTTGAATTGGTATTTTGTTTTTCCCATTAACATTGTCTGCTCGATGGTCACCGTTTTGACCAGAATTACAGAGAGTAAATTTCATAGTATTAATAATATTTCAGAGCAGTAGGAGTCCCATAGGTGCTGTATTCCATATGTTGCAGGCTGTTCCCCCAAAATCGAAAACTTTGCAATTGCTAACCTAGCCAGTATTATTTGCTCTATGCTGTTCACATGTCATTTCTTTTGTCTTGTGGATAGTATGATTGCAGAATGCTATTGTGGTTAGCAGAAGAAAGATGATCTTGTGGTTGAGGCGCAGAATTGGGACTTGGGAGATTTGGATTCAATTAATGGCTTTGTCACAGATACCTGGTGACTGCAAGTCATTTAGACCCAGATTTTCAAAGGTATTTTGGTGTTGCTGTGCTCAGCATTGCAATGCCTAACTGATTTAGGAGGCTGTCTCAGTTTCAAAAGTGATTGAGACATTTAGGAGCCTAAATCCAATTCAGTGCTTATTTAACAGCATAAATACAGATTTAGGAACCTAACTTTAGGCCTTTAACTTAGTCCTGTTTGAAAGGACTAAATTAACGCAAACTAGGTACGTTTTAGTTTGCCCGCACAGTGTCCACACTGGGGAGTTAGTGCTCAGCATGCTAGGGTGGGTGAAAAAATCAAGACATTTATTTAAGAGCCTAAATATAGATTTTTGGAGACTAAGTTTAGGTATCCACATTTGAACTTCGGCCTTTGTAGACAAACCCCAGATTGTCTTATCACTTTAAACAGGAGTAGAACAGTGGGGAAGGGAATGAGGGAGAACAAAGTAGAGAAAGGGCAGGACTCAGGATATGGCAGAGAGTTGGATAAGTTTACCACAGGTACACTTAAACTTAGCTGTTTTTACCCTGATGCCTTGCAGGAAAACAGCACAAGGCAATTATTCCACAACCTGTAGTGTTCCAAAAGATAGTGTGTGACAATGAAATAAAATGAGAGCAATGGATATTGATCAGTACTTGCTTTTCTATCCTCCCTTCTTTCAGGATGTATTGGCTGGAAAAGTCAAGTGCATAGAAACTGAAGCTGGATTAAGCTACTGAAATTATAGTAACGTTAAAACTGTTTTTGGGACAGGGCAAATCTCTTAATGGACTGTACCTGTCAAGCCATTATCATTAGACAAAGTATACAGGTTAAATAGGTAGTTAGTAGAGTGTGGTGCCCATAAGTCAGTTCTTTGGTCAGGGGTCTGATGAAATGTGTGCAATATCTAAACTAAATTAGTTTGTGCTGTGTGGTAAAAATGGTACATTAAATAGTCTACACAATAAGTGTTAACTAGTAGTTTGCTGGTAGCACTTTGAAATGTTGTGCAATTTTAAAAACTGACAATCAATTTGTAGTTCATTGAACTTTTCAGACTTTGATAGGCTTGGGCCGTATTTACATCCTTTTAAGTATTTATTTTACTGCTGTTTTAGAAAGTGCCAACATAAGGGTAAAAATCAGGTTAAGTAATTTCTAAGAAATTCAAAGAGATGACAGTGAAGCAGTTGACAAGTAACCTGGGGCAAAACACTAATTTTCTGAAAAATGGATGATGATGTCTGAGATAAAGAAAAATGAAACCTGAGAATTCTTTGTCAAGACATACATACTGGAGCAATGTGACATGTACATGGCTTTAGATTTTTGCAGAAAAACTTGAAATATAAAGGATGATTTCTAAATATATTTGACCTAGGGCACAGATCAATTTTATACACTTATATACTTAATAAATGTGGAGGGTTTTTTTTATGAGCAACTGCTGACATTCAGCTACTTGACACCAGTGGGAGTTGGGTCATGCCCCAGTTCAGGAGGACAGGGCATTGCTGGAATGGGAGCTTAGGAATACCTTCAAAACTCTATCACCAAACTGAAAGAAGTTTGGGATGATTGCCCAACCTTAAAAGTTTTCCCTTTCAGGGTACTGTTGAATCACTTTTATCCCTGACTTTCATAAAAGACATTTCTGAAGAGCAGACTGCTCGTGCACCAAATCCCTTGAGAATTTATTTAGGAAAATACCTGGAATATACCAGGGGTGGCCAACCTGTGGCTCTGGAGCCGCATGCGGCTCTTCAGAAGTTAATATGCGGCTCCTTGTATAGGTGCCAACTCTGGCGCTGACTTTCCAATGTGCCAATGGTGATCACTGCTCAACCCCTGGCTCTGCCCCAGGTCCTGGCCCCCCCCCGGCCCCTTCCCCCGCCCCCGCCCCGCCCCCCCTCCCTCCCCCCCCCCCCCCCCCCCCGCCCCCCAGGAGCCTCCTGCACACTGTGAAACAGCTGATTGTGGCGGGCGGGAGGCACTGGGGGCAGGAGGGGGGGAGCTGATGGGGGGCTGCTGACATATTACTATGGCTCTTTGGCAATGTACATTGGTAAATTCTGGCTCCTTCTCAGGCTCCGGTTGGCCACCCCTGGAATATACCCTCTCTCAGATCTTTCAACAAACTTCTCTCTCTCTCTCTCTCTCTCTCTCTCTCTCTCTCTCTCACACACACACTCACACACACACACACTCACACACACACTTGTTCCTCCTTCATACTGCACATTTGAATATAGCACCATCATAGTATCAGTGCTTTGAGGAACAGCATATAAACATGTTTTAGCAAAGTGTACTGTATACGTTTGTCTGCTTGTCAGGGTGTTGCCGTCTCTCTTTATCTTGTTTAGGAACACAGATTCCTCAGTCCCTCCCCTATAACTTCATGGATGCTAGTTCCATGGAATTTATCGCTGACTAAAGCAGGGGTGGGCAAACTTTTTGGCCTGAGGGCCACATCTGGGTATGGAAATTATATGCCGGGCCATTAATTCCCGGTGGGGAAGGAGGACTCTATGGGATGTAGCATGGGGGGAGCTCTATAAGGGATGTTACTGAAGTGGGGGGAGGGAGGACTCAGGGGTGTGGGGAGGGGGGGAGGGCCTCTACAGGGGTGGTACAGGGGACTCTTAGGGGCCATGCCAGCAGTGACACCAAGGTGGCCGTACCAGGCACTGTCACGGGTGGAGGCACCCTAGCTGGGACAGGTGCAGCCGCTGGGCAGTTCCGAGGCTCTCAAAGGTGGGGCCATAGAAGACCAGGAGGGGATTGGGTGCACTGCTGCATGGGGGGGTGGGGAGGCTGCCACATAAGAGCAGGGTTCCGATCCCAGAAACAGCGCAGTGTGGCTCTACGTGCTGGAAGACGGTGCTCATCAAGGGAATTGTGAGTCAGGGGCTGGGGAGCGCTGGGCAGGCAGAGTGGGGCAAGCCCCCAACCCCTTTCCCTGGCGGGAGCTCGAGGGCTGGAAGCGGCCTGCGGGCCTTAGTTTGCCCACCCCTGGACTAAAGGAAGGGGTCGGAAAGGTGTGTGGCATTTATCTTCCTTTGAGGCATCCTACAGTGTTGACTTTTGGATGCAGGATAGTGCATTAGACCATTTTTGGGGGGTTTTGTATGGTAAATCTTTTGTTATTAATTACTGACAGCCTTTAATAACAACTATGGAAAGAAGACTCTTGGAAAAAGTCACTAGGGTAAAATGACAAATATGTAAATTGGGTGCTGTGTGAAAGTATAGGCTTTTATAAATAAATTCTAGTTTATTCTTACCATCATCTACTTGGAAAAGGAGTCATGCCTCAAAGAAAAAATATAAATCTTTTGGAAGTTTTTTTTAAAGTTTTTGATCAAATGAAAAACTGAAAATAATTATCTGGCTTCTGAAGTTAGT
>NW_020664374.1:26475051-26538553 GCF_002925995.2 Terrapene triunguis | reverse complement strand
CCGGCCCCTGTAAATGTAAAATGTATTACTGGCATGCAAAACCTTAAATTACAGTAAATAAATGAAGACTTGGCACACCACCTCTCAAAGGTTGCCGACCCCTGATGTAGGTAGTTAAATGGGTAAAAGGACAACAGAAGGAAGAGCCATCAAACTCTTCTTCCTAAATGGCAGTTTTTTAGGCACTATTAGTCGCATGTTTGTACAAACCATACTCCTAATGAGAAAGCAAGTTATTTCAAAGCAAAATATGTTGTATTACATGCAGGTCTAGTATACTGATTTACTGGCAACCAGGGCAAGCGTGCATTGCAATGGACCTGCATGACATCAAGATTCTGCCGTCAGCCCAATAGCGACTAGTTTTGGGGCTGAATGCCTGGCACTTAGCATGGAGTCTTCAAACCCACTTTCTCTTAGAAAATTCCCTTCCTTTGATACATGTACAGACTCATACATTGAATAGCATTTACATGGGCCTTGGGGTGAATTCATTCCCTGCTAACAGTCATCAGCTTTGGACTGCCTTCTCAGTACGTAATAAAATACATAATGTATGTATTTTGTACATTCTGAATTTCAAATCCTAATCCAGTTGTACAGTGCCATTTAGATGTCTGTGTAAAACAGCTGAAAACTACTAGCTGGCAGATGAGTATCTTAACCTACTCCTCTAAATATTTGCTAAAATTGCATGGTATATTTTCTTATGAAGGCTTTGTTTGAAAAATAACATTATTTTTTCTTTAGAGCATCAAACCAGCTCCAAACAGACTCCACAGACTCAGCCAAGAGATGAAGACTTTGAAGGGGCTCCATGGAACTGTGATAGCTGCACCTTTCTGAACCACCCAGCGCTAAACCGCTGCGAGCAGTGTGAAATGCCACATTACACCTGAATCTGGAAAGGGTCTGCATTAGGTTGAAAACCAGTTCTTGAGCCCACAGCCATAGGAGAAGGAAACATGGGGAACCTTTCAGTCCATCTGCCAGGCCTTTGTTAGTCAACTATTTTCAGATTACAAGGGGGGAGGAAAAGATGTGAAACTGTTTCCACTTGTACTGCACTAAAGAATAAATTTAGGGAGTGGGGAGGGAAATATTCTTTTCTTATCCCATTGCAGTGAGCAAAGCAGAAAGGATACCCAAAACCAGGAAAGGATTCACTCTTTGAAGAATGTATACAGGAAAGCAGATAATTGCTGTTTAATCCTGTGGCTGCAGTTACTGCTTAGTGGCTCTTAATTTTTAAATATAGAATTTTTAGTAATGATGTGAAATATTACAGTTATCCCGACAAACTGAAGCCATAGCTGACCTACCTGGTCCCAGCTAGCTGGAAAACAAAGGCTCCCTGTGCTTCTGGATTGTAAACTACTGAAAAAGAAGACAGGAAAATGCAACTGTAAATTTTACAACAGATAGAAAACAGAGAGAGGGGTATTTGTAATTGCTGCTTTTTTTCAGGGTGATTTAAGTCTACACAAAAATTTGCTGTTTTGAGATTGTGACTTCTGGTGCGAAAATGAGGTACTGTATGAGCCTTATAAAAAGTAGAATTGGAGGTGATTCTGCAATCCCTTTTGCTTGTATAGTGCTCACCAAGCAGTGTCAACACTGGTAATTAACTAAGAACCAATTCTACCATATTACTGATGAAAAGATTGCTGCATGCTTTTATTAGGCCATTGTGTGGTAAAGCTAAAAGTAAATTATGCTTTTATAAATAACGTTCTCCTAAGACTGCTCTGTAGCAGTACAGTGAACGTATGCCAAATGCCAGAACTATTCCAAATTCTGTTTGGAAGTTTTGAGCTCAGCCATGGTTATGTATGAGAAGTGTTTGCACCCTGTTACTTAGGCCTTTTCAGCTTCCAATTTTGTGAAGAATTCATGATGTTTACAGCACAGAAGGTACTTTGTGCCCCAATCCTGATTTAGCTGAAAAAGAACAATCAATATTAGCTCTTCAATAAAGGTTTATTTGCACATTGTTAATAAACCAGCCTGTATAAATAGCAGATGGCAGATCTGGAAAAGTTGCACACTGCATTTTTTTATTTTGGTCAGGAAATGTTTGCAATATAGTGAAGAATACAAAACACTTGCAAACTAAAAACCATACTGGTACTTTTATGCATATAATATATTGTATTATATAAAACGATCAGTTTTTTGTTTAAACGCTTCAGTTTGCTGTAATAAAGCAGTCATTATTTGTGAAATCAGAACTTCTGGATTTGGGCAGCTGAATGATTATGAAGTGAAATTGTGTGACTGATTGAGGATGTTTTTAAGAAGCTGGTACAATGCATCTGAACTTTTACACTGTAACCATTGTTTAAAATCCAACATTCTCACAGCATTTGAAAGGGAGAGTTTTAGTTATTTTGCCTGTATTGCCTTTCTGATGTTTTCCCTCCATGCAGTTAAAAAAGATAGCAAAAACTGCTGTCTTGTGATTCAGATCAGGAACTGCCTTTTATCTGGTATGATATTGAAATATGTTCCTTCACTCATTAAATCCTAAACATAATCTAAAATCATCTATTTAATAAGTCTGCTTGAGATCAATTGAAGTGTGCATCATTAATAAGCAAAATGAAGTCAAAGGCATCGGTGTTGAGATTTCTTTTTAAGTTGATGATGATTTTGCACTGTATGATGAGGAGCTCATATGTAAAAGAAAACAAAAATTCCCGCTGTCCAGATGAAGTTAAAAATAAGCGTACATTTTTGTAACTCTGTTTGTATAAATGGACAGTGTGGCAAAACTGAAGGGACAGTGTGGAAAACAGATGAGCTGAAGCATTTTACTTAAAACATTTTTCTTCCTTGAGAGATTAGCAACACCATTACCTGTTGTATATTCAGGTATTCAATACAATACCAATTCTGTCATAGTTCTTCAGTGATGATGCCTTTTCTTTTGTATGATTTCAATTTTCAGTCCTATTTATGTTGACTTTTTAACAGCTTTAGTTTCTGCTGGAATAGCAAAAATGATAACTAAAATGACAGTCATCAGATGAGAGTAACAGTAGCATGCTTGAGAACAGTTGTGCCACTTTGTTTTAAGACAGTGTAGATGCTGCTGATTTTAAAAAAAATGCATGCAACTCATTCATTCTGTGAGCTCTAATAATCCTAAATGCATGGTTTCTGGTGGTATGAAGACAGTCTAGTCTTAGTCATAGCTTTCACCAGCTAGCAGAAGACAAAAAAGAGGCAACCTATGAGGAGATGCTATTGGGAGGGTGAGAGAGGGTGCCATCAAATGGGCAAGTTGATTTTAAGAGCAAAGCTGATTTTTATTTGAGGTTTTTTTCAGTTCTCATTTATTGGTTGTACAAAAAGTATTGAAATTTTTTTCTGTTGTACTCATTTACTTGTAAATGTCCATGCACAAACATTAGCAGTACAAGAACTATATATGGTACTTGAATCTTTAGTTTGTTAGAACATAAGTTGTATTTGAATATTAGATCATCCATTTTGCTTTTTGGAAGCAGGCAACACACCCTTTCCCACTCCCAACTGAAATGTAGACTATGCCAAAAAAGGTTTCTTTGTGTAATATTTATTTAATGCACACAAAACCCTAATGTCAGCTGGCATATAAAATGCACTGTATTGTATAAAACTTTTGAGTGTATTCGTGTGTGGATGGCAGGATGCTGATGCCGTTGTGGTAATGCACTACTTATTTTTAATAACAAGCTTTCCCTCAACTGTGCTATTAGACTAGTATGGTTCAGTTGGTAACTTACTTGGACTTTAGGTATTTAAAAGGATTTCACTATTCATTTAAATTAACTTTTCTAAAAACTTATTTTATATTTATCATCTATTAGTATCAATTATCCCTTCCTACTACCATAGTTCTTTAAAAGTTTTAGTCAGAGTGGGACTTGTGAACAATATTTCAGGGTATAGCAAACCAAAAGAAATCCTAAACTTGGCTATGCTTTGAATTTGATGTAATTATCAACCTTGCTTGTTTGGGAGGGAGAAGGGCAGGTGGGGGGCTAAGGAGAAAATAATTTGTAAAATATAGTCTAAGATCAGATTGAGTTGTGCATTTGTGTGTCTGTGGTATGTGTGTTTTCCCTTAAGATGGGAGGTGTGATGAGAAGGTGTAATAATTTTTAAAGAGCTGGTCTCGGTCTTAGTACTTTCTAATCATGTGCTACTAAATCAGGTTTTCTTTAAAAATATATTGCTTTCTTTCAGTTACTGTATCTGTCCCAGTTATACTCTCATTTCAGTTTTTCCATGGCAACACATGTCAACATTAAGATTGATTGTAAAATCCTTTGAAACTGAATTCAGAAATATTTAAGAGCTGAAATTGGGATAAAACAAAATGGGGGGGGGGAAATAAAGAATGTGAGAATATCAAATAAGTTAAAAATGAAATTGTCATCTTGATCCTTTTTAATATTCATTGGTATACCCAGGAATGTGAAAATGGCTTTCATAGTTCAAGGTGGACAGTTGGACTCATAGATACTTAACTGCTTCTCTGAGACTGTAAAATTTACATGCTGTGATACTACTGTGACTCTCCACCCCATAAAGACAGAAGACATGCACGCAAACGATGCGTCTTGTAGTCAATATTGCTTCTGTGTTCTGCACCTATTTTATTTCCTTTCCAAATGTTAACATAATTATTTAAAGTTGACCATGATTGAAACTTGCTGTATGTTTTAGTTTGGGGCATTCTCATTGCTTGTCTATAAATATTAATACAGGTAGGTTTTTCTTGACTTGTTTGAATAATAAGAGGTCATTGGAGTTAATGCAATATTATAATTTTGGATTTTCAAGACCTGAAAGAATTTTTTAAAACTCTGTTCTTGACATTTATTTATTTATGGTGGCACCGATGTATCTAATCCATATTTCCTGCTGTGTGGAACCCTGTTAAATTTTTTCATTAAAACAACAAGACAAGATCTTGTCAAATCCTGTAAATATGATGTCTTTAGTTTTTAGATGTATATGCTGTGAATGAGATTATTACCAAGAGATGAAATTGTACAAAAGCATTAAGAGGCAATGCATGCATGGTATCTCCAGAAAGTGCATACTCGAAAAGTTGCAGATTTCTGCAAAAATAAATTAATAAACTAAGAAAACATCACATCCTGCATTTGTTCTCGTGTGTAGTGGAAGACATTTCCAAAATACCAAATTTTCTTGCTTTGACACTAAACATGTTTCTGTTAAAGTGTAGCATTCTCCATAAACCCATAGCTATATCACACTTTTGTTTGTGTCTTTGTAAATCAATATATTTCCCCCTGAACAACTGCTCTATGTTGGACTTGGGCCCCAAACTTGCAAGTCGATCTACAGGGGCAGACCTTTGAGGTGTGTGGTGTCCCACTAAAGTCAAAGGTGCTTTGTGCAGATCAGATTGCAGGATTGGGACTGTGCACAAATGATGTTCACAAAGTGTTTTGGTCTCTCTTCCTTTCAGCAGCAAGCCAGAGAACATTCTGATTCCAGAAGATGATGCTGTTAATGGCAGTTGAAAATTTATTATAGATTTCCAACCCCCCCCCCCCCCCAAAAGGCTTGAAGAAAAGGTTCTTTTATTGAATGAATGGTGTAGAATTTTAGTCATTTTTTTCTTAAGAAGACTCAGGTGTGACTGTTGAATCACTGCAAAGGTAGTTTCCTTAGCACAGTATCTTTCTTCAAACTATAAAGTTTATTAAATTGATTTGTCGTGTGATCTAGTAAGTATTATATCAATTATTCTTTTCAGTTGATCCTTTTAACCCTTCTATATGAAGTATGGTGGTAGGTAAGTACTAGGTTTAATTGTTGCTTCTCAGATTAAGTGTATTGTGGCTAGACAACTGACTTCATCTAATTTATATGAAAATCAGTCTCAAATAGTGGCTTGCTGATGTCTATTGAATTCTAAATCAAAGATTTCCGTTCTTTGAATGAGGACTATTCAAGCTCCATGAGCAGGATTTTCAGAAGTGCTCAGAGTTGGCCTAACTCTTCTCCCATTTAACTCATTGGGAGTTTAACCATTGACTTCAGTGGGAACAGTCAAGCTAACTAATCCCAAGCAAACTTCGGATCCCCAAATTTGATCTAGCTCAAAACTGTAGTTTGGGACTATTGCCTAAAATCTAAGCCATTACGTTGTAACTGAGCAAGGATGAGTCCTCCTGAGGCTGCCAATGCCAGTGAAGAGAGCAATAGTTTCCACTGTCGGAGCAACCTGAATGTTTTTGTAGTTTCTTGGGTTCTTGTTTTGTAGCAAATGAAGAAATATTGGCGCTTCTAAAAAGCCAATGTAGCATAACTGGGGTGGAGGGGTTGGGGGATAACCTGCTATGAGGTAAGGGTTTACCTTACATAATATTACCACACAAACTTGGTTGACTTAGAGTTAAGGTTGCTCTAAGCATGCAGATTCACTTCCTCTAATTCATACTCGCTGTACAAGCTTAGCTATGGGTTCAGAGTTAAGTTTGTGTTTGTGGGCTGCATCCTTGTCTAGTGTGTGAGGAGCTGCTGATTAGCTAGGTTGTGGAGAAGAACTGATGCAGCACTTGGGACCATTGCCAGTCTGTCATGTACAGAAGTTTGGAAAACACTAGCATTCCCTGGCTTTCTCCTCCACTCATCTGCTGGATGCTTCCTCAGGAGCTTCGCTCACGCCCTATACCATCATCGTTGGTCCCCCAGGGCATCTTTCATACCTTGAGCCCCTTCCTCTCCCCCCCACATATCCCCGATCAGTCCCTCATGACTCCATTGTAGGCTGTCTCACTCTTCCCTGCATGCTTTACTCCCCCATCGACAATCACTAAAAAGGCGACTTCTTACAAGGAGCCTGACCTATAGAACGTGGCATTGACAAAACTTCCCATGTCCATCAAGTTTTGTCAAAGAAAGCCAGCTCTGATCAGGTAAACTTTGCTCCCATGTAGTCTACAAATCAAACATTAATATCCTTACTGTAACTGCAGTGTTTGTTGTAGCAAGGTGGAAGAAACAAGATATGTTTTAACACTTTGCTTTCAACAGAACGTGAATGGATGAAGCATCAGCTTAGCATGTGAGCTGGAAAATCAGCACCAAATAGAAATTGAAGTACTGAATGTAAAGTATGGAACGAGATATAAATTTGTTCCACACTACAAACTCCTCTAATTACTTCACGATGCCACACCCAATGTTGCAGTAATTTAACTAAAGGTGTAGTTTTAAAACTAATTTATTTAAAATCTACAACTTGGTCTTGTTACTAGGGAAATGTACCAGAATTACTATGCTAGTATAATTATACCACCATAATTACTCATTTAACGCCTCATGTCAATACTCTTAGAGTAATTGGACTTTTTTTTGGTTTGCATCCACAAAAATAATTATAATGGTTTAACTAGGTTGCTAAATATCGTGGTGTAAACTAGACCTTTGTGTGTGAGACATTTACATTGGTTTAAATGTGGTTTACGCCGGTTTAGCTTTGATGCTAAAATAATATAAACAAGGTTTAAATTGATATGATTGTCCATGCTGGGATTTGCTCTGGTTTCAGTACATTGTTTTTTAAACCACACCTTTAGTTAAACAAATGCTGCTTTTGTGTGTAGACAAGCCCTTAATTTCTCAAAATTAAAAAACAAGTATCCTTTCCTGAAAGCATTTCTTGTATCTGCTCATTGTTATGCTACCTTAAGAGCATGTTTCATGCTGCTAAATGTGAACAAATAGTTTATTTTTTTAAATTAAACATTAAAATAATAATGAAGTTAGAGTAGCAAATATCTTCAGTTGTTAAAATGTCGCAAAGGCTGATTTTTGGTTTTATCTGTGTTCTATACTTTGAGATAACTAGGGTTTGTCTATATTTGAAAAATTTTAGTGGATTAACTAATTTTTAAATTGGTGTAGTTAAACCAGTGCAAACCTCTAGATGCACTTAAAGTGGCTTATCCCCTATTTAAATTGGTTTAACTTAAACCAATTTAAGTGAGGGTTACCCTGGTTTAAATTAAGCTACATTACAGGTTTGAACCAGTTTAATTAACCCAAATTTTCTAATGTATATCAGGCCTTAATTTATATACAGAGGCAAAAGGAAGCTATTTCCATAAAACATTCCTATAAGTGAAAAACTTCAGATTTTCAGTTGCATGAATCTTTTTCTTCTGGTATATTATAGATGTGCTATGTGAAGTTTTACAGGAACAGGTGTTTATTTTAACAGGTAATTCCTTATTTAGAAGGTTTGCTAAATTGCTGATTATGCTATGTTGTTGTCAGGTAAGTAAATTCCAATCAAGTCATTAAAGAGTCTCCCTTCAGGAATGACAACACTTGATGTTTATTTTACAAAAAGGTCTACAAAGGTTCCAGAAAATATTTTAAAGTAAACATTTCTATAAAAATGTGTAGGAAATACATCAATAGACTTTGGGCAAATGCACTTGTATAACAATATAATTAGTTTCTTTGCAGATAGTCAAAGGGCATAGCATGCCAGTAACTTGCTGTAAAAGTCCATAGGCTCATATGAGGGTTTTTTTAATTATAGGTTGTCCTGGATTCATTATTCCCATGCCATAATGACCTTGCTGAAGTTCACAAATACTCCTTTGTTAGGTTTGCTAGGGGGGAAAAAACCCATACAAAACATTCAGTTAATGTTCACAAAAGGTTTGTCTTAAGGCTCATGTAAAAACCCCCACAGTAGTTAAGAACAACATGCGGCTTTCCTTCCTCTCTCCAAATAAAGCACATGTATGGGGTGTATTTCATGATTTTTAATTAAAGTGAAAATTTTTCATTTCTGTAAATCAGTATAGCAAAATCTGGTTTTGATTACAGAATAAAATTCTGCTCTTGGATCTGAAAGTTCTGGATTCCAAACTTTTGTTGCTCCTAAATATGCAACATTTCAACTGATACCAAATTTTGCAGAACTGACAGTAGGACTTTGCCCTAAACCAAAGTGAAAACCATTTTTTTCTCCTTTGATTGAACTCAGTCTGCTGATTTGGCCTAATGTTGTGTGTGTTATGAACGTGGAAGACCATTATGGCTTGGCACCCCTTTTTGCTGGTCTGGTCTAGGAAATGCTAAATGATTGGTAAGTGCACCAACTATTAACTTGCAAGCAGGGACAGGCAGCCATACCATGCATTACAATCTTTATCCTAAATAAATTTGAAATTTTATTCATTTTACTTTAAAACTAGATGACCCGGTAGTGAAAATGGGCTCATTGTCTCTGAAGAATCATACTGTTCTTGAGGGAGAAAGTGGGGAGAAAACCAAAGATGTCATTTTTTTTGTTTGTTGTTTTTTTTGTTGTTGTTCCAGTCTGCAAAAACCTCAGAATTTGGAAGTTTCAAAATTTTCACACGCTAACAAGAATACAAAAGGACTGAAGCCTAAGCAAGGGGCAGCAATAGTCAAACAAAGAGAAACGAGAATAAAAATGGATTTCATGTGTGTTGGATGCCATATGTATTTCAGTCTGTATAGTGGTATATACTGACCAGACAATGGCATGCTTTAGGTTTGGGGGCAGTTTCTCCTTGTGAAAGGAGATGTTAACAATCTCCGAGTAGAGGTCCCATCCATTCTCACTGATGATCCAGGACAGCCAGGAGTTTTGATTTGTGTCCCTGATTATAAGTAATGCTTCCCATCAATGTTAGTTGTGTAACTGGGATACCTGGGGTGACTCTGTATCTGGTCCTCCTCTCTGCTTATTATTCTGGTGGCCTTGAAGAAGTCCCCTCAAATGAAAACAGTCTCTCTGTTGATCCTAGGGCTAATCCAATTCAGTTTATAAAGTGATTTAGGGTTGGGAAAACTTTGAGGAGTGACATCTCTTCCTCTGTTCTTGAGGCAGCAGTTTGCTTTGCTTTCTGTGTAGTGGCCAACTTCACTTTTTAAAATGTTATATACTTTTGATGAAGGGCATTCGGGTGTGTTCCATCACAGGAGATGTTGAGGCTTAACTGTGTTATAGGAATTGTTGCTGTTCAAGAAAAATTTAAAAACAATCTATAATAGGCATCTCTCGTGTTTCTTGATTATCAAAGAACCTTTGTCTTGGAAATATATAACTTATCTGGGGAGTTTTGCCTGATCATTGAAGATGTAATCTTGTTACACAGACGTATTGAGTCATCCATATTTTGTTTTCTGTTTTCCACTTTTTTGAGTCATTAGTTCTAAAACTGCAGTAACTGGTTAATCCAGCATATGCATATACTATACTTGTTAAAGTATATTTGTATTGTAGTTCAGTGTATTATGCAAAATGGAAACAGTGCTAGCTAAGCAATATGTTTAATGGGTGACTATTCACTGCGGGGGAACCCTCCTACTCTTAGTTAATTGGTAAAAATCTAGGATATTTTATTAAAATTGCTTGTTTTGAGAAACATGACAGTAACTTGCTGACTCCATAATAACTCTGTAGACCATTCAGAAAAGAGGTAAATGGTACAGACAAGAACTGTCACCTCCGGTGCACCAACATCTGCCAGACAAAATAAAATCTGCATTGCTCATTTGGTATAACTAAAATGAAATAGTTATAGTAGAACAAGATCAATGGTTTTAAAAATACATTTGCTTTGTTTATACATATTTTTGATTAAGTAAAACCTAAGCTATTTATCAGCAAATTATTATATTGTGACAAATACATTAATAATTTGTAATATTTATAGAACCATAAATTACAGATTTTTCAGGGGAATAGTAAGAGGCTTTTTTGTTTAAAGTAACTATAGGATTAATCTTACCAGAGATAGTATCGTGTTCCCTGAAATGTTCCATCATGTTTTCCCTCTTCGCTGCCCTCCAGTTCTACCCCAAGATACACATCCTCTCTCCCAAGCAGGTGCCCCAAGTACTTGATTGTTCCTTTACTGATTTTCCCTGCTGGACGGGAGAATTTCACCAGGTTTCCAATTTTCAAGTCTGTAACATTTCTTGGTGCAAATGGTCGTCTTGGTAACACTACCTTACCCACAGGACTCCTGGTGTAAAAAGAAAAAAATTAAAAGCAAAACCTTTTTCTAAAAGTGTGAAACTAATTTTAAATTCTGAAGAAAACTTTGTTTGCTGGCTTCTTTTCAGAGTACCAAATAACTTTGCATTTGTGATCCACTTTGATAAGTGCCCTGTGAATTTCAGTTAGAATTCTTACATTTCTTAAAACTTCATTCTCAATTGCCAATCCAGAAAGATTTCTGGGGGGAGGGAGGGAGGGATGTTCTGCCTCACCACAGCACAGAGGCAGCTCAGGTAGATTTGTTTTGTATTTTTCTCCTGTTAAATTTGTTCACTATAAAGGGATAGGAATGCATAACCAGTCCCACTGCACTTCCTGATCACTGCTTGCCTGCATAGTTACTAACCACAGCAAAAATAGAATTTGCATCTCCACTGGAACTGAGTTGGTGAAAGCCCATCACTTGGGACTTACTAACAATGAATTGGACGAAGCACTAGAAATGTATTGTATGGAGTAATCCTATTCTGTCAGGGAATGGAATAGGTGACCTAGTAAATCTGATGTCACTAATTGTTATGCCTCTCAATTCTTTCACTTCCCCTCCCTTTCTCCTTTTGGTGCCTGCTAGACCAATTGCAGTGCCAAGAATTCCCCCCTACTCGTGAGACTGGCTTAACCCAGCTCACGGAACTCATGGGAGCACCATGCCAAGATGCAGCCTTAAAACAGATCACCCAAATGGAACTGGCCCTGTTGAAGGCACCATGACACATAAAAGGAGAGTTAAGCATTGTGAAAGCCAGGGAATGGGGGGAGAGGGGGAGCTCCTCTGAGGGCTTTGCAGATGTAGTGATTGATTTTTGCCATCCGGCAAAATTCCAGGCTAGCAGTCACTCCCATCCTAAGTTAACACTTCTGATTTCACCTGCCTTCTCTTTAGGCAGCAGGAGCCTAGCAAGGCATTCCAGATGAGAGGATCTGAACTAAGCATATCATGGTGGGTGTGTACACCAAAATGTACTGAATGAGTGGATCTGTGTCCTGTCACTATCCTGAAATATTCATGTATGTTCTTCCCTTCAGCATATTTCCCATTTCCCTCATCTCCAAGGGGCCAAAGTTCCAGACCTCTCAATTTCTTAATGAAGCATCAGCCTAAGTATTTATCATTGTGCCTGATAAAAACTTATTGTGCAAACAAACTGGTAAAGGTGAACAGCTTTGGAGTCTGGTTTACACCAAAGCAGAGGGTTAAGAAATCCTTCAGCACACTTTATTGGACAAGATTCTGAACTATCTGTTCTTAGTTCAAGAATTCTCTCAAACTAGGATTGAGGCCTCATTCTCAAATTCAGACTCTCTGGAGAAAAGTGGAGTAGTGAGAAACCATGACTGAGGGGAAGAGAGAATGCGTAAAAGGTTATAAGATCAGTGATAAAGAACCAATACAGTTCTTCAAACTCAAAGTGCATGCATCTATTCCAGTCCTGACAGATTCAGATTCCTGTGCAGGTCTGAATTCCCTTTATCTATGTTAAGTAAAAGAATGGAAGATGCCTTTAGTTGGGATTGTGATTTATCAACTGCTTTGACTTCGTTACACACAGACCTACCTTACTCAGCCTCGAGCAAAGAAATCGACAGCTTGCACAAAGCTAAATCTACAGACTACAAATAGATTTTCTTTCTAGGTCCTTCAAAAATGTATTGGCGTTTAAAGCAGGCAGTTCACACCATACCAGTTTAAAGCAGGCAGTTCACACTTATACCAGCACTGAAAAACCAAATGATCGTAGTGTAATGTGACATCAGCACAGCCAGTGTCTTACACGTCTGCAGGAAGGGACTAAAAGCCACCAATCTAGATGAGAAGCAATAAGCAGAGTATGCTATGTTGTACATCTTTTTATCAGCCTGAGCGAAGGAGCTGCTGACCTGAGCAGAACAGATGTGGCTCCCAGGAGAAGTGTCAGTTTTGTGATGAATTTCCTATTTTTGTGACTGGAACTATTCAAGGAGTTAGATCTCTTCATGAAGCCCAACGGAAAGTCTCCTTTATTACTCATGACATTCAAGGAAATTTAATGACTGATGCCTTCTCTGTGTTATGGGCTGGGCTTGGATGAATGCCTGCCTTCTTTCACTGCGTGACAGAGCACAGAAGCAGTGCTGGGTACTAGCTCTCAGTCCCATGTTTAGTCCTTCAGCTCCGGAGTTGTTATCCTGGTTCTGCCACTGACTTTGTGTGGCCTTGGGCAAGTCCACAAGCTTCTGCTTTCTCCTCTAAAATGGAGGTGATGACTCTTCCTATCAAGGGGGCATTATGAGGACTTGGGCCTGATCCTGCACCATCTAAGTCAATGGGAGCTTTGTCATAGACTTAAGTGGGCAAAGGATTGGACCCATAGTGCATGTTTGAACAGCTTGTGAAAATGTGATGCACTCTGTAAGTGCCACATAGGGTATAAATAATACACTGAGGAGTGCCAGCAAACTGGATACTGTACTCAGGGAACAGTTACTCCATGGGCCACCCGAACCACACCAGGCTAAAATTACCTGCATATCACAAGGTAAGAAAACTGACCCCACAAAAGCTTTCCTGGGAAAAGTCCTGGGATGTTTTTTTCTAGCAGTAGTTCACAAGGGCTGGAAGCCTGAGCCAAGACTGAAGATGGAATTCTTGTTACATGGGGGCTGGCAACATTCTTTTGCCATCATTCAGTACAAATGCCAGAGGCAGGATTTACATTCACTGATGCATGAATACCGACAACATAGGCGAACTGGCTCCTCCTTTGGGGCTGTATCAGAGAAGTTTTAAATTGTACTAGGGACTTCATAGGAACCGTGTTAATGGAAACTACTGTGGGGCTACACATCCCTTAGCCAGGCTGCTTACTCAGCCAGTGCTGGCCCCCAGCTAGCTCCCCAATGGGCATTAAGTCCAGTTCTGCTATTGCAAAATGAGATAGCTATGGAACTCTTGCAGGGATGTGTGGCCGCTCTGTGATCCCTGGACCGAACAGGAGCTAACTCGTCTCCTAAGAGCTACTGCTAGCTTTGTATCAGCCATCAGAGCTCTAGCTGCACAAGTTCCTTGGTTCTGCAAGTGCCACTCTTTTTCAGCCCCTCCAAGCTTCATGCCTAGACTTTCTGAGTGAGTGGTTCTGGGCCGATTGCTCATGGATAGGAAATTAATATTCTGGAGTTCCGAATGGGAACTTTGCTGATTTAAGTGGCTGTAAGATGGAGGGGAAGGTGGAAATGATTAGTGGCTTGTGTGTTTTGCTCCCTATAAACTTGGAAGCATTTGTTCACAATCATGCCAATTCCATCCAGGTACCGGGGGCTATATAAATGCTTGCCCCCCAAATATACAGCCATTTAATTGGCAATGCGCTAAAGTCAGTGGCCTAAGATTCCACTGAAGTCGACAAGTATCATGAAAACTGCTTATTTTTCCCTAACGGTAATAACTTGTCAAATATTACCTTAATTTTGTGCTGTTTACAAGCTCTCCAATACCTTGATAGTCTTACCAGACTAAATAAGCATGGAAACAGTACTACCCTCTTGCCCTTTGAAGTGGTCCTTAGAGAAAAAGAAGTGTGTGCAATGGCACAGTGATACAAGTCAGCATGTCCTGGGGTAGCCGGTGCCATCCTGTCTTTGGTCTATGGTACTTCACTGACCTTGGCTGCCAACCTGGCACCCGTGATCATCACTAAATTAAATGATATATAATTAGGCTGGTTTTTTTCCTATATTTTAAAAACAAAAAAACAGTATATCTAAAAATCTCTCTTAAAGAAGAGAGGGTTCCTCATCCTGTGCAGTAACTGATGTTCTTCGGGATGAGTGTCCCTGTGGGTGCTCCACTTCAGGTCAAGGTACGTCCCAGTGGCTTCGATCGGAGATTTCTACAGCAGTACCCCTACGGGCTGCGCATGCGCTGTGCCTGCCTCTCGAGCGCTCAGTGTTTGAATAACACGTGCACGGCCTGCTCTCATCAGTTCCTTCTCTACAACAGAGTGCATTACGAATTCCGAAGTAGAGGAGGGCAAGTAGTGAAGCATCCACAGGGACACTCATCTCGAAGAACGTCAGTTACTGCACAGGTTGAGTAACCTTCTCTTCAAGAGATGTCCCTGTGGGTGCTCCACTCCAGGTGACTGAAAAGCAGTACCCTTTAGGATGGTTGGGACTTCAGATGAGGCAAGAAGGCTGTTGACAAGACAGCTCTACCCATTCTAGTGTCGGACACTGCAGTATGGATGAGAGCGTAGTGATTGGTGAAGTAAGGCTCGATGCCCAAGTAGCTGCCTTGCATGTGTCAGACAGTGGGACATTATGGAGAAAGGCCGTGGAGGTGGAGACAGCTCTGGTAGAGTGTGTCCTAATTGATGTAGGAGGGTGTATTTGCCTGAGTTGGTAACAAAGGCATATGCAGTCAGCAATCCATTTGGAAAGTCTTTGTGTAGAGATAGCATTTCCCTGTGAGTGCTGAGTAGTAGAGACAAAAATTCTGGGGGGTTTTCTAAATGGTTTTGTTCTATCCAGGTGAAAGGATAATGCTCTGCAAACATCAAGAGTGTGCATTGCTGTTTCAAAGGCATTAGCGTGAGGTTTTGGGGAAAATGTTGGGAGGTTTGTGGAGATGAAAGGAAGAGTGTATTTTAGGTAAGAACTCTGGATGCGTGCAGAGTGTGACCTTATTGCGGAAGAGCGTGGTATATGGAGGGTCCACCATAAGTGTCCCCATTTTTCCTACTCGTCTGGCAGATGTGATTGCTATGAGGAAGGTGGTCTTCATGGATAGGTGGAGAAGGGAGCAGGTAGCCATTGGTTCAAAAGGTTTATCCATCAGGGCTTTGAGTACTAGGGGTAAATCCCAAGGTGCAGCAGGTGGTTTCACGTCTGGGTATAATGTCTGGATACCCTTCAGAAACCTTTTGGTGATTGCATAGGCAAAGACCGTAACTTTGTCAATCTTATGGTGGAAGGCAGTGACTGCCGTAAGGTGGACCTTGAGTGAGCTCGTAGAGAGGCCAGATGTTTTAAGGTGTAACAGGTAATCCAGTATCAGTGGGAGTGAAGCAGAAACTGGAGAGGTCTGTTTGTCAGTGCACCAAGATGTGAACAGTTTCCATTTATGCAGGTAGGTAGTGCGCGTGTTGTGTGTTCTGCTGCGTAGCAAGACAGTGCGCACTTGGTCCGAACATGTTAACTCCGCATTAGAGAACCACTGATCAGCCAGGCCCTCAGGTGGAGATGATATACGTTGGGGTGAAATAGTTGTCCCCAGTGTTGTGATAGGAGGTTGCTGAGTGGGGGAAGAGGAATGGGTGGCTTGACCGACATGCGTAGGAGGAAGGGGTACCACGGTTGTCAGGGCCAAGCTGGGGCTATGAGAATGATGTTGGCTCTGTCTGTTCATATCTTCTGAATTACTCTGTGCAATAGAGGCATTGAGGGGAATGCATACATGAGTTTTTCGGTCCATGGGAGCATAAAGGTGTCTCCCTGTGAGTGTTTCCCCAGGCCTGCTCTGGAGCAGAATGTCGGGCATTTTTTGTTTGTTGCTGTGGCAAATAGATCCAGTTGCGGATAACCCCAGGTCTGGAAAATGTTGGAAAGAATGTCGTTGAGTTCCCACTCTTGCTGTATGTAAATTTTTAAGAGCAGAAAGAGAAGAGACATTTTTTAAGCTGTCAGGACTGTGATAGTCCTTCATCTAAGTCTTCCTCGAAGAAGTGTCTCATATGCCAGGACAATTCAGAGGGTCATGCACTCTGAGTACTTTACATATGTCCCTTTTTAAACCCTTTATACAAAGAAAAACACCAAATTTACCAGCTGTGTGAAGGTGCACTCCTTTCCACGTGTAATGCCTGTTGGCCAAGGAGGGCTAGGGGGTAGTCCAGAGCAGTAGTCAAGTGTATGCAGGTGGTTGGGTA
Source organism: Terrapene triunguis (assembly GCF_002925995.2). Taxonomy (NCBI): domain Eukaryota; kingdom Metazoa; phylum Chordata; order Testudines; family Emydidae; genus Terrapene; species Terrapene triunguis. The sequence goes on along the minus strand of NW_020664374.1, from coordinate 26,521,570 downwards.
GCCAGAAGGTCAATTGTATCAGAGGCAGTCCAGGGCAGTGGTCAGAATTCTCTCATGGGTCAATAGTCAGATGATCAAATCCATGGTGCTGGGTCAGCGGGTTAGGAAGGTGAGGCTGGGTGAGGTAGGTGAGGTGATGAGGCAGGGTTGGGAAAGGCAGCAACCAATAGGCAATAGTCTATTGCTCAGACAGCTCCCTCCTCCTATTGGGGTCTTTGTATAGGCCAGGTAACCAATGAGAATGCTGCCTGTCCATCCAATCAGGGGCTTGGAGCATGGGTCTGCTGTGGGTCTGTAGGTATTTATTACTAAGATTGTTGGTCAGTGGCAGCAGTTCAGTGCACCGGCATAGTGCAGTAGGTAAGGTTGCCACCTAGAGAGCCGGTAGACTTCATTCAATATTGGGGTCATAAAAATGGCCGTACTGGGTCAGACCAAAGGTCCACCCAGCCCAGTGTCCTGTCTGCCGACAGTGGCCAATGCCAGGTGTCCCAGAGGGAGTGAACCTAACAAGTACTGATCAAGTGATCTCTCTCCTGCCATCCATCTCCACCCTCTGACAGACAGAGGCTAGGGACATCATTCCTTACCCATCCTGGCTAATAGCCATTAATGGACTTAACCTCCATGAATTTATCTAGTTCTCTTTTAAACCCTGTTATAGTCCTAGCCTTCACAACCTCCTCAGGTAAGGAGTTCCACAAGTTGGCTGTGTGAAGAAGAACTTCCTTTCATTTTTTTTAATCCTGCTGCCCATTAATTTCATTTTGTGTCCCCCTAGTTCTTATATTATGGGAACAAGTAAATAACTTTTCGTTTTTCACTTTCTCCAAACCACTCATGATTTTATACACCTCTATCATATCCCCCCTTAGTCTCCTCTTTTCCAAGCTGAAAAGCTCTAGCCTCTTTAATCTCTCCTCATATGGGACCTGTTCCAAACCCCTAATCATTTTAGTTGCCCTTCTTTGAACCTTTTCTAATGCCAGTATATCTTTTTTTGAGATGAGGAGACCACATCTGTACACAGTATTCAAGATGTGGGCGTACCATGGACTTATATAAGGGCAATAAGATAGTCTTCATCTTATTCTCTATCCCTTTTTTAATGATTCCTAACATCCTGTTTGCTTTTTTGACTGCCGCTGCACACTGTGTGGACGTCTTCAGAGAACTATCTACAATGACTCCAAGATCTCTTTCCTGATTAGTTGTAGCTAAATTAGCCCCCATCATACTGTACGTATAGTTGGGGTTATTTTTTCCAATGTGCATTACTTTACATTTATCCACATTAAATTTCATTTGCCATTTTGTTGCCCAATCACTTAGTTTTGTGAGATCTTTTTGAAGTTCTTCACAGTCTGCTTTGGTCTTAACTATCCTGAGCAGTTTAGTATCATCTGCAAACTTTGCCACCTCCCTGTTTACCCCTTTCTCCAGATCATTTATAAATAAGTTGAATAGGATTGGTCCTAGGACTGACCCTTGGGGAACACCACTAGTTACCCCTCGCCATTCTGATAATTTACCGTTTATTCCTACCCTTTGTTCCCTGTCTTTTAATCAGTTCTCAATCCATGAAAGGATCTTCCCTCTTATCCCATGACAACTTAATTTGTGTAAGAGCCTTTGGTGAGGGACCTTGTCAAAGGCTTTCTGGAAATCTAAGTACACTGTGTCCACTGGATCCCCCTTGTCCACATGTTTCTTGACTCCTTCAAAGAACTCTAATAGATTAGGAAGACATGATTTCCCTTTACAGAAACCATGTTGACTTTTGCCCAACAATTTATGTTCTTCTATGTGTCTGACAATTTTATTCTTTACTATTGTTTCAACTAATTTGCCCGATACTGACGTTGGACTTACCGGTCTGTAATTGCCGGGATCACTTCTAGAGCCCTTTTTAAATATTGATGTTACATTAGCCATCTTCCAGTCATTGGGTACAGAAGCTGATTTAAAGGACAGGTTACAAACCATAGTTAATAGTTCCGCAATTTCACATTTGAGTTCTTTCAGAACTCTTGGGTGAATGCCATCTGGTCCTGGTGACTTTTTACTGTTAAGTTTATCAATTAATTCCAAAGCCACCTCTAGTGAGACTTCAAACTGTGACAATTCCTCAGATTTGTCACCTACAAAGGACGACTCAGGTTGGGGAATCTCCCTCACATCCTCAGCCGTGAAGACGGAAGCAAAGAATTCATTTAGTTTCTCCGCAATGACTTTATTGTCTTTAAGCGCTCCTTTTGAATCTCGATCGTCCAGGTGCCCCAGTGGTTGTTTAGCAGGCTTCCTGCTTCTGATATACTTAAATATTTTGTTGTTACCTTTTGACTTTTTGGCTAGCCGTTCTTCAAACTCCTTTTTGGCTTTTCTTATTACATTTTTACACTTAATTTTGCAGTGTTTATGCTCCTTTCTATTTACCTCACTAGGATTTGACTTCCACTTTTTAAAAATGCCTTTTGATCTCTCACTGCTTCTTTTGCATGGTTGTTAAGCCATGGTGGCTCTTTTTTAGTTCTTTTACTGTGGTTTTTTAATTTGAGGTATATGTTTAAGTTGGGCCTCTATTATGGTGTCTTTGAAAAGTGTCCATGCAGCTTGCAGGTATTTCACTCTAGTCACCGTACCTTTTAATTTCTGTTTAACCTCATTTTTGCACAGTTCCCCTTTCTGAAATTAAATGCCACAGTGTTGGGCTGTTGAGGTGTTCTTCTCACCACAGGAATGTTAAATGTTGTTGTATTATGGTCACTATTTCCAAGCGGTCCTGTTATAGTTACCTCTTGGACCAGATCCTGCGCTCCACTCAGGACTAAATCGAGAATTGCCTCTCCCCTTGTGGGTTCCTGTACCAGCTGCTCCACAAAGCAGTAGTTTAAAGTATCAAGAAATTTTGTGTCTGCATTTCGTCCTGAGGTGACATGTACCCAGTCAATATGGGGATAATTGAAATCCCCCACTATTATTGAGTTCTTTATTTTGATAGCCTCTCTAATCTCCCTTAGCATTTCATCATCACTATCACTGTCCTGGTCAAGTGGTCGATAATAGATCCCTACTGTTATATTCTTATTAGAGCATGGAATTACTATGCATAGAGATTCTATGGAACATGTGGATTCATTTAAGATTTTTACTTCATTTGATTGTACATTTTCTTTCACATATAGTGCCACTTCTCTCCCCCCTTCCCCCCTCCCCCCCCCGCACAACCTGTTCTGTCCTTCCTATATATTTTGTACCCCGGAATGATTGTGTCCCATTGATTGTCCCCACTCCACCAGGTTTCTGTGATGCTATTATATCAATATCCTCCTTTAACACGAGGCACTCTAGTTCTTATTTAGACTTCCAGCATTTGTGTACAAGCACTTTAAAAACTTGTCACTGTTTATTTGTCTGCCCTTTGCTGATGTGTCAGATTTTTTTATGTGACTGTCTCTTGTCTGATCTGGCCCATACATTATCCTCTTCCATCCTCTCCTCCTGACTAGAACCTAGAGAATCTCTATCAATAGACTCTCCTCTAAGAGAAGTCTCTGTCCGATCCACGTGCTCCTCAGTAGCAATCGGCTTTCCCCCATCTCTCAGTTTAAAAACTGCTCTGCAACCTTTTTAATGTTAAGTGCCAGCAGTCTGGTTCCACTTTGGTTTAGGTGGAGCCCATCCTTCCTGTATAGATTCCCCCTATAAATGGATGCATTTTTGGGGTACATGAAACTCCCCCAAACAGCGTACGCACTGTGAATGCCCGTCCGAGATGAGGATGGCATCCTTACAAGAGGCGCGTCTCTTGAACCAAGCATGTCCGAAACCGCGGAGGTGGGTTTTTTTTGAGAAATAAATGTAACCGTTAGAGTTACTACTTAGTTTTCAGTCATTAATGTAACTTATCTATCTAACTAAACTGAGAAACTAACTAGCTAGCTAATCTCAAAGAGCACTGCTGAACTCCGTCTCTAGCCGGGGACGGTAGAGAAGGAACTGAGGAGCCCAGGCTATGCACGCGCTATTAGAACACTGACCACTCGAGAGGCAGGCATAGCGCATGCGCGGCCCATAGGGGTACTGCTGTAGAAATCTCCGATCGAAGGCGCTGGGACACACCTTGACCTGGTGTGCCCACAGGGACATCTCTCAAAGAAGAATTGTTAGATAACACAATTGATCTACTATGAAGCCATGACTTCAATCCCAGCCCTGATTGGTAGTAACCAAATATCATCATCATCTGATTGCTTATTCCTGGCCGGTGTGAAATAACTGTTCAGTTCCTAATGAACAGCTGTCCCCCTCACAACAAGAAAAAGGACCCCCTTTAACCCATGTCCTAAGTCCAACGACTAAATGGCCCTGGATACTCTTCCCCTTGGTCAAGACTAAGTCACGCTGGCTGCTGTGAAACCTGCAATACTCTTTAGTTAAGCAAGATCACTTTGATGTATGATAAGGGCACAGTACACAAAGCAAGTGAGATACAATTTAGCTTTTTCTTGTTATGAAAAACAGTAGTAGTTATAAACATTCAGAGGATCCTATCTTAGAAGGAGGGCAGACGAGCAAATTCACGGAAACACCTTGTGGATGATAATCAAGATGATACTGATGGGCATGAAGAAACATCTACTGTAAGAGGATGCCTATCTTGTAAGTGAGGTTCATATTTGGATTCCCCACTGCCCCTGGGTTCCACAGTAGCCAGTAGTTTTGGGTGATGGCTGATTATCTCTTCATGCTCCACCATGGTGATTGAAATAAACTTGTCTGTTGAGAAACTAGAAGCAGGATGTGTTGAACCCTTGAATCCACTTCACCCATTGGTTTGACAAAGCCACAAAGTGTGGCCCATCAGGGAACTCTGGAAGGCATATCATTACCATTACAGTTGGGTCTTTGCTTGAGGATGGTGACTTGAAGATTTTAGCTGACGTTTTAACAATGTTTTTTGTACACGGGAGGCCACTGGCATGTGTGTCAGGAGACTAAGTGCTTTTAACAATATAGTGACTTAAGAACGTGGCCATACAAGCAACCCCTCAACCTCACACACCATTCCTAATTCCTCAGGAATTGAGGGCAAAGGTGGGAAGCTAGCCCAGTTACACAACACATGTTCCTAAGCAGATTTAAACATGGATTTCTTTTGATGCGCTCATCAACATCTCTGTGTTAAGGTTTTGTACTGTAGCCCATCACCAAAGCTTCTGAGCATCTTCTGGGAAAGCAAATTAGCACTAGCCGAGTCTGTAGTAGACTTCATGGAGTCTCTTCCTCTTCTTCCTTTCCAGGTAATAGAAAGCTCTGCTTGGGGTAGGGTTTATTTTAGAATAGATTTTTAATAGGATTAGAAAACGTAAAATGTCTAGCAAAATTTTCTTGCTTTAAGTTCAATAATTGTGATTAATGCTTAATTCTAAATTACCTGCTCGTGGCACTTTTACTGCAGGTATCCGTTGCAGAGAGGCTGCCTGTTACATCTGTATCATGCTGTAGAGAATTCTGATGACGTGTCCTATTTTGCTGACTGACTGCAGACAAATCATCATCACACGGTTCTGGGATCTCCTCACATGCACCATCTTGAAAGCAGCAATAAAACCAGTATGGTCAGAGGGTGCACTGAAGCTGTACATTGTTCATCCATTTTCTAAACTGAAGACTAGAAAGGTATCCTCAGAAATTTATACTAAACTTGGTTACATACGGCAACTTAGTCATCTGTCTGGAAGTAACAGACTGATGCATCAACAGAATGTCTCATAATGATAGATGAAGTCCTTCAATACCAGTCCCTGGTTCAATTCCAGCTTAGGCCAAAAGTGGTTGTCAGCTGACCCATGTGAACTTAACTGCGGACACAATTCAATTTCTAATGGTCATATGTTTGATTTGTCTAATAAACTAAATATCCTATCATCACAAGAGGCAGTGTTATAGGTAGTCTCAAAGGTGGGTCCAAAGGCTAACTGAACTGGAACTGTGCGCATACACAGAGAGTAGTCAGTCTCTAGCACCTTGGTGAAGTACTTTAAGGCAGTGCGGGGAACTTGAACAGCCACTGCTCCTGTCTACTAGTGATGTAGATTCAGCGGATTCAGTCTCCCGAAAGAGCCAGCGCATTTCACAAGCCCTAACTTTGCATAATTAAAAGAAAAAAGAGGCTAGTGATCTATGAATTTGGAAATTCCAGATGACACTTCAAAGCTAAGTAATCTCTAACAGCTGGTGTGCCATCCCTATTAATCACAGATCCTCTCTTACCTAACAGCTCATCTCCCATGGATCAATGCATGTAGGGGAACCTCTGTGTGTTGATCGTCCAGGAAGGATCAGCCACTGCCCCCCCCTCCCCCACCACCTTTGAAGGTTTGGGGGAAGGGCAGAGACTGAGCTCCACAACCCTGAGGAAGTTGATCAAAAAAATAAATCTATCTGGGGCTGTGCTGCCAAATAGCCACCAACACCAGAGCTGGTGAAGGGTTGCAAAACTTCCATGTAGATGGGTATGGCCTTCTGCAGGACCCCCTGTGATCTACAAGATCCCAAGCCATGTATGGCTTCTGGCCTCTTCTATGGGTGGATAAAGATGGTACAGGTAAGAGGATCCTCACAGAGGTGAGGCCCTTCTTGTGGGTTTTTCTTAGGGAAAACAGAACTAAATAAATATAATACTTACAAAAGTTAAATAATTAGAATTTACTTTAAAAAAGTTAAAAGCTTCCTTGATATTATTTGTACAACACGCTTCCATATCTAAAGTACTTTCAGTGCAGTATCTGAACCCCAGGGCCTACTGTATATATCAGAGAACATGTTTGATTGCTATTGTGAATATTCAGCTTTTTCAAAAAGAAGTACTATTGTAATCCCAGCTGAGAAGCAGTGATCATTCTGATACAAATATTTCCCAAAAATATGAATAAAGGGCAGTCACAATGCTTTGTTTGACTATTAAGACAACAGTAGATTGCATGTGAAAATATGGCAAGATTATTTAACCATCAGCAGGGTTCTGACCACAGAATTAACTCTTCTGTTCAGGTAGAATATATACTGATATAAAAGGTATTGGAAATAAAAATTCTATGTAATGCAATAGAAAAAAGCATCAATTGACCTGGAGAGAATTTTAATGAACAACTCTAATCAGTATGTAGTTAAAACAATGTACCTTTTGAGTTTCTCTTAGATTCTTTCTTTAAGCCTGTATCATGGTATCCAGTGATCAGAATGTCTGTAGACTCACTATTCATAGACATTGAGGAGGCATTGCTTTTAGAACATTCTTGTTGCCTTTCTAAAGAAAGAAAAAAAGGTTTGCTCATATCGACTTCACCAGCTCTAGATATTACTGTAAAGATGCAATTACTATTTTGAGCAGTAAAAATGCACTAAGGGTTAATAGTGTTGTATTATTATGTTGTTTGTAATGGTGTAGCACCTAACAGCCAGCATCATGGATGGTGGAGCAGATCTTAGTTTTAAACAGAAAGCGGAATTTGATACATTAAGAAAAGAAAAACTAAGCTGCTTATGATGAACCTCAGGCTTACTAGTACAATTACTATTCTATTTATTAATAAAGGAATATACTAGGCTAAGCAATTTGTTTGAGACGATTTTTTCCATTCTCAGAGACTTACACATGTAATTTTTGCCTATAAATGTGATTTTATTATTTATTTAAATTTGAACACTCTAATGCAGAAAGCAGTGAAACAATAGGAAAACAACATACTTAAACTCACGTCACAAATCACTTGTATATCAGTGTTTTCTAAACTGATGTACAGGACCATGTATCATATACATTCTTAAGCAATATTTCTACTATCAGGAACAGCACATAAAAGTGATGAAGGTAAGAAAGCAAAAGAGAAGTTCTTGCTTATCACCTCTTGTAGACCAAGGCATCTCAGAAGCACTGGTTATGGATCATTTAAGTTTAACTGCAGTGTGGATGGCTTAAAAATGTGGGCATTAGGCTACCTGGTGTTAAACAAATTAAAAAATGGGGGAAATATTCAAACCGTAAAAGTTACAGGGTATAAAATGTCTTTGGGGAAAAAATCTTCTTGTTTGTTTGTTTGTTTTAAACGTACTGCTTATGCTGCTGGTAAGGAAAACACTAATAATAGTAAAGTTGTTCTTCATCAGAAAGACAAAATGATAGCCGTTCTATCTGGATCCTTTATGTTGGCTCCTCATTTAACTTGTTTCACACCATAGCCCTGTAATGAGCTGTGCATAGGGAGCCCGCACAGAGCTCATTGCACATGCACGTTAACCCAGTAAGATCTCAATTGGGAAGTTTTTGGAAATACAGCTAAGAATCCCAATATCACACCTTTATTACTGAAGCACAAGACAGTGAAGGCCCAATTTAAAAATTATTTTTATATATTAATCCCAGCATGGCAATTTCCAAACTCAACATCACTTACCATCACATGCATGGGGGCTGAAAACTTTGAGTATAGACACCATTCTGCTGCTGGGAATTCCATTCATCTCATCTGTTTGTAAACCTTCTTTCCTGCTAAGAGCAAAGAAATGGGAAAACAGTACCACTGATTGTTTATTGCTCTGTAAAGAACATGAGGGATCATGACCATTAGTTTTTCTTTTTCTTTTTGTATACAACTATCAAAACAAAGATTTTCAAAGCTGGTGAAAACAGATGGGGGCTTGGAGAGAATTATACCATCTTATCAGAATTGCTCAAATCTTAGCACATCCTATCCAAAACAGATTCTGACATGCTGGTTGGTTAAAGCAGATTTTTGACAAGAAGGTACAATTAATCACATTCTGTGGGTGGGAAATTGAATAAGATACATCTATTATGTATTTTCACTACTTGTTTAGGTAGTAAAAATTGTGCCTATAGAATTGCTCAGCATAGATGGACATTCAGTACAAAAACAAAATACAAAAGGGGCTTGTAAAGGCTGGAGTGCAACTTGCTGTTCTGGTAAGGGGGAGTAAAGTGTTTATTATGGTGATACCATTATTTTACACTTCATGCAGCTTTTTCCATGATGTCCAGTTTGACTCATTTCTTCTCAATGTGTACTGCTTGCTTATAGTGTCATTCCCTGGTTAGCATAATAAGGTTAATAGAAAAAGATTACATGCGTTTCTCCCATGACTTACCCATACTGCACTGATGATAGAATTCTAGTCTGAGTGTCTTTCTTGCAAAGATCAGTCCAAGGAATTAATGTTGTGGTCTGGCCTAAAAAAGAGTAGTTGAATGCAGAGGTTTTTTTTTTGGCCTACTGTCTATTAATATGTCTATTGTCGAATTACCAGGCTTTCACTTCTCGGTTTTTCTCAGGGTAGTTTTTAGAGCAGGGGTCAGCAACCTTTCAGAAGTGCTGTGCCGAGTCTTCATTTATTCACTCTAATTTAAGATTTCGTGTGCCAGTAACACATTTGAACGTTTTTAGAAGGTCTCTTTCTATAAGTCTATAATATATAACTAAACTATTGTTGTATATAAAATAAGGTTTTTAAAATGTTTAAGAAGCTTCATTTAAAATTTAATTAAAATGCAGAGCCCCCTGGACCGGTGGCCAGCACCCGGGCAGTGTGAGTGCCACTGAAAATCAGCTCGTGTGCCGCCTTCGGCATGTGTGCCATAGGTTGCCTACCCCTGTTTTAGAGATTCGAAAAGTGCTGGCAAGAGGTGGTCTTAATTCCTACCATTTTCACCCATGTGCACTGTGCTGATCGCTGTCTACTGACTGGTTGTTTGCTTTGTCTTGTTCCTTCCTTTTATCCCTCCAATATAAGACTTGCTCTTCCTGTTCCTCTCCATCCTTCATTTTCCCTTTATATTCATCTCCCTCTTGCAACCTTTTCCTTGGCCTTCATTTGCCAATGGGGCTTCAGCCCTGCACTTAGGGATGTGTTTAAGGCTTTTGCTGAATCAGGGCCTTCGATGCAGCCTTGTAGAACCTTTGGAATGTGTGCATGCTGCTGTGCTCAATAGCATTTCTCTTATGAATAAGATTTCCAGTGGCGCAAATGTGTCCCCTCAGTAATTGGCAGAAGGGATACAATCCATCAAAAAAAATAAGTATCTAATTCATTTATAACTTTTTTTAGTGCTTTCTAATGAGCATTTGAACCAGCTTCTATATGCACAGAATGGTGCCATTTCTTTGTCTATTCATTCTTGCATAGCTGTGTCCTTCACTCTCCCATCCCAATGACTTTTCAAGCAGGACCATTGGTAGGTCCTGCTTTGCCCTTTTTACACACACAGGTTTTCCAATTGGTTTCAATCAGTCTCTCATTAGTTGAAAACCATTCAAACTGGGGCTCAGAACTTTTCTAAAGGGGAACTGCAGCTTCAAAAAGGTGGAATGTTTAAAATGAGAGCAGCAGAAAGTTCACCAAGTAAGATTATGGGGCGATTCTATAGGCCCAAAACCTGTCTTGAAAGGCTATTAGCTGTCCTGAGCCCTTGGGGGGTTGTGTACATTATAGAATTCAAACTGTGAATAACATCCATCCTGTAAAGGCTCATTTGCACAGTCTCAAGTGTGATCTGTATGGCACAGAGTTCCAATCATAACAAGAAAAATTGTTCTGAAGTGTACAGCCCTGGTTGTAAATTGTGTACTTATGCAAGGCACCACATTCACGATACAATATATGGAAGAAGAGTAATGACTGAAATTGAAACAAACTGTTTTTCCAGTAAAAGCTGAAGTCTTAGAAATAAAACAAGTGTGCATTACATTTCACCAAGACACTGTTTTATAGCTCTTGTTCTTATTAGAGCCTGGGGTAAAATGATGTACTTCACGGTGGCAGAAAATACAGAACAGGGTTTAGAACATCCTGCTCTGTATTTTACTTCCAAAATGATGGGGTGCTACATGGTTTTTCATGAAGAAGCATTTTATTTAAACTATACCATTTCAAGTAGACTCATTAAAATGTTTTTAATGCCATGCATCAGTGTCATGCATTTCATTGCTTGTCTTTTCCTAGACCTCTAAAGAGCCTGAGAAATAAACTGTAAAATGACATATTTTTGGGCTGCCTGCTTTACCCTTCTTTCTAGCTGTTGCCATCTGTGCTAGCCGTTCGTATTCCCTCTTAACATCCCATAGTTCTTCTTTCAGTCTGTGGTTTTCCTCATTTAGTTGGTGACAGAGTTCTCTCAACCTCCTGGACTCACGTCTTAGTTGAAAAATCTCCTCATGCAGGTCCTGCTCATAAGTTGCTAGTGGAGCGTGCCTCTTGCTCACCGTGTTCATCTTTAAAATAAAAATGGCATGGCATTATTTCATTGCCTATAGCATTTAGATAATGCTTGAGGGTAGCTGTGGTGAGACTTTACGTTTTGGAGAGAGAAACTGTGTGTGTGTGTGTGTATAGATATGAGAGAGATTATAATAAAGTATAGACATAAGAGAATGGAAGCTAACTTCTTAAATGTGCTTTTGAAGTCAAATACATCTTCTCTGAGCTCTTGTAATGCTCATTTAAATACAGATCTGAGTTAAAATAATTCATAGAATTGCTTTGAATTCTACCTGCATGCTTTCCACAGCAAGAATAATTGCTTGGGAAGCTGCAGTAGTATAGGAAAGCCTACAAGATGAAAAAAACCAGGAGAAATATAATAATAACAATGATGCTAATAGAGTAATAGCAGGGCACTATGCAAAATATGGTTAAACCATTTAAGCGCAGGCTGGCTGTGACTCTAATAATCCATCAGCCAAGGAGAGAAATGTACATGTGTTCATGAGCCATACAAATCACCAAGTGTATCATGGAATCCCCACACTGCGTTGCCTACCTTTAAAACTGAAAGCAACTTTTATTATAGCCATAAAAGCAGTGTGTGGAGATGTTTCCCAGTAGCTTTCAGTGCTGTTCTTTAAAACTGGAATTGAAATATAACCATATTGCCCTCGATTGCTCATAAATACTACGAAAAACAAGTTTGTTTTATTAAAGTAGCTACTTTGTCAATATTGGGACATTACTTTCAGTTCGGGGCCTAATCCCACAACCCTTATGCACAGGGACAAACCCATGCGATGAAGGAATTGACTTCAATTGGACTGATCTCAGGAGTAAAGACTTGACGGATCAGGGCCTAATTACTGTACACTTCTGTTATCAATGAGATGGAGCCGATGTCCTGTTGTAAGGACTCGAGGTACTGTATAAAAAACAGCAAGTTGGAAAAAACACAGTGCAAAGCCAGCATGGTGGGAGTGGGAGGAAAGAGAATACACAGGCCTGAGTCTGTTTGATAAACCAGATATTCTCCTTGGTTCATTTTACTACTATACAAGACAACTGTGTACATTCATTTTGTTGCTTTTTTTGGCTAACCAAATGGAGACTTCTGTGCAATTTAATGCATAAAATGTAAATGACTCTTGTGAGAAGGGACAGTCCTGTGAGACTGAGTCCCCTTACAGCTCTGCTCATTTTTCCCCCCTTTTCCCCTTTCCAGAAGGTCACATATTGGGACGGCTGTGGGGCTGGATGTGGCTTTCTCCTGAGTTTGCCAGTAACATGCTGTCTATCAGCCAGAAGGGAAAGCTGGAGAAACTCTAGGCATCCAAATTCAAATTCCCCTCGGCTTTATGTTCCCACTGTACAGTGCAAGTTCTCCGTACACAACTTTGCATCACACTTCTTTCCCCGTAATACACCATATTCTGAGTAAGTAGCCAGCAGCGAGGCCGGGGGGGCCAAACCGCAGCTCATGAGGTTGAAGTGCAGCTTGCAGAGCCCCCCATACCTGCCCATTCTCCACATACCAAACTGGGGTGGGAGCAGCTTGGGATTTCTGCCCTGCAGCAGGGTGATGGGGCTAAGAGCTTCTGCCAGAGATTACTGGTGCCTGCTGAGGGGGGAGGCACAACTTAAAAGTTTGCCCCCCCTGACAGCTTGAGTCATGCCCCCCAAGCCCAAGCACACCCCTCTCTACACTCAGTGGCCCCTCCCTGCAGCTCCCAGGTGTTTGCTGCTGCCTCTCCCCACAGCTGCAGCTCCCAGCATGCTGGCTCCAGCAGCTACGATGCACGGAGGGGGCCTGGCAGCAGCATGTGACCAAGTGGTGCCAGTAAACTCTGCAAAGATGGGGTGGTACATGACTCTATGTGGTCGTCTCCTCCCCCCCATGTCACCTCTGGCTTCTGCCCAGCAGGGTGGGGAGTCTTGGGGCTTCAATAGGAGCAGGGCTAAAGCCCTGACCCCCTGAAGGTGTTACCTGTGGGGCAGAAGACCCCCATCCCCACAGGGCAGGCGCCCCAAGACCCCCCTTCCCACAGGGCAGGCGTGTCCCGGCTCTCAAACTTCTGAAGTTTGTTGTACGCGGCTCGGAGCTACCCCTGAGCTAGGCTTTCTCGGGCCTGGGAGATTCCTTACCATTTCCTTGAGAAGATGATTTTCTTCTTTGGATTCTTTTATCTTCTGCAGATATTCAGATTTTAATTGAGCCATTTCATTTTTCAGTTGTGAAATCTCTTCGTCTGCATTTGCCAGCTCCAGAACAGCAGCCTCATTGGCCTCCAGAAGATCACCGACCTGATTCTTAAGACTCGCTGTAAAACAAAGGTATCGGAATGTGTGACTTGGATATGTCAAAAGGGAAGCATACCTCTTATTCCTTCTTTGACAAGGTACTCCTAAGGAGAAAGAGCTGAGGCCTAGTGCTCTGAGCATCCAATTAGGAATTCAGAACTCCTAAGTCTTAATGGCTCTGACACCAAACCCATCTGTGGCCTGGGGCAACTCTTTAAATGGGGGTGGGGAGGGTGGGTAATAAAATGTAGCTGCATCTCTGGCAAAGGGATTAGAGGTTAGTGGGTCTCATACTGTATGTTGGGCCCCCAAAGTGGGTCATGACCTCATTTTAATGGGGTCACCAGGGCTGGCATTAGACTTGCTCAGGCCCAGAGCTGAAGCCAAAGCCAAAAGACTTCAGCCCTGGGCGGTGGGGTTCAGGTTACAGCCCCCTGCATCTGGGGCTTCAGCCACCCTCTCCCTTCACCCCTCCCCCCCACACACACACACCTGGGGCGGTGGGGCTTGGGTTCAGGCTCCTCATCTCAGGGTCATGTAGTAATTTTTGTGATCAGAAGGGGGTTGTGGTGCAATGAAGTTTGAGAATCGCTTAATGTTTAGCCAGTGCTGAATATTATGCTTAATAAATACTGAACCACCATAAATAGTGTCTTTCCAATGCAATATAGATGGAATGAAAGACAACATGAAGCTGAATACAGAGAAGTTTTTTTGAGGCTGATCCTGCATACACTTATGTAGGTGCTTAACTTCTGGCACATGAGCAGTCCCCTTGAGGTCAATGGAACTATTAATGTGCCTAGAGTTTAGTAAGTATGTGTTTAGGGGATCGGGGTCTTAGTTAGTAAGAAGTTCTATTGATTAAAATTTGCCCATTCCCAGGTGGAAATGCTACCCGAGCAGCCACTATTTTTGCTCATGTGATTCCTTATTTGTGTATTAGAGGAGAGAAATAAGAGAAAGCTCAAGGAAAAAAAATCCATTACGTTTCTAAATAGTCTTTTTTCCTTTGTACTGTACAGTTATTTTACAAATATTGGATTAGCTAGTTGTGTTAGTGGAGGGCAAAGTTGAGTACCAGGAATAAATGCTCAATGTGATTTAGCTAAGAGTTTTGATGTGTGGCTCCCTTTAATGTTAGTAAGAGTTACAACTAAATTCCATCACTCAAGTTACTACACTCATAGCATTTAATGTGGCAATATAAAGCAAAATACATGGTTTAGTGAATAGGGCACTAGACTGGGATGCAGAAGACCTGGGTTTACATACAAGTCACAGGCTCCTTGTATGACTTTGCATAATCAGTTAATCTGCACTGTAAACTGGGGGAAATGTTTTGTTACATCATGAAGAGAGTTGTGAGGGGAAATGCCATGATGATTGTGTGGTACGATGGTGGTGAGGTCTGAGTAAATTCTCAGATAGTACCTGGATAATATAACTACATGTATTTTCTGTAATTGTGAGCCTAGACCAGTGGTCCTCAAACTCTTCAGTGACATTTCATACCCATATGTCATTTTTAGCAAATTCTGCCTGAGCTCCTTGTTTTAAGCTACAGTAGAACCTCAGAGTTATGAACACCTTGGGAATGGAGGTTGTTCGTAACTCTGAAATGTTCGTAACTCTGAATAAAATGTTATGGTTCTTTCAAAAGTTTGCAACTGAACATTGACTTAATACAGCTTTGAAACTTTACAATGCAGAATAAAAATGCTGCTGTCCCTTTATTTTTTAGTAGTTTACATTTAACACATTACTCTACTGTATTTTTTTTTCTTTTTTTTTTTTTTTTGTCTCTGCTGCTGCCTGATTGCGTACTTCTGGTTTCAAATGAGGTGTGTGGTTAACTGGTCAGTTCGTAACTCTGGTGTTTGTAACTCTGAGGTTCTACTGTAGTTTCTAATTGCTGGGTGAAAGATGTCCTGCCAAAAAGAATGTGCTAATTTGTGAATGTGTTCAACAAAGAAAAGGAACAATAGACCCAGATAAATGACATTGCTTCATACCGATTTGCTGCTGTAGTATTAAAGCTGAGCTACGGTCCAAGTTGAGGTGACTGGGGGTTGCCATCTTTTCCTTAAAACTCCTTGCCTCCTGATAATGAAATCCATTTGTTTAGCATTTATTACCAAGGAAATGTTAACAGCTTTCCAGAGTTTTCTTCCCTTTATTACTTGGTTTAGTTTTCTTTTCATTCTTCTATTATGCATACGTTTACTCTTCACCCCATGTGTCTCCCTATTGTTCTCCTTCATTCTTATGCTCCTTAGTAAATAAAAATGTGAAGCTGCTCTGAGTTTCAGTATTGCAGAGCATCTTCTGTTCTGACCATGAATCTGCAGCAGCTCAACAGTTCAAAACTATTTTTATCTCCTTTCCTGGCATTGCCATCTGTCTAGTGAAGATTATCTGTTTCTAAAGCATTTCATTCCTGTGTCCCAGATTTGCTACGGCCCCTTTTAAAGAAATTCCTCGCTGGTGTTAGCTGCATGGCTGTACGTTCTGATCCTGAGTACCACCAATTTACACCAGTGTTTCGGCTGAAGTTGGTTATTTGTTCACATAAGCAAAACAGAGAGGCAAGGAAACGGGATGAAAAAAACGCTTTTGTAATTGCTGCTGCTTTAAATGTTACTTCACAATATACTGCAGCTAAATGATTAATTTTGATTTTATTCGAGGACTGATCCTTATATCACCTTAACTGAATGTACTTCAAATAACATTTTTTCACTTTGCCTGCTTGATGTTATGCACAGCATTACTGTTAGAGTGCATTAAATAGTCATTAAGGGGGGTTATGTCCATTGTTTTTCCAGGTATCACTCAATCAAAAATTTTTATCAATGGGTAATATACACCGAGGACAAATTCTCATTTTCAACAGCAAGTGGACCAAAATAAACATGTCTCCTAAACTCTGTAGCATGTATGTCTGTGATCACATTAATGTATAATGGCATGTCTACTTTAGAAAGAGGGAGGGAGGAGGGGTATCAGAGGAGTGGGCATTGTGTGTGCCAATAAGTTGCAACAGTGTGTGCATTGATCAGGTGATGGCACAGTTCCAAGTATACTGCAAGACAGGAGACCACAAACGGATGGCCTTCAACTGCCCAAAAAGTGCACTTTGGCCCTGATTGCATCATAGTAGACAATGGGAGTCTTCCCAGTGACTTCAATGGGAGTAGAAAGAAGCCACTATTGGTCACTAATTTGCCCACTGGTATCCTTGCTGAAAGACCTTTCTTTGTGAGGTGGAGCATGTGTGCAATGAAGACCTTCCCGCTAAAACACAGTTCATGATGAAAGAATGGTTTTCTCTATTTTGAATCTATTTATTGTTAACTTAGTTTTTTATAACAGTTGTCTGATTTTTTTTCTTCTGAAGTTCTCTGGACTCTTTGGGTCCCTCTTTTCTGCTGTTACCCAGCAGCAGTTTCTGATTCAAATGCCTCCTTCAGCTCACCACATCATTTCTCAAAAAGGACTTTGGGGATATTGAAGAATTCCTAATTTTGTGATTTTTCTTTTTTTATGACAGAGTTGACCATGACCAGTGGGCCACAACCTGCTGGCAACCAGGCATCTGAACTCCAGGAGCAGGGAGCAATTAACACTGCCCTCCAATCCAGGCCTTTCTTCACCCCCATCCAGATGCTGCTTTGCTCCTCAGCCCCCTCAACTGTCTGTTCTGAGCACAGACGGGGAAGAGGATAAGGGGAGAATTTTTTTTTTTAAGCTTATTAAGCGTAATGGCTGTAGGGCTTTTTAAAATGTCTTTGTGGTGGTGAGATCTCAGTGGGGTACAACTCGGAACTGGTGTAATAAGGTTCTGACCACATCCAAAGGGCCCAACCAGACAATTAGAATGTGACTTTGGACAATCAGTCTCCCCAGTCAGAGCGAGTGAGTAATGACTTGGGGGTTTAATGTTGTGTCTGTGGATCAACATTCCATGCTCAAGTTGCATTTATTTGCAGTGACTGAATGAATCAGGTAACAGAGTTCCAAAGGCCCATTCTAGTAACTTTTGCATGCCGATCTTTCATCTGCATGTGCAATTGTTAAACTTGTGTATGAAATTACACACCCTGCTTGTTAGGGAAAAAGAAATCTAATCAAATTTGACCACTGAACGCGTAGCATTCAGCAGAAAGCTATCAAACTGAAGTATATGCAATGCAACAGTACCAAATCTAAAATTAACTGCCCTGCTAATGAGACAAAAACCCATACACACATAAGCACATTCTTGATTTTTGCAACCCTTTGTTTATTCATGTGACTATTCTGGGGATAGCAAAGTGGAGAGAAAGGACTAGTATCAACAAATTAAACTCCAATTATATTATTATTGTTTTTTGGATATCTTCAAAAGAGGAACAAAGGAACAAATCTGGACTCATCAGTTTATAAAGATTTGTTCCCAACTCTTACAATTTCTAAGGATTAGGTTCTGCCCAGACATATTAAATATAGTTGAACTGTACTGGTCACAAAAGACAGAGTCAAAGGATTATGTGGATAACAAAGAACTGCATGTGCAATATCAATACATTTATTTCATATCTTTCACATGAAAGGGATCCTGACCACAGATAATTATCTGCATGTATTCAGAGGTTTCACTTCCATACAATATTGGCAGGTGACTGTAATTTCACAGACATTTAGCAGCAGGAATGTAAACTTTAAAGTGCAGCAAGATCAGGACACTGCATCAACTAGTATTACTGATATCAAACTAAAGAAATATATCCTCTGTTCTAGCTGTCTCTCATTTTTTAAAGTGCTGTTTATTTAAATATACATATATGACCCATCCTATATTTTCTTCTTTGACAGGGTTACTGTGCTAGTAGATAGGAGGGGTGGGGTGGAAGCAGTAGAGGTGATATATCTTGATTTTTATTAAGACATTTTAACACAGTTCCACATGACATTCTCATAAACAAACTAGGAAAATTCAGTCTAGATTATATTACTATAAGGCTGGATGCACAACTAGTTCAAAGACCATACTCAAAGTTATCAATGGTTCACTCTCAAACTGGAAGGGTGTATGTAGTGGGGTCTCATTGGGGTCAGGCCTGGGCCTGGTATTATTCAATATTTTCATTAATGACTTGGAAAATGCAGTGGAAAGTATGCTTATAAAATTTGCTGATGACCCCAAAATGGGAGGAATTCAAGCACTTTGGAGGATAAGATTAGAATTCAAAACGACTTTGACAAATTAGAGAATTGGTATGAAATCAACTAGATGAAATTCAATAAAGTGCAATGTACATCATTTAGGAAGGAAAAAATCAAATGTACAGCTACAAAATGGAGAATAACTGGCTAGGTGGTAGTACTGCTGAAAAAGATCTGGAGGTAATAGTGGATCACAAATTGAACAAGAGTCCACAATGTGATGTAGCTGCAAAAAAGGGCTGATATCATTCTGAGCTGTATTAACAGGATAGTCCTATGTAAGACACAGGAGGTAACTGCCTGCTCTACTCAGCACTGGTGAGGCCTCTGTTGGAGTAGTGTGTGCAGTTCCGAGTGCCACACTTTAGGAAAGATGTTGACAAATAGAGAGTTTAGAGGAGAGCAACAAAATGAAAACAGTTTTAGAAAACAATGAGGAAAGCTTTAAAAAAAAAAGGCATGTTTAGTCTTGAGAAAAGAAGACTGAGGGGGATCTGATAACAGTCTTCAAATATGTTAAGGACTGGTATAAAAAGGACTGTGATCAATTGTTCTCCATGTCCACTGAAGGTAAGAAAAGAAATAATAGGCTTAATCTGTAGCAAGGGAAATTTAGGTTAGACTTTCGGGAAAACTTTCTAACTACAAGGGTAGTTAGCTCTGGAATAGGCTTCCAAGGAGGGGTTGTGAAAACCCCATAACTGGAGGTTTATAAGAACAAGTTGGCGGTGGTCTAGGTTTAGTTTCTACTGCTTCAGCACAGGGCGCTGGACTCAATGACTTCTTGAGGTCCCTTCTAGCCCTACATTCTTCCTATTCTGTGATTCTAAAACAAACCTTGCATGAACACATCGTTCTCTTTTCAGGACTTCACAGCTATTTTTACCAGAATGAGGCATCACACACTTGAGAGACAGAAAAGTCACAGTAAAAAATGAGCAAAATCCTTTTTTACCTCCCTTTTGAACCTTTCATTTTCTGCAGAAAGTAGGCACCATTCCTCCAACTGCTGCTGGTTCTCAATCTCCACTTTCTTCGTGAGCTGATTAATTTCCTCTGCTCTCTCAACCAGGGATTGCAGCAGATGCACGGATATATCCTGAGATTCTTCTGTCTCTGTTGCCTAGTATTTAAAGTATAACAAAGGGTATTCTAGTTATTAACAGTCTGCTGCTGGCAGCAAAGTGAGAGCTCTAAAGCAGCTGAGACCACAGATACAATGAATGAGTTCATACATTAAATTATGTATTAAAAATATACCATGTAGCTGAAATAGAAGAACCCTTTACCATTCGTCCCAGTTAAATATGGTATTTTAAATGTCAGGCAAACAATTCTTAGCTTGTTACCTCTACAATATATATATCATAATTAGTGGTGGGTTGTGTATTTGAATGAACACCTAAACAAGAAGTTTATAGTTTCAGAATGTTTATATTCCTATGATACGGCTTACATTTTTCTTTTTAAGTCACCTACATTTGTATAGGGTAAACTTTTAAAGTTGAATAAACAGTTACACAAGCAGAGAGCCATTAAAATTAGATCTCATCAAAGACTAAATATAAATACAACATAAAAGAATCAATAGATAGAAGTGGGATCTTGGAGCAACACAGTGCATTCAAGATGAGAAAAGAAACTGGTCAAATGAAATTTCTGCAGTGGTTTAACAGTTTTGTTGAACCAAAAATGTCCCTGAAGGTAATGACTGTTAAGCAGATCAAATTATAAATGTATTTTTCTGGCAGATAATCAGTATTCAGGGTGTTTAAATACTGTTTGCTGCAAAACATCTTCTAGGCATCAGCATATAATCACACAAACATCATACCATGTCAGACTCTAAATAGCAACTGGAATGATTTATCTGGTTTTTACACACACACGGCTTATTTTAGACAAGCTGCCATCAAGACGGCCTCTTTCTTTTATTGTTTTGTGCACAAAGGCTGTATTTCAGGTTTTTTGTTTTAAATCCCTGTCCAAACTTAACAGCTGTTTCTTTCATTTTACCTTCATTGTCCTAGTTAGTCACTCTGTGCTCATGCATCCCAAATTCAGCATCCCCAAAGCTCCTTGTGTGAGGGCATTACCTTCCATTTACATCCATGTCACCCTTTGTGTTAGGCTTTAAACAACACAAAGCACAAGAGATGAGGCTTCAGCCAGCAAGACTGCTGGAGCAGCTGCAGTAGTGGCCTGCCATTCAAAATGTCAGTCAATACCAAGGGGATCAAAGGGTCTGAATAGTCGCTTCGTAGCAAAATCTGATCAGCTCAGTACATCACTTCAATGTACAGAGAAGGGGCAGGACTCATTAAACTGAGAAAGCCACTTTTAATTTTGGCTGGCTCCAACATTTATAATCATAACTTGTGTACTATCCAGCTATTTAAAAGGGCACTGTACAGGGTGATTGTCAGCCTACGAGAAAGGAGAATTTCTGCTCACGCTATTTGGGATGATACCAAATCCAGCCTATTGTGAAAGGTTCGGAATTATACTATCGTCTGCAACAGCAACATTGGGTGCCTGGCAGATTCACTCTATTAATAAATATACAATATGTCTCTTGATTGTGTGTGTTCTTCACTGGTTTTCTTTTGAGTTAATAGTACACAGGCAATTACTGCCATTACTCTCAATTAGGGCTGTCGATTAGTCGCAGTTAACTCACGTGATTAATTTAAAAAAATTAATCGTGATTAAAAAAATTAATTGCGATTAATCACAGTTTTAATCACATTGTTAAACAATAGAATAGCAATTGAAATTTATTACATATTTTTGGATTTTTTTCTACATTTTCAAACATTGATTTCAATTACAACACAATATAAAGTGTACACTGCTCACTTTATATTTTTTATTACAAATATTTGCACTGTAAAAATAACAGTATTTTTCAATTCACCTTATGCAAGTACTGTAGTACAATCTCTTTATTGTGAAAGTACAAATTATAAATGTAGATTTTTTTGTTACATAACTGCACTCAAAAACAAAACAATGCAAAAATTTAGAGCCTACAAGTCCACTCAGTCCTACTTCTCGTTCAGCCACTCGCTAAGACAAGCTTGTTTATATTTACGGGAGATACTGCTGCCTGCTTCTTACTTATAATGTCACAACAAAGTGAAAACATGCATTCGCATGGGACTTTTGTAGCCAGAATAGAAAGGTATTTACGTGCCAGATATGCTAAACATTCATATGCCCCTTCATGCTTCAGCCACCTTTCCAGAAGACGAGTTTCTATGCTGATGATGCTTGTTTAAAAAAAAAAAAAAAGAAAAGGGGGGGGTGTTAATTAAATTTGTGACTGAACTCCTTGGGGGAGAATTGTATGTCTCCTGCTCTGTTTTACCCTCATTCTGCATATATTTCATGTTACAGTAGTCTTGGATGATGACTCAGCACATGTTGCTCATTTAAAGAACACACTTGTTGCAGATTTGACAAAATGCAAAGAAGGTACCAATGTGAGATTTCTAAAGATAGCTACAGCACTCAACCCAAGGTTTAAGAATCTGAAGTGCTGTCCAAAATCTGAGAGGGATGAGATGTGGAGCATGCTTTTTCAGAATTTTTAAAAAGCAATACTGATGTGGAAACTACAGAACACAAAACAACAAAAAAGAAAACGAACCTTCTGCTGTTGGTATCCGACTCATGATGAAAATGAACATGCGTTGGTCTGCACTGCTTTGGAATGTTACCGAGCAGAACCCGTCATCAGCATGGACGTATGTCCTCTGGAATGGTGGTTGAAGCATGAAGGGATATATACTAAAGATTCATATCTGGCATGTAAATAACTTGCGACGCCAGCAACAACAGTGCCATGAGAACACCTGTTCTCACTTTCAGGTGACACTGTGAACAATAAGCGGGCAGCATTAGCTCCTGCAAATGTAAAACAAACTTGTTTGTCTGAGCAATTGGCTGAACAAGAAATAGGACTGAGTGGACATGTAGGCTCTAAAGATTTACATTGTTTTATTTTTGAATGCAGTTATTTTTTGTACATAATTCTACATTTGTAAATTCAACTTTCATGATAGAGATTGCACTACAGTACTCGTATTAGGTGAATTGAAAAATACTTTTTTTTTTACAGTGCAAATATTTGTAATAAAAATAAATGTAGTGAGACCTGTACACTTTGTATTGTGTTGTAATTGAAATCAATATATTTGAAAATGTATAAAACATCCAAAATATTTAAATGTATTCTATTGTTGTTTAACAGTGCAATTAATCGCGATTAATTTTTTTAATCACTTGACAGCCCTACTTTCAATAAATCTTTATTAGTAACTTGAAATTTAGGGGCCTGATTCTCACTTACACTTAGGCTTGAAGTAGCCTTGAATGTAAATAAAGCACATCTGAAGACTCCTTTCCACTGCCAGACTAATGTAAAGGAATCTTAGTGTAAACGAGAAAACCAGGCCCTGCATTTCTTTTCCTATGTTGCCTCTTTTTGTTTAGTAAATGATCTTTCTTATGGCAGAGTGGAGCTGAAGGTAACTCTTTTTGTTCCTTTGTTCATGTACTAATAACTATAATGAAGCTGGCTGTCAAGGGTATTGTACCCCTTGACAACAGTATTGTTTTAAAATCTACCAGTTACCACCTGCTAACGTGAGCATCGCTAAAAATAGTCAAGTAATAAATAGATTGACATTGCTTTGGTATGGTACGATCGGCGTCGGTTTAATTTTCTCCCTGAGCCCAGCTGTGCACAGACAGTGGATGATGAGGCAGGCAGTAGGACTTGGCAAATTAGAAGCCCTGATTCCTACTTCGATCTCTGAACAAGAAGACATGCTGCAGTGCTCCTTAACCCCAAGTGCAGCCCTGAACTGCTTCTGTAAAGTAGCTTCTCCTTCCTTATGCCCATCAACACACACACACAATAAACCCGGTCCACACATAGCCCTTAAGAGTAGCTGCACTTTTTACCCCGTGTAGCAGCTATTAACTTCAAAGAAGATTCCGCAGCCTTACCTGACCCCAGCAATACGGATGAGCGGCTACTGTAAAACTGCTTCCCCCTCCCCGTTCCCCCTCGTTCTAAGTGTGTCGAGTGTTGCTCCCACATCTATCCTTGGCTTTTCCTGCACACTCCCTACCTCCAGCCTCCTTCGCTTCTCCTGTGGGAGACAGCAGGGCTCTCTCTAAAGGCTCATTCTTTCTTTCAAGCCCTCCTGCTGTGTCCTTTAGAAATGGAGAGGAACAGAAGCTGTTTTTTCCCTTCCCTTTTGTTTTTAATGAGTGGATTTTCTCAATTTAAGAGGATACGTGTATGGATTAAAAAAAAAAACAGAAATAAGAAAAAAAATGTTTTAGCTAGTTAGGCAGAGGCAGCAGGGAGAGCTGACAACAAGATTTATATATGGTTTCCTTAGTTTAAAATGTTTATGTGAATTTAGGGCTGACAAATGGCAGTGCTGGAGTCTCAAGTTCTTTGTCTATTCCCACGAGAGGGAACAGCACAGTATGCAACTGTCCCCATGAATTTATTTGCTCCAGGCAGTTTGGGTGAAATCATCTTTCACCGTACCACTAGGTACAAGAGGTTAGTTCAATTCTTGGCTCTTAGCTGTGACAGCCAACCAATGCCAGTTGTTAGTGGCTTCTTGAGCTCCCCTGTGTACAAAGAGTGGGGACCACAGAGGCCACCGAATAGCCAAGTGATAAAACATTCAATCATTGGGTGGGATTTTCAAGTGTCACCAAAGGAGTTAGGGGCCCAACTCCCTACACTGAAACCCAGTAGGAGCTCTTCACTTAACTCCTTGAGATGATTTTGGAAATTCCATCCACTAGCAACGTGATGTGAATTTTAACGGGGGGGTGGGGGGGAGCATTCTATTCCATTTCCAGTCCCCCAGACCATGAAAGCCTGAGTTTGTTTAATATGTTCCTGTATTCAATAGAAAATGCACTGCTGCTTAGCACTCTCACGTACGTATGCTTTTTACCTTATGAGTGTTAGAAACCCTGTCTGCAGATGTTGTTGTGCCACTGCCATATGCGCTCTTCGACAATGCTGCAATCATCTTAATCCCATGGATTAAGCCAGGACTTTCCTGATTCATTCCCGCAAAGGGTCCATTAGCGGAGCATTGTGATGCTGTTGTTTCTGTCTCTGACAACATCAGCGTTTCATGTGAATCAAGCAAATTCTGCGGATTAGCCAAGATGACTGCTTGTCCATCTGGCATCCCAGCTTCTGGAAGCCCCTCTGACCTTGGGCAGGGTGCAAGCAAACAAAGTGCAGTATCTGGAGAATGTTCTAAGTAGGCAGCTTCACCATGACTTGCTGGTCCAGTGTGTATCTGGGGGTAAATGTCTCTGGAAGCCATGCTGTGAGTAGCACCTGGACTATTATTATTACTGATCGCCTGAACAGGTATTTTGAAAGCAACCTCATCAACTATTATATCATCCACAATTTCTTGAGTAGTATCTGCTGTTGGTTTATGTCTTCCATATGTGCCTTCTTGAGCTATGCTTGAGGAATGTGCCAAAGCACTCTGTGATTGCTTAGATCTCAATGTCTTCCTTTCAAGTGGGTCGAAAGGCTCAGAAGAAGCAAGAGACAATACACTGTCAACTGACCCTCCTAGTCCATATTTGGAATATTTTAAGGATTCATCCTCATCCTCCTTACTGAGCAAAGTCTGCGAACTTCAGCTAGTTATCTGCCCCAGTGGCTCCCTCAGTCTTGGCTCCCTGGCTCCAGCAGTCATGCCAGATTGCTCTTTTTCTTTCAGAGCAGTATCATCTTCCTGGGCATCTCTGTTCCAGTCTGGAGAAGCCATCAGGTTGTCATCCTGAAGCTGAGCTCCTTCAGCATTCCTTGAGGTCCCATCTGATGCTGTGTTGGGCATTATGCTATTCATACTTGTTTAATTCCACGAGGTTTATTATGAACTTGCGATATCAAGGTAGCCAATCAGCAAAAGCTTTCTGGTCAGAATCCTGACAAAAACAAATATGACTGTGTTAAAGTCCTGGAATGTGCCATGGTGCATCTCAGCCATGTCTTATTTTCAATATACAAGTATAATACAAATGTGGGGAAAGGCAATGGATGTAGCAGCTAGCGAAAGAGACAGGGAGTCAGAATTCTTAGATTTGGTTCCTGCTCTTCCCACTGACCTCTTATTTGACCTTCACCAAGTCTCATAAGACTTCTGTGCTCCAGTTCACTTATGTGTTAAATGGATGTAGTCTGTAGATATGGGAAATCCCCTACGATTGTATGAGAGGAGACAACTCAGTTGCCATTGGTGAATTTAGCCCTTGACTTGTCTTGAGGTGAAAATCAAGATTTACCAATCCAAAGTGAAGCATAAATTGGTGTTTACTTTGAGGGATGACAAATCTTGAGATTCATCTAAAAGAATAAAAATATTTTCCTTTGAAATCAACACAGATGTAGGGCTGCATTCTGTAAAGTGTTGAGCTTCTTGGAGATGCTGAGAATGGGGATGAGGGTGATCATTCTCTCTCAGAATCAGGTTCTCACAGTCTTATCACACAACTCTTTTCAGCAGCCATGAGCCAGGATATGAAAATATTTACTTCCCTCACAGATAATGTGTTATCGTTATAGGTATTTTTATGGCCTTCATCACTATAGTATCTGAGCATCTCACAACATTAACAAATATATCCACACAACATTCTTGAGAGGGAGGGAAGGATTATTATTTTACAGAGGGGAAACTGAGGCATGGAAAGATTAAGTGGCTTGACAAGGATGTATGTGGCAGGCTTGAGAACCAAATCCAGGTGGTTCATCATAAATATTAAGGACCAGATTCTGATAGCAGTGCTCACCCTGAGAACAGCTTACTTCATCAGTATAGTCCCATTGATTTCAATGAGAATACTCAGAGTAAGGTACTATTCATCAGTAGCAAGGGTGTCAGAATCTGGCCCTAAATAACTACAGCTTGTAACAGACACACTCTTTGTGATATGACCCCCTGATACACGATTCTCCAGAGGGAAATAATCACAGACCACAGACATTATTAACAAAGCCAGAACGACTTCTGGAAAATTGCTACTGAGGATGAACAAGCTGAAAACTTCTGATGTAAGTAGATCTGATATATTTATGAAATAGTGCCGTCTCATGGATTTATAAAGAAAGCAATCATCAAAATCCTTCAGTAAAATACTTTGCATACAAATATTTGAACTTTTAACATTCGGTTTTAATAAGTTCTGTACTAAAAAACAAACAAAACACCATTCTGCTCCTGAGATATTGTGGGCTATACCACAGTCTTGCAATCCAAGAATGAGGAGGCTCTAGAAAAACCACGTGATAGGCAGGCATGGTGCTGCCCACAGAGCAAGGAGAGCACAGCCACTGCACAAGCTCATTAAGTGCTGATATTTGGGCCCCAGTTCAACAAGATACTTAGCGTGTGTGTGTATTCCCTTTTACTTCAATGGGACTAGTTGGATGTTTAAAGATAACCTCTTGCTCACATGCCTTCCTGAATCAGGACCTTGGAAACCTATCACCTAGCAACAATAGAATTTAAATTAAGCCTTTGTGATTCACATAGAGTACAAGTACAACTGTTTTATTATATGTCTCAAAGAAAAATGTTTTCTATTCCTTTTTAACTCTGAGTCCAAGTCTGGAAGGTGCTGAGACCCCTCAACTTCAATGATTTCTATGGGTGTTGAGGGGCATTAGCACTTAGTAAGATTGGGCCCTTGATAGTAAGACACTAGTTCTCAAACTTTTGTACTGGTGACCCCTTTCAAATAGCAAGCATCTGAGTGTGACCCCCCCTTATAAATTAAAAACACTTTTTTATATATTTAACACCATTATAAATGCTGGATGCAAAGCGGGGCTTGGGGTGGAGGCTGACAGCTCACAACCCCCATGTAATAACCTCGCGACCCCCTGAGAGGTCCCAACCCCCAGTTTGAGAACCCCTGAAATAAGAGAATCCATTGAAGGAAGCAAAACTGTGCAGCCACTGCACTCGTTAACGGGGTAGTTCAATTGCTGTTCAGCTTGTTCTTTATTTTCTATCTTCTCCATAAACTGGTGGTATCTGAACACCTATTAGCTGTCAGATTAAATGTAACTATTTCAATTTGATAAGTTAGTGCAAATTAACATACCATATGATTATTACAACATTTATTGAGAATTAACTG
This sequence comes from Terrapene triunguis, assembly GCF_002925995.2. Taxonomy (NCBI): domain Eukaryota; kingdom Metazoa; phylum Chordata; order Testudines; family Emydidae; genus Terrapene; species Terrapene triunguis. The sequence continues at coordinate 26,493,565 of NW_020664374.1, read as the reverse complement.
TTACTGATCTGAGTCTATGGCAATTACTTCTTCATAAACTTTAAGAGCGTATTTTATGTGCATGCAATATCTGTTCAGCCTGGCTTGAATGTGCATTTGGGAATCCTACTGTAAATTAAAGCAATTAACGAGTGTTATATAATGGAGAACGAAGACATATTAGACTGGAACACAGGTTTTTTTTGTTTTTTTTTGGTTTTTTTTTTTTGCAAAAAACCTAAATTTTAGTATGGCAATAATCCGTGGGATAAAGTAACTCCAGCATTAGTGCAGCTTCTTAGTGCCAGCACATTCACATTGTGCTAAAACATCTTCAGTAAGCAGTGCAAACGCAAAAAAACAACCAACCTTCAGCCCCAGCTTTATGTGACTCTGATTTAGGGTGACCATACATCCCGTTTTGGCTGGGACAGTCCCTTTTTTTTAAGCCCTGTCCTGGCCGTGCCGACTTTACTGGCAAAAGTGGATTTGTCCCGTTCTTGCCAACTGATCAAGTCAAAGTGGAGTGCAGAGGAGGGCGAGCTAGCGGCCATGCCAGCCCTGTGGGGGGGAGGGGGGGAGCGAGAGGCAGGGCTCAAGTGAGGGGCAGACAAGGCTTGAGTGAGCAGCAATGCTGGCTCCAGCCTTGGGGGGGGGAGGATGTCAGGCCTTGGGCGAGTGGCTTGGGCCAGCTCCATGCTGGGAGGAGAAGCCCTCACGCTAGCCCCACGCGGTATCCCATTTTCCCTTTGGGAAATATGGTCACCCTACTCTGATTTTATAACCAGTGGTTAAGCCTTTGAGCTAGCTCTCAGGAGATCTGGTTTTCATTCCCAGATCTTCTACAGACTTCCTGCATCTCCTTCCTCTCCATTTTTTGTGTCTTGTGTATTCAGATTGTAAACTCTTTGGTAAAGGGGCTGTGTAAACGGTTCCTAGCCATAACAACAGTAACCCCATCTTAATAGCAAAACTTTATGCCAAGGAAAGTTGGATATTATTTTATTTAATAAGCATAACAACACTTTATATAGCACAAAATGGGATGCTGTCAAAGCAGTAGTTAAAGTGCCTTTATTCTCCCCTTCTTCAAATCAGAAAATAATTACCCAATTAGGTCTTCCAGTAAGGAATCTCTATTATTTTTTTAAAGTAGATAAAGAGTGGATCCTCAAAGATTCATAAGATATTAATTGTACAATTAAATTCTTCTCTCTGTGGGAGAAAATGATAAGCTCATGCAATGTAGTAAACAGTTCTCTGATTGGGAAAAAAAGGGAACGGCAAATGACATGCTTTTCAAAACAAAAAGTGGATAAATAATAACCCAAAAACTGATTCAATAAGAGAAATTAAAGAACAGGAAGACTAAAAGATATTGTAGCTGAATTTGAAATTTACTGTAAAACTCTTTATTCCTATAAGCAGTTCGTTAAAAAACATTAAAGAATTCTTAGACAAGGCGCTCAAGTACCAAGACAATTAGATAATCCTATACCTAGAGAGGAACTTCCAAGTGTAATTCATTTATGTTCTTATAATGAAACTCCTAGATCAGGTGGTTTTTCTATTGTGTTTTTTTAAAAAGTAATAATTTTTTGGTACCTGTTTTCATCTGAATGTTTAATGATGGTTTACATTGAGGTTGGCTCCCCAACACTTCAAGATATTCTACCCTATTGCTAATATAGGAAAAATTCTAAGGATAGAGAAAACTGTGGTTTGTAGTGGTCCTATTTCTCTCCTTACAGATAGTGCAGAGCCTAGAAATAATGACTAGCCTAAATCAGAGATTCATACAACACATTTTTGGATATGTAGATCATTTTCATTTTGGACACTGTAAATACTATTGAGCTAAGTAGCTATCTTTGCAGAAGTTTTCTCCTTATTAAAGTTAATTTGTTGGCAATATGGCCAAGATTTTCAAGAATGACAGGTGTCTTTGGTTGTCAATTTTTGGGTACCCAACTTCTGAGGTCCCTTGACAGGGTCTGATTTTCAGAAAGTATTATGATTTTACTTTCTGAACATCACTGGTCACTTTTGAAAATACTGGTCAACGTTTACTGTGTTCAGAAACACACTTAATGATTGCCATTATATTTATCTCTTATATTATTTGTCTATGATGGCATGTATGGCTGTGTGTTTATTTCAAGCTAACTTCTTGTGTTTGCTGAATGACTGAAAATGATGTAGCTATACTACCATTCTGTGACCTTTATAAAAACAAACCAATAAAATAAAACTAATATTTTCCCAGTGGTGGATTTAGAGTTAGTGGGGCCCTGTGCTCAGCTTCACTTTTGGGGCCCCTCCTTGGGACCCAGCCAAAAAAAAGAACATTCTCTCTTCTCTCCCCTCCCGCCCCCGTTTTTCATTCTTTTTTTTCTTCATCCTCCTTCTATAAGTAATAGGAAGTAAATGAAACTAAAGTGCGGTACCTTGATTGTTTTTTGTAGTCTAACTTGTTTTTCCACAGACCACTTGAAAATCGCTGAGAGTCTCGGCGGACCACTTAATGATCTTTCCAAATATTGTTTGTACAGTTAGCTAACTACTGTAAAGCGCTTTGGATAAGAGTACTTTATTAAAAAAATGTTGGGGTGCAGGGTCTGGCCAGGACTTAGGGTGCGGAAGGGGGCTCAGGGTTGGGGAGTGCAGGGTCTAGGAGGAAGTTAGGGTGCAGGAGCAGGCTGGGGGTTGGGGTGGAGGGTCTGTCCAGGAGTTAGGCTGCAGGAGGGGGCTCAGGGCTAGGGCAGGGGTATGGAGCGCTTACCTGGGGCAGCTCCCGTTTGGTGCGAGGGGTGCAGGTGGGGATGTGTGTGTGTGTGTGTGTATGCAGGAGTCAGGGTAGGCAGGGGGTGTGGGGGGTTGCAGGAGTCAGGGAGGGCAGGGGGCTGGGGGCATGTGAGGGGTGCAGGAGTCAGGGAGGGCAGGTGGCTGGTGTGTGTGAGGGGGTGCGGGAGTCATGGCTAGGGGTGTGTAGGGGGGTGCAGAGTCAGGGCTGGGGGTGCAGGGTCTGGCCAGGAGCTAGAGTGAGGGAGGGGGCTCAGGGTTGGGTCAGGGGTTGGGGTGTGGAGCGCTTACCTGGGGCAGTTCCCATTTGGTGCAAGGGGTGCAGGTGGGAATGGAGGGGGTGCAGCAGCTCCTGTTTGGTGCTCAGGGTGGGGGTGGGGATGTGCGGGGGTGCAGAAGTAAGGGCATGGGGTGGGGGGTGCAGGAGTCAGGGAGGCCAGGGGACTGGGTGTGTGTGAGGGAAGTGCAGGAGTCAGGGCTGAGGTCGTGGGGGTGCTCCCAACCCCCTGCCATGAGCAGCTCACGGCAGGGGCTGGGGGGGGGGTATGTGTTGGGGGAGTGTGCAGGCCCCGCCTCTTCTCCGCCCTCCCCCGATTCCACCCCTTTCTCCAAGGCCCCGCCCCTGCCTCTTCTCCGCCTCCTCCCCAGTGTGCACTGTGACCTCACCCCTCCCCTCCCCCTCTCTCCTGGAGCAACCTGAGCACTAGCAAACAGCTGTTCAGCGGTGGGGTAAGCGCTGGGAGGGAGGGAGGGAGGGAGAGGGGTGGTAACATGGCATGCTCTGGGAAGGAGGCAGGGAAGAGGCAGGGCAGGGGGGAGCTTGGCTGCCGGTGGGGGCGGAGCCTGCAGCAGGAGCCCCAGGAGCCAGCAGGACCAAGGGAGGGATAGCTCAGTGGTTTGAGCATTGGCCTGCTAAACCCAGGGTTGTGAGTTCAATCTTTGAGGGGGCCACTTAGGGATCTGGGGCAAAAATCAGTACTTGGTCCTGCTAGTGAAGGCAGGGGGCTGGACTCGATGACCTTTCAGGGTCCCTTCCAGTTATATGAGATAGGTATATCTCCATATATTAATTTTATTTAAAGCTTCTGCCCCTGCAACTGCCCGGCCCTAGGGCCCTATCGTTGGGGGGGACCCCGTGCCAGAGCAGCCTGTGTTTCACTGTAAATCTGCACCTGTATTTTCCCATATACTTTTCCATAACTGTCTTTGTGATATGTTATCCAGTTATCTGATATTTTAAAAGTACTTTTAATAGTAAAAGGGGAACAAAGTGGTGGGAAACTACCTATGAGGGACTTGCTTTTGGTCAAGTCTCATACCTCCCAAGATAAAAAGGAATTAATTCACAAATCCCGCATAGCAATTGCCTTACTTCAACTTGAGTGGGAGGGTTTTGTAATACCTAGTAAGGTACATTCATACACTCTTATGGTTTTAGCTTAGTACAACATAGAGCTTTCTTAGCACGTTCTGAATAATCTCTATCGTTGTGTCACATTTCATATGAGATTTACCAGAAATGCTGGAGGCTTATACCGAAAACTGTTCAGAGACTGACCATTTATTCAACAAAGCTATTTAATCTTTACTCAGAAGAAATGTCCCAATTTCAACAGATGTTGATGAGGCCATCTGGAAGCAGAACTGACTGGACAAATAAAGTAAAGTCTACTTCCTTTTATTGCTCCCAACAGAGCATTAACTAAAATGTTCTTTTAAATAAAAGCATCTGGAGCTATTTATCACAAACAGTTTAACAATGCTACTGCCTATTGAAGTAAAATACTGAAGAGAATTGACTAAAAGCTGTTGTAAAGCAATACCATAGGGAAAGCTTAATTATTGGGTTTTTTGCTTCTTCGTGTCTTTCTAAATATTGAGCATTCAGGTAAACACCTGTTGATGATAACAATTCAAGATATAATGGAAAAGATGGAGAACACAATATAGGAAAGAAAGAGTGAGCAATATAAGGAGGTGGAAGGAGAGAGAAGAGAAACTGACACTGAAATCAGCACAGTACAAGATATGCTACGATCTAGTCAATTTGCATATTTTTGTATAGATAACCATCCATTTATTTTTTTAAATCAATCTGTGTATTATTTTATAAACAAGTTACACACAAACACACATTAAAAATACAAAAAATAAATTATCAGTTGTGGCTGCAAACAAAGGAAAAAGAATTGCAGGTGCCAGTTGTTTAAACTAGCCCAAACCATTAAAAAAAAAAAAAAAAAAAAAAAAAAAAAGGACCGGTTCTGGGGGTGTGTGTTTGTGTTGTATGTTTTGCTAAAATAAATTAAAAACAAATTTCAATGTATGTCTGGGTGGTTACCTGCGAGTGTGTTTAAAAATGAGTTAGATACCACTATGGTAAAATTGTGTCAAAATCCCCTGCCTTGAGAACAGGATGAGAGCTCGTATATACTTAGTTATATTTTCCTCTATCCATATTTTTACAAAATTATTCTGCTTGCATGGTTTTAATTTTAATAATTTAAGTTGTAGACATTGTGATGCTGGTAAACCAGTGCCAGCTCTTGACAAGACTTTCAGTCCCGGCCAAGCACTGACAAATTCATTGCTGGAAACCAGTCCCGCTCATCCGTGTGTTAGTATGGTTAAGATGGATATTGGACTTATAACCATGTGTTTAGACTTGATGAAATGCTTGAAAGCTGCTTCATGTATTAATCCTACTTATGTCTGTATCCCATGCTATAAGGTAATACTTAAGTGTTTGCTATATAGCCGTAAAATGTTTGTTCTGAACTATGTAGCTCACCAAACAAGAATCAACTTTACCTAGTGCAAAATGCTAAATCTCTATGAAAGGCATTACCTCTTGCCCATCAGGAAGGCTATCAAAACTAAATGGGCCATTGTGGGACATCACAATACGAAGACTTTGCTAATTGTCCCTGCACAGCCATCAAAGGACTACATGCAAAAGGGCTTGTCCCATCAGCTTGAATTCTGGAAGAAGGAAATAAAGATAGAGGACAAGAACATTTTTTGATCTCTTTGCTGTTTAGACTCTCACAGGACTGGATCTATGAAACAGAAGCAGAGATCCCCAGGGTCAACCTGGGTTAGCCCTAAAAGACATTCAGAGTGCTGACAGGTAACTACAACTCTGTCACCTTGTGGAACCATAGACCGTAACTCATTTTGTATATACGTTTGCCTGCTTTAACCTGTAAATAACTCTCTCGTTTCTTTTTCCTAGTTAATACTGTGACGGGTTGGATCACAGAACCCCCCTTGGGAGCTGCCACCCGATGTGCCAAGACTACCCCTGCTTCTGTTTTCCCTGCCAGCTCAGGACTCCAGCACCCTGTCTTGCCGAGTTAGACACTCCTGTCTGACTCCAACACAGACCAAGGGTCTGAATCACTTGTCCCAAAACTGCAAGTTTACCCAAAAACAGCTCACAGGAGTGTGCTTGTCTTTAGCACTCAGGTGCCCAACTCCCAATGGGGTCTAAACCCAGATAAATCCGTTTCACCCTGCATAAAACTTATGCAGGGCAAACTCATAAGTTGTTCGCCCTCTATAACACAGATAGAGAGATATGCACAGTTGTTTGCTCCCCCAGGTATTAATACATACTCTGAGTAAATTACTAAATAAAAAGTGATTTTATTAAATACAGACAGTAGGATTTAAGTGGTTCAAAGTAGTAACAGACAGAACAAAGTAAGTCACAAGCAAAATAAAATAAAATGCGCAAATCTATGCCTAATCAAACTAAATACAGATAAGTTCCTCACCAGTTCCAGCATGCTCCCTTTTACAGGCTAATCTCCCTTTAGCCTGGGTCCAGCAATCTCTCACAACCCCTGTAGTTACTGTCTTTTGTTTCAGTTCCCTTCAAGCATCCTGGGGGGGTGGAGAGGCTCTTTCTTTAGCCAGCTGAAGACAAAATGGAGGGGTCTCCCCCAGGGTTAAATAGACTCTCTCTTGTGGGAGGAGACCCCCCTCCTCCCTCCTATGCAAAGTCCAGCTCCAAGATGGAGTTCTGGAGTCACCTGGGCAAGTCACGTGTCCCTGCATGACTCAGTCTTTACATGCTGAAGCCATTGCCCACATGGAATCTTGCATGTCTCCAGGAAGACTTCTTATGTGGATTGGAGCATTCCAAGATGCATTGTTCCCCAAGTGTTTCCTGATCAGGTACTTAACCTGGCGAATTCCTTCCTAAAGAAGCTGACCAAATGCCTCCCAAAGCTTACTTAGAAACCAAGCAAGCATACAGCCCATATTCTTAACCTCAAGTAGAAAATGATATATATATGTACAAATAGGATGAATAGATATAGTAGACCATAACCTTTATGGAGATATGTTACCTGGCACAGGCAGCACCAAACATATTCCAGTTATGTCATACATACATTTATAAGCACCCCCTCCCCATAAAGCCTTATGGGGTACACTGTCACAAGAGATCCCCAGGGTCAACCTGGGTTAGCCCTAAAAGACATTCAGAGTGCTGACAGGTAACTACAACTCTGTCACCTTGTGGAACCATAGACCGTAACTCATTTTGTATATACGTTTGCCTGCTTTAACCTGTAAATAACTCTCTCGTTTCTTTTTCCTAGTTAATACATTCTTAATTAGTTTGCTATAAGATTGGCTACAAGCATTGGCTTTGGTGTGAGATCTAAGGTACCGATTGACCTGTGGTAAGTGACTGGTCTCTTGGGACTGTGAGCAACCTGAATATTTTGTGATTTTTATGTGTACAGCAACCAACTATCACTAAGTCCAGCTTGCTTGGGTGGCAAGATAGACTGGAATGCTCAAGGGGACTGTCTGTGACTCCATGATAAGACTTTCATAGTGTTCTAGGAGGTCACATTTGATACCGGGATGGTGAAATCTAATTATAGAACATACAACCATTTTGGGGTCTCTGCCCTGCTTCTTGACAGCCTGTCCTGAGGTTCACACTCACCGTCGTGAACCACTCCAGACAGCATGACACATACATCACAAGTGTTTTCTCCAGTCATTATTACAGGGGGGTATTATGAATATATAATTCATATGATATATATGTGACAACACACATACAGACAGTATAAGCATTTCCTCTCTTACTTTAAAGTCATGCATAAGAAGAAAACTGATGCAGTTCTTAAGTCAGGGGACAGAGCCCTCAAGTTCCTGAGGCCACGATGATAAGAACAGATTCTGATGAGTCTGAAGTTAAATAAAATCTTTTAGGATCTTTGTGAATATACCAACTACATCTATTTTATCATTTTGGTTACAAACACATAAGCCCCCTACAGAGCCAAATAAAATAATTAAGAGAAATTGAGTGACTTACTGCCTGTATTAGATTAACAATTGAGCAAAGATGGGCAAATGGGGTGAACTGGGTTTTAAACATCATTAACCGATTTTTTACAAAAACCAATCTGCATACCTACTGGGCTGCAGCTCTTCTATATCCCCTTGCCTTTTGTATTTGCTCACTCTCTTTTAATGCTTATAAGAGGTATTGACAATCCTATTTTAACTTTTTATTTAAAGCCTGACATTTGCTTTCTAACAACAAATATATTATTTACATAATTCATATCACAAGTTATTATAAGATATAGTTATTTATATCTTGTGGTTTTTTTTTATAATTTTCTTTCCAATTAGGCATGCGGCAAAACTTGTTACTGTGTTTGCAGTAAACATTTGGATTTACAAACATCCCTTTTTCCTTAACAGGTCTCTTTGCAAGTCTTTTCAAACACTTCTCTTTTTATATTTTCGCTTTTCTCATACTTTTAGTTGCGGTTTGTTTTCATTTCTAGGGGTGGTAGTACTTATTAGTCATTGGTTTAGGGGTTCTAGGCCAATGTCAAATCTTTTTGGTTTCCCTCTGTAGGTAAGGAGGGCCTTGGAGAAGTCATAGGGGTCTGGACTAGGGCCCTCTCTCTCTGGGATGTTTTTGGTTAATACACCTCTACCCCGATATAACGCTGTCCTTGGGAGCCAAAAAAATCTTACCGCATTATAGGAGAAACTGCGTTATATAGAACTTACTTTGATCCGCTGGAGTGCGCAGTCTCGCCCCCCCCGGAGCGCTGCTTTACCATGTTATATCCGAATTCGTGTTATATCGGGTCGCATTATATCGGGGTAGAGGTGTACTTAGATTCTAACAGACTTTTTTTTACAAATATCCATTTTTTTTCCTTTAGCCAATCTCTCTGCACATATTTTTAACTCCCCTGCCCCTTTACATTTTAGCCTTTTTAGTCTTTTAGCTGTTTCTTTATCATTTCCAGGAGTGGTGCCACTTATCATCAATTGGTTCTGGGCTGTACACCTAATGCTGTTGGTTTCCTTCCCAAAGTGAAGAGGGCCTTGGGGATCTCACAGAGGGTTGGGTCACGACCCTCTCCAATGAAAACATTCTGGAGCATTTTAGTTATTTACAAGGATACGCCTTTTCCTTTATAGTCTCTTTGCATATAGTCATAAACATCTCTCTCTTGCTTTACATTTTAGCTTTTTTTGTACATTTAGCTGTATTTCTTTACCACTTCAAGGGGTGGGGCCATAGGGGTTTTGGACCATACCTTAAATTCTATTCTTTTTCCTCTTTAGGTAAAGATGGGACTTCTGGTTGAGGACCGGGTGTGAGACGAGGGTTAGGCCAGACTCTGGAAGGATAATTTAAGTCATATTGTCATGTCCTGTGACAATATAACTTCCTATGACATCAAGGTGAAGCAGGACTTCCAGTGACGACATCATCCTTAACTCATCCATCAATCTCTTTGACATAGGGGCAATTTACTACTCTGGCAACTCTGGGTATATTTTACCTGGGTTCCTCAGGCTATCGTGTTTGAGTAAATTATTCAGTCCGGAATTAATATACACATTTTGAAAAATTTTCAGAAAAAAAAAGTCACAAACTGCAGAAGATTTTTAAGGAATTCAATAATCTATTCAATAAAGAATAGAAAAACCTGGATTTGGACAGCATCCTTGGGTGTTCTTTGCTGGATCTGCAATACATTTATACCAGAATCCTGCATGGAAGTGATAATGGTGGCTCAGTTTTAGTCGTTAAGGCTTGTAACCAGGCACGTTCATATCTCTTCTATAGTTTTATATTAGAAGACATGAATGGGAGTGGGTTAGTAATTAGCTGAATAAAAGTTTAAAAATTGAATTTATTGAACTGGATCTGTCTGTATATTGGGAGTCAGAGAGGGCCTTTATTTTTCAGAAACCATGAAACACACTGCAGATGTAACCTCTCTAATGGTTAGACTGAAACAGAGAAATTAGAGACTTGTTGCTTAGCAATTGAAAGAGCTCTTCCTTATATACCGAGTGGCACTGTGGTTTCCTAAGAATAAATATAGTAGGTGAGTTTGACCTTTAATAATGAATATTTGGGGCTGTATTTTCTAATAAGAACATAAAGCCTTTATCTGTTTCAGGGCTTTCCCATTTAGCCTAGTAAAGACATGCAGTTCCCTTTCACAGAAGACTTAAAAATCAATACAGTGTTACAGAATTGTTTTGGTACCTTTCCCATTATTGATTAGACTCCTTTTAGCATTTAAACCTCTGAAATATTTATTACTTTCAAACTTGTTTCTGTAATATGCTTCTCCAGTTTTCAAGCCTGTCTTTACATTTATTAATATAGCAACTTATCCAAGAGATAAGTTATTTCTGTGCTGTGGTGTACATACCAACATTTTTCTTAGTTAATTCTGATCTATTCCTCTCATCCATTGTATTAAGATCATTCTTAAGAGATACATGAATTGTCTTCAAGTACAAAGTGTATTCACATACAGAGCTATTAAAATATAAAATAAATTGCCAAACTAGATCAGCATATTTGGTGTCTTCATTCTACAAAGTGCTGGACATTCTGGGCCCAATCCTGCAGAACATTTCAGCGTGTGATTAACTTTAAGCAGTGAACAGTCCCAATAGGGCTCTATTCAGGAAAGTACTTAAGCATGTGCTTATCTCCCACAGAAGTCAATAAAGTTAAAACATATGATTAAATGCTTTTCCTGAATAGAGATGATTTCCTGGATCATGGCCAGTATCTAGCTCCTTAAAGGATTGAGCCTTAGTTTTCTTAATTCATCTGTGTTGAAAAGATGGGCATAATTTCAGAAGAATTCCAGTTGCTTTGACAGAACAGGTACATCATATAAGGGAAATCATTTCACAGCTTGTTCTTTTGGCAGATTACCACAATTGTTTGTTCTCTGCAGAAGTTCATGAGAAAAATGAAAATGTGTTTCTGTTCCTAAAAGAAGAAATATATACTTGGCCAGAATCTAAAGACAGTCTGTCCCTTACAAAAATCAACAGTCAGCATTAACATGTAGGAAAAACACCAGCAGTGGTAGGGTGCATCGTAGCCAGATCAATGGATGTCATCAGAGATTGAATTACAAGATATTTTATCATAGACATTAATTAAATTCATTTATGTTTAAAGTATAAGAAAAGAATTTAGTAGTTATTCCTTTTGTTGCTGTTCTATGGAAGCTGAGAAGGCTGGTAAGCTAGTAAACTATCCTCCTCTGTATAGTTTCTTCTAAATAAGATGTAAAATCAAGGTGCTGTCCATTCACAGTCAGTAAAGATTTCCTATGACTGTCTGCTCCAATTCTTTGTGCTGCACCCTTTAACTATTTGTACAACATCCTTCCAATGAAGACTGTAAAATCCTCGGTGCAGGGATTATCTCTCTGTGTACATAAGTCCATCAGTGGGGCTATGTACGTTTATAATAGGGATCTGCAACCTTTGGTACACGGCACGTCAGGGTAAGCACCCTGGCGGGCCGGGCCAGTTTGTTTACCTGCCGCATCTGCAGGTTCGGCCTTGCTCCCACTGAGCGCGGTTCACCGCTCCAGGCCAATGGGGGCTGTGGGAAGCGGCGGCCAGCACATCCCTCGGCCCGCACCACTTCCCGCAGCCCCCATTGGCCTGGGAACCGCGCCCAGTGGGAGCCACGATCGGCCAAACCTGCGGACATGGCAGGTAAACAAACTGGCGGGCCGCGGGCCAAGTTGCCAATCCCTGGTTTATAATAATAAAGATCTTTTTGTAAGAGCATTAACTATTGTGTCCTAGTCATGTTCCAGTTTGTTTAATTATATCCTAAATACCCCATGCAGTTTCAACTGTACATCTTATTCTAAACTAGGTGTCGGCAACCTGCGGCACGCGTGGCAAAGGTGGCATGCGAGCTGATTTTTAGTGGCACTCTGCTGCCAGCTGGGGTCCCGGCTGCTGGCCCGCCCAGCCCACTGCCTGCCTGGATGAACGGAACCCCGGGCTGGCAGCAGGCTGAGTGGGGCTGGCGGCCGGGACCCCGGCTGGCAGGGGCTGGCGGCCGGAACCCCAGACTGGCAGCGGGCCTAGCGGCTCACCTCGCTGCCTGTCTGGGGTTTCATCTGCTGCCGGTCTGTGGTTTTGTCCGCCGGCCCCTGTAAATGTAAAATGTATTACTGGCACGTGAAACCTTAAATTAATGAAGACTTGGCACACCACTTCTCAAAGGTTGCCGACCCCTGTTCTAAACTATCACGTGAGGTTACCATATTTTGTTATACTGCTATCTTATTCCACACCAGAGGGTGGCTGCATTTCCACGCAGGAGGAAGTAAGTTGTCTGTCAAGCACTTCAGTATCTTTCAGAATCGAAGCCGCTATAGCTAATTAACTAAGTAAATGTAAGATAATTTTCCATTTTTATCACAGTAAAATTAGGCATTAGCAATACTGTTTGTGTGTCTAAATCCTCCCTTATCTCATTAGCCAAGTACAACAGCAGGCAATGAAATAAACACCTCTGCAGGGTGGGTGATTTTAAATTGAGAAAGGTTTATTTTTTTCCTTTAACTAGGGCAGTTGAATGGCCCGAACCATTGCCCAATATGAGCTGGAAATTTTAAGCTTGTACCTAGTAGAAATATGGTGAATTAGTCATTCACCTTTGAAAACCAGGAGGAGCTTATTACAGTGGTTGTAGACCTTAGTCAAAAAGAGCAACTCATAACCCAGCAGGGGAGTGACTGTCCAAACACCACCTTGGAGAAAACTCTTAATTTTGTATTCACCAAATTCATAGCAGCCCTCCCTTCCCCACTTGCCAGCTGCCAAATCCTCAACCTCATTCCTCACCAGCAAAAAGCCCTTGATGAAATTCCCTGTAGAGGCCTTTCTCTTTGGGAGGGAAACAAAGCTCACTCCCCTTTCCCTTATGACAGCCTGCAGGGAAGTTGTGAAGTCTCAATACATATGTTAGAAAATGCTGCTAGTGAGGCAGTCCCAGCAATTGGTTAGCAGCTCTTCTGGATCGCAGCATCTTCGATGCTGACAGCTTTGTTCCGGTCACTTGTGAGCTCGTCACACTAAGGCCCCCGAGATCTGAGTGTGAGGCACAGAACTAAGTGCTATAAACCAGCCATACTTAATGAAATAAGCATTCATGCAGCACTCCCAAAGTCTTGTCCCAGCATGAACCGTGTTCACCTCACTGGGAACATTCTCCTCTTCGTTGATCCAGCCCTGGTCAGAAATTCAGAGGGGCTGTCCCCAGGTCAAGGGCATTACACTGACCTTTCTTTTTCTGCATTAAATAAGCTGTTCAACCATTTCCTCCCCTTCTACCCAGGGGCTGCTCCAGGCACCGGCGGCTTTCGGCGGCATGCCTGCGGGAGGTCCACTGGTCCCGCGGCTTCGGCGACAATTCGGCTGCGAGTACGCCGAAGCCGCGGGACTGGTGGACCTCCCACAGGCGCGCCGCCAAAAGCCGCCTGACTGCCGTGCTTGGGGCGGCAAAACACATAGAGCCGCCCCTGCTTCTACCTACATTGTTTTAGCTCTCTTCCAGGGGTAGGTAGGGTGACCAGATGTCCCAATTTTATAGGGACAGTCCCGATTTTTGGGTCTTTTTCTTATATAGGTTCCTATTACCCCCCAACCCCTGTCCCGATTTTTCACATTTGCTGTCTGCTCACCCTAGGGGTAGGTCACTGGCAAAATGCTCCTCCTACATATCCCTTTTCCCCTAATCCCAGTCCATGTTCTTGGCAAACATTTTGCAAATCATCTTTTTAAATTCAGTCCAATTCCAACCAAACAATGCTGAGAAAGACACCACATTCTCCTGTGTCTCCTGCTCCTGCATGTGATTCCCTCTCCCAAAGACCTTACTTTCCAGGAACAGTAGATTTCCTGTTAAATGTGCTAATAGGTCCTGATCCAAAGCCCACAGAAGTTAAACAGAAAACTCCCATTGACTTCAGTGGCTTTGAATCAAGCCTCTTCTGAACATTTTACTGGAAGAGCTTAGTAAATGCCACTGGATTATTTTAAATGACTAATCGTGGCTTAGAATAGCAATAATCTCATCAAAATTGCCTCTTACCAGCAGTTACTTATGTGTTTTGTACTGCCTTTGGGTATTTTACATAAACAGTGCTCATCAGCTACCCCATGGCCAACAGGAGCTGCTAATGGGTTATTTTAAATTTAAATCACTGTGTGATTAAACAAAAAGTCTAGCTAGAATCTGTCTGAAGCTGTTGGGACATCATGGTTAATGCACAAACTACCACTCATTTTCCATAAATAGTAAATCCTGCAGTGCTGGAGACTACAGTAATTAACATATTTATCCACACAGTAAAATTTTGCTTTTAGATGAGTTTGCAAACCTCTTGCATGCTTAAAAAAAACCACACATAATCCCTTCTTTCTCCTTCTCTCCCCCTCCCCTCAATATATTAAAGGACAAAAATTGAGAAAATATAATCAATCATGACAAAAAGCAAATTCCAGAAAGCTGCAAATATCTTTTAAATAAAGATAGATATGAGGAGGAAGCGGGTGAAGATAACAGGCTGAAAGATCATCTGTTTAACACATTACAATTGAAGGGAGAAGTTGCTCCTGTACCACTTCACAAGGGAATGTAATGAAAATGTAAATAAGTTAAAGTACAAACTTTTAGTCCTCATGCTACTTTGTATCAAGGGAAAAAAAATGCATTTATTCCAGAAAAGATGACGTCAGTAGCAAACAGCAGACCTCCCTAACAAAAAGTTTTTCCAAAGTCTAGTGAGGGAGAAGAAGGATGCAGCATTACCAACCTCAAGTGTTCAAAAACCATGATTCAGTCCCTCCAAAATCATAAGATTAGCTTTCAAATCATGAGATTTGAAAAAATTATAGACTTGGTATTCTTGTTATTTGCCTTCTGGTTATTGAGCCTTTTGGATTAACATTTTCAAGCTTTTCTCCACAATCATAAGAACTACAAACTCACTTTAAAAAAAAAAAAAAAAGCAAGCACATAATCACATTCTCATACAGTCATTTGATGCCAGGAGCTGGGGCTTTAAGAAGAACATGAAATATTGTAACACTTATGTTAAAATCACAAGAATTGGCAACCCTGACAGTGGGCCCGTATAATTGAAGATTAATTCTTCCAGGTAAGAGTGATTAGGAAAGTGGAGAGATGTCCACCATTTGGAATCACTGATGAGGCCCACAAAACACCCTCTTCCCCTTTGCATTTCCCCGGGGTGTACCATCTTCACTGTGTTTCTCCCTCATGTCCCAATTTTGCAAACATGTAGGCACGTGTGTAACTTTAGTTGCAGAACCAGAGCCTTAGACTGTAAGATCTTCAGGACATGGACTGCTCATATTTTGTATGTACTGTACAGGACTAAGCAGCTGGTACTAATGGGGGATAGAAGCCTCCTTCCACCATCCTCTCCAGTAACTGGCAGAAGAAGAGGCCTGCTGGTGGTATAAGAAAAATGAGCCTTAGCTGGACAGAACCTTCCTCAACTCTCTGTACAATGGAGATAGATGCACAGCTGAGCTCAAGGTTAACCTTGGACAAGTCACCTTTAAAAATAAATTACTTAGCCTCTGTTCTGACTTCTGCAACAGATTGGTTGATTTGGAAGAAAGTAGACCTGCTGCGTAAGGCCACAAAGAAAAACACCATGTGGGGCCAGGAGTGGCAGAGCAGCTTGGGCCAGGGTGGCGAAATGAGAACACATACAGCTGTGGGCCACCTATTTGAAAAAGCATGCACTCATTCTGGGTGCCTCTGTTTTGGACTAGGTTTCTTGGTTTCTCAAATTGGCCACACAAAAATGGAGGCACCTCAAATTAGTTGGCACTTTTGCAAATATCTCCAGCTCCTGAATGCTGCAATTTAGAATGCTGAGCTCTACAGAGATAGTGAGTGGGAGGTGGGGGCAATCTTTTCCCTTCCCACACACACAGGTCCCCAATCTGCGGAGTGCCCTGTGGTGCGTCCAAGGGAAAGGGGAAAACTATGGCAGAGCTGGCTGGCCTTTCCATGACCTCTGTGCCATTTTCCACTTCAGCCCCAGAGTGGCGGGGTGGGAGCTGCCAGCCAGTGGGGCCCCATTGGCAGCAGGGGCCCAGCAGCTCCCAGCCATTACAGGGGGAACTTGCAGCTCTGAGCTGCCGAGGACAGTGGGGATCAGCTGCCAGCCCTGGAGCGCCAAGCCAGGGCCCCGCTGCTCCGAGCCATCATGGGCAGCTGGGGAACCCTGGAGCTCCCACTAATGAGAGAGGGACCCAGCAGCTCCCAGCCATAGTGGTGGTGGGTGTTGGAAACCCCACCCCCATCCTGCAGCAGGACTGGGGCTGAGCCCATTTTGTCACCGTTATTTTTAGTAAAAGTTAGGGACAAGTCAGGGCTTCTGTCAATTTCTGTTTATTGCCTGGGCCCTGTCTGTGACTTTTATTAAAAAATAACCATGACAAAATCTTAAGCTGAGCCAAGATGGTCAGGGTGTCCCTAAGCCTCTGCTTGTCTGTTCTGTTCATTCCCTCTGGGGCGCCTGGCACTGGCCACTGTTGAAGACAGGACCCTGGGCTAGATGGACCTTTGGTCTGACCCAGTGTGGCCATTCTTGTGGGGAGTCCTGGCATGGTCTAAAGTTAGGGTGACTCGACAGCAAATGTGAAAAATTGGGATGGGGTGGGGGGTAATAGGAGCCTATATAAGAAAAAGACTCCAAAATCGGGACTGTCCCTATAAAATCGGGACCTCTGGTCACCCTATCTAAGCAGCAGGAGCCGGTTCTTCTCAATAAAGGACAGCCCCTCCTGCACTCTCAGAAGGGGGGAATTGTAGACAAATCGTATTTTACAGCCCCTCCCAGCGCCCCTCCTGCTCCGCTTTCACAAAAAGGAGGGACGCGCAGCCCCAGTCGCCACCTTGCGGATAGTCTGTTAATGTGCCCCAGGGAGTCTGAGTGCTAAGCACAATGCTGCACCCCCTCCTCCAGCCAGCCCCGGGGAGAGCGACCCCTCCAGCCCCAGCACCCCGGCCGGCCGGCCCCAGGGGGCTGCCGTGCAGCGGGGCAGCCGGGCGCGGTGTGGCTCCAAGAATTGGCTCCTTCTCGAGCCCCCGCCCGCTTCTGGCCACACACCGGCTAGGGCGAGGCGGCGCATCCCTGCACCTACCTGCCTCTCCCCGCGGCGCCGGCGCGGCGGGGCTCCGAGCAGGGGCAGGGAGAACACGCGCTGGCCCCTTGGCCTTGGTGCCTGACGCCCGCTCCGGCTCAGCCCGGCCCGGGAACCCGCCGTGGGACGCCAGCGGCAGCGGCAGGGCTCGCTCCGTGCCCCGGCTGCGGGCTGCGCCTCCAAGGCATTGCCCGGCGTTGCTACCAGACGCAAGCAGGGAGCGATCCGCAGGGAGTCGCCGCTGTTGCTAAAGGACGGAGCAGGCTGGGACTTGCCTCGGGCCGGCGGCTGTGGCTGCAGCAGCCCCCACAGGCATGGTCAGGACTGCGTCTGCCAGGCTTTCCTGCTATTGAGATGAAGGGGAGGGTGTTTTAAGCAAGGGGAAGCCCCCTGCCCGGACATGGCCGATTTCCAGGTGTGGCTGGTTTGTTTTGTTGTGGGTTTTTTAGACACGCTTGTAAGGGTTTTTAAAACAAACACACTCTTGGAGTGCTAGTGATACCATGGGGTGGGGGGCGAGAGGGGTAAGAATGTGGCTACACTATAGCTGAGCTCGACCTCCCCTAGGTACTGGCCAAGATTTTCAAAAGCAACTAGCAATTTTGGGTGCTTCCCTTTTTTGGGTGCCCAACTTAAACTGCTTCAAAGGGGCTCCACCCCCCGGCGGGTGAGTGCTCGGCAGTTTCTGAAACTCAGGCTAGGTCTACACTACCCGCCTGAATCGGCGGGTAGAAATCGATCTCTTGGGGATCGAATTATCGCGTCTTGTCGGGACGTGACAATCGATCCCCGAATCGACGCTCTTACTCCACCAGCGGAGGTGGGAGTAAGTGCTGTCGACGGGGAGCCGCGGAGGTCGATTTTGCCGCCGTCCTCACAGCGGGGTAAGTCGGCTCTGATACGTCGAATTCAGCTACGCTATTTGCGTAGCTGAATTTGCGTATCTTAAATCGACCCCCCCCGTAGTGAAGACCTGCCCTCAGTTTGGGGTGTCTCCAATTGCTACTAGCCTGCCGCACGCTAGGTGTCCATGTGGACCCTGCTGTCATGCACTGAAAGTTCTCCAGTGCGCTTTGATCTACTCCCTTTTCAAAGTAAGGTAGAACAAAATACACTAGAGCATTTTTAGTTTTCTCATGACTGGCTGCCCCTCTCGCCTGCTCCACCCCCTTTTACAACTTTGGCACAAGGC
>NW_020664374.1:26460049-26474951 GCF_002925995.2 Terrapene triunguis | reverse complement strand
GGATTTCATTATCAGGTGACATGGTCACATGTCACTGTAAGACACCCCCCCCCCCCCCCCCCCAGTCTCCATTCCCCATGGGCTGGCCCACACATACACAGGAAGGCTTTCAAGTAACTAAGGCCATTTACTTAATATGTTTACATCAGTGATACAAGTTTAGTCTCCTAACTCCAGATATAGAAATAATAAATGCAAACAAATAGGATGAACACACTTCATAGATTATAAGCTTTCTAATGACACCATACAAGGGGTACTTAGCATAAAGCATATTTCAGTTATGTCATATTCATAAGTATATTTCCATAAAGCATATGGAGTGCAACGTCACAGAGGGAATGGTGGTAGTACCAGGAGTGCTGAGGAGAAGAAATGCCTAACGTTATCCAACAGTGACTCCTTTGGCAGAGTAAGGAATGGTACTGCCAAGCTTCAAAGGACATCCTGTCTGATCCAAATGGACAGCTATCATGTGGAGCTGGCAAGGTTAAAACGCGGGAAATGGGGTAAGAAACTTGCTGTGACAAAGATGCAAAGGGGAGGGAGGAAGAGAAGCTGAGGTCTTCTTAGCTCAGTGGTTCTTAACCTTTACTGCAGCCTGCACCCCTTTGGTTCTCAAAATATGTTCTCGCACCCCTTAAACCTAAAAAATATGCTCTCACACCCCTTAAACCTAGATATATATTTTTGTTTGTATATTACAGTAATCGTTAAAAATGTATAATATTAATAAATACATAGGTTTGATGAAACAAAGTAGTTGTACTTACGTGCCTGTGCTTAATTTGTGTTTTCAATGATTTACCTTCTAAAAAAATCTGGTATGTCTCGCACCTCCAGAAAGGGCATCTCACTCCCCCAGGGGATGCGTGCACCCCAGGTTAAGAACCACTGTCTTAGGTGCTTGGAACGTGGAAGTGGAGAAAGCTCTGGGCTGACAGCAAGCCCCTAATATTACCCAGGTGCTTCTTACCATTGAGAACATATTACCTTCCCCCTGCAGAAAATTAAGTGAATATATTTTATTAATCATGAAATGTTTTGAAGTGACTGAGTAATCAGGGGAAGCAGAACCAGAGGACTGTGGGGGCTAGCACCCTCCCCCCTGGAAATACTGTGGGGGCTGATCTACATTAATTCCACCCCTTCCAGTCATTCTTAAATGAGTTGTTTCACATGGTTAGGCTGGGTGGGGCTCCGTGGCTGCTGGGAGTAGAGGCCAGAGCAGGGCCCAGAGGACTGTCACAGCACCTGGGGTTGGGCCAGAGACCAGGTAGGAACCACTGTGATCAGACCAGGGCTGGGTGTAGCAAGTCCAGGAGCAAGATATGAACTGCCAGCACTGGCTTCCCAACCTGGAGCCAGCTGCCCCTCCCTGCCAAATCTCAATAGCTTCCCTCCTTTCCCACCCCACTCCTATCCCTGATAGTGACACGCCAACCTTCCCTCACCCCCCCGCCCATGACTGCCCCCCACTCCTATGCAGAGCACCCACCGTGACTTCTCCTGACACCTCACTTGTCTCCCTCTCCCAGTGCTTACTATGGTGCTTAGTATGTTTAAGTTTCGCTATGCACCTCTGCTCCCTGCAGTCCAAGTGAGCTTTTGCAGCCTCTGTGAATAATGCCCTCTCCTATGCAGAGACATTTCTGCTGTGGCCATTTTTTTCCCTCAGGTTTTTCTCACTCCCTCTCCATCAGTAAAGCCATAGGGAAAATCATATTGAGTTGCATTACATAATTAATGCAAGTTAAACATTGGCATTTTCCATTAAAATCCTTCTGTCAAGGTATAATTATAAGACTCGATGAATTCCTTGTTTTATATAGATGTGAATTTTAATTAAAACTTGTGCAGTGCTTTAAACTGAGTTGCTTTACACAATTACTTGGTAAACTTGATAAATAGATGCAATCACAGTACTCTGGATTTTTAAATTGTTTTTATTTATTTTTGTCATGAGCTTTCACGAGTTTTAAGTGACACCTAGGGAAGGATGATGTGCCACAAATGGCTGAGCAAGACTTGTTCCTGAGCATTGTGCTTTTTCAAGGCAATGACTAGACCCCGACTACTGCTCAGTCTGCTAAATGTAGTATCCTGCTGTACACTCTAGCCGAGGAGTTGGAAGACCTGTGTTCAAATCGCTACTCTTTTCCTCTGTGACCTTGAGCAAGTCATTAAGGCCCAGATCCTCAAAAGCATCTAACTTCCATGGAAGTTAGGAGCCTAAATACCTCTGTGGATCTGGGCCTTAGCCTCTCTCTGCCTCAGTTCTCGATCCGTAAAATGGGGGTAATAGCACTTCTCTACCTCACAGGAATGTTGTCAGGATAAATACATTAATTGTGAGGTGTTCAAATACTAAGGTGATGGGGGCCACATATATATCATTGATATATAGACACACTCCATTGGCATATGTCATAAAACCTTGCCTTCCCTTATTCCCCCAACCCTGAGTGGGATCCCTTTCAGAGGTGACCTAAAATAATAAATATTTCAGAATAATTAAAGGTGACATTTGCCCTTGTACAAAGGTTCAACACAAGGACCGTGCATTGCTTACGTCCCACATAAGTCTTGTTTTGAGGCCATAGGTATGATTTAATTGGTGCATAGCCAGTGTTTCTGACTCTTGAGATTTTATCATGAGTCTTGGAATATTTGTTGTTTTTCTTAAAACTTGAGCTCCTGGAGTCATGTGATTATATGAGTAGCTCATGGTTTTTTTAGAAAAATATATATCTTTATAGCTCATATACTCTTTATAGCAGTTGCAGACAAAAGCTTGAAAATATGAAACCCTAAAAGCTCAAAAACCAGAAGGCAAGTAATAGAAAGAATCCATCGTTGATTGTTATTTTTAAATATCATGATTTTTAAGCCAATCTCAGTTTTTGGAGGGACATGACTCATGTTTTTTTTGAATGCTCAGTCATGGCAATACTGTATAGGCTTGGTGCTGGACTGTTGCAAAGGGTGATTCACCCTAAAAAACCACATGTTCATTAAAAGTCAAGCCTGCTTTCCTTGAGTCACCAAAACTCCCATTAGCTCTGCAAAGAAACCCTGAACCTGACGTGTGTGTGCACACTCAGGATCCTGAAGACTTGCAAACAAACAGGAGCCTGGACAGCTTCTCCTTGACTGAGAGTGGAATCCAGAACTTCCTGTTACTGGATTATTGAGTCAAATCTGGCTCTGGTGGCTAAAGGCAACTTCCCTTTAATGGTGCTGGCCTGTAGGCAATGAGTTAAGGGGGCTCTTTCAGTTCCTAGTGGATAGGTGGCTACACCACCCTTTGTAATTTCAAAAGAGGTGGCAGGGAGTGAACTCCCTTCCCTGTTTATGTGGAACATGAGGGAGGAGGCACACTGACATTGTGAAGCTTAGGCAGTCTGCTATCCATGCATGACTTGTTATGTGGCTACACACAGGACTTCACATTACAGTGCTGTGAGTTGAGCACCTTTATAAGTGAATTTAGCTTTCATGAAAAATGAGTGAAGTCAACAAGTGTCTTGTTTTTAATTAAAAACAGCTGGTAATTTTTGAGCTAAGACAAAAAAAGGTGATTAAGAAAGCGAAAACGATTCTCTGCTCTTTTGCTCAGAAAATATAATTTATGCTTTTTATACTTAATCAATCAAAGCCCCAAATTAAAAGCAGAACTTGCATAGCCACCTATGAGCATTTTGTACTGCGACTGCCCTATAAACTACATTATCATTTACAATTTGCTTGTGACATTTTCTTAATGCTAATTCAGGCTGTATTAGTAAATGGTAAAAGACGTCATCCAACAGCAAAGCAAAGTTGGGTTTGTTAAAAATGAACATAAATATCCCATCTGTGCCAATGGCTTCTTAGTACAAAGCATTGTTTACTCAAATAAAGCAAGCCCCATGAATTGGGCCGGCAGTATCTAGCTACCCAGCTGATCAAATAAGAGTTTTGTTTTTACAACCAGAACTGCATTTCCTTAACATCTGCTCTGATAGAGAAATGACAGTGGAGACAAATCTGTTTTGTTGCACTGTTTTTTGGAAAAACCTTCAACCATGTGTGGTTCCAGTGAACAGGTTGTAATGAACTTTGTTTAGGAAAGGGAAATAAAAGAGATTGATGACTCAAAAAGGAAGCAAGAGAGCGCATCAAGTCTTATCAATCAATGCACCCAACTAATCATTCAAACAGCTTTTAGAGGGACCCTGTAAACTTGTTGGGGTTTTTTAAGTGACTGATTTTCTGGTATGCTTTAAATATTCATCTCATTAAAAAAGGATTACATTAAAATGACAATTTTGTTGGCTTCGTTTATATTTAGAGGCATTAGGGGGTTGGGCCTGAATGCAGTACCATTAAACATGTTCTGATACTGGGCAGGCATGGTCCATGCCTTAGACACGCCACACTGTGATGGGCCTGGAGAGCTGGTCGCTGAGAACTAGCTAGGGCAGTGTAAGTAAGCTACACGCTCACTGCACTGAGACTGTTGCTGGGAGATATACTTACTACGTGCCATAGGGTGAGCAGCCGAGAACAGGAGATTCATCACATAGTTCAGGCACCCAGAGCTATGACTGGGTTGGGGAGCTGAGAACAAACATGCTTGGTGCTTGCCACATGCACACAGCATAGAGGGCAGTGGAGGGAAGTGAAACTGGGCAGGGCTGGTGAATGCCACTAACACACACATCAGAAAATGGGGAGCGGACACAGGCAGTGCACGTCTAAGGCACACAATGCTGGGACAAGGGAGAAAGTTAAGAACGAGGAGCCAAGTGCGTGCTAAAGACCCAAGATGTAGAGACTAGGGTGTGGAGCTGTAACCAGACTTGCTCAGTGACTGCCATGGACAAGTAGCATTGCAGGAAGATAACTGACAAGCTTGGTGGATGGCAAGGGCATGCAGCTGTGAGACTAGGGTGACTGATTGAGACCAGGCAAACATGCTAGGTGCCAAAGGCACACACAGCCAGGATTGTGGATTAACTGAGACTGGCGTGGTGCAGGCACACAAAGCTAAGTCCAGGGTGGAGTGCTAAAAACAGGAAATGCATGCCACAGACACACAGCATTAAGCCCAGTGTACAGAGCTGAGAAGGGGCAGGCTAGTCCCTGGTATAATCACACATTGCAAGGCAAGAGACGTGAGTGCAGAACAGGCAGGATTGGTACATAACACAGGCACACAGAACAGTACCCACAGCCTGGGAGAGGAGAGCAGACCAGGCAGGCAGAGCTGTGAGACTTGGGCAGGGAGCTCTGACCAGGCTGGCTCAGTGCATGGCACAGACACACAGTAAACAGACGGGGGTGGGGAAATGCGTGCAGGCAAGCTTGATGCACTGCACAAAAAGCAACTATTATGATTTAAAAAACAGGCATATGCTACATGTACACAGCATTGCACAGGGAATAGGACAGGCACTCAGTAATGGGATCAGAGGTTGGGAGGTGCTGAGCACAGGCAAACTTGTGGTATATCACAGGCACACAGCATGAGGGCTGTGAACAGGAGATAAGAATGTGCAGGCTTGCTGTATGCCAGAAGCATGCAGAGTTACAGCTAGGGCAGGGAGCTGAGGTTTCTTTGCTCCATACCACAGACGCACAGTGCTGACTGAGCTGGCTTGGTGCCTAGCTAGGTGGGATGCTCAGAATGGACACGTTCAGTGCATGCCACAATCACAGTGCCGCTAGATACACAGGAGGCGCTAAACCAGGCCATCTCAGTGCATGGTACAGGTAAACTAAACTGAGTGTGGCCAGGGGAGCTGAGCACAGACAGACTCAGTTCATTCCATGGCAAGCAAGTGCTGAGACTGAAATGGGGAGCTGATAACAGGCGTGGTTGGTGCATGGTATAGGTGCATGCAGCACAGTGCCCAGTTGTACTGAAAAAGGTTGGGGAGTTGAGCACAGACTGATTCAGGTACTCAGTAATGGGATCGGGTTGGGGACCTGAGAACCGACAGGCTTGGTGCATATCACAGCACCCGGGAACTGCTGCCTGGGTAGAGGGGTGCTGAGAATGGGCATGTGTTGTTAGATGTTGTTCCCAGCTTCAATCATAGCTCTGTATGTTATATACACAAAGCACTAAGACTGAGGCTGGGAACTAAGACGGGGGTTATTTGGTCCATGCTACAGCTGGGGCAGGCACTGAGAACAGACTGGCTAGGTGCACAACATGCTCATCCAGAACTACTATCTGGAGCAGAAGACCTGAGAAAGACCAGGCTTGGTGTATGCCACAGGGACATACTGTTGATACCCATAAGGGAGTCAAGAAATTGCCTAGGGAGGTTGTGGCCTCTCCGTCATTGAAGGTTTTTTTCAGCGCAGGTTAGCCAAACACCTGTCAAGAATGGTCTCGTTAGTCCTGCCTTGAGTGCAGGAGCCTGGACTAGATGACTTCTTGAGGATCCTTCCAGTCCTACTCTGCCATGAAATGGACAATTCAGTGCAAAAGTGCCGTCCGAGACTGCAGCAGATCAGTGCTCAGATGAGGCAGGCTCAGCGTATGCCACACACACACAGTTTGGCTGTTGAGGTAGGGAGATGAGCATGTGCATGTCACAGGTACACAGCACTGTGCCCAGAGTGAGCGCTGCGCAAACACATAGCAAACAGCCACAAAGCGCTAAGGCTGGGGCAAGGAGCTGAGACAGAGCATGGCACAGGAACATAACCCGGAGCCTATGGAGGGAAGCTGAAAACCAACAAGCTCAGCGCATAGCACAGTCACCAATAAACAGCTTGGGGTGGGGAGATTAGAACAGAAAATCTCAATGCCTGGCACAGAGAGCAAGTGCTCAGATCGAAAAAAAAGGATTGAGAGAACAGGTGTGGTCAGTGTATGCTATAAGCCAGGGGTAGGCAACCTATGGCACGTATGCCGCAGGCGGCACGCGAGCTGATTTTCAGTGGCACTCACACTGCCCAGGGCCTGGCCACCGGTCTGGGGGCTCTGCATTTTAATTTAATTTTAAATGAAGCTTCTTAAACATTTTAAAAACCTTATTTACTTTACATACAACAATAGTTTAGTTATATATTATTGACTTACAGAAAGAGACCTTCTAAAAACATTAAAATGTAAAACTGGCACGTGAAACCTTGTATTAGAGTGAATAAATGGAGACTCGGCACACCACTTCTGAAAAGTTGCCGACCCCTGCTATAAGCGCACAGCACTGACACCCCGCGGGCCCCCCCCCCCACAACTAGACTCGATGGTGGGCGGGAGCAGAAAACAGGTTGGTTTGGTCTGTGCCGCAGACAGCCCATCCTGCAATTAGGCTGTGTAGCTGAGAATGGGCTGGCTTGGTACCTGGCACAGCCGGTCAGAAGTGGTCTACATCACAGGCACCTTGTAGTGAGGCCAGAGTAGGGTTTTTTTTTTTCTTTTCTTTTTTTCCGGGACAGGAGTGCGGTCAAAGGGTCAAACGAAGGGAACCTGACAGGGACACCGAGCAGAGAATCCCGGACAGCACCCACTGCTCCTTAAAGGCATCCAGTGGACGCTGTCCAGAGGAACTCTGCCCGGATACGTGAACGGACAGAGGATCGGAAACAGGCCCCACAGTCACTGGAGCCTCCATCGGCCAACCTCCTCTCCCTGGTTTTATAGATGGCCATTTTAGCCAGGAGTAAGTTGACCAGGAGGTCCCGTGACTTTGTGGGGCCACGGATAGGGAGTGCGTAGATAAGAAGGTGAGGGGAAAAGTGCAGCCAGAAACGTAACAGAATATTCGTGAGGAGCCGTTATAGAGGCTGCAACCTGGCGCACTCCAAGTAAATGTGCCACAGTAGGGTGCTGAGACCAGGTTTGTTTGCTCCATGCCACATACACACAGTGTTTAGGCTTGGTCATGTAGCTGAGAACAGACAGGCTCAGTTCATACTACAGCCAGCAAGTGCTGAGACTGAAATGGGGTGCAGAGACCTGATATGGTCACGATTTGCTGTAGACCGGGGGTGGGGAGGACGTGGAGGACCATTGGGGTCGGGGGGCATAGCTGGGGCCCAGACAAACCCCACAGGGAGCAGGGAGGGAGTGTCACCCAGCTCCACTCCTGGTCTCAGCTGTGGCCCCAGCCTCGGCCCCTTTACCCCGTCACCATTCGCCCCGCCCCAGAGCGGCGGCCCTGCTCCTGGCCCCAGCTTGGGGGCGGGGGTGTTGTGTTCAGAGATTGTGTGTGGGGAGGGGGTGCCCCCCTGAACAGTTTGGGGACCATGCCTATAGACACACAACTCTGAGCTGGGCTGGTGGTAATGGCCTGGCTCGGAGCACGGCACAGACATGCAGTAATGGGGAGCTGAGAATGGGCATGCTCAGGACTGGAGGCACAAAGGAGAGATTTACAAAAGACCTGCAGCAACAAGTTTGGGCTAGAGCTTTGAATCCCTGCAAGGGATGGGGTGAGGGGGGGGGGGCGTCATAGAGCCCAGGCCCAAAAGTCTGGACTGCTTGCTTTAGCCCCAGGCGCACTAGTCAATTGCCCTGGCCTCTGAGACTTGCTGCTATGGGGGGTTTTTTTTGCTCCCTTCGCTCCAGCCTTGCCTGGCACAGGGAGTTAAACTCCTAACTCCACTTGAAGCCCAGGCCTGAAGTTAGGCACGTAAGCCTGGTCAGCCCTTTCTTGCAACAGGCTACTAGGGTCAACCTTTTCCCCATAGCCCAGTGATTCAGGCAGTCAGCAAGGTTGAGGGAGATGGGGTGGTCAGGATACAGCATTGTGATGGGACAGAGTCGAGAATGGGCTGGCTCAGTAACGGGATGGGGAGCTGAGACTGGGCAGGCGTGCGGCATGCCACAGGCACACCACATTACAACTGGGCATGGCTGCTGAGAACAGATGGGCTT
This sequence comes from Terrapene triunguis, assembly GCF_002925995.2. NCBI lineage: Eukaryota > Metazoa > Chordata > Testudines > Emydidae > Terrapene > Terrapene triunguis. Next base: position 26,466,070 of record NW_020664374.1, on the reverse strand, counting down.
GTCCTGTGCCACTGACATACTCTGTGCATGGGCATAGAGCTCTGAGCGCAGGTGAGCAGAACAGGCTCAGGTCATACCATAGAAAGCAAGTGCTGAGAGCAAAATGGGGAGCAGAGAACTGGTGTGGTCATTATATGTTATAGACATACAGCACTGAGTAGACAATTGGCTGGCTTAGTGCATGGCACGAACACTCAGTAATGGGAATGGGTAGGCTCGGTATGTATCACGGACATACAGCGGTAGAGCATGAAATGGGCATGTTTGCCGCATGCTACAGATACACAAAATTACGAGTGGGACTCATAAGAATGGCCATAATGAGTCAGTCCAGTGGTCCATCTAGCCCAGTAACCTGTCTTCCGACAGTGGCCAATGCCAGGTGTTTCAGAGGGAAAGAACAGAACAAGGCAATTATTGAGCGATCCATACCATCTTCCAGGCCCTGCTTCTGGCAGTCAGCAGTTTAGGGCCACCCAGAGCATGCAGCTGTGTCCCTGACCATCTTGGTTTATAGCCATTGATGGATCTATTCTCCACAAACTTACCTCATTTTTTTTTTAATCCAGTTATACTTTTGGCCTTCACAATATCCCCTGGCAATGAGTTCCACAGGTTGACTCTGTGCTGTGTGAATAAATGATTCCTTAGGTTTGTTTTAAATCTGCTATTACTTTCATCGGGTGACCCCTGGTTCTTGTGTTACATAAAGGGATAAATAACACTTCCCTTACGCCAGTCATGATTTTCAAGACCTCTATCATATCCCCCTGGTGTCATCTCTTTTCTAAAATGAACAGTCCCATCTTTTAAATCTCTCCTCAAATAGAAGCTGGTCCATACCCTTTCCTAATGGTTCCTAACATTGTTAGTTTTTTTGACTGCCACTGCACACTGAGCAGATGTTTTCAGAGAACTATCCACAATGAGAATGGATGGACTTGGTCCTTCCTGTAGACACATCCTGCTGGGACTGGCCCATGTAGCTGAGAATGGGCTGGGTAGGTGCACACCTCAGACACACAATGCTGATATACACTGGGGAGCAGAGCTGAAAGCTCAGTGCATGGTACTGATAACCAGCCCTGGCTGAGATGAGGCAGGCTCAGTGTATGCCACAGACCCACAATGTTGAGACTGGCGAGGGGAACTGACACTGGCAGGGCCGGCTCCAAGTTTTTTGCCGCCCCAAGCAAAAAAAATGTCCCGTGCCCCCCCGGCCCCACCCCAACTCCGCCCCATTCCAACCCCTTCCCCAAATCCCCAACCCTGCCTCCTCCCCCGGGCGCGCCGCATTTCCCCTCCTTGCCTGGGAGGGAGTGGGGAGAAGCGGAGCGGCGGCACGCTCGTGGGAGGAGGCGGAGGTGAGCTGGGGGTGGGGAGCGGTTCCTCTGTCCCCCTCCCAAGGTTACTTCCTGCGGCCCTCCCCGTGCCCCCCACCGCCGCAGCTCACCTCCGCTCAGGGCCGGCTCCTGGCTTTTTGCCCCCCAAGCAAAAAAAAAAAAAGGAGCTGGAGTGCCGCCCCTTGGAAAGTGCCGCCCCAAGCACATGCTTGGAGCGCTGGTGCCTAGAGCCGGCCCTGGACACTCCCAGTGAATGTCACAGGCACACAGCAGTGTACCGAGCATGGCAGCAGAGAACAGACAACGTGCAGACACAACTTGCAGGCACAGAGCTCTAAGACTGGGGCAGGGAGGTGAGAACAGGCAGGCTCAATGCATGGGCCAGACACACAGTGATGAGGTTTGGGTGTGGGATCTACGAATGGGTATACTTGCTGCATGCCAGAGGCACACAGTTTCAACTGGGGCTGTCAGCTAAGAGCAGGTTGGTTTGTTCCATGCCAGAGCCACACCATGCTGAGACTGAGACATGTAGCTGAGAATGGGCTGGGTAGGTGCACGACCTGGTCACCCAGAACTGTAAGATGGGGAGTGGAAAACAGGCGGGTGTGGGGCATATCACAGGACCAGGGAGCTGGGACCAGAGCAGGCACCCAAGAATAGGCATCCTTGCTACATGCCACAGACACAGAGTGAGACTGGGCATGGAAAACAGTGTGGCCTATGCTACAGACTGTGCTAGACTTGGGTGTGCAGCTGATTATGAACTTGCTGGATGCAAGGCATATTCACACAGATCTATTAGCTGGGGGTGGAGCTGCAAATGGACAGGCTTAGTGCAAGCCCCAGACGTGCCAGGGCTGATACACAGTAGGGACTGAGGACAGCTCAATATATGGTACAGGCAAATTGTAAGGGCTGAGACCCTGGCTGAGTGCTGAGATGAGGCAAGCTCAGAATATGCCATCGACACGTCACCAGGTATGTCTACACTGCAACGGTCTATATCAGCAATCTCAGAGCCCAGGTCTGCAGACTTGGGCGCATATGGTTCATGCTATGGCACCCAAAATAGCTGGATAGATGTTCCCGCTTGGGCTGAAGCACAGGCTCCAAAACCCAACCCCCTCGCTGGATTTTAGAGCACAAGCAGGAACATTGATATGGCTATTTTTAGCACCATAGAGCAATACCAGATCTGTAGTCCCAGACTCAGAGTGGCTGCCACAAATGTTTCTTTGCAGTGTAGACACAGACAACAACAGGGGCCAGGAGCTGAGAACAGGAAGGCTTGGTGAATGGCAGAAACACATAGGATATTAAGACCAGGCAGGGTGCAGGCTGGGAACCAAGAACAGGCATGCTTGGCCCACACCACAGGCACACAGCATTGTAACCACCATGGGGAACTGAGGATGGCATAACATTGGCTCAAAGAGGTATGAGTGGGCCATGAGGGCCAAGAATGGGCAGACCCTAAGTAGGGTGACCAGACAGCAAGTGTGAAAAATCGGGATAGAGGGTGGGAGGTAATAGAAGCTTATATAAGAAAAAGCCCCAAATATCAGGACTGTCCCTATAAAATCGGGACATCTGGTCACCCTAACCCTAAGAGACAGGCACCCAGCATTTTGGCTCAGCTAGGCAGACTCAGAACTGTGCCCTGACAGCACTGAGCCTGGGAAATTATGTGAGGCTGAGCAACCTTGAGCCCAAAACTCTGTGCCTTAGTTTCCTAGTCTGTAGGTGATTTTAGGTCTCCAGGGGCATGACTAACCTACTTGAGTCCCTTGCTTTGGCTAATTTAGTACTAATGTGCTTCTAAGGTTCTTAGAGGATCTCACATTGAAACTCATCCTGGGTTTGGGGGAGGGATTTTGTGAGTAACTGTGGATGAGATATAGGAGGATGGTTTGGGATGCTGTAGGCCTAGGGAAGCCGGTGTTGTGCTTGGTGAGATGTAATTTTACACTAGTACCCTATCAGAATTCCTTTTCTTTCCAACAGGACATTCCTGAAGTGCACTGGCACAGCTATGAGTCTCTTACACTGCTCAGCTGGCATATTCCTGAAGTTTCACTCGTAAAGTCTGCAACAGGGTTTCTGTTTAAACGCAGAAGTTGAAATAAAGCTGTAATGAATCCTACTTCTCTAGTTAATATTCACACCTGGTAGAAATGCAGAAAATGGATAGTGTGTAACAAATGGGGCTGGAAGAAAAAGAGATAATCCTGTAGTAACAGCAATGGACTGGAAACCAGCAAGAGGTCTGGCTACTAAGTGGGGGTTATCTTGTTGTTAGGAAAGAAGCAAGTGACCATAAACACCGCCTCCTTTATTCATATCTACTATATATACACAATTCCCTTTACTGATATGAGCTGTAATGGCCATTAAACAGCAAAGGATTACACCCACACACTCAAAAACTATAACTGTCACACAACTCACTGCCAATTCAAGTGTCCAACTGCTTGAGGACCATATCTTACTATCCTATCCCCCTACCGCCACTATGAATAGAACTAGATGATTAATTTATTATAGGCTGGACAGGTAGCACTGCATAATTAAGGTTGTCTGACACTTTCCATTGTAAGACCCTGTTGTAAGTTGCTTATAATTTTAACAACTTGAACCATTTGAGGTGACGTTTTCTATGTTGGTTTTCTCCCTCAGGCTAAATTTGTTTTGGAAATTTTTAGCCAAAATGATTCAGCTGTTTCTGAGACTAAGGCCAGGGGGAAATATGTTTCCCATTTAAAAAAAAATGCTAGCAACCCTTTCTTTGAGAAACTAGCATCCCCACGTTTTCGAGTAGGGACTTGAAACTTGGCAGAGGTGAACTTTAGGTCAGGGAAGTGCATTTTGCTATTTTTGTGAAAATGTGCACGAATGTGGCCAAGATATAAGCCTTTTAAAAAAAAATCAGAGTTGGCACATGCTCAGTAGATGCTTAGTTTAGCCATTAATATCTCTGACGATTCTGTCGTCACTGTGCATACTCAAGCCTCTGATAGATACTAGTGTTGGCCAGACTACATGTGTGCCATCCCCACAGAGCAAATGAGCATGCTCCCTACAGCCTAGGACTGGAGCATGGACTTCCCCACTAGTGGCTGCTGCAGGCTAGGGTGGGATTGGGCAATAGAACAGCGAGCACTGAGTCTCTCCTCCCCAGCCCCTGTGCTTTCAATGACCCCCTGCTTGCACCCACACAGTGCAGAAGAGGAATCCACCAGACTGCGATGAAAAGGAGATATGAGGCAGGGCAAGAAGAGGACACATGTAGACTGAGCAGGGTTTGAATAGTGTGCACTAAATCATAGGCCATTCATTGAGCAATGAGTTTAAAACTAAAATACAGAACAGCTACTTAAGTGATCATCATCCAGCCTACGCACTGGTCACGGCAGAGGTCATATGGGGAAAAAAATATTATATGGTCACATAAGTAATGACTGTATTAATGCACACAGCTAAGGGAACAGAATTCCCCTAAATGTATAGGAATAAGCTACACTAGTACAAGGCACCTTTACACTGATATAACTGTGTCCACATTAGAGGGCATTGTACTAATGTGACTGATTTCAAACCAATTTAGTGTGTAGACAAGCCCGCACTTGCATTCTATTTGACCTGTAAGCATATGGGGAAAGATAAATGAAACTTATTAGAGCAGCCTTCCAAACAAACCACTCAACATTAACATGGAATAATTTCTTAAAATGATCTGTCCTAATTTCTTAATTTAAGGGGCTTCGTATTGTAAAGTGTTTTATAGCTTCTGATGACACACACTATTAAAAAAGATTATTTAATACTAGGTCAACTTTTGGAGACCACAAAAATACCCACAGGTTTGGGATTAATACTGAAAACACACCATTATGCTCAGTTCATAACACACCCTAATATAGAATACTAGCCATCCCATCTCAAAAAGGATATTGTAGAATTAAAGAGGTGTTCAGAAAAGGATGATAAAAATGATGAGTATGGGAAAAAAAATCATAGCGAGAGACTGCAAAAGTTTGGACTGTTTACCTTAGAGAGGAGATGAGAGGGGACATGGTAAAAATATAAAAAAATAAATTTGAATAGTACTAAGAACTTTTGTTCTCCCCATCTCGTAACACAAGAACAAAGACAGTCCATGAAGTTGAAAGATGGCAAATTCTAGAGACTTATAAAAGGAAGCACTTTTTCACACAACATATAACCAGACGCTGGAGCTCACTATCCCAGGATGTCACTCGGGCCAAGACTTAGCAAGATTCAAAAAGGGACTGGATGTTTCATAAGTTACCCACATTCTCTGGATAGTCTTGTTAAACTTTGCTAGAAATAAAGACTCATGCTTCAGGTCTTAAAACAATTAGGATGAGGCCTTCATGGGGAGCAGATTACCCCACAACTGCCTACAGCTGGATTCTCTGAGTCTCTCTCAGAGACGGGTGATCCTGGTCATTGTGGGAGACAGGATATCAGACTAGGTCAGGGGTTCCCAAACTTGGTTCACGGCTTGTTCAGGGTAAACCCCGGGCGGGCCGCGAGACGCTTTGTTTACCTGAGCGTCCACAGGTACGGCCGCTCGCAGCTCCCAGTGGCCACGGTTCACCGTTCCCAGCCGCTGGGAACTGCGAGCGGCCGTACCTGTGGACGCTCAGGTAAA
>NW_020664374.1:26449608-26459649 GCF_002925995.2 Terrapene triunguis | reverse complement strand
ACAGCTAAACATCAAAATCCCTTTTAAAAAAGGCAAATAATAAAATGGCAATAAAAATATTTTGAGATCCTTGGATGAAAGCTGCCATGGAAGGGCCAACTGCTTTCTACAAAACAGTGAACTAATGTTTTTTTTTCCTCAGCCTCTAATACTACTTGGCCCAACCTGCAGTACACAATGCAGGCAAACTTCTACTGAAGTCAATGGCCACTTTCTCTGCATAAATGACTGCAGAATAGGCTATCTTATCAGAAGCAGCTTTGTGAAACAGCAGACAGGCCATCCTCCCAGAGGATTTAACCTATAATTAGCATTTTAATAGCTGCTTTAATCTCTTCACATCAAAGACAGGTCTGCATCATCTTCAAGATCCATTAAGTTACTGTGGGTAAATTAATCCCTTCCACAGAACTTTTCATAGTTAGGATCACTCACATATTCTGAGGTGTGCAAGACTTGAATATTGACAAAAATTCACTGGTTGTTCCCTCAGGACCGTATGGGGAACTGTCCTATTCTGTAGTTCTGCTAGCAGCATTTTGCAATTTTTCTGTAGTCAGCAGGGCTGCTAGCAATTTGCCTGCCCTTTGCCCCAGTGGGATTTGCATTTCCATCAGGCTAAATCAGTGGTCCCCAAACTGTGAGGGCCCAGAGGAACATCTGGGGGCCACGCAGCAGGGCAGGAGCACCACCCAGTCCCACTCTACCCCCAGCTCTGCTCTGGCCCCAACCACAGCTCCACTCCGTCCCCAGCAGACTTGGGTGTTGGGGGAAAAAAAGAAAAAAAAAAATCTAGTCCAAAATTTGCAGTGCCCCTGCCAAGCAGGGTTTCTTTATTTAGAAGCCTAACTTTAAATATGTGAATTTTACAGCACCTTGCTCCAGCAGAGTGGGAGTTCTGAGAGCTTCCTCTCAGAACAAATCAGTACAGTGGGCATATTTATTTTTATATCAAGTTCGATTTTGTGCTAGCATCACTATTTTTAGGTTTTGATATACTAGTGATTTGTGTATTTCACAATGACAGCTCTCTGGGGCACAGCTGGAATCTTGGCTGTTACGAAGAGGCCACTGGGGCGTTTGATACCTGCAGAGGAATGGAAAACAGCTTGATATCATGGAGTAAGCACATCTGCTGGAAGTTTCTGCTAAAATTATCAGCAGTGAAGTAGTCGTTCATTTTTGTTAAGTTTGAAACCTAAAGACAATTCACCCATTTTCATGCAGAACAGAGCCAATGTTCTACAATCTCACAGTCATAAGGGCTTTTTTAAATTTTTTAATTGAATGGAAGTTGGTATTCTAGGCACAATTGTGTGTGAAAGATGGATTTCGCAGCAAGTCCCAGACATGGATTTGTGATATAGATGGGGGTCTGAATGTAATGGCAAGAGACTTGCATGCACCCCCTATACACCAGTTACTACTCAGACCCATAACCAGACACATGACAGCAATTTACACTGAAGTAAAGAATGTGGAAGCCATATACCCATAGTGTGCCTTTGGAGACAATGTACACTCAGAGAATAAGAGTCACCACACATAGGTAACCTCTCTCTCTATTTAAGACAGATAGATTTTAGCACCATGCAGCTGCACCCACTTACTGATCTACCCTTCGACAATACCCTCAAACCATAGTCTTTTCATTGTTTTACTGGTCCCCCCCCAGCCTCTCCCCCTCCCCCCCCCTCGCCATGGCTCCTCAATGTACAATAGTCTTATTTCCTTCAATAACCCAGAAACAGAAAATTATCAAAGCACTTTCAAATCTGATCCTTACAACTGAAAATGCCACCGATCAGCCCAAGTGAGAGTAAGCGGCAAAAGCAATTAACTGAACTTTGGAAAATAAGATTTTATCCAGAGCTGAATAAATGGGGGGTGATTTTGATAGGAATACACTGTACATATGGTATACTGCATGTTAAGTTTTCATTCACGTTTTCCTCTGCAAATACATATCTAAGAAAAATTTTTAAGCCAATTTATTCATGGTATTTCAATGTCAATGTGTTTCTCAAGTAAGAATTTATAAATCTGGCAACTTATAGAAAAAAGAGTCAACTTCTATTCACACAATTTATTTGAAGAGGTTTTCAAGTTACTTACAGTTAATATAAGCTATTTTGGTAGAAAATTAACAATGGTGTTGAAGTAATAGTTTTTAAAAAAATATCTGCAACAGTACTTTGAATCTCACAAAAAATAAGTTACAGTCATTTACTCACAAACTGCAATTGGAACAGCATCATCTCACAACAGGTTTGATATGTCAGAAAAACAGCAGAATCAATACTGTATGCAAAAGACAGATACACCAGTGTAAAAGGCAACACAATGAAATTAATGATTTCAGGTTCATTACTTATTACAGGTTTCCTGTTTCAGCATTAATCTGGAGAGAATAACCACTTGGGAAGTAATTTTGGCAAATAACTATCCAGAAACCCCATTTTCTAGGGTATGCACCACCCTTAATCGGTGTCCTCCTCCAAGGGCTATTAGCACTACATTGGTTCCTGGTGTTTGTCTGGCCTACACTGGGGGTTAGCTCAACATAGCTGCATTGCTCAGGGATGTGAAAAATTCACCTCCCAAAAGCGATGGAGCCATGCCGACCTAACCCCCTGTGTAGATGCAGCTAGGTCAACAAAAGCATGCTTCCGTCAACCAAGATACCATCGCCTGGCAAGGTGCAGTTCCTATACCAATGGAAAAAAACTTCTTTGGAGCAGGCTGCGGCCACAGTACAGAATTAAGCTGGCATAACTACACCGTAGCTATGCCAATGTAGTCCCTGTAGTATAGATGTGAGGTTGTAGAGAGTAAGTGACGAAGGGTATGAAGATTGAGAATTGTGTAAAGTTGAGGAGCTTTGTTGTTTTACCATTATTTACTGATGACATTCCTTCAGTATACTTCTACAGATATATCTGAATACATACTGAAAACCAGAAACCTTCATTGCTACACGTATTCAAAGACTAGGTATTTACAGAAGTTAGTGTGGACAAAGTACATTCAAGTGACATAAGGACTGAGTGAATAGATTATGGGTATGAAGGGAGGTTATATAGTTCCACCAATGCATCAGACTCCCATGAATATCAAATCAGTTATACAAGCACCAATGGGAAAATATATTCCTCAGTGAACATTTAAAAAGCAGATGTTTTCAGACTTCATTGCACTTGATAATAAAAAGGCAGTTTATATTAAATACATGTTCAGACCTGAACTTTTATGCAGCTCCAATACTTCATATTCTCTACTAGCTCCTCCTTTACAGTTTATGGAAGAAATAAAGCTGTATTAAAGAATGACTGCTTTTGCATAAAACAGACCAGGAGAGATCTTTTGAACACAAAAGCACTCCCTTTAGCTCCTAGTGCACCTATGCGAAACATTCAAAATAAATGACAGGAGAGTTCCCACACTGACCCTCCTCCTCAGTGTCACTGTAACGTTAGTATCATTTTGCTTATGCAGAAACATTTTCTCTGCCCTACCAAATAAACTTTTAAGTAATGTATGCTGCTACTGTCAGATTGTCACTATGCAAATAGGAAAAGTGAGAAGAACCTATAATCATTTTAGATGACTATCTGTTCAGATATACAGGGTCTAAACTTTTAAGTGGACTGAAAACAATTTCTAAATTTGTGGCTTAGACCTTAAGTACCTAGTTATGGATACTCAAGTTTGTGTATCCCAAAGCTTTGGATTTGGGCTTGCAATCACCACAATTCAAGACACAAAACAAGCTCACTGTGAAGTAAAAACATGGTCATGCAAATTCAGAAGCAGCTTTTGGTCCCTAAGATACACTAAATGTGATCAAGAACAGAAAGTGATGAGGGAGAACAACTTATTTAGAGTGGATCCTGTTTTGTAAACAGCAATAGCTGCATCTTTCTAAAGTTTTGTGCATCATGTAGTATCCTAAACTGGGATGAGAAAAGACCAAATGCAGCACTGGACAACAAGGGTCAATACATCCCTTTAACTGTAAGGGCTACTGGCTGTTAAGGACTACGAGGCTCCCTTGTGGCCAGTGTAAAATCTGGCTTTTAAAACAATGCAAACGTACAAAAATGGCCTTTACCAAAAAAAAAAAAAAAAAAAAAGTTGATTTTGCCTACCCCCTCCCAAGAGAGACAGTTAGGATGTAGTGTCTTAAATAGTTCTTATCAATGATCATTCCATGAATTTATGCAAGAGACAATAAAACAAACCTCATTTAATGTTTTGATGAATATTTAAGAAGAGTCTGCAGACATTACCAGCAGATATTAAAGTGCCCGGTATGGATTATACATTGCATTAGTGTTAAAAAAACAAACAAACAAAAAAACCAACAAAACTATACCAATAGAGATGTTTCAATCCAATGGCCACTGAACAAAAAATGCTTTTAGAAACCATAGAAATATAACTACGCTAATAGTTACAGCAGCTGGGAAATAATTGTACTGTTCTATGACTTTTTATAGTGCATTATAATAAAGTACCAACAATGAGAAAGGCTACAACTTCTATTTATGGCACGTCCTCAAACAAAGTTAGGACCTATGGACCTTGAAAGGCTACTTAAAGGAGGGGATCAGGGAGGAGAAAAGAAGGGCATATTTGTGTGTGTGTGGGGGGGGAGGGCGGGAAGCTTAGTTTCCTTATTTCAGGTTAGAAATCCATCGTCTTGGATGTCTCTCTAGGTCAGACAACAGATGGGATTATAAATTAACTAATCATACAAACAGTGCCATCATATTGGGAGATAACTGGATTCTTCTCTCTTCGTACATAAACCAAACAGGCTGTATTCCGGTAATCCATTAAGTAGCCTCATTTGTCAATTCCTTAAACAGAAAAGATTATGCATCAGAAGTACAGAATGTACCATAAAACATATCTTTATAACATGGAATCATTCAGTTATGCTATAAAAGGAATATGCCATAATTTTTACTAGCTCTTAGCCAATTTACAAAAATGAGGCTATAACTAGATGTTTCACATGGCAAATACATACAGTGGAGTCGCATCTTACGCGGGGGTTAGGTTCTAAAGTCAACGCGTAAGGTGAAAATCACGTACAATCAAAATTACCCTTGAAAATCCCTTAAATCGCCCATAAAGTACAGTATACTCAGAGGTGAAAGTAAGCCGGTACGGTGTACCAGCAAGAGCCAGTATGCGATGCCGGACCAGACCGGCTTCCCCAGGTTGGCGATTTAAAGGACCCGGGGCTCCCTGCAGTGGCTGGAGCCCTGGGCCTTTTAAATCACCTCCTGAACCCTGCTGCCAGAGCCCCGGGGTAGAGGCTGCAGGGCTCCGGCGGTGATTTAAAGGGCCCGGGGCTTGGGCCACTGCGAGGAGCCCGGCCCTTTAAAGCGCCGCCCAAGCCCTCCTGCCACTACCCCAGGGCTGCGGCAGCCAGGCTCAGGCAGCGCTTTAAAGGGCCCGGGGCTCCCCGCAGCCAGAGCCCTGGACCCTTTAAAGCGCCGCGGGAGCCCAGCTGCTGGAGCCCCGGGGTAGCGGCGGCAGGGCTCCTGCAGTGATTTAAAGGGCCCGGGACACCAGCTGCTGCAGGCAGGCCCGGGCCCTTTAAATCGCCAGCCTGGGGAAGCCGGTCCGGTCCGGCACAGCGTACCAGCTCTTGTCGGTACGCCATACCGGACCGTACTGGCTTACTTTCACCTCTGACAGTATCTTTAAACACTAGAACCTCACTCAGCACGGCGAGATGCTCACACTATGAGGCGCACCTGGGAACTGAGACAGATTGAGGGAACAGCAGATTCACGTCTCCCATCTCACGCTCACTCTGGGGCATACGCTCATTGAGTGGAATGGTGGGTGGAATCATTTTTCTCTCTTTTTTTTTTGTCGAGCGCGTATAGTTGAATTCGCGTAAGTTAAATGTGCGTATGATGCGACTCCACTGTACTGTTGTAACTCACTATGCCCCAGAGCTTGGGCTGCGTCTCTTGTTGTGTGGTGGAGGAGAGGAGACAACACACAAGATGGGTAAAAGCCTTTAACACCACATGGAGGGGATGACATGGGATGCTCTTGAAATGGGGAATCAGCTTTTCCACAGTTAAAATCCTAATTTAGCCAATTTGCACAGATTTTTCTGCATTTCGTGGTGGGTGCTGTAATGCCCATCTGTACTAGTTTGCAATTTCATAGCCATCTCTGTGGTTGAATGCAGTAGCCACCAGAACACCCAGCAATTTAAGAGACAAAAGGTGAGGAAGAATGTCTCATCCATGCGCAATAGCACGGGAATTTAGGTAGGCAGAATTATATGACATGTTTTGGAACATGGCCTCATCAGCAGGGCTGATGCCGCCTTTTGTGGGATCTTAACTAGATGCAGCCAACCCCTCTGTTTTATACCATCTTTCAGAGGAAGAAACTTGGACAGCACAATGCACCATGCAGAGACGTTGCTTCAGTTCCAACTCTAAGGAAAGAATGCCAATTTTCGCCAAAATAAGAAAATCACTACAAGAAATAATTAGTGCAACTTCAAATAACACCCAAGGTTTTATTTTATTTTATATTTGGTTAGAGATCTCACATCAAGTGAGAAGTCAAACAGCTAAGCTTAAAAAAATAAATCTAATGAGATCGCAGCACCAGGACTCAGCATACTGCATAAGTTACAATGAAAACATTGGTTATTAGATGCACCATTATTTTTTTTTGCCCTGGAGCAAAAGGTCATACTCTGAGGTCTTTAGGTGTTAATAATTAAGTGATTCCTGTTTGATTTCTGGTACAGTGAAACGCAGCGATGAAGTTACTAAGTTAAGGACAATTTACAATTTGGCAGCTGGTGTATAAATGGCCTTGCTGCACTAGTGCTCCAGATACTGTACTAGCAAGGAGAGAGATTCTTTTCCCCCTGCAGTAGCTCTAGCATCACAACTTGCCCAGAAGGCACATAATTAACAACTGTGTTGTTGCCTGGTGCTGATTCACTGCATACAAGACAGGAAATTTAACCCTCTGTTAAATTAAGTAAATTATCTTCTAATTGACACTGCAGCTCCAATGCAGTCATCAAGACTCAAATGAGTCACTGGGGTTACACTGCTGTAAATAAGAAAGAATATAACCAAATGTGACTGTTTTAGGAGGGAAGTACCTTCTAATTAAGGGATTTTTTCCTTTTGAGTTTGTTAACCAGTTTCAATTTTATATTTTTCCCCCTGAAGCCTACCATGTAAATAATACATTAAAAGCCCATCTGTGCATGCTTGCCTTAATTTCTTTTCAAAACCTCTGCTATATTTTTAAGTTTGTCTTTAGTTAGTGAACCCTCACCTCATGATAACTTGAAAACAAGGAGGAACATGATCTGAAGGTCAGAGTGATTCAGAGATTTTGTTTTCCCAGGCCTTTATTCCTGCAGGTGTCATGTGAGAGCTGACAAGACTTAGTTTTAGTGGGTGGGGAGGAATTAAGATTGACATTGGTTCCAAGCATGAGAGTTTAGATATGCACTTACATTACTGGAGAAAGCATTTTTAAACAAATAAACCCAACATTTTGAAAAATAATAATCATAACAAACAGAAGTGGGCAAAGTATTAACTTGCTTCCTAATGTCAAATTTCATATTGTTGCAGGGGTCCCATGTGTGGTCAGGAATCAGTACTGCAATTAAAACTGAAGAGTTTTCTCATTAAGCTTGTTAAAAATTTACCTATTTGTATAAATTTGTTTTTATAAAGTACTGACTTGTAACTGGGTTTTCCAGCCAGGGCCCTCCTTCGAGTGCTGCACTATCCACTTAAGCAGTAGCTCATCAACCTCACTTTCAGATATGTTCCAGAGTTAGTAAATCAAAGGCAAGTCTCTCAATTTGATTTTTACCATAAAACTTTCTGACAAGTGCAGGCCACACACAGTCTTTAAAGACCATGGGAAAAAAAGTAGCATTGAACAGTATGAGCAACAGACTGAATTGAAACAAATTATTTTCAGATCATTAGAAAAGTGTTCCAGAGTCATTAAGGGTTTGGGTCAGTGTTTCAGAAACACTGTTTCAGAAATTTATGGCCACTGTGCTGTTAAGTTATCTGCTTCAGGCTGACAACTTGCCTTTTGTATTTTTTTTTTAAAACAAAAAGCTCAAAATAAGCCACGTGGGTCTCTATATTGTAAGAATGCAAAATAATGTATATAAATAAGACATTTGTGTTTCTGCTATTCAAATACACTATTTTTAAACCTTGTTGATCTACAGTTAACTTCCTTTTAAACAAAAGATCAACTGTGACTGAAAATAAGTATTTACTGCACATGCACACAATTCTTCCCATTTAAAAAAAGTTTTTTTTTTTTTTTTTAAATGCATAGGCCTACTAGGCTCTCTTCTCTTTATACACACGGACAAGTCTAGTTAGTTATATTGGAGGATGCAAAGTGTATATGAGCAAAATTATGAAGCTGTTTAGTTTGCTAAGTCTGTACAAATAGACCAATAGTTCCAAGTGGATCAGAACAGAAAACATATTCAAATTGTTTGAACTCCTATATCTCTTGCAAGGAGAGCTGAAAATACATTTGCCTTTTATGACTTTAAGCAAGGCCCTCAATGTAGTTTAAATGAAAAGAAGTACAGGACACAGGCTAAAATGCTTATTTTAACTCTCAGTTATGCCATGCTACTGCAGAGAATATGATCCTCTGTCAGCGTGCTTCAAAGGGTACATCTTGTATACTGGATGTACAAATCAAATAAAAAAAAAAGCACCATTGACTATACAGTCCAAGTTTGTATGCAGAATTCTGCATAAAAACTTACAGCACAATGGGATGAGTTCCAGCATTCACCTGAATTTTCTTACTAACTATAGTCTTAATTCCCACGCTTCACTTTTCTTTGTGTGCATGAGTACAAAGAGCACTGAAAACTTTCTTGTTGAGAACAAAAGGAAGATAAAATACATTTAAACTAGTGTAGAGACCTTGTAGAATTATCTAGTCCAAATAACTAACCTGAGATGTACTTTGCTCCGATTAACATTATCATGCTACTCACTATATAAAAACCCAAAGGCAGACTAGAGAAGATACTAGAGTCACCTGATATCATCCAGTAGAAGGAGTTTCCAGTCAAGCAAATCAAAAGAGAAATATATATAAATTGCAATATTTGTGTTAAGAATCTCATGAACAGCAAAAAAGTTACAAAAAAAGAGTAGTAACATCTGCAAAAATGTTATTAAAAGTGTTACATGCACACCATATAGAAATAAGCCCAAGCCATATATATTTGAATCTGGATCCAGAATCCTCTAGCTTTCAAAGTTATTAGGTAGAGCCCATCTCTAATATTATTCAGCATAAAGCAACAAGCAACAAGCAGAAAGCAAGTGCAACAATTCCATTGTGTGCTTTAAATCTCTCTCCTTCCCCAAATAAATTTATTATAATCCTAATTTGAGTAGTCTAGCTCAAACATGGTCAGAAATACTTTCACTGATCTTAGGCCAGTGCTACATTTACATTACTAACATGGGTTGAAAATGTCTTTTGCATGGAGCTTGAGTTACAACTTCTCTCTCCCCCTCTGAGGACGGGTTGCCCTTTCACTGAGAGAGGGCAGCATGCTGCATGGACCATTTCTATTGCTCATTTAGCTCAGATCAAAATCAGCCTTATTTTATAGGCCTGAATCTAGACTATTCTTAATTAGTGGATGATTACACTCCAAATCCGGCAACAGCAGTGGGACAGCTTTTGTTTAAATTGAACTTGCTAATACCACATAGTATGAAATGATATGCTACTTTAAAAATGTAGCTACTGTTTAGTTGTTCAGAAAGTTGTTGCTTTCTCTGTATGGGGCATATAGTAAGTCCCATGTTATTTTTACTTCATAAAAAATTAGTACATGGATTCTCAACCTGTGGGTCACAATTCAGGTTTCAAGGAGTTGTGACCACCTTCCTCTCACACCTACTCCCCCCCTCCCCCTTTTTTTTTTTTTTTTTTTTTTTTTTTTTTTTTTTTTTT
>NW_020664374.1:26414224-26449508 GCF_002925995.2 Terrapene triunguis | reverse complement strand
GGGACATGAGGGTCCTAAAACATTTTCCTTTTGTAGCATAGGGTCATGTTATGGAAGTGTTTGAGAACCACTGTATTAACTCATAGCTGTCCCAGCTTTATACTGTGTTTGCACTCTTAATGCAGACATCTTTACTGATGCAGTTCAGAGGAAGCTACAGTCTGCTCTTGGTTTACATCCCCAAGATTTTAATATCTTTGCATTGACTCAAACATTACAAGTAAATCTCATTAATAATTACATAGCAAAATGCACTTACTTCCTGTTTGATTTGTTTTACATCTATAGCCCTTTTACTGCAAATAATATCTTTTTCAATTAAGCTAAAGGATCTGATAATGCCAACAAGGAAATAGGCCATTATCCTTTCAACTGTACAGTTTATTTTTTAAAAGGAATAATTAATCCTTAAGTTAAATAGCTTGTTTTTACATGATTTCAGAGCTCCAGCGATAAAGATTTTTAAATGTTAAATGCTGTTTTCTTAGAAGCAGAGCTAGACAGTTCTAAAATTTAATAAAGTGCTAAAATTTAATAAAAAGCAATTTTTTAAAAACAAGAAGTAAGGATTTTTTTTCTGTCTTTTACAGGAGAAAAATACATTTCTGTAATATAGAGGGCTATTGAGGTTTTGAAGGACATTCAACTTCTGCTAGTCACTGAAGTATGAAATATAATGGTTTACCATTTGCCTGAGGTTCGGATATCTCCCAGCCCATTGATTTCATTACAGCTTTCTTCCACCTGGCATAGCGATATTCACTTTCTGGAATCACAAAGAGGAATTAATGTACTTTCACTTTATTTTTTCCCACACATTAAATTCATCATTAAACCTTTGTCCTGCAAAGATTTCCCAAAGCATACACAGCAGTTACTTAAGAACTCATCCCCATTACAACAGAATGTCTGAAGTGATAAAAAACAACAACTAATGCATGAGCAACTAGCAATTTATCAATTCTTCACAACTCCAAATATTTACAGAGTAAGGATTACATACTCTATTCTCTACTGCACTTCACTTAGAATCATGGAAATGTAGGACTGGAAGGGACCTCAGTAGGTTATCTACCCCAGTCCCCTGCACTGCGGCAGGACTAAGTATTATTTTAGACCATCCCTAACAGGTGTTTGTTTAGCCTGCTCTTAAAAACCTCCAATGACCAAGATTCCACAACCTCCCTAAGTAATTTGTTCCAGCACTTAACTACCCTGACAGAAAGTTTTTCCTAATGTCCAACCTAAACCTCCCAAATTGCAATTTAAGCCCATTGCTTCTTGTCCTAACATCAGTGGTTAAGGAGAACAATTTATAACAACCTTGTACATACTTGAAGACTGTTATGTCCCTCTTCCCCCCCGCCCCAGTCTTCTCTTCTACAGACTAAACACATTCATTTTTTTCATTTCAATCTGTCCTCATAGATCATGTTTTTTAGACCTTTAATCATTTGTTGCTCTCCTCCCTCTTGATTTTCTCTAATTTGTCCACATATTTCCCAAGTGTGGTGCCCAGACCTGGAGGCCTTACTCCTGGCTAATACATCCCAGAATGATGTTGGCTTTTTTTTTTTTGGAGACAGTATAACTTTGTAGACTTATATTTAGTTTATTATCCACTAACCCCCAGATCCTTTTCTGCTGTACTCATTCCTAGGCAGTTATTTGCTGTCATTCTGACTCAACTGTGACTCAATACAGGTGAAACTAAATATGCTGGGATATAGGCAGTGGAGAATCAGGCTTTAAAACTCAACTTTTCCCCTACAAATTCACTAGGCAGATTTGTAAGTATAATCCAAATTGAAGCAGTAGTAGTCAGTTTCAAATCCTTTGACGTTAATATACCAGGAGAGGGAATTGATAGAAATGTATTGCTGTTAAAAACACCCAGACAGAAAGGTTGTGCAAAGAGTATATGCAATCAAATATTAAAAACCTCTACTAAAAAGGGATAAATGCTTGAGTCTTGCATATGTATTAATTATAATGCCAAGTTTCGGTCTCCAGAAGTATCTAAGAACAGATGCAAGATAGCTCACTGTTCTAACTAATGTGTTAATTTTAAAGATAACGACCTGCTCTACATAGACAGCCCTAAAATTATAAAAAGTTGGCCCCTTCTGAAACCTTGAGATCTGGCAACTGTGTGGAATCTTTAGGGGCCACTAGCATCCTCTGCCAACAATTTTCAACAGTGTGGAATCAGAGGGGGAAGTGGGATGTTCTCAGTTTTTAATTGGTTGAAACCAAAAGCCTCCAAATCAAGCCACACTAAATGACAAGCTCCTATATAAAGAGCTATGGTATGAAATCATTTTTGCCTGCTCCATCATTATTACCCAACTATTGGCAAAGCAAGCAGATGGAACCCACACCTCCCTCCTAAAAAGCCAGAGCATCAAGCACTGCAGACCTGTCACCACAGTCTGAGAACTCGTACTGCTAATTATCAATAACCATCTTTACACTGGGGTGTTCAACGGCATCAAGAAATGACAGAGTTTGGTCAACCATTCAATTTAAATTTACATGTATGCGGACAGAAAGGGTTTGGGGGGTGGGGGGAAGGAGGGTTTCAGATCATTTTAAAGTTCAAACTTCAAATTTCTTTTACCCTCGGGATTGATCTGTGGTTCAAATCGCTCCCATGTCACTGCTGTCAAATCCCCAGGATTCAGACTCCAAACTCCAACTCCTTCTGCCGCTCCAGCTGCCATTGCAGCTCCTAGTGCTGTTGTTTCAGGCATTGATGGCTTCACTAAAGTGAAACAAAGGAACATAAACCATTTTTCTTTATGGGTTGAAGTGCATAGACAAAGAGGTCTAACTGGGCTATTATACACCTAGCTTCCCTAAGGTTTAAAGTTTGCAAACCTCCCTTTAACACAGTCGTCACGGTTCCTGGTCTAATAGGTCTGACCTCTTTGGAGCACACACCCCTCAAGCTTCTAGGCTTCTCACTCTCAGAGTGGGCCTCGGGCTGTGGTTCCCAGATGCTAACCACTATTACCTCAACAAGCACGACTTATGTTCAGTCCTGCAGTTCTGTGCCCTCGGTCAGTGACTTGTGGTTATCACAATGACCATATAATAGCCTTCTTAAAGCTAAGTATTATTTATTTAGAACAAAAACATTTCAGAGAAAATGTATTAAAAATAATAGACAAACTATACACACACATCTAGCTAAACAGGTGTCTCTTCGTCTTCCACAGGGGGAAGGGAAGCAGGAGGGAGACACTTCTCCCTCCTGTCTCTGCTCAGTCTTTCTGATCACTTCCCTTCTCAGAGAACACATCGCTTTAATTCTTTACAACCCTTTGATTTGTTAACTCTCAGCAATGGCAAAAACAAGGCTGGCAACTTCAATGGAGACAGAATATAGGATTCTCAAAGTTATGAAATGTGTGCCAGGGCTTTCTTACCGGGGAGCCATTGTGTTGCCTTCCCAGCAGCCCATATTAAGCTAGCTCAATACACGGACATAGAATTTACTATTAACTCAATACAACTATATGGAAACTACCCTGGCCAGGTCAGATACCACATTAATAAATTACATATCAGTATTCACAGCAGCTCCACATCTGTCACAACAGTATGACAATAAAGGTTTGGGAAAGGTGTTCTATTCTCACTGCTGCCGAAGTTCTGCAATCCTATAAAGTCTTCTGGTGTAATACTGCAAGAGGCTTTAAACAGTAACTCACTTAGAGCAATGGCATTCAGTCTCAAGAGCTGAAGAGCCTTTTCACCATACAATGGCTTTGCAGGCACAGCTTGAGGCCCTTTACTATAATCACGTTGCGCTGCTGTTGTATCAATACCTTTGGTCTCTGAAACTTCATTTGCTGAAGAAGTGGCTCTTTATTCCCCTCAGTCTGCCTCTTCCGAGGGAGGCATCTTATCTAGGTTTCTACGCTACATTCACCATGTTAATACATAGTTTAGGGATTTTCCATTTGCTTCTCTTCCCTCTCAACCCTCCTCTTCATAGCCAATGTGGGAGATACCCCTTCCTTCGCACATCATTAGGTGCAGAAGACAGTGACTTTTCTCCTCCCTTTCCACATTCTACACCAGGGATCAGCAACCTTTGGCATGCGGCCCGCTAGGGTAAGCACCCTGGCGGGCTGGGCTGTTTGTTTACCTGCCGTGTCCGCAGGTTCGGCTAGTCGCGGTTCGCCGTCCCAGGCCAACGGGGGCTGTGGGAAGCGGCGCAGGCTGAGGGATGTGCTGGCTGCTGCTTCCCGCAGCCCCCATTGGCCTGGAGCGGAGAACAGCAGCCAGCAGGAGCTGCGATCGGCCAAACCTGCAGACATGGCAGGTAAACAAACCGGCCCGGCCCGCCAGGGTGCTTACCCTAGCAGGCCGCGGGCCAAAGGTTGCCGATCCCTGTTCTACACTGTGTCATGGAACTTCCTTCCACTTAAGCCACATGGAAGAGCTGGGAGGGCAGAATGGGGAGGGGGGAAAGAGTACAACTCCTAGCAGCTGTCACCCTACTGGTGATTTTGTTTAGGTAGGGCCCCCATATGTATGATGCAGCTGGGGTGCAGTCTTGTGAACTGGCCTCTACATCAGACTCCAATGACCTACATGTGGGTTTAGAATTTGAACTCGGATGAGAAACCTTGCCTAAGCAGAACTTGCATTAGATCTTAGACCTCTACTATGGTGCTGTAATGCTTCAGTAACAGAAGTCAGAAAGAGCCAAGCATCTCTAGAATACTACAATCCTTATTGGGCCTTAGACACTCCCCTCCCACAAACTGGGCTATACAGGGCTTTTATTTAAATCCCCACCCCACCCCGAACAGTGATGGGAAGGACAGCAGCAAAAAAGCCAATACCCACATTTGAGGTTTGTTCAGCTTTTTAGACCCTTATTTTGTTTTTAAGAAGTCTAAACAGTCAGTTTGCACTTACCTACTTGAATACAGAGAATATCTGCTTGAAGCTGCATGAGAATCTTGTTGTTGGTCATTCCTCCATCTACTTGTAACTCACTCAGTGGTATCCCACAGTCCTTGTTCATAGCATCCAAAATCTGAAAGAAGAGCACTACATATTATACAGTTCACTGTGCAGAAACACAAGATCCTCTTTCAACAAAAAGAAAGACGGTTGAAGAGTTCCAGACTGAGAACATTCCTCAAGTCCTATTCCTCCACAAAACAGAAAGCAGGCAGACACAATACTGGTTTGCTCCCACATTACTCAAACATATTCCAATATACTCTTAAAATGTGTGTATGGGAAAGGTGTTATATTCTTATTACTACTAGACATGTAGAGAGTCTACAAACCATGCTTAAAAGGCCCATATACATAGGACCTGAATAAAAATAGATCTAACCTCTAGAGGTGAGAAGATGGCTTCATCTTCACACAAAGTTGACCCCGGAGACTCAGACTACCAAATGGAGACCTTTGACTGCCTAGACAGGTTGTTTAGAGGTCTTCAACAGTTCCTTGGGCAAGGAAGAGGAACTGAGGTGAAAGAGGGTCATAAGGATTTACTGATGGCAGTTCATAAAAAGAATGAACTTGGAATGCTGTGATTTATTGTAGGGGGTAAAATACCTCCAACTTCAACTGGAATTAAAAGCACAGAAAAATGTTCTGATTCTTTTTGTGAAAAAGCAAAATAGGGACAGGGGAAGAGTATTTCCGTGACAAGTTTACCTGCATTTTGTGCGAGCCTCCAAGCAGAAAGAAAATAAAATGAGGAGATTCAATTTACTATTTTAGCACAGTCAGACACCCAACGAGGGGCTCATATATTGTTGTGATGAGGGCCAAATAAGCACCAGAGAGAGACAAGACTACTTAAAACAATCACAAAGCCAATAGGTAAGATTCACTCCTGACAGCATGAGCAGGGACACCAAGCTGCTTGCAACTCCACTCACTGCTCTCTTATCTCAGGGGGCTCAGTGTGCCAGCTAGCCCAACCTCAAAAGGAGGTGGAACCAGGCCAACCAGTAGACGTACTGATTCCAACCTCTCTTAGGGGGCCTACATCACTGAAGCTGTATGAATCCTGAGGTAAAATTCTAGCTGCCTTTCCCCAGTAATATTCCTTACCCACTAGTGATTACAGCCAGGCCTGTAACCGCAGAAGTTGCAAATTGCAGTCCCCTGTAACCAGGGTGTGTGTGCGCGCATGTGCATTTTATCAGTATAAAGATACATGAGTGGTTCAGGATTAGACTGTTGGCCCATCAGAGCAGGGACTTTTTGTATTTTGGTATAGAGCTCAGCACAATGGGGCCCAAATTAGCACCAGACACTATCATAACAAGTATTTAATATTACAAGGTGAAACACTTACAGAGGAGAACAATTCTAGAGGTGGAATATGCACTATGGCCCAGATTTGTAAAGCTATCGAAGCATTGCTGTGCTCAATATTGCAACACCTACCTGATTTAACAGCCTAAATCTCACGGACTATCAATGGAATTTAGATTCTTAAATGCCTAAATCATTTTTTGAAAATGAGATTTAGGCTCGTAAATCAGGTAGGTGTTGCAACACTGAACACAGCAATCCCTCGATACCTTTACAAATCTGGGGCTACTAAACTTAACTGTATCTTTTCATCAGTTTGTAGGAGAAATTTTTAAATACCACAAGTCATTATTGTTCGTAGTCAAACTCAAAAACAAGAAACCCCCAGAAGTTAGGAGCAAGTTTGCCTTTACCTCTCGTGTTTGAAAGCAGACAGCCTCTAATGCAGCGAAGGCAATGTGGTTTTTATTTGTAAACTGAGTAAGGCCACAGATAATACTGTTAAGACAAAACAGATAATAAGCGACTAGGATCACTAATCTTGATCAGATTATGTTTAAGTCTTACACCTGAGATTTTCAAGCACATTTGTATTGCACTGTGTACAGATACTGTGGTTTAAAGTTAGAGCACCTAAAAATAGAAAAAACCTCTCATGGTAATGTTTTAAAATCCCATTGAATATTCTCTCCTTGAATGTTAATACTAAAAATCTCTGTTTTACATAGAGAACACGATTATCTTTATAACATGGACACTTTATTTCATTGCCTCACAGGGAAAAAACAAACTAACTAATATTACATTCTACTAATTTCCCTCCCCCCCCGCCCAAAAAGATGAAGTGTGCAAACAGGGTGACCTCCCCAGGCAAACCATCTTATGTTTCAAAAGAACCTCTGATTTCCACCGTATACTATATATCTGTTCTTTCAGTTCTCACATAAGGGCTTCACTGGGGACAGGACTATGTTCTTGGTATGTTAAACTGGCATGTTACCCAATCTGCTTTAAACAAGTAATAGTCAAGAGTTCTAACAAAAGGAGTTTTGGGTCTAAGTAATGTAGTATTTGCCCTTAGATAAATTGCATCAAGTTAAGGTACTTTGAATATGATAAGTCAACCTAATTTCTCCAACAGTTCTGCATCTAAATGATGCATTAACATACAGTACACATAAACCCAGTTTGACACCATAAGGAGTACATGCCAATTTTTTACATGATTTTAGACATTCTCTTAGAATTGATTTTGGCATGGGTCACAGCTAACAAATGTTACACAATGGCCTGAAAAATTAGCATCAGTATTTTTATACAGAATTTTGTATTAATAAAAAAAATCTTAAACAGGCGGACAAGAGGTTCAACAGGACTGCACAGGTGTGTCACTAAATGGGATGCCTATTTTAAAGTTTTAACAGGTGAGGCTACCCTACCCCCACTTTCTCCTCCTTCCTTCTTTTTTTTCCAAAAAAAGAAGGAAGATTAAATGACCTCTTAAGAATTTTAAGAAAATTATTTCACACTTAAATAATGCTTGTGGTGCTCCCACATGTCCCATTGCCAAGGCCCATTGAGACCAGGGAAAGTCAGTAGCAGCAGAGCGCAAACATAAGAGATTACTACTTGAAACAGCAGCTGGTTAAATCTGAAACAAGGATGGGGCATGGGAATACACTAGACAGAACCCAATAGGCTGGAAAGAGGGAGAGCTGGCCATGAGCATATGTCCTCCCCCAAAGGAATGACAGTTATGGGACCCACATTGAGAACCCTTCTCACCATGGGATAGTTAAAACTATCCGGAGGACGTGTGGGGAGCACTGATGAACTGAACTTGGACAGTTCTCAGTACCGAGTTCCCCACTTCCTACTGCTGTTGCCTGCTGGTTCCTAGTGACTCTTCTAGAGGAGAGGAAGTAGGCCATGTACTGTATGTGCAGAGGTATGTGCAAGGAGATGAAGACACACAAGCTCTGCTTCCTCAACTCTTCCTGTGGCAGATTAAAAGCGCACCAGAAACCAGCAGGGAATATGGAAAGGAAAGCAGCAGAAAACGCAACCGTAAGGAAGGTTGAGATCTTCTGCAGCACTGCCCCCCAAACTCACCCATCACAATTAATTTCCGCCTCACTCTTCCTACCACAGACTGCCAGGCTCCTGAGGTAAGGTGGAGACTTTGGCTTCTCCCCTCGTCCACAGGCAACTGCATCTCTCAAGGGTAGGTTTCTTCCCTGATTTCTCTACTGAGTTTTTTGTTTTGGGGAAGGATGCTGAACACAGAACTTCCTGCTCACGGGTGTATTGTAGATAGCTGTTTGTTTTGAGCAGCAGCCGCCATCACTACTACCGGCTGTGTACCACAAGTAGCCCCTGCTCCAGGCCCCTTTTGGTGAGACAACAGGTGATGGTGCTCTCAGGGGACCCAAAAACAAATTCAAGAAAATTTATGTTTTGAAAGGTCCAGGATGGTTAGTGGTTCTGGTTGCCCTCTAGCAGCCACCTATGGATTTTTCATAATATAATTAGCCATTCCTGCAAATATAATAGTTATCCTTACCCTCGTGCACTGGGTTCCCAGTAAGGTGCATATAATCCTGAGAATGCTGGGACGAAGTAGCAGCCATAAGAAGTTCCCACTTCTGCAGCAAGTTTTTCTAGCACACATACAAAAAGCCTTTAGTTTTGCACAAATACAATATCTAAGGCTAAAGAAATGTTTGATTTGGCCATCTGCTCCAGAGATTATTTAAGAGACAAAATGCTCAAACACACAACACATTTATGAAAACCGTTAACAAAATTAACTGCAGTTAGAAGATACCACATGGCTACTCTGATACCTAGATGGTTGTATTATTGTTATTCAGCCAGTTACAATGTTATTCAATGGAATTTGGGCACCGAACCCCACATAGGTCCTTGTGGAAAAAAACAAGCTGAAATTTGTTACCAGGAACACACCAAAAAATTGATATCACAGGACTAGGATCTATTTGCTTCTGAAAAGCAAGATGTTTCAGGGTCTGAGCAATGCCCGATTAGGTTATGTCTACACTAGAGCTGGAAGGTGTCTTTTCCAGCTTCAATACATATACTTGCACTAGTTTGATCAGAGCTAGCACACTAAAGATTGGTGCAATAAAGATTGGCACACTAAAGATTGGCGGGACAGGCTAGTCACCCCGAGTACAATCCCGTCTGAAATCCTAAGTATGTTCTCAGGGTGGCTAGCCTATCTGGCTGTCGGTGTAGGTAAGGCTACCTTGCTGTTTTTTAACACGCTAGCTCAAATCAAAGCTAGCATGGGTATGTCTATCTGAGCTGGAATTTACCCCTCCAACTCCTGTGTAGACATACCCTTAGATTTCAGTTATGAGGAGCCATTTTATTTCTCCCTTTGCAATTCTGGATATTTCATTTGGTTCTTGGAAGGGACAGTATATTTAAGAGTTGCACTTCTGAAAGTTTTACCTATCATCATTAAAGGTAGCACCTGTGCCAACCTTAACTGAAAAATGATGGAAAAGAGTATTGCTTGGTTTCCTCTCCCATCCAACTTATTTGCTTTCTGCATCTGACAATACTGTAGGGTCTGTTTCATAGTTTCCCCTGTATTGTGAAGTAAATTTCCCCTGTTTGTGTGGATCAGAACGTAGAAACCAAGAATAAGAATATGCAATTGTAAACTACAAAAATTGGTGAGGAGAACTTAGGGTCATGCATAGGATTTGCAACTACTTTCAACTCTTCTGAAACTGAATAGATTTTATGCTGACAATGTCCCTTTAAAAAAGCATTCAGGTGTAGACAATACATTTTCCCTCTAAAGAAGTTCTCTGGGATCAACCACAGATGAGAATAATAAAGGTATGTTCCTAAATGTTGAATAATGCTGACAAAAACTGAAGATTAAACATTAAAATTTTCAGAAGTTCAGTTGCAGTTGTGCAGGAATTATGCAACCCCAGCTCCCACTGAAGTCAGTGGGAACTGTGGATTCTCAGCACTTCAGGATATATCTGTCGAAATATGGATTTAGGAGCCTAATTTTAGAAAATAGGTTCGATACTTGACTGTTACCATTTTTTTTTATTGTAATACAAAACGAAGTCTATTCAGATTTGGTGTAAAACTTACAAGACTGTCCAAATGACTTTGGTCAATGACAACAAAGGCTCCTTTCTTTTTCAAAATTTTATCCCTTGTATATGGTTAATTTTTCAGAAGTCAATTCTGTTCCAAAATTTCAAAGCATTACACACCTGCATTTTTAGTTTAGTTTAAGAATATAAAAAAGTGTTAGCTACCCAGGTTTCTACTGGTTAATCCATTCTCAGTCAAAATGGATCACTCTCAGATATTACATTCACATTCCAAGTTAAATGCCATTTGGTACAGTCCAGCAAATGGAGGTATTAATCTTTCAATGAACTCCATGCACCCCTTGCACAGAGCGCACTGCAGGTCTGGGGCTTCAGTCCCCCATTTCTTAGTCTGGGAACAAGTTTGTAGGTGTTGTGACACAATTTTCAGTGGACTACTCAGTGAGACCTGTATACTATTTATCCCAAATGTCTCAATATTAAAATGAACCAATAAATCTGCTATGTCAGTGTAGTACAGCTCTTAGTAATTTCTACATATTTCAGCAGTAACGAGGTTTTGCTAGACTAGCAGCAATGCTATATGTAAAAAATGTAACTTTACATAATCTTTTTTAGTAATTGCAAAAAGGACTGGTATACACTTATGCATGTTTTACTGTAGTCCTGCTCTTCTATTTTCCTTGCATCTTTTGACCTTTTATTCAACACTAGAGACTTCAAGACCGTGTTCACCCTCTATTCAGTTTGAAAAACATTTACAAGTTATGAATACTCACCAACTTCACTTGAAGACTTTACGATGCCAAGATTGTCCCTTAGCCAACGAACAACAGCACCAGCTATGGCAACAGAGCCCTAGGGAAACAAGAACGGTTATACATGGAGTTTACTAATTTCTAGCATAAAAAAAATCAAGAGTCCAGAAAGGTGGGACAAAAATGCCTATCATCTTTGAAGAGCTCTAAATTGTAATTGACCAACCCTTTGGAGACACAGGCAGTCCAGCGGCTGGGGGAGTGTCGGAGCACAGCAGTACAGGGAAGTCAACACTACTCCAGTTCTCTACCACATGGAGATTTCCCCCCCCCGGAAGAACTGTCAAGATATTGGTCAGACTGGCTTTATGGCCCAGGCCCCTGAGCTGTCACATCTGGACTTCAGTATACACAGTTGCGAGGTCTGAATGCCTTATGTATTCCAACCTAAGGCCTCCAAATCCTGATGATAAACTTCAGGCCCATGAATAGTTCCACTGACTTTGGAGTGACTACTCATGAGCTTAGTGTTTGGAGGATCAATGTCTAAGAACATTGAGCCTTCCTACAGGTTTGGTAGATGCTCCTGATCTTTTAGAAGTTTGCTCTAAAAAAACAACAGCATTAGATGACAAAGCAATACCTAGTCACGCTTGCCCTGAGTGAAGATGATTAGTTTTAAGGGTAACAGTGTGTATTTAAGAATGGAATAGAATGTTAGGACTTCCTCTTATTTTTTCCTTTTTGTTTACTGTATGTGTAAAGGTCTGTCGTAAGGCTGGAAATGTTTTGACATGATTAAGGTTTTTGTGCACATAGAAGGATTTACTCTTCCATCTGCTGGACAGTTTTTCTGAATCAAGATTCAAAGAATGAAAAGAAAAAAAGAATGGTGTCAAAAAGAGGGGGCGGAAGCAATTGCCACATATACTTACTTCTAGTGCATAATATACAGGTTTGTCTCTGCCCAGTTTGTAAGCCACTGTGGTCAGAAGGCCATGTTCAGACAAAACAGGCTAAAAAATAAAATATGGATAGTGCTTGAATGGGAAAAGTCAGGAGTCACATTTCTAAGAGAAATTACTGCATAAAATACTGTAAAATAGTAAAATTAGAAGGAGATGCCCTTATTTATAAAGAGTAAAGGAGAAAAAACAAAATCTTTAGTATAACAGGTAAGTAAGTTTAGAAACTAAATTAGCCAATGTTTTAGCATAGTTCCCAATCCGCAACCCATGGAAACTTGTTGATGCTGCTTATTTCCAGAAGCTTCCAGGGTCTTCACCGCAAAGAATAAACTGGAGGCCTGCAGAAGCAGCTGGTAACAAGGATCAGACTCAAGCTTAGCTGCCTCTAGACTGGAACTGCGAGGCAAAAAAGAAATTTCCAAGAAAACAGAGGGAAGGCAATGGAAGTAGTCAAGGGAGTAGAAGAGGAGCAGACAGCTAAGGGAACAGGGAACCAACAGGCAGAGAAACATGTAGGTAGAGGCAGAAAAGCATATGCAAAAGAACTGGGTGAGATTATGAAAGTTTGTCATTTCCCTTTTTAGCAATTTAGGAACCACAAAACAAGGAAATGGAGCCTCGGCAAGCGACATGTTGACTGAAATGTTGCTTTCTAGTCTTGTAGATTACAAGATGCCCTTTTTCCGCACCTGCAGGAACTATATTAGCAACTTTTAAGTGGAATAAGAAAAACGTTGCAGAAGTTATTTTAAAAGACTCATGCTTAACAAGACAGCACATGAGCACACACAAGTGAGCTATTTTCCTTTTAGACCTTTTGTATATTCAATTGTCTGCTATTATCATTTGTTCTTCATTTTAAAACATAAAATAATCTTGCTTAATCTTGTGCAGATTACACACTTTATGACCTTGCACCAAAAGAAAAAAAAAAAAACAATAAAAAAAACTTATACGGGGATAAGGAAGTGAAGTGACTCAAGGAGATACCCAGTAGGAAAATGTATGAAGGGCTTATGGAACAATATCTGCTTATTTAGCAAGAGAAGCAACTTGACTGAAAAATACATACTCCTAGCAAGCTATTTCCAATTCAAGCAACCAACCTTTTGACCTGTATTGTAAAGCAAGAAACATCCTGTTCCATACCTGTAGTGGAAAAGACATAAGGTAGTAATTTATAAAAAGAAAAAGAAGAACCAGGAACAGAAGATAGCCATCTTTGACATTCAGTTATCACAGTTGCGTTATGGGAATGTCATGATAAGGCAACTTAATATAGCAAAATACCACCACCACCTTACAACTAGTCTAGGAGTAACTTGTAAAATGAACTTCGTATAAAACTTAGTTGAATTATGTCTCCAACTTTTAAGTGAGCAATTAAGGAAGAAGGGCAGTTTGCAGAGCTTGTAATAGGAAGAGTAATTTTAAGACTATAACTACAAGAGACTCTCACTAAAGAGAGAACATTTTCAGAAACACCACACAATGGGAGTGGCACATTTTCAAATTCTCTAAGCAAATATGAAGCTGACAAACATGTTTATAAAAAAATTCAGATAAACTACAATAGGTTTTCATCATGTGTAATTAAAAACACAGTGAGAAATTCCTTTGTAACAAATGCAGGCAACAGGTTAGCTTAAAATAGTAATGCATGAAGTATTTCAAAGGTATATTTTGACAAAACAATTGATATGTGCATATGAAACAAGTAAAATGCATCCAGAAAAATAAAACACTACTTTTTAGTGTCTGCATTTTTTTTTTTTTTTTTTTTAAACGAAAGCCCTTATGGGTTAAAAAAAAATTCTTGTGTCAGTTACGTAGATCATTTTGTGTTCCAGTAAAGTAGAAGACAATTAAATGGTAACTTAGGGTATAAACAGGTGGTAAAGTGGAGATTAATAAGGAAAGGATATTGATCAAAATGCAACTAGCAATGAGCACACTTTCTTATATTGTGTGAAAAACCTATTTTGCATTAGGAGGTTGGCTCAGGCCTAATTTTTAGACCTGACCCGGACCCAAGCTCACCCAATGCTTACAAGTCAAGCCATTTTTCCAACCCGACCCTTCCCCCTGAACCTTAGGCAGCCCCACTGCTACCTCCTGCCCCAGGGTCAGCTCTCCTCTTCCTGCCTGTGGTGTCAGTGCAGCAGTGGCTGTACTACTATTCACCACCCTCTACTGCTCTGTGCGAGTGGATTGAAATTCCTTGGCGTACTTGCCTGGCTGCACATGAGAGCGCAGCAAGGTAGTGGCAGCCAGCAGGAGCTGGGCAGACAGCTGCTCCCACGTTGACCTGATCGGGTCTAGTTCTTTTCCCACCCAAGCCAGTCCCGACACTTTTAGTCGGGTTGCATCAGGTTTCAAGGCTCTATTTTGCATGTACCCATTTGCTCAATAAAGCATGTGATCGTGTGAGAGCTGGATGCTTAACTGAACAATAACTCAACTAAGCAAAGAATTATGCATCCGCTGAATGTTTAATTCCACCTCCGCAAACACTTCAGATATGTTTTGAAACTGTACTTCTCCAATTTAATTGATCAGCTACTCTACCAAGGGACAAGGCTGAGAGGTGAAGATGTCCTAACATTTCTGGCCTTAGGCTAAATGCTCCATCCAAAATGGAATCCTCCCTTCTGATCTAGCATGCTGGCTGAGCACTGAAATGCTTCTTGCCATTCACCCTTACACTGTAATCCTACCACGCTCCAGCACCTGTGTTTGTTGTGCTTGGGCGACTCAATTTATGAAGGGAGATTTTATAACTTTCAGATTTTGCAAGACGCACCACTATATCCTGGGGATTCTTCCAATTTGATTTAGTTCCTTGCAGTAAACTTTTGGAGCTATCAAGTTTCAGGGTGTTCAGTATTTTAAACTGAACCAAAACCAACATGACCCACCTACCACAAGTCAGTACAATAGACCAGGTCCACCACAGTAAGGACTAGACCAGCTTTTTGTTTAAAGCTCGACTCTATGGGTATGTCTACATTTAGGCCGGGAGGTGTGATTCCCGGCTCACAGAGATGTACCCATGCTAGCTGTCCTCAAGCTAGCACTGAAAAATAGCAGTGTGTGCTCTGCAGCATGGGCAGTGGGTGGGGAAAGGTGCCCAATTATGTTCCCAGGAGTGTCGGTGGGACCGTACTCGGAGCAGCTAGCCCAAGTGGCTGTCCATAGATACACTGCTATTTTGAGAGGGCATCTGAGCTCCTCTGCCTGACCCCCTTTGTGAGTTGGGAGATGTAGGGGCCTCTGCCCAACTACTGGAATCTGACCCTTTCCACATCCCTGTGTGAGCAGAGAGCTAGTGGGCTAGTCCTCCTGAGGGCATCTGAGCCCCTCTGCCTGCCCCCAACCACATGAGAGTCGGGATATGTGGGAGGCTTATCCCTCTAGGAATCTCTCTCTATCCTCCCCACCCACCGATGTGAGATAGGATGTGGTGAAGCCCTGCCTCTCTGGGTGGAGTAAGCTTAGAACAAGCATGCTTGGAGAATGCATCAAGACAACACTGCTGAGACTGGGGTGAGGATATATGCATATCATAGGCTCCCTTGCACTGTGGAGGGGGATGGTAACACCCCCTCATATGAGTTCACATGTCTCCGAGCTGTATTGTTGTAGGCCATATTTATCTCCATGGCGTGTTCTCATTCAGCTAAGAACATCTAAGGAAAAGACAACTTCACACCACTGAGCCTCCTACGCTGCAGCTGGATGTGTAGACCCCCAATGGCTAGGACTCAGACTATTCTTGGCTCTGTCACTGGCATGCTGGGTGACTGTGGCCAAGTCATGTCACGTCACCTCTGTGCCTCAGTTTCCCCATCTATACAAGGAGAAAAATAACTTTACCTCCTTGAGCTCTGACGTAAAGCATTTGTAAGTGCTAACACTTATTACCTATCCACAGAAGCATCTGAACTGCACATCTATGTGATAATTACAAAGGCCTAAGTGACCACTAAATCCTATCAACATTTTTCTTTAAACAAAACAAAAACAAAACAAAAGGATAGGAAAACAAACATTAGAAAGCTTCATTAACCTAGAGTGAACGTTGCCCAAACATAGCTTGTGCGCCTTCAAAGTGTCTAAGTCAGCAGAACTCAAACTTGTGGAAAACAGGAAATAGTGAGTTAAGGTAAATGTCCATGCAACTTTAACTCTGTCCCCGTGGAGCGGTCAATAGCCACTGGGAATTATCTGCATTCACTGTGTTAGCTGTAGCTGGTTGAGGAATAAGTTGGAGTACCTTTAAAGAGATGTGATTGCAATAGGAGGTGATCGGGGTTTGGCCCTCGGTGGGTGTGCGCGCACGTGTGCGTGAGCCCCTTCTCTGATCCCTGTGTGTGAGAGACCAAAGGAAAAAGGGACACATGGGGTAGCAAGAGGTTTCTGGTCAACTGGCAGAGGGGGTACATATTGGGATCCTATAGGTTAGATATATGCACCATTATATTTACCAGAAGGTGGCATGTGAGGTATCTACTGTAGTAAGATGAGGCCCTGAGACATAAACCCTTGGTATCAGAGGCCCGGTATGAGGCCTGAACTGAAGTAATGGTCAAGATGTTGCTAACATAAATCAAAGTTAGGCTGTGAGCCAGAGGCAGGCCCTGCTCACAGAAGTTGGCAAGAGGAAGGCTGCTAAAAGAACGTGTGCCAGGACGGCATCAGAACAGCCCAGTACAAACACATCCCACACAGATAACAAGGAACAGGCAGACCCAGCCTAAAGACAGGGTCAAAAGGACAATATGATGGATAGACAATATGATGGATAGACTTGTTTGTTCGAACCAACCTGTACCAGGAGAAAGGCAGCACCTTAATGCATAGAGGGGCTGTACCTCAATGCGTTCAATGATGTGTAACCTGTTTGTACCTGGGTATAAGAATGCATCCCTCAGTGGAAGTCTTTGTCTGGCGTAGAGGGCAGTGAAGAGTCCCACCACTGATTGAGCTGGTCCATTGTCAGGGGGCACATATTCGTAGTATGTCCTGTAGACTCTGCGGGGAACTATTACTGTGCTTCGTTTGACAATAAACCTGGCCGGGTGCCTTTGTACCTTATCGGAGTCTGTGGTCATTGGAGGTTCTCTTGGGGTCTGCTGTGCCAGCGATCTGCAGAACTGGGGCAGCACACAGAGGGAACACACGCACGCAGCCGACTGTTATCAGCATTGAACAGAGCAGAGCACCACACTGGTGGCATCTGACGACATCTACCAAGAACCAGTAGCCAACTGGTTGTCATAATCATTGCAAAAATGTATGTGTATATATAATGTTGAGAGAATTATGTATCTGTATTGAAAATTATGTTCGTAAGGTATGAGAGCTAAGGCATGTCCCCAGAAGGGGATAAACATGCTCCTGTTAGGTAGGAGGGAAGAGACATTTATCTCTCTCTGGTTGGTCATGTGCATATTGCGAGGTGTGTTTCACAATGGAGGCCTAGCTACAATTTGAGCTGAATTCACAATCTCTTGATTAGCAACTGACAAGAAAGGGACACAAAGGAAAACATAACCAGCAGGAGGGGCATCCTGTTTCCGAGTAAGGACAACAGGGTTTTTTCGGGGGTGGGGTGGGTAATAACCCGAGGTACAGGGAAACACCCTGGATGTTTGCACTGACAGGCAAGCTAACAGCGTGCTTGTCTCACAAATGACAATCACAGCCACGGTTGGCTGTAATACGCTGGAAGGATTTTGTGAGAGCTTTTCACTGTAAGTCATGACAGTAGTTAGTTAAGTCAGTGTAGGTTCTAGAATGCGTGCTCTCTAACTCCATTAAATAAACTTCTACCTGTTTTCACTATGGATTTATCCAAGTGCTGTGTGTTAAGTGGAGCAGTGATCCGAGGTGTATCTGGTATGCTGGGATGTACTGGTTTTTTGGAAGCTGTGAATACTGCGAGTGTCCAGTGGACAATCCAGAGAGACGCTCGGAGATTGGAATGTGCCTATTGCTAACCTATAGAGGGATAGTGGCGCCTGTGTGCACTGAGAGGAGAGTGCTTGTGTTGCCTGTGGCCAGTGAAGGCAGGGAGCTGACCCACAGCAGGCACACACAAGGATTCCTCATGCTAAGGGCAGGTAGTAAGGAGGTGCTTCATAATCCTGGGAAGCATCACAACACGTAACTTGGGATAGCCAGTATGCCTCATTTCAGCACTGCGTTGTGTAGGCGATGTCACTAGCAGAGCATGGGGTGGTTTTGCCAGGGGAACTGTCGCAGTTAGGTGGGAGATAAGAGTAGTCTGAGGGTCTAATGATGGGTAAGTGAAGGCCAGTATTTGATGGCATTGTGTCCATAAGGATGAAGGGGCTGAAGGAGTTTAGTAGGTGTGGTGGTCTTTCTGTGGAGTAGGCTAAGTGTGTGAGTGTAGAGCAGGCATAGGTAGCTCCTGTTCAGTACAGGGCAAAAGCAGAGTGCAAATACATGGGCTTACTGGGGCACCACTCAAAGCGGGCAGAGTTCAGGCTGAATGGGCACGTACCTCAACTAGATATTTCCTGGTTTTCACAAGTCTGAGTTTTGTTGAAGTAGACATTCTGGAAGGGCACGAGCTATTGCCAGGCAACCTTAACAGAATTAATTTTTTTTTGCCATTTAATATCTTTTTAAAAAGGAAAAGAAGCAAGAAGGAGAAGGAATTGCAGACACCTGCATTCACAAACTGCTAGTGTTTAGCCTTTGTAACCTTATCCAGCTTTCCCCCATCCCTCCTACATTCACAATGGAGGACAAAGATGATCTAGTATTTGCTTTCAATATTGTTGTGCTAACTTACGTGTTTTTCGCTTGTCCATCCTTGAAACACATTTGTCCAACTAGAGCAGCAGATTGGTCACCCAAGCACTGAAAGGATAGACATGTTCTTAGCAAAGACGTGCATATGAATCACTGTGTAACAACAATAACCTTAAATCAATTACTTCTAGGCCTATAATCCCAATTTGGGTCATGTACACTGTAAATGAGAAGGTAGTGAACACAAGCGCAGTCTTCACGAATATTCATTCCTTCTCCCCTGTACTGCCAATGAAAAGTGCCAATTAGTACCACTAGCTATGGTAACAATTAATTTAGTAAGTGTGATCAAGTGCAATATCTGCATGTGTTTGACATTAGTCGCCAAATTCTCAGCTCACTTCAAGATTTGTGCATGTAGATCTGGTTGTCATATGGCTAGCTTTCATTTTCTGATGAGTTATCCATTTATGATGTTTACTTACTGTGAAGCCTCCTACATTTCCATGGGACTATTTGTGAGAGTTAAATTGCTAACATACAGGAGAACCTCAGAGTTATGAACACCTCAGGGGAATGGAGGTTTTATGTAACTCTGAAATGTTCATAACTCTGAACAAAACGTTATGGATGTTCTTTCAAAAGTTTACAGCTGAACATTGATTTAATACTGCTTTGAAACTTTACTATGCAGAAGAAAAATGCTGCTTTCCCTTTATTTTTTTAGTAGTTTACATTAAACACAGTACTGTAATGTATTTGCTTTTTTTTTTTTGGTCTCTGCTGCTGCCTGATTATGTACTTCTGGTTCCAAGTGAGGTGTGTGGTTGACTGGTGAGTTCGTACTTCTGGTGTTCGTAACTCTGAGGTTC
Organism: Terrapene triunguis; assembly: GCF_002925995.2. Taxonomy (NCBI): domain Eukaryota; kingdom Metazoa; phylum Chordata; order Testudines; family Emydidae; genus Terrapene; species Terrapene triunguis. The sequence goes on along the minus strand of NW_020664374.1, from coordinate 26,429,715 downwards.
TACTGTACTTGTTTGCATGATCAGGCCTTAATTCATTAATTCCCGATGGTCTTCATTATTTGTGTAAGTTAGCAAGTATACTGTACTTGTTTAAAATGATTGAATTTTGTTGCAAATAAAAAAGTCAGTTTTCTAAAATAATCAGTTTATTTTTAAGTTATATCCAGTGAGGGTCTCTCCAAGCAGAGCCAAGTCCTCATGTCAGAATTCAAATTGAAGAAGAACTCACCCCAGAAATTGGCACACCTGTCAGGGCTCCGGATTTCTGACAAAAATACAGAAAGAAACTTCAGTTATTTCACACTGCTTGCTTATCAATTACTGTAACATTTAAGCAGTAAAGGAAAGACACTCCTCAGTTTTTAATGGAGATATGCATGCTTCAAGTGTGGACAGAAACAGTTGCAGCAAAGAGCCCTCGTACCAGAATGGGTAGTAACTTAAAAGCAAGGCGTGTCACTGCCATTTCAAAAGACTGCCTTTAAAATTTTTAAAAAATAAATAAAAAAATTAGCATTTAAAGGAAAACTGCTTTGACTAAACAGGTTCAACAATACTGAAAATTTGCCTCTTGGCACAAGCTAGATATTATGTTGAAGAAGACAGCTTGCAACAACGCTTTTCCTTCCACTCAGAGGCGCTCCACAAAAATATTGTAAAAACTCTTTCTGCTTGTTTGTGTTTTCATACTGTTTCATTTTACTATCAATGCCATATGGTGTAACAACTGTCATGGATAAAAATGGCATTTATAGATCAACAGTCTGCTCGCTAATTTTGAGATAAAGATTTTCCACTCTCAGGAACCCATAAAGTGCCATTGAGAGCTACATTACTTGGTCCAGCTCTCATTGACTTCACTTTATATCATAATGACATCTCTTCAAAGCTACTCCAACTTATTCCTCCACCAGTCAGTCAGCTACATCTAACAAGTGAATGCAGATAATTCCCATTGGCTATTGTCACCAGAAAATAGCCTTCTCATGGAGTCTCTATACTACAGGCACTCCAGCAGCAACTGTACCATTGTTGCATAGATATTTTCTACATCGACAGAAGGCATTTTGCCATCAACGTAGGTAATCCACCTCCCAAAGCAACACTCCCTATGGGGGAAGGTGGGGTAAGTGGCTTCCTCCCCTCTGTAGAATAGAAGAGAGAAGCATTGAGGCAGAGTGATGCCTTCCAGTTAAGGGATAGAGCAGGTCCTACTGCTTACAGGAGGAATTTGGATCGCTACAGCAGCTTGGTTTGAATTCTTGTGTGCACAGCACCTCTGCTTAATCCAACAAATCAGGTCTAAAATCAAAACAGTAAACAGCAAGATTCATGCATTTACTCCATAGCCTAAGATAGAGGAATCCAGAAACCAGTTTTAGTTGTTAGTTTTCCATATTAGGTTAAAATAAAAAGCAATCTTGTTAAAATAAGAAACAGACTGTCATTTGTGGTATGCTAGCATGTGGCCTGTAACAATAAGGTTCAACGAGATACTATGAACAGGCACTTTCCTATTACAAGTGATTGTGATAAGGTGATTTAACAAGTAAACAATAACAGAGGTCTTATTTTAAGACCACATAGTGTTTTCAATCTAAGCAGCACTTCAAAAAAACAACCATGTGCTAGAAAGTTTCTTCAGCGGTATTCCTGTAAAGGCATCACCAGGAATCAGTCCTATTTAAAATATCCTTTGCTTTTGTTAACTAGTAGACTCTTTCTTGAGCTGTGACTATACATTTTCATTGAAGCCATGCATAAGACATGACAGTGCATTTCCAATTAGGAAATCTCCGTAGTCTCCACAACTCCCATTTTAACTGATTGGGCTTTTTGATAGTTTAATATTAAATTTATTTAAACAAACATTACAAACCTTAATTCTATTACACTGAAATACCAAGTGTTGTTCTCATTACAAAGCCAGACATACCTGTTTCTCTTTATAAATATGAAATTGTTAAGCCTTCAAAATTTATGCAAACATACTAGTTACACTGGTCACTTAACCGCAATGTCTCAATCTGGAGACAGTAGCTGGATCTGTTAGTTTTACAAATGTTATGTTGCATGCCTCTAAGTAAATGGAAATGCACTGTATCTGAACAGAATGGATGAGACATAACTTGTGGACAGCCTAATGAATGTCTCTACTCACCAGGCTAGGGCACATTTTCTACAGTCAGCAAGAAAATAATAATAGGTAGGAAGGAGAAAGACAAAAAAAAGATTATAATCAGCTATCCTGTCTCGTTTCCCGTGATCAGCTTTCTCTCTTCTTCCAATTGCTGAATTGGTTCAAGTCAGAATAAAATTCACTCTGATCTAACCCCTTCAAATTAGTAGACGCCAACTAAGATTCCTAGTAGCATTCACATTTAGAACCTGGTTAAAAAAAAATTAAAATAAAAAGCTACAAGTGGGGTTTTTTTTGTTAAATTAAGAGCAATCCAGAATCTTTTTCTGGAGTTAAGATAAAAGGACACTCTTCAAAGCAAAATAGACTCCCAATAGGCAAACAGGATCCTGTCCTGCAGCCTTCATCCAGCCATGAAGTTCTGTTATTAAGTTCTGCAATTAAGCACCACCTCTTTTCAACTGCATGACCACGGTTCAGCAATCACTCCTGGGGAAAGTCTCTGCAAGTGCTCTAAAAGCACCGTTTGATTACAAATACATCAGCAATGCTCCAACATGTTTATGTAACAAACTTTACAGACACACAAGCAATTAGAATTTACTTCTCAAAAGGAGGCAATCCAAGATGGAACGTGCATTTCTTCCAACTCCCACAGAACCCTACCAAATCCTTTACTCAATCCCACAGGGATGCAACACTGAAAGGGACTTACCCAGCATGCCTACCACCAGTAAGACTCGCATGGAAGCTGTCCATGAGAGTTTTGGCCGTTCTGGGAGCACGGTGGTCCCAGGAAGGGCACTATTTGAAGCTATCTTATTACTTTTAATCTGCTGCTTATAGATTAATTCACCAGCTACTTATCAAAATTCAATAAGTAGTTCACAAGTATCCGATATTTACTAGTCTCAAAAAAACCCTTCCGAGTTTTACTAGTTTGACACTCATCAAGAGTGTTATCTGCAATGATCTTAATTTGACATACTATTAAAAAGGCTATCAGATACTGACATCGGATTCATACGGTTTGATAAAGCAACCCACATTGTTCTAGAAAACTAGAGAGCTATTAGCTTGCTTTTAATCAGCCCCAAAAGCTATATCTTTGAGAGTAAGTTTAAGAAAACATACCATCAAACCATAAATCTCAGAGGAACTCCGCACTTTTGGAAGTATTTCCATAGGAACGTCAAAAAAACTGCAAAAAAAAAAATATTTTGCATTTAGTTATGCTAGGGAAATTGTTTTACATTTTCTACTTTGAGACAAATTAAACATAATGTAAAGGGAACTTTGATATCCATATCTTAGATCATGACCTAATGTCTTTCCTAGTAAGATGTGGGAGAGCATTGTAATGTTTGAGTTATGAAGCAATATTTGCTTTGCTCAGCATTTTATAGACAGATCTAACTCCATTTTTACAGTTGGAAAAATCATTCCTATTTTGAAATAAAATAAAGCGAATACATGCTGGAGTACCAAAGAATTTTTTAAGTTTATATTTAAAGCAATGAGACTACCATTTTGCACTATGCTTGTGTAATATGCTGAAGGAGCAGTCAGATAACTCAGAAATTAAAGGCAAACTTAATATTTAAATCACTTCTGTGTACCTGGTTTTCAATATAGAAAGACACTAAGATCTGGCCTCTTCATTAATCCAAACAGAAGTTATGTAGCTCTTTAGAGATAGGGTTACCAGATAGCAACTATGAAAAAACGGGAAAGGGAGTTGGCGGGGGGGTAATAGGCGCCTATATAAGAAAAAGTCCCCAAAAATGAGATTGTCCCTGTAAAAACGGGACATCTGGTCACTCTATTTAGAGAGAATAAACCCTAATTGTTATATTCATAATAAATGCAACTGATCGCTCTTCTTAGTCACAAATGTGACCAGACAAGCATTGATGGAAGATTCTTATTTTGAAAAGCACAATTAGTGTCTGTCTTTACACCTCATTGATTAATACAGCTATTTCAATAGATTTAAATGAAAAATTAGACTTACTGGCAGAGTTCAGAATCCCACTCCAAGGAATGAATGTTGAACAACATTGTTCTACTGGCATTGGTGACATCTGTACAATGAACACCTCCATTCTTCCCACCTGTCAAACTCTGGAAAAAGCAACCAAGAATATTAGTAAATAAATAAATAATAATAATAATAAAAAAATTAGTCAACAGTTCAAGCAAAATAATCCAGTTACTAGCCCACCAGTAACAGGTGAAAGTTTTAAAAGCCACAGTTTAATAGTCAGTTTTATAGTTAGTAAGAATGAAATCAATAAACTATTTTGAGAATTAGAAATAGTATTTTTGCACCCTTGAAATAAGTTGGAACTTTGATATTTTTGCAATATGTGAATGAAGAGCTAGACAAGAATATCCATAATGGACAGAATATATAATGCATATACACAAAACAGATATTATAAAAGGTTACCGGTCTAAATTTTATGTAAGTTTTAATTTCTCCTCCACCCATATGTTCTAAGGCAGCTGATTATTTTTTTTTACGTTTCTTTTTTAAATTTTGCTTGTAGCCACACAAGTACTGAGAAAGTTCCACAACAGGTATAGTTCTGGTTGTGTGACCTCCAGAGGATGCCTTTATCATCAACAGTTGGTATAAAGGTGGACAATGAAAATCTGTTGTACAATTTATTTTTTAAATAAAAGAACCCCCATACACATACCCATATAAGCCATGAATCAATGGTACCAAACATAGCTCGCCCATCACGAACAGCTTGCCTGATCTCTTCCACGTTATCTAGGAGCCACCGAAGTTTCACTGCACTGAAATACGTGCTAAGTGGAAGGCCAGTCCTAGTCTGCAAGAGTGAGAGTCATTTAGGACATGCCATGAGTTAATCCCCTCCAGTGACTACTGTACTTGTCTATGAAGTTAGGGAAAGAGAAAGGAAACTCAAGATTCTTTATTTAAACTTAATTTTTCTTCTTTTTTTAAATAAGACCAAGCATTCCCAATACCGTAAAACTGTCTCACACCAAAACCAAAAGATCAACATGACTATGAACAAAGATCACAACAACTGATCAGTTGAGAGTTCAAAGACCTTCCACGTGGCAACAAGATAAAGGCATATACAGACATCCTATCTTGTTTATGATAGCTGCCTGGGGTAAGATAGCGCAAACTGATGTTACAATGACACTGAAAGGATGAACCTTCAGTTACATTTGTAGCTTTACAGTCAAGCAAGTTGATATGCTGGTTCACTGACCCACTCCTACCAGATATGGCTATAGAACAAAGAAGCAGGACATCATTTGGCCAGCATACAGCCACCAGGTTAAAAGCTGAATGTGAAAGGAAGATGGACTCTAGTGAAACAGCTTCTCAACTCTCAAATTAGCCATACTAAATTAATGCTATAAATTAAAAGTTATACTAAAAATTAATTATTAGAGTGACAAACATAGGATGGGAAAGTGGGTTAAAGACAGTATTAACTACTAGTTCTAGTGGAAGCCCTAACTCTGAGTTTAGTGGGTTTAAGAGAGGCATCTGGTACATAATGCCCAAGACTTCAAATAGAAAATCATTAAACACACAGAGACTATTTGGAAATCTTAATTTAAAGCATTACTAACTGGATATTCTAGAAAAATCCCTTACCTTAAAAAAGGATGAATTTTGCCCTGGAATTATTTTAAGAAGCCTCTCAACTGTTGGCTGGGTTCTCAGGTCAAGCCACACTACAAATCAAAATAGAGCACACACACACCACATTTATAATAATTCAACCACCGTTTGCTATTTGTCAGAGCCAAAGAACAGTGGAACTGTATAGCTTCTGCTAAAAATTGCTGAAGTCCTTAAAGTCAGGAAACTGACACTAAAATATTTTTAGTAAAGAAAAAATTGACAGGAAAGAAATATTCATATGCATATTTCTGTATCATTGTAAAAATGTAGAAGGGACAGGTAACCTCATTCTATTTGCAAGCCTAACTGGTCCGTAACATAACAATATGACTTTCTACAAAGAGAGGCTACCAAGGATATATTTTGTGTTTCTCAGTCTATTCATGAACAATACAGAGATCAACCAAGTGATTGAGTAACAATACTTAATAGTTTACCAGAAGATCAAGGTCAACTAGAAAGCTTAAAGTACATATAGTAATAGGTTGATCATTTACTATTTCTGTGCGAACACTCAACTACAGCAGTAAACAGTGTTAAAGAATTACTGATGCTCAGCTTTACCTAAGATAAAAGTCTTAAACATCACACACTTGAACATTAAACACAAAAAGCTACTTGGAAGGAAGAACTTAAATCCCCTCTCTCAAAGCAATGCCAAGTTCAGGTTTCTGAAAGTTCTTAGGACCCTTCAATTCTACATTAAAAGACAAGGCAGAACTTCAGACCTCTGACAGACAAACACAAGCTGTGAACATTCTATTTTGCTGAAGCCCTATTAAAAGACGTATTAAACTAAATTGTGAAATGATAGCTCATTTTTATTATTTATCTTTATTTATTTATTATTTATCTTTATTTAACTAGGATATTTTTCTGTGTAACTGCAGCATCAGTGGGTGCAAACATACAGCTTTTGGGAAAGGCCACCAAAAATTGTCATTATTACTAGCAGGTTCTAACAAGATTTATATGGGATTTCTAAAAATCTGCTAGTACAACTGCAGCGAGGCTGTACTGAAAGGAAGAGTATATAAGCTTTAAGAAGCTATATACACCAGGTAGGCACTGATACACGTACCAATAGCATTATAGAGAGGTTCTCCAGTTGTCTTGTCCCAAACCACAGTTGTCTCTCTCTGATTGCTGACTCCAATAGCTGGAAAACAAAGGGGGTTGGGGGGGAAGAGTACACTTTAGAGATCTTGAGAGGGCAGGCAGGGAAGAAAAGGAAGTGAAAGGAAAATAAAAACCTTTTGGCTTGTGCCTTTTACATTCTTGGTATACCACTTTTCTATCATTTCAAAAAAAATTGAACCCTGCTCTACATCTCTTATTCTTCTGTTTGATGTTCACAACCTGACATGAACAAAGAAACTAAAGTTTTGTAACAGCAGGCACTGCAGTGTAATGTGATCAGTATTTCATCCATTAGCTGTCTAACCCCTTTGCAATCCCCAGAGAGAATTTTATTGGGTCTATTTGGCAAAACAATGCACTGCTGGTAAGTGTCAGCAATATCTTCTTTCCCCAACATGCAGAGCTTTTTTTGACATGGGGCTAAATCCTGCTTCCTTTCTAATCACTGACTTCATTACTAGATGATCTGACCTTCCCCAGTCCCAAAAGCATATTCTGAAAAGCGGCTAGTTACACGTAAGAAACTGCAGCAATACCTTTTATGTTGGTGATGTCTATGTTTAGCTGGTTCAATTTCCCACATGTTTTCTCCACACATTCATAAACGGACTGCAAAATTTCCTTTGGATCTTGCTCCACCCATCTTTAACAAATATTTGACAGCAATCAAAAAAGAAGCAAATATGAGGCAGATGTTACATTTATGGAGAGCTGCATAAGAATTCTAGGAGCATTCCATAGAGTCACATGTTCACACTATTAAAGAGTATCAAAAAATTAACTCAGCTAGTTTTTCCCTCTGGTCAACTTGTTCTGATTCCACGGCAGAATGACCAACGTTATTCTGCATCATATAGACAGTGTTTGTTTAATCAAGCAGCCTAATAATTTGAATAGTCAGTCTCACTTTTTCTCTAAAAATGCAATGTGGATATTTCAAAATCGGAAGAGCCTTTTTCCTATCTTCTACAGATAGATGTATACTACCTCAGGACAGAGGGGGAAGAGTCTGGGGATAACACCAGGTGAACAGTGTACAGCAAATTTAGAGATAGAGAGTAAGTTGTGCAGACTTCATAGGTGAAGCTGGAGAATGTAAATGTAGGCAAGTCAGTCAAGAAAATGAGTAGTTTCACCATTTTAAGCAAGATTGGACAGTGGAAGAATATGGGTGAGAGACTATTGTGAGGGTTGAACATTCATAAACATTTTTAGGAGTTAATAAGATTTCCATTAGGCCATACAAAGGAGGGGAATTTTTTTTGTTTTTAAAAAAGGATCTGTTAAATTATTCTTTCCTACCACTCTAAAACATTAGCAACCGATTCCATATTCTTAACAGATTACTCACTGGCTTCAATTGTAATTATGCATACATAGATCCTATTAAATAGGCTTTTGCCATGTTGAAAGGTAGACAGAAATGGAATAGAAGATATACAGAGATCATACCCTTCTTTAGGGAATTTCTGTTTTATTTCTACTTGATGGTGACTCAGGAGCTCTGCTGTTTTCGCATTAAAAACCTGCAGATAAAAGGATACAGATTAAATAAATTGATGCCTACAGGATTAGACAAACCAGATATGAGGAGACAATAATAAAGTGAAGGTATGTTACATTTCCATTGAGCATAGGGTCGCCAACTTTCTAATCACACAAAACCAAACACCCTTGCCTGCCCCTTCGCCGAGGCCCTGCCCCCCACTCACTCCATTCCCCCTCCCTCCGTCGCTTGCTCTCCCCCACCCTCACTCACTTTCACTAGGCTAGGGCAGGGGCTTGGTGTGCGGGAGGAGGTGAGGGCTCTGGCTGGAGGTGTGGGCTCCAGGGTAGGGCCAGAAATGAGGGATTCAGGATGTGGGAGAGGGCTCTGCGCTAGGGCCAAAGGGTTTGGAGTGCAGGAGGGGGCTTAGGGCTGAGGCAGAGGGTTGAGGTGCGGGCTCTGGCTGGGAGTGTGGGCTTTGGGGTGGGGCTAGAGATGAGGGGTTTGGGGTGCAGGAGGGGGCTCAGGGCTGGGGTGCAAGAGGAGATTCAGGCTCCTGGAGGGATTTGGGGTGCAGGAGGGGGTTCCAACCTGGGGCAAGGGGATGGGGTGGGGTCAGGGCTATGGCTGGGGGTGTGGGCTCTGGGGTGGGATCAGGGGTGAGGGGGGTTTGGGGTGCAGGAAAGGGGGTTGGGGTGTCGGAGGGGATGCAGGTTCCAGATGGGCAGCACTTACCTCAGGCAGATCCTGGAAGCGGCCAGCATGTCCAGCTCATAGGCGGAGGAGCCAGGTGGCTCTACACGCTGCCCCCTGCCCGCAGGTGCCACCCCTGCAGCTCCATTGGCTGCGGTTCCCAGCCAATGGGAGCTGTGGAGCCAGCGCTCGGGGCAGGGCCAGCAGGCAGAGCCTACGTGGCTGCCCTTGCGCCTAGGGTCCCTTTTTGACCAGGTGTTCTGGTTGAAAGCCGGACGCGTGGCAACCCTAATTGAGCAACCTAGGCCTGTGTGTAAAATTACATCAAGTGATGTTAGATGTGATAGCGGCTTTCTTCATCCCCACCCATGCTTCCAAGTCAAGTAGCTAGTCATGAAGGTGGTAAAGTGATTTCATTTCTGTACTGTCCAGAGTGATAAAATTATCAGAGACTCATTTCTGCTATGATTCCAGAGAACATTGCCAGCTGTTAACTTGTCCCTTGCCTGGTAGTTATGTGGCATTACACAAAATATACTATGGTTATGTCATCCTTCCTCTTCCCTCCATCTACGCATCTTGTGTTTCATCTAGTGTAGCTTAATTGCAAGACTGAACAGGTAAACTCTTCAGGATAGGAAGGGACTGCCTATACTACAAGTTCGTACAGTGCCTAGCATCAGGACTTCTAGGTGCTATGACAATAGAAATAATCTCTTCCTCAGTGCACCTATCCAACTTCCATTAACGATTACGAGGGCTTGTGTGTGCACGTCAAGAGGAAAGAGATAATGAGACTTAAAAAAAAAAAAAGTCAGAAGCCTAGTAACAAAACCATTTGCTAAGCATTTCTTTCACTAAGATCAGACTTTTTTTTAGAAACACACATCTTTTGGCACATTAGCAACATTCATACTCTCATACACGCTCCCGAATGGAGGACAGCGTATTCCTGTCTTTCTTTCAGCTAAGAAGGATGTTGGCACAAATGGGTGAAGTCACTCAGACAGCGTAATGTCAGCACATTTTAAGCCAGGCCAAGCTTTCACTCCTAAGCCAATAAGGGCTGAAGCACTGGGAAGGCAGTGCACTCATCCCCATTTTGCCAGCCATGGTGTCGTTTCCCACATAACTATTTACCCCCAGCAGGACGCTGTCATCAAGGCAGTCATTTTGCAATACACAGACTTATGTGCTCATTCAATTCCCAGCACATGTGATTACACACACATTGAATTCCATTATAATGTTTAGTCCCCAAAGGTATAAATGAGAATGGAGAAGCAGCATAAACTAATGTGGCTAAGAGTAATTCAAAATCTTTCTATTCAGAAGTGGAAGGTAACAATAGAGTACGAGAACAAACTGGTCAGTTGTTTTATTACTGTATTTGTCATTTTACTTACAGAGACTATGGGCTTGGTGAATATTCCTTGCAGTGAAAAAAAAGTTTACCAGATTCCAGAATCTATCAATCATCTCTAAAGAGTGTCAAGCTATATGTTAGGTATCCCATTTCTTTTCTTTTAATGTGATTCTCCTTGTTATTCTGAAAACGTTTTGTTTTTAAGTTAGACCAGTTTTGTTGGTTTAAGTTGTGTCTTATGCTGTTTGGGAACTGCACAAAGGCCACCCCAAAAGAAAACAAAACCCTCATAAAAACAATCATCAGCCTCTAAAAAGAAGTAGAAATGGGTGTTTGGAGTCAAACATATAGGATTTTTGGTAAAAAGGGAACAGACTAAAAACGCCTCTCCCATAAACTGTTGCTTCCAGGGCTGCCACTTGACAGACACAAAGCACGTGCCACCTGACAAAGGATGAATCAAATTTAAGGGACAAAAGGTGACAGTCTGCAGTTGTGCAGTATTTTACTTTATTTTTCCTTTTAAGTAATCGTCAAGACATATCACAAGGTACTAGTTAGAATATCTGTAATATTTTAAATTTTCTTAAGTATTTTCTGGTTGGCTAGGCTCACATAAAATCTGCCTTGCCCTAAGAAGTTAGATGACGCTACTTACTCTTGTCAGCTAGTTAACAGAATAAGGCTGAAGAGGTCACTTTAGTTACTGGAAGCCAAGGTTTCTTTTAACTAGTTGTCGTTTTTGGCTAGTCAAAGGAAGAGTGTTTACACTCTGATGCAATTTTACCTGAAGTGTTCATTATATATGTTAAAACAGAACAAAGATTCTATTATAACACCACCTCTCTTTTAAAGTGAGTAAGTGGCAGGCTGACAGACCTAGAACCTGGGGTGACAGATTTAGTCACAACACAGGCAACAGCCACCGAGGTTCTCTGCTCTACCCAGCCAAAGTGCCTCAACCTTTACCCAACAGGACCCTCTCTGTGGGCGAGATGGTAATTCAGTCTTGATAGCCATCAATCCTTGGCCTCTCTGAAACTGCCAACAAGTGTGCCAATTAGTGATGGTAGTGCTGTAGCTTTGTGCTGTGGAAACCTGTCCAATGTGAACAGGGATAAGTCAAAAAACAAACAAACAAAAAAAACCCCTCAGTCTAATTCCCTGTCAAATGCCAAATACTCTTGGTGATTAGTTACACACCTGGGCCACTTAGGAGTATTTGTTTTGTCTACCTGATTTTTCCAGCCATGCTTTGAAATACATTTTAGTAGTATCTAGGGGGTTTAAATGCAATGTAGGATTCACACACATTTTTCTCACTCACCTAAAGAAGAGAATCGCACAGCATTTTAGCTCCATGACCATATTTTTATTCCTGACAATAGCAAATATCACTTGGAAGTTACCTAAAATCACATGGTCAGAGTAATAGTCACACTGCTGCTACAAGTGCTTCTGTATTAATAATAGGCATAAGCAAGATGAGTAACTGTTGCCTCCTACTGAGATGGATGATGCAGACATAAAAAGAAAGAAAAACAGTTGGAAATGATAGGGAAAGACATATACACCTCTACCCCGATATAATGCGCCCGATATAACATGAATTCAGATATAAAGCGGTAACGCAGCGCTCCGGGGGGGACGGGGCTGCGTGCTCCGTCGGATCAAAGCAAGTTCGATATAACGCGGTTTCACCTATAACACGGTAAGATTTTTTGGCTCCCGAGGACAGCGTTATATTGGGGTAGAGGTGTATGAAGAGGAAAACATGCATAGGAGCCAAGACAATAAGATGAACAGGTAAGAAGAGGCTAGATCTAGTGAAAAACAGACTAACGGAACACTAGACTTGTAACAGTAGATTGGTACCTGAAACATTTCCCTTGTAAAATGGTATGCTCCCTCAGCACAGTCTCCTCCCATTTAGTGTAATTTCTATTTTATGTATATTCATTTATTCTGAGTGAATGGGGTGCTAGGGGATAGGTCCCTCTATGCTCTTTTCACCATGCTGGTGTTTATGAGTTAACTCTCAGCTCACTGAGGTAAAAGGAGATCTCTTGACACTCAAGTTCACAGCACTTTTTATTTTTGTAATATTTCAATCACACTGCTATTTTAAGAGAACAGCAACATTTTGCAATTTATTAAATTAAAAAAGAATTAGCAGTGGTTGCAGGTACTACACCTGCACCTATATATATATTCCTGGAAATTTACAATCACACTTTTGTTTTTTCTCTTCTGTGTGTGTTTATAATACAACCAAACTAATGTTACAAGGGTAAAAGCTAGTCTGACTATATACAAAATGCTGTCAAATGCACACATTTAAAAACAAAACAAAACAGACTTTTTCTCCAATTCTTATAGTTAAGGAAACCTGACACATTACTTCTAACTAAAGTAGATTAAAAAAAGGGAATTTTGAAGTTGGGAGCGTCTCTTAGTCTACTCAAAAGGGGCTTATGCCAAATAAAGCAGACAACCTAACTTCAAGTGTTAAAGTTTTTCCATATTTTCATTTTCCTAGTCGGCACATGCAAGGTAGCTGCATGTATTGCCACCATTAAGAACTTTCCTCAGCTGCCAGTCTGGAATTCCTTTCCACACCCAGATTTTATTTTGTCATTTGACAATTCTGTAAGGAGAAGGGCAAGGGGAAATAAATTTTCACATAGGTCAAGATGACACTCAATTCCAGACTAGTCTCCCTCTCCAGCAACTTATCTGCATGGAATAGATTCCATATAGGAATTTTTTTTGGCAACCTGCAAGAACAAGAACTTTTCCCCCCTAGTTTGTATACTCTGTGCATTTGGCAGCACCTCGTATATAGTAAGTTTCATTCTCTCTCTGTATGATTAGTTTCCACATTTTTTTTTAGCCTACTATGATCTCCTACAGTCCAACATTCTTCCGCTCTGTTGATCAGAAACAAAACATTTATCGGCAATTTACATAATTTAAAACTCATTCCTAGTCACAAAAATATGCTGAGTCCACAATTTTTGCATAACATCACCAGTGAGAGTCAAAAGGAGCTGTGCATGCAGTGAGATGGTGGGAAGGTTGAATGAAGGTTTATAGTACACCTCTAACCCGATATAATGCGATCTGATATAACACGAATTCGGATACAACGCGGTAAAGCAGCACTCCGGAGGGGCGGGGCTGTGCACTCCAGCAGATCAAAGCAAGTTTAATATAACGCAGTTTCACCTATAACGTGGTAAGATTTTTTGGCTCCCGAGGACAGAGTTATATCGGGGTAGAGGTGTAGAACAGCACCCAAATGACTGGGGCCTCCATTGCGATTAAATTCATTTATTTAATTATTAAATAATTCATTAATTTATTTTTACAATTCCCTTCTCTACAATTTAGTTTCACGTTCTGCTGTGGGAAACAAGCTGACAATCAATTCTGGGAAATAAGCTGATAACCAATTCCGGTAATCACCCTCCCAAATAACTCCCCAAACTCATTGCAACTGCTAGCACAGGAACATCCACCTTTCAATGCTACAAAAACTCAAAAACCTCCCACCACAAGTTTAATGGTAGAGGTGTAAATTCAACTCACAAAAGAAAGGTAATTCCATGTTAAGGCTTTAAAGCAGGGGTGGGCAAACTACGGCCCGTGAGCCACACCACGCGGCTTAGCCTTGCTCCAGTGGTCCGGCTGGGGTGGGACCACACCACGCGGCTCCTGGAAGCCGCAGCATGGCTCTGCTCCGGCTCCTACGTGCTCCAATGGGAGCTGCAGGGGCGGTGCCTGCGGATGGGGCAGCGTGCAGAGCCGTCTGGCCCCGCCTCCACGTAGGAGCTGGAGAGGGGACATGCCACTGCTTCCAGGAGCTGCTTGAGGTAAGCGCCGCTTGGAGCCTGCACCCCCGAGCCTCTCCCCATGCCCCAACCCTCTTCCCCAGCCCTGATCCCCCTCCTGCTCTCCGAACCTCTCAATCCCAGCCCAGAGCACCCTCCTATATCCCAAACTCCTCATCCCCAGCTCTACCCCGGAACCCACACCCGCAGCCGGAACCTGCACCTCTTCCCTAGCCCTGATCCCCCTTCCAACCTCTGAGCCCCTCAGTCCCAGCCCAGAGCACCCTCCTACACCCCAAACACCTCATCCCTAGCCCCACCCCAGAGCCCACACCCTCTCCCGCACTTCAACCCCAATTTTGTGAGCATTCATGGCCCACCATACAATTTCTATTCCCCGATGGCCCTCGGGCCAAAAAGTTTGCCCACTCCTGCTTGTGCAGAGATACTGCAGCACATATGCTAAGTAAAGAAACATTCTTCATAAATCCCTAAGATAACAGGACATGTTACATGGATTTTTGTTTCCTTGTTTATAATAAAAATCACACACTGAGGTATTAATGAGCCTTTAAAATACAACAGACTTAAAATTTTATATATAAAATTATTTGTTTCTTCAAATAAATACTGGAAATGGAATATTTTTAGGGAATGCTGAAGGAAGGGAGTATTTTCCAAAATATAAAGATAAAATGTATTAAATTAATATTTGGAATATTTCTGTAACTGCAAAATGACATTTCAAAAAAAAAGTTAGGGTATCCCTCCCCCAGCTCCTGGCTGCTAAAGCACCTACAACTCTTCCCTTTGCAAGCTTCCTGGTTCCCCAAAAGGCTACACTACTCTTCCCACCCAGCCCAACTCAGGCCATCCACATCTACTTGTGTGGTTATAGAGCACACACCCAGTGATGAAGAAATAAAAATGGTCCATTCACTTACTCTGCTTCTAATGCCCTATGTGTAAGAGTATTTTGGTTGTAGAGGTAGCCTTTGCTTTGGAAGAAACAAAAAAAAGCTCAATGAACATCCAAAACCAGTTATAAAACTCTATGTTATGAGTATATCCCCTCCAGACACCCTTCATATGGTTATTAAACTTTTGAGAACAGGAACCATTTCTTCCCATGTGTTTGTATAGTACTTAGC
>NW_020664374.1:26410143-26414214 GCF_002925995.2 Terrapene triunguis | reverse complement strand
GCCTAAATGTCTACACTGCAACGTTTAGCCCCAGAGCCTGAGCTCCATGAGTTTAAGTCAATTGACCCAGGCTCTGAGACTCTCTCATTGCAGTGCTGGTGTACCAGTGTTTCCAAACCCACACCTGATCACACACACTGAATTGTGAACCTGAGTTTACAATTGCTAGACCCAGTTCTCACAGTGCTGCTAACTCAGCCATAGTGCACTATGTAGACCAGTAGGTCTCAAACTTTTTTTACTGGTGACCCCTTTCACATAGCAAGCCTCTGAGTGCGTATAAATTAAACACACTTTTAAATATATTTAACACCATTATAAATGCTGGAGGCAAGCAGGATTTGGGGTGGAGGTTGACAGCTCACAATCCCCTATTTAATAACCTCGCTACCCCCTTAGGGGTCCCAACCCCCCAGTTTGAGAACCCCTGATGTAGACCTTGTAATTCAGGCCTGCAAAGTGACAGGGCTTGGACCCAATTCACAAGGGGACTCAGGCTCTGACCCACCCCTAAGCAGGCACCGGGACTGCAGGTCCTGAGTCAGAGTGATTTACGTGTAGATAGAAGGGAGGGCTTGGAGATCTCTCCCAGGGAGGTCAAACCGGAGTCAGAGCCAGGGCTCCGTGTGGACATACCCAACGGGGCCCGGCTATCACGCCGCTTACCAGAGGTGCTGCTGGCCAGCTCCCCATGCCCACAGGCGGGACGGTGGGTCTCTGAGCACAGCCCTGCCCCGGCCCACAGGAGCACTGGACGCAGCGGCAGCGGACAGAGCCAGGGGGCACCGGCCGGCCCGGCCCGGTCCGGCTCCCATCCCAGGGCACCGCGCCGCCCCAGCAGCAGGCGGAGCCCGCGCGGCGCGAGTCACTCACCAGGAAGCGCGTGGAGCTGGTGCCCTGGTCGATCGCGCCCACCAGCGGCCCCAGCACCACTCGGTCGGACGCAGCCATGGGAGCCGCTCGCGAGCCGCGTCTCCTAGGCGACCCTGGCCGGGGGCTGCAGGGCAAAACGCTCTCCGGCGTCTTCAGCGCGCTCTCTGCCTGCGTACGTACCCGGCGCGTGGCTC
Source organism: Terrapene triunguis (assembly GCF_002925995.2). Classification (NCBI taxonomy): domain Eukaryota; kingdom Metazoa; phylum Chordata; order Testudines; family Emydidae; genus Terrapene; species Terrapene triunguis. The sequence continues at coordinate 26,413,147 of NW_020664374.1, read as the reverse complement.
CCGTCCGGGCTCAGGGGGCGGGGAGAGGGAAGGGGGCGCCGGCCGACACGCTGCGCCGCCGCGGCCAATCAGCGCGCGGGGCGCGGAGGGGGCGAGGCGCAGGATACGGGCAACGGGCCAACGTTCGAGGTGGGGCTGAGCCTGCGCCTGCGGGCGGTCACGTATTGCAAACAGCTGGCGCTGGGAGTGGGTTGTCCCAGGTCCGCTGATGGCGGAGCCCAGACGTGAACCCGAAGGGGAGGGAGAGGGGAAATGCAGGAAATGTGCGATAGTTCTCTCCCGTGACGAAGAAAACTCCCTCAGTCCTTGCCTATTTCTCTCTCTGGCAAAGCAGCCCTCAGCCCTTTCTCTTCAAAGAGCTGTGCTAACCTGGTTAGGATTCAAGCCAAGAAGACTTTCAAACAAATATATTCCCGACAAAGTTTTTCTCCCTTGCGGATTGTGCTCCAGGAAGCTGATGCCATCCTTGCTTCCTTGCCACCCTCTTAATTTGCTTTTCATGTGGATTCAGGTACAAATGAACTTCCGTTGTCTACAGCACTGGCTTGCTTGATTTACAGTGGAAACAAAGGCAAACCCACATTTGTTTGTCTAGAATAAACTTGTTTATCAACTGCCTTCACACCATGTGTTAAGAGCATATTACCAGCATACATACATAACTCTTTGTACACAACCCATACACATATCACACAATGACTTCCATGACAAGTGGCTCACCAGTTTTTATATGATATACCTTATATAATGCTGTTTGGCTAAATATTCTGACAACAGTTTGTTGGGTTTGCCAGTTGGCATAAAGGGGCTCTTAGGGTCACAGGGACCAAGAACATTTGCTCCTGATGCTTGTAGAATTTGATATTTCAGATGAATAAGTTGTGTATGGAGCTTTTAAATTCTCCAGCGCAGCTGCCATTTGAGCCTGCCAGAGGGGATAGCTAATGTTATGTTCTCAGCATACACACAGAGAAGTTAGAGTATTTTATGTTTTTCTTTTTCTGGAAGGTTGCAACATAATGTTACTTTCTTAGAATCCAGAACTCTAACACACAAGAACCAAAACCAGAGACACACAAAGCAGGCAGAAAGGCACAGCTCAATCCACATTGATCTAGGCTGGCTCCTTTCAGGCTGATTCAGATCACATGCTTCCCTTCAGAGTCCCCTAGCCTGCAAACAGGACCAGAAAATCCCTTACAAATTAAAGTGAGAGCTTTTAGTTTTAACACAATTTTCAATACACCACAGCTAAAATCTGAGGAGGCAAAGAAAGTCTAGCCAAAAATGGTGATGCCCTGACAGTACCCGGAAGTTATTTAAAGTTATTTAAATAACCCTGCACATTTGTATTGTAATATAACACATGATACTTATTTGAAGAAGTCTCTTCTTCAGCACAGTCAGGTTGGCTCTCCACCTGTGATTCAGGGATCTCCTGGGTCTTTGGTACTGTCTCTGCTTTACTTTTTAGTGAGTTGAAGAGATCCTCGGCGTCTTGGTCAATCTCCTTCTGCTAGGTATCCTGGTTCGTGTCCCCGGGGGCATCCTCAGTGAAGTCCACAACATGCCAGGGTTTGATGGTGGCCTTCCTTTCAAAAATACAGCACAACTCCTCATAGTGGATGCTGGTCATACAAGGTCTGCCAGAGGTCCTGTTATTGTCCCTAATATTTTCGTACCCTAGCAGAGCTCCTTTCCTATGTTGCAGCAGTGGACCGAGTTCCAGGAGCAGATGCCAGAGGCAGAGCAGTTTAATTATAATGGGAATGTGTCCACACCTACCTTATTGTGGGAAAACGTATCCCAAATGTTGGTAACTTGCTTCCAAAATTGATTAATTAAAGGAGGGTGAGACATCAGTTAATTTGAAAAAAAAACTTTTGTATGTGGAACCAAAACAGTTTATCCCTCCAAAAATCAAATTGATCTGAAACAACTGTCAAGTCTAGTCAAACCCTGACTGACAGTCAAGATACTGGTGTTGTCCACAGTGATTGAGACAGGAGATAGTGGGAAGGATTTTGTGGGGGGAGATTAAAGGCTTGTCTACACAGCTCTGCAGTTTGGACTACAGGGCTGCGAATTGCAGTGCACACCAGAGTCCTGCACTGTAACTGCCCTGTGTGGATGGTATTAACATGAACTAAAACTAAAGGTACCTAGTTTGTGTTAACATACTCCTGTTCGAAGAGGACTGTGTTATAGGGTGACCAGATGTCCCGATTTTATAGGGACAGTCCTGATATTTGGGGCTTTTTTTAATATGGGCTCCTATTACCCCCCACCCAGATTTTTCACACTTGTTATCTGGTCACCCTACTGTGTTAATGCGAACTAAGTATCTTTTAGTTTGGGCCAGCAGCTTCTACATGGGTGAGGGATAGCTCAGTGGTTTAAGCATTGGCTTGCTAAACTCAGGGATGTGAGCTCAATCCTTGAGGGAGCCACTTAAGGATCTGGGGCAAAATCAGTACTTGGTCCTGCTAGTGAAGGCAAGGGGCTGGACTTGATGACCTTTCAGGGTCCCTTCTGGTTCTAGGAGATAGGTATATCTCCATGTATTATTATTACATGGGGGAAATACACCACAACACTTTGGTGCACACTTCAGTTCACACCCCTGTAATCTGCACTGTGGCATGGTGTAAACATACCGGTAGGTTCAGTTCCCTGCCTCAGAGCTCTCTTTTATCCATGTTGAGTTTGAACTGATGGCTAGACATCCGTGAGGAGAGTCAGGCCATGTTTTTAGTTTGGACAAAAGGAGACAGCAGCTTCCCATAACAAAAGGGACAGGACAGTTTGTTTTTGTGTGGGATGGAAGTAAATTTGAGTCTAAAATGAAGAATGTCTCTTATAGTGATCCTTATAGAGGAGAGTTGAGACACAAGGCAGCATGGAAATGGAAATGTTAGAGTGAGAATAAGTAAAATTGAATCATATCTGCTTGCAGCCTGTCAAGGCTGGATCCCCACTTTGAACTTTAGGGTTCAAATGTAGG
>NW_020664374.1:26365926-26410133 GCF_002925995.2 Terrapene triunguis | reverse complement strand
TCTCTGTACACAGAGAGCTGTTACCCTTCCCTTCATAGTTATGACACAGCCATTAGAAAAATGTATCACAGTTTGCTGATGTGGAGACAGTAATTTGAGATATTTCTGAATATTTTTCTACTGGAATGTGTTGAATCTTGCAATTTACAAAGCTTACGGTTACTGCTCCTCCTCTATATGAAATGACGCCAATACTATGATTTGTAATCATTCCAGCTGAGTTACTGGTATTTACGCAACACAGGAACTTGAAAGATTACTGCCACACTTAAGTAACTCGATGAACTTTAAAAAGTTCACCTAAACTTTATTAAAGGGGCAGTATCAGTCTAGGTGTAACATTTAGGTTTTTGTAAATGTGCATATGCCTAATATTTTCTTTTGTAAAAGAAACAATATGTACAAGTCCAATTCCAATATTAATGTAATTATTGTAAATAATTTTGTTTTGAATTTCAATGAAAACATTTATTTTTTCCTATGTTTATTAGAGGTACATTAGTGCAATACAGCCTCCCTCCTTCCCCAACAAATCAAAAACAAAACAAAACACCCACCCAAACAAACCAAACAACCCCACCACTGAAGAAGAAAAAAATCACCAGGTAACTAAATTGTGAAAAGTGAATTAGATTTTTAAAAATTTGAAGTTAAAGTTGGGGAGTAGAGAGGAGAATAGGGAGGTGAAATTGAACTGTCTAGAGCAGGGGTTCCCAAACTTGGTGAACCGCGGCCACTGGGAGCTGTGAGTGGCCGTATCTGCGGACTCTCAGGTAAACAAAGCATCTTGCAGCCTGCCAGGGGTTTACCCTGAACAAGCCGCGAACCAAGTTGGGGAACCCCTGCTCTAGAGGTCTTCAGAGACCTGGAGTTGGAAAGCTGATGATGATATGTGTATTCACTCCTTAAAATCTGTATCAGGAAGTCAAACAGGAATGACAAAGGAGAATGTTCTAGGCAGAAAGTCTCCCATGAAGCAGAATTGTAGCTTTGTATTTCTTCTTCTATTGAAGTGCCTTGTTCAGTGTTAAAGAAGAATAATTCCTTTGGTGATTGGCATGATAACCATGGGTTATCAAGTGACATTACATCCAATCGTGGGCAACAATTTGACTTCTGCTTTTAGGGAGCATGGTTCAAACCCTACATATTTCCTCTGCTTATCACCTCCAGATGGATAGACAAACAGAATGGGTAAATCAGGTTTTAGTACAGTGATTTTCAACCTTTTTTTCATTTGCAGACCCCTAAAAAAATTCAAATGGAGGTGCGGACCCCTTTGGAAATCTTAGACATACTCTGCAGACCCTGGGGGTCCACGGATCACAGGTCGAAAACTACTGTTCTAGAACAATATCTCTGCTGCTTCATCAACTATCATCAAGATGACTGGCTCTGACTTTTGCTTTCACCAGTTTGCTTACAATAACTCTGATCACCGATCAATCTGCCACAATCCCTTCTATGTCAGTTATGGCTTCCACTCCTCATTTCATACATCTGTACTGCTGTTCTCCCATGTCCATGTGGCCTCTGATTTGATTCAACATGTCCACTGCAATCAAGAGGAATTAAAATCACACCTAAACTCTGCCAAGGAGGATTACAAACAATACGCTGACCATCAACAGGACCATCCTCCCATGGCCATCAGAGACAGGGTATGGCTCTCAACTCAACACTTGTATACCTCTTGACCCTCAAGGAAACTAGACGCCCGTTACCTAGGCCCCTATGGGATCATTCAACAGATTAACCTGGTGGGCCTTCAAGTCATCCCTGAACAAGAGCCTTTTTAAATCACATGTACTGATGAGTCATTCCTGTGCTAGGCTCCAGCCAGTCCACAAGCCAGGAGCTGGTCTGATGACCCTCAGGGCAGGTATATTAGCTTCATAGGAGAAACAAAAACAACAAGGAGTCATCCGAAGAAGTGAGGTTTTTACCCACGAAAGCTTATGCCCAAATAAATCTGTTAGTCTTTAAGGTGCCACCAGACTCCTTGTTGTTTTTGTAGATACAGACTAACACGGCTACCCCCTGATACAGGAGAAACAGCAGCTCAGTCTGCTGAGTGTCACTTCATGGCTTTGAACTCTCCCCTGCCTGATAGTGGTAACAGATCCACTAGCCTTAGCCAGCTCCACACTTGCTCTTGCTTCAGCCACGTTCCTAGTCTTGCTCCAGCTGTGCTTCAATCCTGCTGTGTGGACTCCTGATTCCAGCATCATTAGGCCCAACTGCCACAGATCCGGCCACTAGGCCCCACATCCTCATCACAGTTTCTGATAGTGGCTTATACATCTGCTCTGAGAGTCACCAGACTACCTCCTGGTTTGTGGTTTAGTTGGAGCCTAGCACAGGAATAACTATTCAGTGCATGTGGCTTAATCGGGCTCTAGTTCAGGGATGACTCATCACCTTATAGTTAGTGGGCTATAGATTGTTGTAATGAGCCATAAATCTGGTGTCTATTAAGTTCATGATTTTTAGTGTAAGCAGAGACTGAATGAGCTCTCCCCTGACATCTAGTGGTGAGCTGTTGAAAAGGACTTCAGGAGCTGATCTTGTTTGCATGGGCACACTCACCCTGCCTAGGTGGTCAGCATGATGGGATTGCTTGCCCAAATAGTCACTTTTGGCTGGCATGTTCAAAGACAGAAAGAATAAAGTGGGGAAACTCATTTAATTCTTCAGGGAAGGACTGTGTTCTGCATAATAGGAGGGGAAAGGGACATAGTCAGGCCACTGCAGAGTAGGTTTGACTGAGCCCTCAGGTAAGTAATTCTTCCATCCTTCCTTTCCCTGGTTTTCATCTTTATGTGCTTATGCAAATTATTTTTATATGGCTGATTAATTTTGTCTTTGTTATTACAGCAGGAAAAGGGACTTTGCCAGCATACTAAGCTCCCGCTGTAGCACAAATGGAAATTGCCAATACTCAGTTCCTCTGACCCCAGGCTTTCTTTCGACAAAGCCAGTTTCCCTGTTATTGGGGCAGGAGTAATAAAAGCGTTGTTATCCTTGTTGTGTGAATCCAGGGCAGCAGAACTGTGCTTGGCATTTCCCGATTGAGGGACTCACCCTCAACTAAATGACACTCACTAGATAGGGGACATGGGTTTCAAAGCCCAGTGAGTTGGGAGAGGGTGGGGAGAGGTACTTGTGCCAAGTGGTGTGGGCCTTGCCTAAGGCCCCAGACACCATTTGACCCTTCTTCTCTCCACTGTGTAATAACAGAGCTAATTTAGACTCAACTGAGAGTCTTGTTACATGCTGCAGAGCTGAAATCACTGATACTTAGGTCTAAGTATTAGACCTGCTTTGGGACAGTGTCTCTGATGCAAGAGACTTCCTAGTGTGCACCAGCAGTGAGGCTCCCCCACTAACAACTGAAATCACTGAGATCTGTATTAAGTGGGGGGCCCTGAAGACATCTTGACATGGCTGGTGGAGAGGCATGGCCAGCAGGGCGGCTGGCAGAGAGGCACAGCTGGTGGAGAGGTGTGAGCAGCCAGCAGGGCAGCTGGCGGAGAGTGCCAGAGCAGAGCCCCATAGAGAAGGGCGGCGAGTGAGTGCCCAAGCAGTGGAGCGAGTAAGGTGCCTCCTTACCCACCCACCCCCCAGCCAGGGTGGGAGGTGAACTCTGCAGATTCACCTCTGAACTCTGGGGCTGCACTGGCCCAGGACAGCAACTGTGAGTGGGGTGCAGAAAGGGACTTTTGGGTTGCTGGACTTAAAAACCTGAGAGGAAAAGGACACTGCCCAACTTACTTGGTGGTGGATCTTTTGCTCATGGTTTATGTTTATAAATCCTGTTTGCAGTGTTTTCCCTAAATTAATGCCGCGTTATTTCCCTCTTTTTATTAAATTTTTTTTTTGCTACACTCAGACTCTGTGCTTGCGAGAGGGGAAGTGTTGCCTCTTAGAGGCACCCAAGGGGAAGTGTGTAATTGTCCCAGGTCACTGGGTGGGGGCTCGAGCCAGTTTTGTGTGGTATTGTTGAAAAGGAACCCCTAAGATACTGAACCCCGCCCTTGTTACTGCCAACTCTGACTGGCAGAAGGGTTACATTAGTATCTAACCAAGTTATGGATTTAAGCTCTTAGACTCACCTTTTGAAGGTGTTGTGCAGGTTTCCTTTGAAGATGAGGACTGAGAGGTCAGATATGTAATGATTTGTGGTTGAATATTCTCCCACAGGTCATAGGGTGTTTTTGTCTTTTACCAATTTTCTCTGTGAGTTCATTGAATAATGTAGTAATTATCTTGTTTCACCCACATAGTTGTTATTGGGGCATTTAGTGCACTGGATGAGGTACATCATATGTTGTGCTAGGCAAGTGTAGGACCCATGGATCTTGAAAGGGGTGTTGTGATGGGTATTGATCATTATAGCAGTGGAGATATGTCTGCAGGTTTTGCATTCGTTGTTCTGGCAGACTCTGGTACTGCTTAGAGTTGGTGAGTCCTGGTCTGTGCGGAGTTTGCTTCTGATGATGAACTTAGCGAGTTAGGGGGCGCTGTTTGAAAGCCAGAAGAAGAGGTTCAGGAATGATTTATTTCAGGATGTGGTTTCCATCAAGTATGGGTTGTAACTGTTTAAGGATACCCTGAACGGGTTCCAGTGGGAGGTGGTGGGTTACAACTCAGGTTGTCAGAAGGGGCTTTTTTTTTCTGTATTGAAGCAGGTTCTCTCGGGGTATTTGGGTAGCCCCCATTCCATGATGTGATCTACAATCTGGTGGAGTGTCCTTGTTTGGTGAAGGCAGTTTTAAGTGTGTTAAGGTGTGTATGCTGGACTTTCTCCTTGGAGCATATTCAGTGGTACATGAGTGCCTGGCTGTAGATAACAATTTTTTTGGTGTGTTCAGGGTGGTTACTGGATCTGTGAAAATAAGTGTGTGATCCACAGGTATCTTGTATATAGTTGTCTGTAGGACTCCATTGCTGAAACTGATAGTGGTGTGCATGAAGTTGGTAGTCGTGTGGGGATGTTGTAAAGAGAGCTTAATATTGATCCATGTCAGATATATCATTGGTTCCATTGTGCATTTGTCCAGAAATTCTTCCTGTATGTGGCCCATGAAGAGGTTAGCATATTGGGGAGCCATCCTAATACCCATGGCTGTTTCCATAGTTTGGACAATATGTTTGAATGTAAAGTTGTTATGGGTGAGTTTGGCAACATGTTTGTGTGGATATCTGAGTGTTGTCCATTGTCTTGTAGATATTTGAGGCAGGCAGTGAGGCGACCATTGTGAGGGATGTTGGTGTAGCGGGAGGTGGCATCCATACTGACAAGAATGTTGTTCTGAGGAAGACTGTTGTGTCCTGGAGAAAACTATCCCTTTGTGTGGTAAATGGCTTGAAGATGGTTTCTATGAGTCCTGATACTCCTTCAGTAGGAGTGCTGTGGCCGGATATGATGGCTCTGTCTGGGGTTCCCTTGTCTGTGTATCTTGGGAAGCGTGTAGCACATCTCTGGGGTGGGTTCGTGGGGGGATGAGGTTGTAGAGTTTCTCATGGAGTTATTTGGGAAATTTGATGGTATTCTTAAATTCCTGGGTGAACTGAAGTGTGGGGTCTTCTCTGAGTTGGAGTCAGAGTGTCGGCCTCATTGATGTGGTCATAACGGTTGAGGATGACAATGGTGCCTCTTTTGTATGCTGATGTGATCATTATCTGGTGGATGGATTTCAGGGACTGGAAAGATTGTGGGGGATGTGATGTTTGTCAAGTATTTAACAGTCAATTATTTTCCTGAAACAATAATGTAATGATCAAGTGTGTGGTTTTGTCCGCTTTGTAGGTATCCAGTCAGATGATTCTTTTTTCTTATGAGTGTCAGTGGTGACATAGCAGTTATGGGTGGTGTTGGCTTTGTTGTGAAATAATTCTTTGAGATGAAGTCAGTGACTCAAAAGAATTCTTTCACAAGAAAAATTACAAAGTTGACTGTGAAAGCAAATATTAAGAGCCATCTAAACCAATTTCTAGTGAGTTCTGAGTAGGAGGATGGTACATATTGGTATCAATGACACAGGGAGTAGAGACTGACAAAATTTTTCAGACGAATGCTTTATTTGCCAAAAATGCAGTTTCAGGTTGACATAAATTCATTGAATAGCCTCAGACAAAATTTTTGTTTCAAGCTACAGTCACAAGGGGAATTAAACACACATGCACAAAATCCAGTGGGTAAAGAACCATAATCTAGTAGAAGAGGAGCAGATTGTTTTCATCTCAGCAAAATGGAGGAATTCATCTAATTAAATCCTGCTCTTCCTAACTGATTCTTCTCTCTTGACCCAAGTAAAGGGCAAAATGTGACTGCACCAGGGTTGTCCTAGCATGTGACAGTGTAAATTAAGGCATAGATGTCAGCTGTCAACACATCTTTCCATGCTGGCTCTTAATGCTAGTGAGAGTCCAGCGACTTGAATCCAGATATTCAACATTCCACACAGATCTGTTCCGATTTTGTATTGCCCATATTCCAACTCAGTGTGCATATTATTCCAAGACAGGTGCACATCATAAGCACTGATCTATACCCACTTTCTGGGTCATTGGTCACATGCCCTCCTGTGCCCTGCTGAGAGCATGAATAATGTGTGTCGGAGTGCACTTGTTGGCACGCAGGTTCTGTTAGGGTCAGGCGGCACCTACAAATAGATCATGCTCCGAATGCTAAGGCCCCTCCTTAAAATGACCATTTATAGTTCCTGTCATAAAGAATATGCAGGAGCTTCTCTGTGGATGTTGGGGAAGTCAAGATTAGAGTGGAAAACTTCCACTCCATGCTTCCTGTGCTGGGTTTTTTCTATGTGCAGCACCCTGCCAGCATTTGGCCAGAAGTGTTGAATCATGAAGCTGCAATTGTGGTGTTGAAATTTATAGCTGTGTTGTAGTATGTGGACATTTTACTTTTGAACTGGTATTAAAGAATTGTTTGCCTCTTGCCTCAGGATGACCTTTTACACAAAGGCGCTGTCACACATTGGTCAGTCTTTGCATTATTCTTGTGGCCAAAAGCAAATCTTAGATTAAATTAATTTAAATTTAAGAAGTAGACTATGTTGGACTATGCTTCTTTGCTTAATTCAATAAACCCTTGTATGTAAAGTAATTAACAGTCATATAACTAAAGAAAAAAAGGAAAATCAGGCAAAAATAATATATTAAAAGAATCTAATAGTTGGAAAATCAACATTTCTGGAAAACTAGAATAAATAATCACTGGAGAAATAAATACTTATGAGCATGGTCTTGGGGATTCTCTGCCTCACAACTCATAGCTATAAGACATTTTATCCTCTGGTTTGCGTGCCAAAAAATTGTTGCCATTTACTATAAAATCTATTTCCAAATTTTATGTACAAGCTAAAACCTGTTATGCTGCCAAACCAGCTCATAGTACTATAATGGTCCTAGGCAGAACCTCAAACTATCTGCAAAATCAAAGAAGGGTGTGTGCTGTCTTTGGAAATGTGAGAGGAGTCAGGGCAAAACCAAAACTTCTTCAAGCCCTGTAAATCAAAGTTACTACAGAAAACTGCAACATCTGTAAAGTTGTAGGGAACCTTTTAAGAGGTAGGGGAGGCAACATTCCTGTGTCTTATGTATAATGAGAGGGGCTTTGGGCCTTCATATCATCTGAGATTATTATATGTTCATTGTGAAGAAGATATTTCTCTTCCTGCAAGCTTTTCTTCATGGTTTTAGGGCCCTCACATTTGCTTCTTTATGGGAAGAACCTGCATGGGGAGGAGGGGGAGCTCTCAGGTTTGACTTGTGGATTTTCCTATATGTTGTCCCATATGGATGTGGAGTTTGTGTGTTCCATGGAAGAAGCTGGGTGTTCAACCCCCTGAACTCTCATATCTCAGGGGGGTTGCAGGAAGCAGAGAGCATCTTTGTGGATGTCCTTTGCCCCTGTATTGCTGCATGATCCCTGGCAAGTAGGGCTTCTGCAGGAATAGTGCTACCGGACACTCCACTTCACTCCCCACAACGTCCCCAGAAGAAGGTTCCACAGCACAGAGGGACAGCAGCACAAATGAATATAGTTTCAAGTTGTGAAAATTTCCACTGCTTTTCCTCTTTAGGTTTGGGGGCAGAAACCCATTCCCACTCCACTCCCTCCAAACTCCACACAGTTGGGACACTGCAGAGCTACTGTAGAAGCACAACCCAGAGCTTGCGGGTAGCTCTGGAAAATGTAAGTTACCTGTCAGTTATTACGCATGGGGTTTGTACATTTGAATATTCTACTTTAGAACTGTACTTGTGCAGTCTCAGCATTCATGGCAGATCTGTTAGCTTTGAAAGGAAGACCAACGGCTTAAGAAAAAAATACAAACCAAGGAGGAAGGATGGTCTTGTGACTGAGGCACAGGATTTTGAGTCAAGAGGGATGGTTCAGTTCTGTCCAGTGTGATCTTAGGCACTTAAACTCTCAGTGCCTCAACTTCATCTGGAAAATGGGGATAATCAGACATTCTTCATAGCAGAGGTAGTCAATTATTTTTTGGCAAGGTCCAAATTTCTTGGGCAAGGTCTAGTCAAGGTCCAGATTCCAGAGAAAATAAAAATAAAAATTAATAATGGTAATAATAAGTAAATAAAAAGATTTGAGGGTCTGTTCTAAAGCATCTGGCGGTCCAGATTTGGCCCCCAATCCACCTATTGACTATCCTGCCTCATAGTGTTGTTGTGAGGCTAGATTACTTTACGTTGGTAAAGAGAATCAGGATACATGGATGGAAAGAGCTAAAAAAGTGCAAGGGAAACATACTGTAAAATTCTTAACGTAAATTCAGTAATGCAGTGCAAATAGACACATAGGTCCAAGTGCTCTGACAGTAATGAAATTCAATGAGAACGGAGCCTTTAACTCCCTCTAAATTCACCACTCATTAGTGTTCAAAGACAGAAAGAATAAAGTGGGGAAACACATTTACTTCTTCAGGGAAGGACTGTGTTCTGCATAATAGGAGGGGAAAGAGACATAGTCAGGTCACTGCAGAGTAGGTTTGACTGAGCCCTCAGATAAGTAATTCTTCCTTCCTACCTTTCCCTGGTTTTCATCTTTATGTGCTTATGCAAATTATCTTCATATGGCTGATTCATTTTATCATTGTTATTACAGCAGGAAAAGGGACTTTGCCATCATACTAAGCTCCTGCTGTAGCACAAATGGAAATTGCCAATACTCAGTTCCTCTGACCCCAGGCTTTCTTTGGACAAAGCCATTTAGAGAGCTTGGTGTTTACTATCCATTTCTTTAGGCAGACAACCATATTTCTTTCCCTTCTTAGAAGCTCTACCATCTGTTCTTTGTTCTATGCTAGTAAGTGTGTGGAGGTTTTTTTTAAATGAATGTCTGGTAAAAGGTGGATGGTGGCATTTAATAGAGGAAAGGAAAAGTAAGGCTCAAGCAAAGAATAGCTGGAATATGTACTAGCATCTCTCATTCATATGTTGTCCTCTTTTGCTACTGCTAAGGGAAATCAAGCAAAAAGGATTTATTTACTGAAATAAAATTCCACTTTAATTGCCGTATTATCAGTCAGTGAACTGATAAAGAAGTGTATTTCTTCATAGCAAATATCTGAGTTATATTCTGTAAGTCATTTACCATAAAACCTATGATAAGTGAACAGTAACTGGATGAAATGCTATGCTTTTAAAATCAACATGGAGAAACTTTTTTTTAGAAATGTATAAAAACACCAATGCTCTTCTGCTGAGCTGTTTTTTCTGTTTTCTTTTTTTTCCCCATCCACACTGATGAAAGTTTTTCTCTGTATTGTGCTGCAGAAGTTTTAAAACGAACTGCAATGTTTCTTGCAACAAGGCTTAGGCTTACCTAAAAGTACCATTGGGTTTCCCTGCATCTGCCCACAGTCACCAATTGGTGTAATAATATCTACTGCATCTTATCACAAAGTTGGCAAAACATTTTGATCAACAAACCTTCAGATAATAATTATTTCAACCTGACCTGACCTGTACTGTCCTGGAAGGCTATTTCATGCCTTCACTGGTCAATTAGTGGTCACTGCAGATATCCATTTAAGAGACTGTTTCTGCTAGCACTTTCCTTGGTAAGCTGTACTTCATTTATTGCAGGGGATTCTGGGTCTTTTCTTTCATCATACAGGGTATGACCTCTGCTTCCTCATGGGGAGAAATGAAGAGAATTATACAAACAAACAATAGTTTGGTTAGTTCAGAAGCATTTGACTGTTGTAAGAGACAGTTTGTAGGATCCTGGAAGAAAAAAGCTTATCATATTAAAGAGAAGTGTTAGGTGAGACTGAGCCTTCTGCTAGTTTTCCAGAAGCCATGTTTTGTTTTCTATCTTACTGCTTTAGTCAACTGAATTCAGCCTATTCACATTCCAAAAGCACACGAGAAGAGTACAGTTTTCCATGGGCTCTGTTCCTTGCACTGTCTTCCAGTTTAACTCCACAGAAGCAAGGCAGAGAGAGTTTGTACAGTGCATCATTTCACATACATTGTTTTATAATAGAGAGGTGGATATTGCCAAAAATGATGTGCAAGTAAAACTGATAGATTGTGATTAATAGCAACATTAAAAAAAGGATGAATTATTGTAAACACCAGCAGCTGTCTGCTCTCTGTAAACTCTGGCTCAGGTCAGAACTGAAAATGAGTTTGGTGATTTTCATCCTAAACTGTAGCTAAAATGTGTGCATAAATAAATAAATGTTTAAAAAAATCTTGGACTGAAGTAGTAGGGATTGACACATCAGGAACAAGAAGCATTAGCAGAGCTGTGTGAAAACCCCGAGGCTATCACTCTGTCTCAAGCAAATTTTATTAATCCTTCGCTGGTCTGAGCTCCAAATTCACATACAACTAATACAAATTAAATAAAGCAGAATAAATGAGTACGATTTCAGGATAGAACAGTCACATGTCTACAGTGGGCTCCAAAAGTGAAATGGAGTTCAACATTGCAGGGTAGGTTATTTTATAACATCTGACAGCATCATTTATAGAAATATATTCATTTATAAAAATGTTTCAAAAGACATTACCAACATTCTCTCCCAAGCCTCTGCTGTTCTGCTACAGGGTGGCAATGGTGTTGCTGATCCTGCAGTATGATATCTTATCTTCACACAAGGTTTTGGAAATTTAGAACTGCCCACTATTTTAGAGTCTATTGATCTATCTTAGTTACTTATGTGACCCCCATAGTATCTGAATGCCTCACAATCTTTAATGTATAATCCCTGTGAGGTAAGGAAATGCTAATATCCCCATTTTACAGATAGGAAATCAAGACACTGAGAGACTAAGGCCCAGATCCTCAAAAGTATTTAGGCACCTCATTCCCACTGACTTCTGAGGATCTGGGCCTGAGTGACTTGCCCAAGGTCACACACAGTCTGTGGTGATGGAGCAGGGAATTGAACCAAGCTCTCTCAAGTCCAAGGCTAGTACTCAAACCGCTGGACAATGCTGCAGTGCACTGAGCCCCCTCAACTCCTGTTGATATTAAAGGGAGATGACATGCACAACCACCCAGGAATGAATCTTTATAGTGGGTCACTATTTGTAGGATTACAGTCTCATGTCCTTAAACTTCTCCTGCTGACCTAAATCCCATTCCCTGAGAAATGTTTGACAATACTTCTATTGACCCCAGTTGGAGCAGGACTGAACCATCTAATAGTATACTATATATCCATCAAGAGTACAAACAATCTAGCAATCTCTGCTCTTTGAGTAGTTTCAAATGTTTCCTTTTACACATTACATAGTGGAGCTACCAGTCTAAGGCTATGTCTACACTAGGGACCTTACAGCTGCAACTGTGCTGCTGTGAGGTCTCCTGTGTAGCCATTCTAAGGCTAGGTCCACACTACCCGCCTGATTCGGCGGGTAGAGATCGATCTTCTGGGATCGATTTATCGCGTCTCATCTGGACGCGATAAATCGATCCCAGAAGCCCTCCCCCGTCGACTGCGGAACTCCTGCTCGCCAAGAGGAGGAAGCGCTGTCGACGGGGGAGCTTGCCTGCGCCGCGTGGACCCGCAGTAAGTAAACTTAGTTCGATCTAGGAAACGTCGACTTCAGCTATGCTATTCTCGTAGCTGAAGTTGCGTTTCCTAGATCGATCCCCCGCCCCAGTGTGGACCAAGCCTAAGTCGGCAGGAGAGAACTCTCTCATTGGCATCGTTAAACCACCCCCAATGAGCGGCAGTAGCTATGTTGGCAGGAAATGCTCTTCTGCCGACATAGCACTGTTCACACCAGCACTTTTGTCGGTGTCACTTGGGGGGTGGGGGGGGGGGAGAGTGTTTTTTTCACATCCCTGACCGACAAAAGTTTTGCTGACTAAAGTGCTAGTGTAGACAAAGCCTAAAGAATGGGTATAGCCTGTGTAAGTCATTTAAATTTAGAAGCTAGAGTTCTATTAGTTGATTACATCCATGTCATTTAATAACATTCTAATGACTACGAAAGACTCGTTTGCCTGTATATTCCCTTTTTTGGGGTAATTAATATTTCATGATGTTGGAGTCAGCTAAAATCCTAGGGTCACGTAATCAGATGGTGTAAGTCAGTATAGCTCCAGTGAACCTAATGGAACTACACTGATTTACACCAGCTAAAGAGCTGGCTCCTAGATTTTATTGCAAATCAAGGAAAATTACCTATGCAATGACATGACTCCTACAGAAGAGTTCATACCTGGCTGTTCATTCGGCACACACAGGTTATATTTATGATGAGATAACACCAGTATAAAAGCCATTTAATTGCAACCCTTCCCTGCTTCTATGTCGGTATTTCCATCATGCTTCATGAGGCAAGAAGTCAGCTTCAGCCCATAATGAACATGGGCCATGTCTTTGAGATTTGATTTCATGTGCTGTATACCCAGTTCTGTTATTTCTCCTATACACAATAGCTGCTGGGCTGTTATCCAGCTAGTAACACAAGCTATTAGTGCCTGGAGTCTTAGTTCACCACTACTTGAATATTCAAGAATATTTATAGGCCAGCTCCTGCTCCCGTTGAAGTCAATGGGAGTTTTTTCATTGAGTTTACAAAGAACAAGCGTGGGACCTCTGCCTTAATTTATGCCCAGTCTATGTGCTGTTTGGTGTTTGTGTTGGATTGAAATTTGCGTGTTCTTTTGTTTTGCCATGTTTATTGTAGAATTAGCCTTGATTACAGAATTACTACAGCAAATAATACTTCGCTTGAGGAGCTTCATTCATTATCTCTGTATGTTTGTTGTGTTTATTTTTTAATAGAATAGTGAATAAATTAAAAAACAAAGAATATCCGTTATGGACTTCTCTCCACCTAATCCCCATAAGAGCAATGACAGAGAACCAGGAGACTGCTGTACATGAATTGTCAACAGGAACAGACACAGAAATGTGAACTATTTGATACAATGCTTTGATTTAATGAAAACTATAAACAATATTTGAAGGCACAATCTGCAGTTAAATAGAGGATGCTGCTAATAAGTACCAAAATTACTCAGAAATTATATCGTGGCATAGTCAAGAGAGTTCAGGCATTATATACACAAAACAGTGTACAATGATAATTCATTTGTACGGGTTTAGTATTCCTTCTTTTCGTTACCTACTTTACAACATACTTTGATCCCAATCCTTATTTAGGGTCCCACCCTGGAAGATGTTGAACACTCTTAAGTCTATGAGAAATGAGGCTATGCCGCACCCATCAGAGGGCCAAGCCATTAGTCCATTCTCATGCACTGATTACACTGGTGTTTATGGGAGTCTTGCCTAAATAAAGGACTGAATAACAACTGTCTGAGGACTTCACAGGATTTGGCCCTTTGTGATTAAAAGCTTTATTGATTCTGTAATACGAGACAAACAAAAAACACACTGATGCAGTTAAAAAAAAGAGCTTGTTTTTGCATTGGAGTAGTACAAGAACACAGTGAAAATAGTAAAAAGACAACTAATTACCATGAGTAAATAATCCTCCAGATTATTGGAATGTATGTAGGGTTTATTTAACCAAATGTGTGTAACTTCCATTAATGCTAGTAGGAGTTTAACCATATGTCTGAATCAATGGGCTAATACAACCCCAATTGATGAGCTGCTAGAAGACCACAGTACAAACTCTGAAATTGAAGAAGGAAACTTGGTCAGATGGCACACAGAATCATACATGTATTGGAAGCGGGCCCAGATAAACTGACCAAACCCCAAATTACTATAGACCATAATATTTGTGAAACAAGCAGAATTATATGCTATCATACTTAGGCAATTACATCTATATTAGGGCTTTGTATAAAGACAAATATTCAGTTTTGTTTCAAATCTGGGGGCTAACTTTTGAATTGTTTCTGAAAATTCTGATCTCATTCTCTTCGAGCACCTCAACATCCAGGGTCAAGACACTACACCCAGATCACTGGAAAGCTACTCTCAGAGTGGGTGACCTTTTTGTAGTGAGCCAGGCACGCTTTTCCTTAAACTTATGTACACGAATGGCACCAAAACATTTATTCCAGGATGAATTGCTGCTATTTTTCCATTTGCTTATCTTTTCTTTGTAGATTTTGATAATAATAGCAAGATCCCTGTAATCAAAAAGGAGCTTTGTGCTGCAGTTATGTCATGCTCACTCTATATGTATGTGCTGAAGGATTTATTTTGATGAATTTGATGATTAAGGCATAGGTAGGGTGACCAGGTGTTCAGTTTTCGATCGGAACACTGGGTCGAAAAGAGATCCTGGCGGCTCCTGTCAGTATCGCTGACTGGGCCGTTGACTGTCTGGTTGGCGGCGCTGCGCAGCGGGGCTGGCAGGCTCCCTGCTAGCCTCCGCACCGCGTGGCTCCTAGGAAGCAGGCGGCATGTCCCCCCTCCAGCTCCTACGCGTAGGGGCAGCCAGGGGGCTACCCCCACCCCAAGCGGAACCACGGCCAATGGGAGCTGTGGGGGCGGCACCTGAGGAGGGGCAGCGCACAGAGCTGCCTGGCCATGCCTCCGCGTAGGAGCCCAGAGTCCAGAGCCTGAACCCCTGACCCCTCCCCTCCCAGGCCCCAACTCCCAGCCCTGATCCCCCTCCCATCCTCTGAATCCCTCGATCCCAGCCCGGAGCACCCTCCTACACCCCAAATCCCTCATCCCTGGCCCTACATCACAGCCCGCAACCCCAGCTGGAGCCCTCAGCTCCACCACATGCCAACCCCTTGCCCCAGCCTGGAGCCCCCTCCTGCACCCTGAATCTCTCATTTCTGGCCCCACCCTTGAACCAGCACCCCCACTCCAGAGCCTGCACCTCCTCCCACACCTGAACCCTCTGCCTCAGTCCAGAGCCCCCTCTCATACTCCAAACCCGTTGGCTCCACCCCCCCATCCCAGAGCCCCCTCCTGCACCCCAAACCCCTCATCCCTGGCCCCACCCCAGAGCCTGCACCCCCAGCCAGAGCCCTCACCCCCTCCTGCATCCCAGCCCTCTGAGCCAGCCCAGTGAAAATGAGCGAGTGAGTGGAGAGGATGGAGTGGGCAGGACCTTGGAGAAGGGGTGGGGCATGGGTGGGGCCTGGGGGGGGCAGGGCAGGGGGCGGGGCAAGGGTGTTCAGTTTTGTGCAAGTAGAAAGTTGACAACCCTAGGCATAAATGATGCATGGTGGGAGGGCATGTGGGGTCAAGCGCCCCTCCAGATTTCTGCTTGGCCTGCCGGAGAGGAGGGAGAGGGGCTCTGTCCTTCTCCCACTGCGCCTGCCCCCTAGCATGCTCAGCCCCTGTCCCCTAGCAGCCGGGCTCTAGCAGGGAGCAGAAGGGGCAGAACCAGCCACTTCTCACGCCGGCTGCTCTGGGTCGTTGCTCTGTGCAGTGCAGCAGCTGCCTAAGAGAGAGCCTGACTGGGGCGGCGGCCTGCCTCGCCCCCTCAGCTCCCTGTCTGGGGCCAGCTGCTAGGTCAGGGGCCGAGCAAGCCGGAAACGTGATGGAGGGGAAAGGAGGGGCTCCAGCTCACTTGGCCCCTGTCCCCAGCAGCCAGCCTGGGCAGGAAAGTGAGAGGGGGTGGGGCGGGCGACTGCCCCTGCCCCTGTCAGGATCTCTCGCAGGCAGCCACCGTGCTGTGCAGAGCAGCAACCTGGAGCTGCCAGCTTCAGCTGTGTAAGCAGTGGCTCCGTTCCGCTCCCTGCCTGGGCCTGGCTGCTAGGGAGAACAGCCAAACATGCCGGTGCGGGGGAGGTGGTGGGGGGAAGAGAGGAGACGCAGCGAGAGAAGGACAGAGCTCCTCTTCACCCCACAGGTAATTCTGATGGGGCAGGGATTGTGTGGCAGCCCTGAGCTGGGGACAGGGCGGGGTGTTGCTGGGCAGAGGAGAATGTGGGATGGTCAGGTGTCCTCTCCTTTAGATTACACCCTCCCCCCCCAGTATCAAGAGCCACGAGTCATCTATGGCTATTGGGTTTAAAAAAATGTCTCACCAGATATCGGAAAGCTAACTGCTCAGCTATACCAGCCACAGGGCCAAATGAGCAGCAACTAAATGTACAGCTGCAAAGGACACTAGGTAAGGATGGAGATTTTATATACTGATTGTTATGGATACCATGTGGTATCAGCATGAGGCTCAACAGTTCTCAGGTCCCTGGAGTAGCCGTAAGATGGCGATAAAAACATTTAGATCTCCTTCATGGAATGGACAACCTGGAATGTCTTCACATCCCCCTTGGCCGTTAATCCCCTGAAGTTGCAGACTTGGCAGCCTGGCTCAACCAGCCCTGGAAAGAAGTAATATCTTTTGATCCCCAATAGGAATAACCGTGAAAGGGCTGTTTCTTCTGGGCTATAGGTGAAGCAATTTCTGGACTCCCAAGTGGCTTCATAACAGACACTTTTGACAAAGGACAAACAGAGTGTCACTGGTTGGGTATTCACCTCCCCTGTTCTGCACTACAAACATGCCTACTTTTTCTCATCACAGAATGAAGTAGACTGTGGCCTTCACCACGTAATACAACAAGGGTGTGCAACCTTTTAAGCCTGATGGTCAAACATCTTACCTCAAAAAGGCCAAAATTAATACTCACAAGCAGATTATCTGGCCTCTTCTGCTCCCATTGTGCTCTGCTGTGGGTACCATAGCCAGATTGCACAAGTTAGAGCAGTCCACAGGGCGCTCTAACCTGTGCCAGGTCTGCGGGAGAGAATCAGGGGGCTATAACTGATGGATGGTTCTCAGCTTCTCCTCTTCTCTCTCCTGGATGGCTGTATGCAGGAGGAGAACCATCCTTCACTAGATAGTCTCCATTGTTCAGGCAGAGACAGTCAAGTCAGCTCTCCCTGCGGATCCCACAGCCTGGCAGGGAAACAGGCAACAGAGCAGCCAGAGCTACTCTTCCCTCCCTCCCTTTAGATGCAGTGGGCAGCCAGCAGAGGAACAACTATTGAAAGTCAGGAGGTGGGGGGCGTAAGCCTGCCTGTGTCTGAAGGCCCCTCCCCCAGCCTAAGGAGGAGCTACTGGACCAGGGGTTCAAATAATTATGGGGAACAACCAATCTACAAAGGAGCAGCTGTAGCAGCAAAGGGAAAGCAGCTGCTCATGAGCACCCAGCTCACACTACAGCTGCCCCTGGGGCTGTAGAGCATATGATGGGAGGCACCTAGGGAGACAGCTGGTGCCCCACCTCCTTTCCATGGTGACAGGGGTGATTCAGCCATTTTAGTTTAAAAACCACAGGGCACAGTTGAGGGGGCCATATCTCCAATTCATATTCAAATACAAATTTTCTTCTCAAACACAGTTGCCCTTGAGGGCCATAGTTTTGAGCTTCCAGAGCCACATGATGGACACCATTGTAGTACAGCATGTGGAATTAGCCCTTTCTCCGCTCAATAGCTCACATGCTCAGCATAAGTGCTAGGCAATTGTCCTGTTTCAGGGCAGCAAGCAGCCCTGCGTATCCTGGAGGAGGACTGAATCCTGCATGGAAAGAACACAGTTAACTTCATGTCTACTGTGTCCTCACACAGGGGAATTATTACTAACAAAAATTGCTGAAACCATTGCAACATGTCTTTCATTTTGCTCTGATTGAAATGGCATAGGACATCGTGCAATATATCACATACGGGGTGAGTTTGAGCCATACTTGTAATAGTAGGTATAAAGCAGAAGGCAAAGTGCTCTCCTGGTGTCAGGTGCTCCTTATCTTACCATGGTATTTGGGTGTGAATAATTACATTGCAAACATTTTTGTATTACTTTTACTTTGATACACAATAGCATTCAAAGTGCGTAGAGTCAACAAGTTCCTGAGTGCTCAATAAGTCTTCCTAAAATGGCTGCTCAGTTTGGAGCTGAAACCAATTTACATTCTCAGTCCTTGTAAATCATTATCCAGACTTCATCCAGGTATGAAATTATGCAACAAAAACATACTGAACTGGTGCAGATACTAAAACACCTTTAATTGCTAGTGATTTCTAAGGTTCCTTCCTAAAGCAAACTATTTGCCAACTCATTAAAGGTGCCAACCATTTCTGGAATCTAGAGATGCATCTGGCCCTGAAACCAAGCATTAAGCAGCACTTAAAGCAAAAAAGTGTCCTCTGGTGTCCGTTCCTTGTCATGGCAGGACAACAATCCCCAGAGTCTGTGTTGGTGGGGGCTTTTTGCTCCAAGCAGGTTCAACCATGCTGGATTGGTCTGTGGGGGAGGGGTCAGACAAAACAGACACCCTGGTCCTCCAGCTTGTGGGTTAGGCACAGGGCTAACAACTCTGTCCCATAAAAAACAAAATATGTTAGGGAAACAGAGGCGGAGAAATCAACCATTACTGTGTGTGATGGCCTTCAGGAGTCAATGACCTGTATGACTGCCAGTGATGAAAGCCAAAAGGAAGCCACTGGCATGAAGACTGAAGTGCTCAACACCAAGACAAAAACCAAACTTGTTTTTTTGAATGTACGGACAATGTATGAAACAGGGAAGGTAACTCAGGTCACAGCAGAGATGAGACGCTACAGCTTACACATTCTGGGTGTCAGTGAGAGCAGATGGACGGGATCAGGAAGATTAACAATAGCCTCGGGAGAAACTTTGCTGTATTCTGGATGGGATGATGGACAACACCATGAGGGTGTTGCTATCCTTTTGAAGAAGGGAATGGAGACAGACTGAAAGGGAAACGCAATAATATTACTCTGATTCAGTGCTCTGACAAATGACAGTGATGAAAAGCAAAGGACAAATTCTATCTCACATTACAGGTGGAGTTAGAGAGAGAGTACTATGCCATGACCTAGCTATTGTCATGGGAGACCTGAATGCCAAGTTCGGTAAGGACAACACAAACAATGACAGAGCAGTGGGTATGGCACCATGAATGAAAACGGAGAGAGGCTTGTTGATTTCTGTAATATGAATGATCTAGTCATCGGCAGAACCGTATTCCAACATGGTGAAATCCACAAGCTGACATGGTGTTCTCCAAATGGCAAAGATAAGAACCAGATTGACTATATGATGATCAATGGCAACTGAAATTACTTAACCTACTTCCTTCTTCTAAAGTTGGCTTTGCTGTAATGTCTGATCTGACCTAATGTTTATTGAACTCACTTGCCTTAAACACCACTCTGAAGTTCTTTAATTTGTTTCCCTCCCATCCCTCACATGATCGAGTCCACAGAGATAATGCTTTCCTTACCTATAGAATAATAATATGCGACACGTGGGTAATACCTTTACTCTAAGGATCTCCAAGCAATTTATAAACATTGATTAATTTAATTTCAAAAACCTCTAGCAGGAGTGTTTTGTTTTTATGGATGGGGAAGCTGATTCATATAGTGGTTAAATGACTCACCCAAAGTCACACAGGAAGCCTGGGACAGAGCTGAGAATCCAACTCAGACCTTGCTTTAACCACAGAACTGTCCTCTCTTTATTCCCCAGCCAGCTGTTCCTCTGCCTTCGCTCTTGTATTTATTTTATTACTTTTATCTAATCTGATAATTATACATAATGTATTTTATTATTGTGCTTACACAACTTTTTATTATGCTGCATTGGTAATACAGCACATGTTCATGGAGAAATACTTTCTCTCCTTTGCATATAGATAATGTGATGATGCTTAACTTTTCCCTAATACTTTTTCGTCTTTAACCATTTGTGGCCTTGATCTTCTGGATCTTGCAATCTCATTTCTCTGCATGGATTTTTGGAAGTTTCCATTGCAGCTACATTAGAATATACACTAAGCACTTGACACTCCTCCACTTCCCTCCCATCACTCAGTACAAAAAAGCAGGCATATAAATATTCTATCCTCAAAGATTTTCAAGGCCTTCCTGTCTATTCCAGAATCTAGTGCACATTCTGTCCCTTCATTTTTTGAGATGTTCAACTGACTGGCACTCTCTTCCATCTTCCTGGCCGTATCATCTCATATTTTCTATTCTATCCCTAGAAATTTTAATTTTCATACTGCTTGTATCCCTATCTCTCCTCCTTTTTCCATGCTGATCCCTCCACCTAAAACAGCCTCTCTGTGCTTATTTGGATACCTGACTCTTTGAATTCTCTCTTTTCTTCTAGGTCTATGACACTCTTTCAACAAAATCCTACTTCCTGAGCCTTCCATTTTACCCATATTTCACCAGCCTTCCAGAAATTTGTTCATGATAACCTCTCCCCCCTCACATCCATGAATGTCACTTCTATTGCATAATGTAATCTACCTAATTTATATACTTGTAGTTTGAACTGATCCTGTTCATTGTGGCTGTCTCACCTCCTAATGTTTATTTCCTCTCCCTTGGAGTCTGAAACATGGAAGTCAGTTCTAGAGAGCTGCTTTTACCAAAAGAACCCACATTTAACAACACTGCAAGCAATGCCTATGAGTGCCCTTCTGGGTACTAGTTGGCCATGTGGGAAAAACATTGACAGTACTGTCTTAATTACTAAGCAGTTCTACCACACTTGCTATTGCTGCTTTGAAATTTCCTGTATGGTGAGTCATACTCATTTCAGGAGTAACCCTACCACAGAGACTGCCTGAATTCAGACACTAATTTCACTGGAGTTTCACCAGGGATTAGTTTGGCCCTGTCTGAATGTTTATTTTCTTGATAGCCGAAAGAAATAAGAGTAGCCAGGGCAGAGGAAGAGAAGCGGAAAAGAGAGCAAAACAAATAAACCCCCCCAATAAGATACAGTATTTGGAAAACATGTTATTTTAGTTAAGTTGCATGCAATTAAAGTATCACTAGATGGCTCCAAATAGCTAGTTTACACATCTTTCAGTACAGCTGAAATAACCAGCCCTTATGCCACAGCAGTCCTGCCTGAATTTCTCCAAATCTTATTTGGTATTTAACACACATTGTTTTAAAAATCCTGAAATGTATATACTTCATTATATTGAACTGAGGATACAGTAAGAACACAAAAGGGAATGCCCCTGTCTATTTCACAATCCCATTTCCAGTGAAAAGCTCTCTGTGTAAAACCTTAAAACCTTCCCCCTAATAACTCACAGTAGTAAGTTGAGAAGTACATTAGAAATATGATGCAAGACTTCTTTTTGCACAATGTGACTGAATAAAAGCTTCCATGTTAGAATGTCTGTCTTATTCCAGGAGCTCAGGGTAGGGAGTCAGCTGTTTCATACTTTCAGTGAAAGTGTCAGCAGAAAGCTCAACATTATATTAAGCCAGCTCCCCTTCAGAATTAGCCTGAAAATAATGGATTAGCCAAGGGAACCAGACCACCTGGTTAATGGAGGGGGCGGAATGGAGCTGTCTGGACTCTAATGAGTCAGTCTTGGGGAAAGGAATTCTCTCCCCTCTCCCTTCCCCCAACCCCAGGAAATAAAGGCAGATCCACAACCATCACCTCCTCATGTACTCAGGGCTGCAGCTCACTGTCCTGCCGCCTCCATGTTAGGAACTGTTACACTTGAAATTATTCCATAAATTAAAGGCCTCATCTATTTTCAAGCTGTTGCTCCTTTCATAACTTCCTCCTGGGCCTACTGATTGGTCATATCACAGGCCCAGTAATGATTCCTTTCTGCCTGATGTGTGTTAGAGTGGTTTAATCCAGGAGATGTTAGGAATAGTGTTTGGAGCCATTAGTACCATCATACTTGTGAAGCATCCAATATAGTACCCCCCATGTCCAAAGTGGGTGTGGGTTCCACATCACCCCTAGAAATATAGAGAAGAGGTTTAGGCTCCAACATTTCCTTGTCCTGGGGTGAACTGTCTTGAAATGCACGGAGTTAGGGTGGGAATGTAGAGTTGCCAGGTGTGTGGTTTTCGACCCAGAATGCCTGGTCGAAAAGGGACCCTGGCGGCTACGGTCAGCACTGCTGACCGGGCTGTTAAAAGTCCGGTTGGTGGTGCAGCAGGGGCCTGGGGCTAAGGCAGGCTCCCTGCCTGCCTGGCTCCGTGTAGCCCCCGGAAGTGGCCGGCATGTTCCTGTGGCCACTAAGCACAGGGGTGATCAGGGAAGCTCTGCGTGCGGCCCCCACCTCCAGCGCTGGCTCCGCAGTTCCCATTGGCCAGAAACCGCAGCCAATCAGA
Source organism: Terrapene triunguis (assembly GCF_002925995.2). Lineage (NCBI taxonomy): Eukaryota > Metazoa > Chordata > Testudines > Emydidae > Terrapene > Terrapene triunguis. The sequence continues at coordinate 26,387,526 of NW_020664374.1, read as the reverse complement.
GCTGAGGGGGCGGCGCTGGTGGGAGCAGCACAGAGCCAAGGCAGGCAGGGAGCCAGCCTTAGCCCCACTGCCACCATCTACCGGGAGCTGCCTGAGGTAAGCGCCGCCTGGCCGGAGCTTGCACCCCGAATACCCTGCCCCAAGTCAGAACCCCCTCCTGCACCCAAACTCCCTGCCCCAGGTCAGAACCCCCTCCCTCCCAGAGCCAGCACCTCGCACCCCCTTCTGCACCCCAACCCCTTACTTCAGCCCTGAGCACCCTCCCGGCTATTTTTCTTGGAACTGAAGAATTGTTTTCCTTCCTCCACACCTAGGGAGGATGGCTAGTCTGAACCCTTCATTGACTTTCAAGGATCCTTCTCTTGCATTGTTTTTGACTTTTTTATTTTCACCTTCAAGGCCCTTGCATCCTGGAGATCACTGCTTAGACTGAGGAAGATTGGCTATGGCCGCTCTCTCCCAGGTCTCCCCAAATAGGCAGGATGGTTGTGTGATTAGAGTGCTAGCTGCCAACATGGGTTCAAGTCCCTGCTTTGCCACAGACTTCCTCTGTGACTTTATGCAAGTCACTTTGCCTGTGTGTGCCTCAGTTTCCCAGCTGTAAGAGGGGTATTAGGAGAATAAAAACATTAGAAAATGTGAGGTGCTTGGTGTGACGGATTGGACGCCCCATCCGGGATGCCACTTGATGTGCTGGGGTCTCACTGAGCCCACCCATTCCACCAACCTGGGCTTCCTCACCCTGTTTATGCTATGCCAGGCCCTCAAGCTTTCTCTAGCACACACACATAAGGCCACACCCAGCTGTAGACGCAGCTCTGTGCGGGATCCGGGGCTTTCCGGGATCCAGTTCGGGCTGTGAATGCTGGGTCCGGGAGCTGTAGACGCAGTTCTGTGTGAGAGAATTCAGTTAGGAGATTCACCAATCATTCACGTGCCCACCCCCTTTGGGGAGTAAACCCAAAATAATATTGTCTTGCACTATATAGAAAAATCTGCACAGCGCAAGCTCATAAAAATCGCCCTCTCCCTCAATGTGGAGAGAGATATGCACAGCTTCTCTCCCTCCTCCCACATATGAATTGCACAAACTGGGTTACGTTATAAACAAGAAATAAATTTATTAACTACAAAAGGTAAATTGTATGTGATAATAAGGGATAGCAAACAGAACAAAGCAGATTACTGAGCGAATAAAATAAAACACACAAACTAGGCTTCATACACTCAGAAACAGGTTACAAAATGTAATTTCTCACCCTCAATGTTGTTTTAGGCAAGTTGCAGAGTTTCTGTAGCTTAGAGTTCCAGCTATTTGTCTTTGCAGACCGGACTCCTCTCTCAGCCTGAACTCAACCCTGTCTTTCCCTCCAGGTGTTTTTAGCAGCTTCCTTCCTGGCAGGCAGTGGAGGAGAGTGAAGATTAACCCCCTCCCCAGTCTCGAAAAGGATTTACCTAAGGCGGGAATCCTTTGTTTGGTCCCCATCCCTCTACAGTGGAAAAGTACCAGCAAGTTAAGACATTGTCCAGTACCAGGTGACACAGTCACCTGACCCTACTGTGTCAATGCAGCGTCCCAGTAATCTTCTCAGGAAAGAGTGAGATTAGCATTTTCAAAGTTCTATTGTTCTCCTTAATGGCTCATCCAGACTCTTTGCCTCCTGTCTGGTGGGCGTTTCCCAGGTGAAAACACAGTTGTAATTGTTACATAGTTAATAATCCTAAATCCAGATACAGAAATGATACATGCATACAAATTGGAGAGCCACATTCAGCAAATCATATCCTTTCCAATGATATCTCACATGACCCATCTTGCATAAAACATATCTTAGTTATGCCATATTCATATCATAACAATATTTCTATGAAGAATATGGAGTGTAACGTCACACTTGGATATTACAGTGATGGGGCCATACAAGTACCTTAGAGAAACAGTAAATACTCCAAGTGATCGTTTTACTGTAACTTGTGGAGCTTTTGCCATCCAAGGGTTGTGCACGGGGACAAGCAAGACATAGCAGGAGTTGGAGAAGAAACAATGGAACATAGCTGGGTGAAGGGGATGGTTGATAGCAAGAAGATAATGCAGAACAGCTTAGACAAAAAAGGCCCTTCAGCCAGTCCTTTCTCCAATAAAACTCCCATTGATTTCACTGTAGATTTTGTCAGAGCAAAGTGTGCAGGATCAGGCACTTCAGCTGTAAGTTTCTGAGAGCAAAGGCCTTGCCTGGCTTTTTGTCTCCATTTATATCTTTGGAACATGGGCAGCAGGTGTAGGAGGCCAGGGGAGGCTAAGCCTCCCCAAACAGGATCTCCCTCTGGAGGCGTGCTGCCCTGCTGCCTTTGGAGCGCTGCCACCGAAAGGACATCTGGGCTGTAGCCCTGCCTGAGCTCCGCCCTGAGGCCCCCCAACTGCTCATCCTCTTCCCCTATGGCCCTGCCCACACTGCTCCTCTTAACACCCCTGTTCCACCTTTCCCCCCCCCGAAATCCAGCCCTCACTCCTCCTCTACCCTTGAGGATTCCGCCACCCGCTGCTCCGGGCAGAGAGGTGCGAGCGGCATGTGGGGGGAGGCCTTGAGGGAGGGAGAAAAGAGGCACGAGAGGTGGGTTGGGGGTCTCGGGGGAGGGAGCCAGGCCTGGGCCGGAGTGGGAGTGGAGCATGCGTGGGGCCTCAGAGTGGAGCATGGGGCAGGGCCATGGTCCAGGTGTCGGTGGCTCCCCCACTTCTAGGGAGCTTCTGGTGCTCACGCCCAGCCTCTCCAAATGCAGGAGTCACGCACCACCCATGCTTTGGAACTATGTAAACAAACTACATACTAGATGAATGAGCAAATAAAAGGTTTATGTGATTTTAGGAAGAGAAGTGAAATATAAAAAGGGAATAAATATAAATATAAACATATCCATTCCTCCCTTGATTGAGTAGGAAAAGGAAGTAAGGCAGTTAGTAGTTCTCTAATATATTTGGCAGTCTGGAAACCACCCATTGCCCTCCTAAGCCTCAACAGATCTCCCCTCTAGAGGGCCATGGATGTGGTTATTGTATTCTGACAAGGTCAGTATGGCATCACGCATGGAATAACTAGCTGGAGGCAGCCCACAACTTTGGGAAATGCATCTGAGCTCCATTACATGCTAAAAATTAAAGAGCTAAGATGGCCCCCAAACCTCAAAATGCACTGGTGTCCTTAAGCTAGCTTGATTTTTTTTAAAAAGATCTGACTTAAAAGAAAAATGGTAAACGTGTTCTGTTTTCCCAAGGGTAATCCCCCCCCGTGGGCCTGAATTATAGCTATCCACATTTACCCTCTCGACGAAATTATGAGCTGGAGACCTAGGGCTAGATTCACAAAGAAACTTAGATGTGGTGATGCTGAGTGTGACCTCGCTTAACGGTTAGGCAGCTAGAAAATTACTGGGATTCACAAAGCCTGGGCGAGGCACCTAGGTTCCCTATAAAATGAATGGGGTGTAACGACACAAACAGCTCCCTCTCCCAATTCCCTACTGTAGCCCAGTGCTGCTGGCAGTCAGAGGAGAGGGGGAAAAAAATAAAAAAGTCGAGAACAGCCGAGTGCTGCCTGCAGTCAGAGGAGATTATGCACCCTCCCTTAGCTATGCATACCTCCAGCGTCTAGGTATTTACACCATGCTCATCACCATAATGGCAGAGCAGAGAAGTAACAACCGCTGTAACTTTTCCTTTCACTCTGCATTCTGACATGCAAGTCTAGCTGGGTCCAGACTGGTAGCAATGTGTGGATCAGTTTACAGTGGGGGAGCCTCTGGTATTCAGGAGAGGGGAAAAAAACAACAACGGAGAACAGCCAAGTGCTGCTGGCGGAGGAAAAAAAAAAAAAAGGCGGAGTGCAGCGTCCCGACCGAAGATCGATCGGGACGCGGGACAAACGCCTAAATATCGGGACGGTCCCGATTTTTATCGGGACGTCTGGTCACCCTAGTGTGTCTTAATTTTCTAATGTAGACCAGGCCTAAGTCAGGCTGCAGGGAAGTGCCTCCCTCTGCTTGGGAGTCTCTATGGGTTAGGTGCCTGCACCATTTATTTATTCACAGTGGAACACCTTCAACTGGAGAGACTGAAGGAGCTCCAGATCAGAATATCCTATAGCCAAGTAGTTAGAGCATGCACCCGAGAGGCAGCAGCTCCTACTTCAAATCCCTTCTCCTCCTCAGGCAGAGGGGGGACTTAAAGTGGGAGGAGGTATTCTATATCCCAGGTGAGCACCCTAACCACCCTAAAAGTTATTAGGGAGCTGCTCTTTCCCCTGCTGCCCATTATGTGCAAGCTTGCTTACAGGAATCAGATCTGGTAGGCAAGGCCTGAGCACACTTACCATATCAGGCCCTGCCAGCAATTTAGGCAGAGGAACATCTGTCTTCTCCTGGTTTGTGCATTGTTCTGGGCTTGGGTGTCTGGATGCCTGCTGTGGGAATGCAGTGTGCATGCCCAGAGGCAGAAACATAAGTGCCTCAGGAATTTTTACTCCAGAAATTTAGGTGCCCAGTGACTTTAGGTGCCTACAGAGTTCAGAGCAGCTGAGCGAGAGCTTTGTAAATCACAATTGGGCCTGATTCTGGGATTTAGGTGCCTAAAATGGCAGTTAGGTGCCTATGTCCTTTCACAAATCTAGCCCATATTTGCTGCTCCCCTCACTTGCTCTCCAAAACCCAACACGCGTAGTTGTGCATGCAGAAGGTTAATTGCACATGAAAATTGGGCAGTAGCATATTCAACTACCTGTTTGTGTGCACAGATTTGGATTCTGTGGACATGTTTTGCTTCTAGATCCATTGTGCCCAAACCGGGCCCTGTAAATGTTGAATGACAAACAGGCTACATCCAGGAAATACACTCCATTACTAGGTATGTTCAGAACTCTCATTTCCTTGGAGTCTGATCCAAAAACCCATCAATTTCAATGGGAGTCTTTCCATTCAGTTCAGTGGGCTTTCAATGAGGCCCTGGAACGGAACATATCACTGAAAGATGCTACTGAGATGCATACACGCACATAGTACCGGGACATGCATAGCAGCAGTGAAGGGGTATTTGCTTCTGATGCAGTCTTTTGCATGGGAGTAGAGGAATCAGCTGTAAATAGATGTTTAACTGAATGGCACTATATTTTATTTAGGACACTCTATTAATTTGCTTTCCATTAACTACAAAGAAGGGTGAGAAAGAGGAACTGTACAGAACCATGATATTTCTTCCTCACTAAAAGATTATTGTTGTTTTATTTAAGTAATTGATAGTATGTATGTGATTATCAATGTGTGAAAGTAGTGCTGGACTGTAATTAAGAAAGTGGTGTATTACGCAACTTGAAATATTGATTTTGGTAACACATGGCCACGCTTCTTGAATTATTCATGATATCTCCCACATAATAAATTAAGGTATTGAAATATTTGCCTGTCTTTTTTTCTAAGAGGGAAAAGATTCATAGCAGCCCTTTGTGATACTGCATAAAATCATAAGTAGAGTAGGCCATAAAGTTAGGCTATGTAATTATAACCTTTGCAGTTCCAGAGTCCCCAGTTAATGATATATGATCATGAAGTAGTTTCAGAATTAAAACTGGTTTGGTCTGCAGATATTTCAGTGTGCACCTTTGTTTTGTACAGCTTGAATATATGCACCAAAAAAAATATGGACATCTAGCATGCAGGCTGAATTTATTTCCTACCAAAGGCGCCGACTTTATCCTTTCCCAGGGGTGTGTGTGCTCAACCCCTGCTCCGCCCTAGGCCCCACCCCCACTCCACCAGGCCCCACCCCCACTCCACCCCTTCCCCCAAAGCCCCACCCCACCTACCTCTTCCCGCCCCGCCACACCCCGCTCCTCCTGTTCCCACCCCTGCCCCGCCTCTTCCCACCTTGTTCTGCCCCTCCCCAGAGCATGCCCCACCCTCACTCTTTCCCCTACCCCCAGCACCTCCTGCACGCTGCTAAACAGCTGATCTGTGGTGGGTGCTGGGAGGGAGAGGGAAGCGCTGATTGGCAGAGCTGACAGTGGGTGGGAGGCACTGGGGAGGAGGGGGTGGAGCTGATGGGGGGCTGCTGGTGGGTGCTGAGCACCCACAATTTTTTCCCCATGGGTGTTCCAGCCCTGGAACACCCACAGAGTCAGTGCCTATGTTTCCTACTCTTAATAATATTCATAACAACAGAAATGTATAAAGTGTCTTTCATCTCACTGGTTCCTGAAACACTGCACAAACTTTACAAAGAGAAATAGCCTTTCACTCACTGCTGAAACGCAGCCATCTTTGCAGTATTTAACAACGCAGGCCCATATTCAGCCTGTATTGATATGGGATCTCAATCATAAAGTCCACCGTGGTGGAGTTTGTATGAAGTATGTGAAGCAGCTCCAGCCTTCTCTTCACGTTTATAATAGTGCAGCATTACCACCCACAAAAGGTGGGCAACATTGGCTGGGGAGTAGGGAGGTCTAGGGGAGCCAGGGCTGAGCTATGTCGGCACATTCCCACTGATTATGGGGTCACAAATAGGAATTAAAGTTGTCATTCCAAGGGGAATCCTCTCTCATGCAGAGAGATGCCATTGAAATGGGCTTTTTGCCAGCGTCAGTGAATCTGGCTCACAGTCTGCCTGAGGCAGGTACACATTAGATGGCAAAGGCTATTGAGCATAATAAGTAAATGTGGCCACAAACATTCTGAGCAAAATTCAGATAATAATCTGAAGGAGTTTCAAAGCTGCTGCAATTTGCACCATCTTCCGAGCCCTCTCGTCATGGAAGTAATGCCAGCTCACGCCAACTTAGACACAGGATAAGGGGGGCAGAAGGTGATTTGTTACAGCAGCTTAGAGTCCCTGCAGGTCACTCACCTTTCAGTTTGACCCTCAGAGTGCTACAGTTAAAGAACAGATTATAAATCAGAGCATAACAATTCATGTGATAATTCTGCCTGCCTGAGGATAGCCCTTCAGATGAAGATGAACAAGGGCACTAGGAAACATACGGCTATCCACCAAAAAGGTTGATCCTTGCTCTTGCAAAATATCAGGGTGTTAATACTCAACCTGTCTTATGAGAAACTACAGTATTAAAACTCTCTTCCTCTGGAATTTATAGCTACAGTAGGATCAATGAGAACAGACTATCGTGGTTTTTGTGTCCTGTAAAGCAGTGAGCACTGGCTAATTTTTTCAAGCTGGGTGCCTAAAGTTAGGTCTTTAAATCCCTTGAGGCACCGGAATAAAAGTAGATAGATTTTCAATATTTCTGGAAAGTTGCAGCTCCCACTGACTTAGAAGTGCTCATCTCTTTTGGAAATCAGGCCACTTGTATCTAGATGCTGATATATGTATTTAGAAGCCCCACTTTAGACACCTAATTTTAAAATTCTGACCACTCTTCTTAAGTTATTCCTGGAGGTGCTTTTGCATTAGTAAAAACTCATTTTTTGACATTTTTACTCTCAGCAGAACTGTTGAGCTACCAGCCATATGGAGCTTTGTAGAATACAAAAAAGCTAGTGATTCCCAGCAGTTCAATGGGTTATGGAGGTTTGGGAGAAGAATCTAAAAGTGGCAGCATATTAAGGGAATCATATTAATGGAGGGGAGGAGGAGGATGCATTATCTGTGGAGGAAAATTCATATTTTATCTTTCCTTTTCTGAAGATGGTAGTTACCCAAAAAAGATAACTTGTAGCATATATTCGTCATTTTATAATTACCCGAAAATCAATGTAATACTTCACAATATCACTCACTATTTGAACCTTTGGTATGCCCTATTCCAGCTACAGAGCCAAATTTATCCCAGGCAGATGGGCAAAACCAGGCCTGAATTTGCCCCAAGGAATGAAGCTGGAAAAAACTACATGACTGTTAAATGTACACATGTGATAACAGGTGTCTCTTGCCAGATTTTCAAGACTAAGGTTAAGAGGACATTGTATATTATTGCTACTGACTTAAAGTTGGACTAAATGAAAAAATGAGACACTGGCATCTGAAGTAGCATAAGGTGAGGTCTAACGAATTTGAGTTTCAAGGGATGTGTATGTATTATCACAATGAAGACTATTATCTACATATCTCAGATTTTTCTTTAGAATCTATCCCTGCTCTAGTAAAATGCAGGACCTTATTGGGCTCTGTGGAAAAGCCATCATCACCTAATGAAAATAGTTCCATGGTACAGTACAATTTCTCCTGAACAGATGAAGGGATAAAGAAGGCTGTCCTCCCCCGCAGTGCCCCAGGATAGCATGGATCTCAGTCTTTTTGATTGATTCCAATTTTTCCAAGTGACTTACATAGCTTAATCATGCTATATGATATACCTGCATATATACCTCAGCTGGTTAGCAGCTAGAGTTTTGTGCTTCTAATAAAACCTTAGACTTCTTAAAGAAAAATAATATAGGGTTTAGTTAAAAAAAAAGAGACAGGAAGAAAATAGTTTGCAATCATTTTCCCAGTATAGAAATCTGATAACCCCTTTTCAGCTAACTCTTATTCAGCCTTTTGGAGTCAATTCAGATGTGCCAGTAGCATCTTGTACTGGCTCATTTGGCAGTAGGCTAGATGTAATAGGGTCTTTATGAGACCGTGTGCCTGCTAAGGAATGGATTCCTGTTTGGTCCTATGGTGACTTACCATCTCTGTAAAGATGGAAAATTACATAAATGGAGTGAAATTGGGGTAAGACACAACTGAATTCTTGATTATCCAACTCTCTCAGAATGCTATATTTTTTCATTTCATTAACATCTCTCTTTACGGAACTGGCAGCATAGGCTGATGGGTACACACGTGTTATGTTGCACTATACTATTTTAACAACATTTAGTTTCACAACACAGTTTCATTTTGGCATAAAAAGAGGAAGAAAGAGTCTAATGTGGTGTGGATCTAATAAGTCAGTTATAAAACGTCCAAATCTCCCAGGGACTTCCCTTTAATTCTTCTGAGTAATGGAGAGTGAGAAACAAAATACATGTAATCTTTGCAATGTAAAAAAAGCTACATACAAGTGAGCTTTTAAACTGTCTGGAAGAACTACAATTTTTTTCTGCATGGTCATTTGCTGTTGTTTATCTTCTGTCTCAGGAAAGCAGCTAAGCCTTGAAGGTAAGAACTAAAACATATTATACACTGTACAATTCTCTGTAAATATTTTTCTTGCCTCTACACTTGGCTTGTTAGTGTCTGATTGGCAATCACATTGGTAAAATCCAGATAATCTTTGTCTGATTGGCATTTGGGCAGTGTAGGTTTGCAAGGATTTTACATAGCCTCTGTGAATTTCCACATGCAATTTCTGGTTCCTTCAGAAATGGTAAGTATATTACAAACTCCAGTCTAGTGTATCAGCCTCCAGAACCATGAGTCACAATAGTTAGTCTTTGATGTGGCTTAAGGATATGAAAACATAGTCACTCAGATCCTGTGTGGGCTCTTGGTACATGACTAGGGCTCTAGGCACTATCATAATGCAAGTAATAAAATAATAATCATCTACATTATGTAATACTTTTAAAGCAAGTGTAATTGAATGTGCTGCTTTTATGCTGATTATACCATTTTTCATTGACGTGTGTGTATGAGTTAGGAAGTTATCCAAGCGACAGCTTAGAGGTAGAGTACTGCATATGCAGATTGTTTCCCCTAAGTAAAAAATGGATATTGTATATCTGTGTCAAAAGCTTTAGAATTTTTCTGAGCAACCCAATTATGGTTAAAATAAATATTACCCGTAGGACCTTTAATCCTTGCATTTTCTAGACTCACAGCAAATTCAGGAGTGCGCACACACACACACACACTCTCTCTTTCTCGCTTACATGTAGTCCCCAGCAGATGTAACCCTTTCATTCCATGGTCAGGTTCATGCACTCTCCTCCTGTTCACTCTTCATAAAATGGCAATAGTTTCAATAGCAATGTACTGTAGCTCTTTCTCTGTCCCCCACTCCTAGTAAGTGTAACACTTTCAGTGACAAGAGCACATGGATCCATTTCCCCCTGCTCCAATTACTTCAGATGCAAAATATTAATGAATTGTCACAACATGGATATAGCTTTAAAATGCACATACAAAATCCACAAAGTTAAGACGGACTAAACAAGAGATTTAAATTTACTTATAAGAGAGACATGTAGATGTGTAGAAACAAAGATTGTATCCCTCTAAATTGTCTAGTACAGGGGTTCTCAAACTGTGGGTTGCCAGTGGGTTTTAATGGGGTTGCCAGTGCTGGTGCCAGACTTGCTGGGGTCCTGGGCGGGAGCTGACGCCTGAGCCCCACTGCCCAAAGCTAAAGCCAGAGCCCTACTGCCTGGAGTCGAAGTTGAAGTGGTGCTCAGGCTTCGGTTTCAGCCCTGGGCAGCAGGGCTGAAACCCTTGGGCTTCGGTTTCACACTAGCAGAGTTAGTTATGGGTAGGTAGTGCCATGATTGCCCATTATGGAGGTTTTTTTTTCCCACCTTCCTCTGAAGCATCTGGTATTGACCACTGTCAGAGACAGGTTATTGGATTAGAGACAGCAACTGCCCAATCCAGAAGGGCAATTCCTATGTTCCTTTGTACCCCCTTTGTGCAGGCAAATTCATGTTTCGTATAATTTAGGCAGCTAGTTTGGAAGATTTGACCCATGTAATTGTAATCTAGACAAGGAGAAGATTCAGAGGAATCATAATCACAGTTGGCAAACACCCTCAAGAAAGTTATACACAAGGGAAGGAAATAACTCCTAGCTTTAGGTGGCAGTAGGCAAAGGAGATCTTGTCTGAGACTAATGAAGAAAAATGTTTATTTACTATTTGGAAAGGTTCTTAGCCATAATGGCAACAGAGCAGTATAATGAACTCCAAATAGAAGCACTTGAGGCACAGTCACTGTAAATATTTAACAACAGCTTGTGACGGGTTGGATCACAGGACCCCCCTGGGGAGCTGCCACCTGATGTGCCAAGACTACTTCTGCCCCTGCTTTCCTGCCCTATCAGCTTAGGACTTCAGTGCCCTGCCTGGTTTGAGCCAGACTCGCTTGCCTGCTGCAAACCCAGACCCAGGTCTGAATCATGTCCCCTAACAGCTGTAGGCTTAACTGAAAGCAGCTTAAGAAGTGTTCCTGTCTTTAACACTCAGATGCCCAACTCCCAATGGGGTTTAACCCCAAATAAATCCATTTTACCCTGTATAAAGCTTATACAGAGTAAACTCATAAATTGTTCACCCTCTATAACACTGATAGATAGATTTGCACAGCTGTTTGCCCCCCCCCCGGTATTAATACATACTCTGAGTTAATTAATAAGTAAAAAGTGATTTTATTAAATACAGAAAGTAGGATTTAAGTGGTTCCAAGTAGTAACAGACAAAACAAAGTAAGTCACCAAGCAAAATAAAATAAAACACGCAAATCTATGTCTAATCAAACTGAATACAGATAATCTCACCCTTAGAGATGCTTCAGTAAATTTTTTCCTCAGACTGGACACCTTCCAGGCCTGGGCACAATTCTTTCCCCTGGTACAGCTCTTGTTCCTGCTCAGGTGGTAGCTAGGGGATTCTTCATGATGGCTCTCCCCTTTGTTCTGTTCCACCCATTTATATATCTTTTGCATAAGGCGGGAATCCTTTGTCCCTCTCTGGGTTCCCACCCCCTCCTTCTCAATGGAAAGACACCAGGTTAAAGATGGATTCCAGTTCAGGTGACATGATCACATGTCACTGCAGGACCCCAAGCCTTCATTCCTCCCAGCCTGACTCACAGAAAGGCTTGCTTGCAAACAGAGCCATCCACAGTCAATTGTCCTGGTTGATGGGAGCCATCAAGATTCCAAACCACCATTAATGGCCCACACTTTGCATAATTACAATAGGCTCTCAGAGTTATATTTCATATTTCTAGTTTCAGATACAAGAGTGATACATTTATACAAATAAGATGACCACACTCAGTAGATTATAAGCTTTGTAACGATACCTTACAAGAGACCTTTTGCATGAAGCATATTCCAGTTACATTATATTCACTCATTAACATATATTTATAAAATCGTATAGAGTGCAACGTCACACAGCTTTGCTATAAGGCTTTTCAGATGCAGAGTCTTGCAAAATGCAATTTAGAGTATATGGCCCAGGGAACCTTTTCTGACCTGAAATAAAGACCAAATTGGACAAAAAGGTGTAGGGGACTGGAAACTTATTGGGGTTCCCCATGGAGAATTTGTACAAGACTGTTCCATTGTGTACATGTTGGGCGGTGGAAGGGGGCAAGTTACTCCTCATCAAATGAGCAGGAGCAGGGCTTAAATTCTCATAAAGTATTTCCCGGAGCTCCCCGGGGCTCAGGGCTTCTGTCCTGTGGGTTTGAAAATATTGATCAGAGCTTTGCTCTGGACAGCTCCAGCTGAATTTAAGCCATGAGCAGGAGGTTCAGTTTCCTAAATCTGGGGATGTCAGGGAATCCACCACAGGCATGGCCATCGTCATGGAAATCTTATGGTTCTGCCCTCTTTCCTGGCTCTTCCTAGCCCCCTATGGATCCTGCCAGTGAGGCTCCACAGACACTGCACTGTCAGGGCTCCACTTCCAGCTACTGCTCCTCAAGATGGGAGTAGGAAGTAAGTGCCATAAGGCATAAAGTTAATACTGATGGTCACTATAACTTTTGTATAAACTCCCTATAGGGTGGGCCTTGGCTCTACATCCTCCCATCCCCCCACCGGGATCCAGACCTCATGGAAGGGCTTCTCTGAGTCCTAGGGGGTGGGAGAGGATTTCCTGAAAGGGATCCATAGGATTTTCATTCCCCCTCAGGAAGGGATAAGGGATTATTTGCACCTATGATTCTAGGAAGCCTTGTATATGTATAGGGATCACATACAAAGCTGAACTCCAGACACCGAACAGCACACCTGTAAGGTTATTTAGGACCATACTTTGGGACCTTGCATGCCCAAATGTATTTGCGTCCATCCCTTTCTAAAAGCCCCATCCCACATATCCTTGTGCCCACTAGCTGTACTACATTCCTTTCACTTTCTCTAGAAATCCTCCACCTCGCTCAGGCTTTTTAAGGGACAAGCAGATTTTATTATTACTCTTCTTATATATATATTGCTCCAGGCTCTTGCTTAGCCTAGGCCAGGCAGTCAGTTCAATTCTATGTAGCTATATAGCTTCTCTATCAGCTATGCACTGGGCTGTTTGTACACACATTGCCATCGTCTCCAAGCAATGGATCTGCCAGTCTGAGAAAGCCTATGATATTGCTGGGTTCTGGGCATTTACGCAGAGGCTCACTTAGTCACACTAACCTTAGCAGCATAGATCAAGGGTCAACTCTTCTCTCCACTGAAATCAGGGCCGGCTCCAGGCACCAGCTGAGCAAAAAGCCAGAGCCGGCCCTGACTGAAATGCAAAAAATATCCAGGTTAAGGCATATGCCAGGGATTTGGTTTTAAAAACCAAAAAGATAAAGGTAATAAAGAATTTATAACAGGCAGTGCTTCTTTTATTCCTCCCCAGTGCAAGCTGTGCTAGTATTCCTTTAGAATTTAATCAATCACCATATTAAAAAATAACAACCAAGCAAGGGAAAAGTCCAGCAGCCCTGTCTCAGGGCAAAACATGTCAAGAGTAAAGACTGTGAACTAGGCCATCTGCTCTCTCTGTCCCCCATGGAATGAAACATCCATGTGAATTTTTCAAGGGAGGACAGGAGAAAAATGGACTGATCTAAAGGAACATGAAATCCTATCATTGCTCCAACTCTGTGGAATCCCTTATACACAATCTCTGTGCATTTGGGACTCTGTGGTGTGCATGTGTATTGGAGGCAGGAGAAAGTGGAACTGGGAATAACTGTTCTTCTCTTACCAAAGAAAAAGCACCTGCAGGAAATAATGCTGACCCTTTCCACATGCAAATCCCCTCTGTGTGGCCAGTTGCCAGTAGCGAGACCATGGCAACCTGCCTCTAGCTGAACTGATGGGCAGAGGATGGAGGGGATAACGTGAATGTATTGAGCTCCTGTGTAAATGTCCAGGCCCTCAGAATTGCCTCTCACCTCAGCATGATTTCGCTTGAAGATCTGGGAACATCTGCAGGCTGAAAGGGAAACAGTCCTCTACAGAGCAAGAGGGTAAAGCCCACTCAGCCAACTAGATTTTTCCAAGTACTCTGTGGGTCTGAACTTGCTCAGTTTCATGACTTTTCTGGGTGTGATCTAACCCTGAAAATAAGAACTACAGAATTTGGCCAAAGAAATGAAACCAGCAGTTTCAATTCCCTGCTACATCACTTTGTGATAGAAGAATGGTACATCTGGCAGCTGGGAAAACAATGATGACACATGCTACATAAACTGGGCACAGACTATGTACAATTATTAGAAATGGGATAGATCATGTAATATATAGTTTTACTTGTTTCTCAATATTTACACCAAAAATAAGTATATGGGTCAGTATCACAATAATTCCACCTTTGCTCTGACCAAAGTTAAAGCCAACACACTACTCTTTCCTGTGAAAGACTATAGGAGAGAACTATTTTGGCATCTCCTCCTGCTATGAGAGAAGCAGAATTTAACTGGCATTCTGCAGTAGATTTTCATGGCTCTCTTAGTGTGGCTAATAAATAAAGTAAACCAGCAGCAACTAATCCTAAGGGCAATTAAACCCCCGATAGGGTTTCTGTAGCTGTTTAAAAGGAAGGGATGCTAGAAACCAGTCATCTGAGGGGGCAAGGTGTCCTCATGGGAAAGAGATCTCCCCCTCTCTGGACCCCTCCATGGACACCAGTCCATGTCTCTTCCTGTGTTCTGCTAACCACAGTTTCTGCAGTCATAGGCTGTGGTAACCATGGAGTTGCCACAGGGAGAGAGGACAGCCAGAACCCAGAGTCCCTAACATATGTATGTAGATATTATCTCCACACAGATTACCTTCTGAGAGGCCCTGGGTGAATTGCTTTCTCCTCCCTCCTAACTCAGAACGGGTTCTTGCTCTAATGGGCCTGTCCTCTCCTGCTGACAGCTCCTTTCTGCCCCAGTTTCAGAGGACGGTTCCATAGCCAGGACCAGGACTTTGTCCAATATGTATTGCAACATTTTGTAATGGCTGCTGTAATGCAAGGAATGGCTCTTGGAGGAGGTGAAAGCCCTATCACACCCACCAATAATGAGCGACAACCACAAAGTTGGCATGTAGTATCCTATGTGCCACATAATGATACCACCTTTCCTTTCACAGTTTGTATAAGCATTTTCCAGTCACTTGTGTGCACTCAGTTCTGGTGTCCTGAAACAGTCAAATAAACTGAAAAATATCTATAACATGTGTTCCTGCCTGCGGAGAAAATATCTGTGCCTATTACATTTTATAATTGGATTAAATGTTAAATGAAGAGTCCTACACATTACTAAAATGAAGGCTTTAATTTCTCACCGATCACTTGGTAGTTTTGTACTATAAAAGTGATTTGAACATGTGAAATCTGCTTGGTAAAACTCAACTTCCTCTTTGCTATACCATGTGGGACTGGTCTAGGACCCCTTTCATACAGGATATTTTCCTGCCACTGGTTTAGAAAAACTGATGTGTAATTATGAATAATTATACTGAAATTGAATGATCAGAGTGCAGGGATGCTGAACATTTGCTGATGCATAGTGATGCATGTGTCTCCCAGTTACACAGTTCTATGCACTCTGACTGGTTTCTAAGTGTCTGATTTCAATAATCATTGTATGGCTATTTTTCTGTAACTATACTATACGGCCTAAATTCTCAAAACTATCTAATGATTTTGGGAGCCTTGATTTCTGGGTGTCTGACTTCAGATAGTGTGGCCCTGTTTCCAGAACTGCTGAACATCCAAAACTCCAACCAAAGTGAACAGGAGCTGTGGGTATTGAGAATGTCTGAAAACCAGGCCCTAGCTGTCTCAATTTGGGAACTCAAAGTGACCATTTGGACTGGCTAATAATGGTTATCAGTCAGTCCAATTACAGAAATTTGTATAATCACTATATGGTGGTGTTTTTTAAATTAAAAAAGAAACCACGAAAATAACAATTGTTCAGCCTGAGAAGAAGGAAGAAGTTACACTCAGAACATGAAGCTGAGATCCACCTTTTCCAATGGTGGCATGTGAAGGCCTTCAAGTTTTGGAATAAATCCCATAGCTTGAATGTGCATGGAGAATGGAAAAAAAATCACCTTTTATGGCCACCCGCTGAAATCAATACATTTTCTGCAGAAACCACATAGATATAAACCACAAGCCATTGCACAAAATACCCTTATAAAACAAAAACACAGTATATTGCATGTGGTAGTGTGCATAAAATTATTTTATGTGATTGGTCTAACATAGAGGTTCTCAAACTGGGGGTCGGGACCTCTCAGGGGGTTGTGAGGTTATTACATGGGGGTCGCGAGCTATCAGCCTCCACCCCAAACCCCACTTTGCATCCAGCATTTATAATGGTGTTAAATATATTTAAAAAGTGTTTTTAATTTATAAGGGGGGGGTCACACTCAAAGGCTTGCTATTTAAAATGGGGTCACCAGTACAAAAGTTTGAGAACTAGACGCTCACTGCATTCACTCAAGCCATTTAAAAAGTGAGAAACTCTCATGGTAATATCCTGATCTGAAGCTAATCTATATGCAAACAATAACAGATTTTCAGGGGGAACATAATCAATACAAAAGTCTTTTTACAAACAAATGAACTATTTGCCTTTTCTTGTTGTTTTTCTGTTCCATCGTCCTGTTGGGTTATTCCTAATAACGATGATCTAATTTAATCTTTGATGTCTCATTTCCTCTTTTTTCAAGAATGTTGTCAGAAGGGTATCTTTGTGGAATCCCCTATTTTTGTGACGACTTCTTGAGTTCCAAGCTCTACAGAAAACGAGCAGCAGAGGAGAAGGTGCATGAGATGAGCTCCATGTGTGGCTTTACCTATTCCTCCATGGATGAAACACAGGGCAGAAGTCTCTTTCAGAGGTGCAGGTCTGTGAGCAAGTTCTTTTCTTCAGTCCATTCAAAAGGAAGCAAACACAACGGAAGACAGAAAGAGACTTTACTGCAGGTTATTCAGAGCACAGAGTTTGAAAGGCAAACATCTCCAGTTGGGGATATGTCTGGAGAATCCACAAGTAGAGATACCTACCTGGTTCCTTCTTCCTGTAAAAGCATTTGCAAGAATTACAATGATTTACACATTGCTGGAGGCCATGTGATGCCTATCAGCTCAGTAACAACAGATTTTACCTGTGACAGTGGGATAGGCCCATTTTTGGAGTCATCAGAGATTCCTCCGCCTATGGAATCCATGAGGATGCCAACCAATGACCTCATTCGCAAGCCCGTCCAAGGGTACTCGTCATGCTGGCGAGTGACCAGCATAATGCAACACCAGCAGCCACTCTCCAATTCAATACTGAATGACTACCTAGAGCAGAAAGTGGTGGAGTTGTACAAGCAGTATATCATGGACAGCATGGTCAACAGTGCATCCCCCACTCAGATCCTGACCTCTGAGCTCATCATGACCAACGTAGACCAAATCAGCATGCAGATATCACGAGAGAGGAATATGGAGACCACCAAGGCCAAAGACATGGTCATTAACTGCCTGTTACGACTGGCCAGTGGAAAAGTATCTAGTGAAATAAGCACCCCTAGTCTGCATATTTCGCAATAAAGCAGCATCAGTATGTAGACTGGTGGCATTAAGGTGGTCTGCAGCTAGAAAGCTTACAGGTTTTGTAAATACAAATGTTAAGTTCTCAGTTTAGTACTTTTCTGGTATTATTGAATTAAACCCTGTTATAACTAATAGTATTGTTATTTGACCAATTTTTGTTGGCCAAAGATAAAAGCTTTCGAGCTACACAGATCTGGTCCTGAAAAAGATCTCTGTGTGGTTTGAAAGCTTGGCGCTTTCACCCACCCAAGTTGGTCCCATAAAAGATATTACCTCACCCGCCTTGTCTCACTAATATCCTGGGACCCACAAGGCTACAACAACACTGCAAACATTATTGTTATTTATAATTTGTACTGTCGTTGCACCCAGGAGCCCCAGTCTTGCTAAGCTCTCCCTCCTGCTTGGAATCTGCCGTTCTATCATTTGTAGGGCCCTACCAAATTCACGGTCCATTTTGATCAATTTCATGGTCGTAGGGTTTTAAAAATAGTAAATTTCATTATTTCAGCAATTTCAAGCTGAATTTAGGGGGGTGAGACAGCTCAGTGGTTTGAGCATTGGCCTACTAAACCCAGGGTTGTGAGTTCAATCCTTGAGGGGACCATCTGGGGCAAAATCAGTACTTGGTCCTGCTAGTGAAGGCAGGGGGCTGGACTTGATGACCTTTCAAGGTCCCTTCCAGTTCTAGGAGATAGGATATCTCCATTAATTTATTTAAATTTTATTTATAAAATTTCACAGTGTTGTAATTGTAGGGGTCCTGACCCAAAAAGGAGTTGTGGGGAGGTCGCAATGTTATTGTCGGGGGGGTTGCGGTACTGCCACCCTTACTTCTGCGCTGTTGCTGGTGGCGGTGCAGCCTTCAGAGCTTGGCAGCTGGAGAGCGGCAGCTGCTGACCGGGAGCCCAACTCTGAAGGCAGAGCCACCACCAGCAGCAATGTAGAAGTAAGGATGGTATGGTATGGTATTGCCATCCTTACTTCTGTGCTGCTGCTCGCAGAGCTCGGCCCTCAGTCAGCAGCTGCCACTCTCCGGCTGCCCAGCTCTGAAGGCAGCAGCACAGAAGTAAGAGTGGCATGGGATGGTGTGTTATTGCCACCCTTACTTCTGCGCTGCTGCTGGCTGGGTGCTGCCTTCAGAGCTGGGTGCTTGCCATCAGCCACCGCTCTCTGGACACCCAGCTCTGAAAGCAGTGGAGAAGTAAGGGTGGCAATACTGCAGTGCCCCTAAAATAACCTTGTAACCCCCCTGCAGCTCCCTTTTGGATCAGGACCCCCAATTTGAGAAACGCTGGCCTTCCCAGTGAAATCTGTATAGCATAGAGTAAAAGCACACAAAAGACCAGATTTCACGGCAGGAGACCAGGTTTCATGGTCCGTGACGCGTTTTTCATGGCCGTGAATTTGGCAGGGCCCTAATCATTTGTACAAGTGTGAACCCCAGCCTTCCTCACAAACACAGCTGGCTGTGTCCAGATCTCGCAACTATGACTAATCTCTACTGTCTGCCCCAGCTCTATCCATCCCCTTACTTTCTTTGTTTCACCACCTTCCCTGCCCACTCTCTCTCAAATGCAATCCAAGGTCCATTCTGAGCCAAGTAGGCTCCCCAAGTGTGTGTATGAATTTGTTTTTCTCTGAACTGAACCTTTAAAAAGAACTGGGAAAAGTGATAATGATCTGCAATCACCTGCAGACATTGGGTTTTTTGCCAGCTAGCTGTATACAATGCAGCTTGGGGAATAGAACTGAGCTATAGAAAACATAGCACTCTACCACTTGAGCTAAAAGAAAATCTTCCTTAACAGATATATGTAATATCCTCTTTTTAGGCCATTTAATGAATATTTTCTTATGAATCAAGTTGTGTAGGGTATTGAAGGGAGCAGAAAATCGGATTAATCATAGTTGGGAGAATTCCAAACTGCACACTAAAGGCCTGACCCATTGAAGGTAACGGGACTATTTCCACTGAATGCTTGAGGAAGTCTAAATATCCCACCCAATAGCGGGCAGCGGTACATGTACACAGCAAGCAGTACATTAAAGTTTGGGCTTGTTCTTATTTGTTCCTAATTAACTTGTTTATTCATAATAGTGTCCCTTGCTGTGATCCCTGGCATGCACCTCAGATCACAGAGCCTGGCTCTTGATGTACTCTTATAAGGAAGTCCTTCCCACCCCCCAGACTTGCATTCACATTTTTTAGACTCAGTTTTTTGTGGAAGGTACTATCTCCTATTATGAGGTTGTACAATAGCTAGCATAATGGGGGGCCAGTCCTTCTGTGTGCTACTGTAATACAATAAATTATTAATAAACACCCACCAGGTATTTTTGCTTTGGCGATTCGTTAGAGCTTAATAGTTGCCTTTGCATCTCTCTCGGTGGGATCTTTTTTACTTTCATCTGTACAGTTTTTTTTATCAGCCTGTAACATTTTTAAAAAAAATAAACGTTACTTAAAACTTCATTTTGTTGCCGCTCTCTTGCGATAAATTGCTTAGTGATAACATTTATACTTCCCTACTGTGTGATAATTTCAGGATGAAATGAATATTTGAAGTAAAAATTGTTGAAATTTGTAGATTTCTAATACCTTTGAAGTGAAGGCCCCATTCAAATATAGGGGTGTTATATCTTGTTGTCATAGCAACCTACTATAATACTATTATGCAGCAAATCAGGAAAGGTAATCTTTCCTTTGTTACAGTTCAGGATACTTCAATGATCAAATGCAATTTACAAATAGAAATGATGCTATTTTCCATCCAAGAAACACATTTTCACGGTAGCATGTAGAGAGTTATGCAACATCAGTTAACAATAAACATCTCTTCAAATCCTTTATGGTCTTCTTTAAACCTGCCCAGAAGAATACGGATATGCTGGGCCCTTTAGAAGCTATTTGCGAATAGCATGTGGAGCACCGCTAGAGTAAGTGAATAATGCAAAAATTTTTTTTACAGATATGCATTTAGATTTTTAAATGAGTTTAGTTTGACCATACTTGTACCCTGTTTTTGGTTGCTTTCTGCTAACATTCAAATGATTGAGTTTTACTGAATCAAATGTTAGTAGAAAATGAATTGCAAAGTCAGAGGCATGAATATTCTTGCCCAAAGTGCTTGCATCCTCATCAAGGCACTGAAATTGTTTCTTGCAAACACTCAGCTCTAAGCATAGCATTTGCTGTTTGGCTTGTGATCACACAATTGACATTTTAATCAGCTGATTCTCATAAGTCCAGAACTTAATTTATTTTTCCTTAATGGTGGGTGCTTGATTAGCAAGTACAGTAAATATGTTTTAAAAAGTGTTTCCACTGAGTCATGTAGCATGGCAGGTATCCCGCAGATTCATGAGATGCAACTGAAACTAACTGTAGTGAGAGTTGGTACGTAACCCGGCACAGTTAGATGGCTAAATGAGATATAAGAGATTAATATATTGCAGTTTTGGCTGCTGTCTCATTGGAGTTTTGATTTAGAATTGCATCATTGAAAAGGATTATTAATAATACGTTCTATTGGCAGTAGTGCCCGAGGCTCCATCCCCCTGCCATCAAGTATTTGATGTAGCTACCTTCTGCCACTCTTTTCTTCAGAATGGAAACAGATGTTACATCAGTACAGCCTGCGCTATTCAGGAATCCCAGTGGTTTAAAGCCCACAATGATCTCCAGAACATCAGCTGCCTTGATCACAAGCCCATGCAACACACTATATTTTGCCATGCAAAACTTCACTGTGGACTTCAAAGTTGTATCTGTCCAGTCCACTCAGTCAGGGCCGGCTCTAGGTTTTTTGCCGCCGCAAGCAAAAACATTTTTGGCTGCCCCCCACCCCC
>NW_020664374.1:26365077-26365826 GCF_002925995.2 Terrapene triunguis | reverse complement strand
TTTTTTGCCGCCGCAAGCAAAAACATTTTTGGCTGCCCCCCACCCCAGCCCTGGGCTCTCACCCCACCACCAGTGCCCTCCCCCACTCGCACCCCCTGCCGCCCCAGCCCTGGGCTTTCTCTTCCCTCCCCCCGCACCTCCTGCTGCCCCAGCCCTGGGCTCCCCCCACCAGTGCTGACTCCACCTGCTTCCCCCTCGCCTCCAGCCGGTCCTGCGCTGGCAGGGTCAGGGTAAGCAGCTGGGCTCCCGGGCCGCACCTCAGCCTAGGGTCCCTCCAGCCAGGACTCCCACCTCCAGGACTGGCCGGGACCCAGGAGGGCAGAGCTGGGGGACTGCCCCGGCAGGGGGCTGAGGAGCTGGGGCAGGGTAGCTCCAAAGGGAGCGGAGCCCCGGAGAGTGGGACGCAGGCCCTGCACGGCAGCGCCCCGCCTCTATGGCCACGCTGCTGCTGCTTCTGGCCGCCCTGCCGCAGTCCCTGGTTGGCTCAGGCCGCTTCGCCCAGCCCTGGCTGCGGCGCTGGGAGGCGGCTGCCCTGCGGCACCTGCAAGCGGCTCCGTGTGCCCTGCGGGGCGGCCCCCCAGCCTGGGTGTGCCCCGCTCGGAGCCTGCCCGGCCCAGCCACAAGGTGCGGGTGCTGCTCCCCTGCGGTGTGAACCACAGCGGCCCGAGGGCGCACCCCGCGCACAACGCGCTACTGCGGCCAGGGCCGGCTCTAAGCTTTTGCCGCCCAAAGCAAAAAAAAAAAAAAAA
>NW_020664374.1:26352063-26364677 GCF_002925995.2 Terrapene triunguis | reverse complement strand
TTTTTTGCCGCCGCAAGCAAAAACATTTTTGGCTGCCCCCCACCCCAGCCCTGGGCTCTCACCCCACCACCAGTGCCCTCCCCCACTCGCACCCCCTGCCGCCCCAGCCCTGGGCTTTCTCTTCCCTCCCCCCGCACCTCCTGCTGCCCCAGCCCTGGGCTCCCCCCACCAGTGCTGACTCCACCTGCTTCCCCCTCGCCTCCAGCCAGTCCTGCGCTGGCAGGGTCAGGGTAAGCAGCTGGGCTCCCGGGCCGCACCTCAGCCTAGGGTCCCTCCAGCCAGGACTCCCACCTCCAGGACTGGCCGGGACCCAGGAGGGCAGAGCTGGGGGACTGCCCCAGCAGGGGGCTGAGGAGCCGGGGCAGGGTAGCTCTAAAGGGAGCGGAGCCCCGGAGAGCGGGACGCAGGCCCTGCACGGCAGCGCCCCGCCTCTATGGCCACGCTGCTGCTGCTTCTGGCCGCCCTGCCGCAGTCCCTGGTTGGCTCAGGCCGCTTCGCCCAGCCCTGGCTGCGGCGCTGGGAGGCGGCTGCCCTGCGGCACCTGCAAGCGGCTCCGTGTGCCCTGCGGGGCGGCCCCCCAGCCTGGGTGTGCCCCGCTCGGAGCCTGCCCGGCCCAGCCACAAGGTGCGGGTGCTGCTCCCCTGCGGTGTGAACCACAGCGGCCCGAGGGCGCACCCCGCGCACAACGCGCTACTGCGGCCAGGGCCGGCTCTAAGCTTTTGCCGCCCAAAGCAAAAAAAAAAAAAAAAAGATGGCCGGAATGCCGCCCCTGAAAATGTGCTGCCCCAAGCACGTGCTTGGTTTGCTGGTGCCTAGAGCCAGCACTGCACTCAGTGAACACCATCTTCAAACACTGTAAGAGCACATGTTTCTCCTGTGCTGCTGGTGGGGTGAGAGGGTGCAGATGAGCTTTGTAGAAATAACTCTTAACTATTTGTCTTGGTTTTTGGCCCTGTACAGGTATTGCCAGAACATACTCTCAGTTGCTTTGGAACTGCTTTTTTAAAGTTCCCCTTTTCTTGCTGTGGAAAGAGCAAGAGATAAGTATTCGCTCTAGCCTCCATTTTGAGAAAAGGTTTTGGAATTAGCATCAGCACCTGTGGAATTATTGGAACATCCCTCAAGGATTATGGGAGATGCCCAACATAAGGTGAGAATTTTACCTCTTTCCCCACAATTACCCTGAGCTCACTGAAAACTCCCAGGAGCCAGTTTCAGGGAGCTGAGTTGAGAACTGTAGGCTCAGTACTTACAGGGAAGAGTGACTGTAATAGTGTATTAAAGCATAAATAGGGTTTCAGAGTAAAACTGAAAGAACACAGCTAGAGCAGACACAACTTAATCTCTGGTACTTATATTGATGCTTTCTCAATAGATCAACTACCAATGGTTCAGTTCTCTAGTGCAGGCACAGCCACAGTAAGTTTCTTGTCAAGGAAACTCCCCTTGATATATTCTTGAATATCTGTAAAGTAAAGGTGTTAATTTGTACTATCCAATTGAGTATGAAATGTTAAGGTGTTTTTTATATAAGGGACGTAATATTTGCACAGGTGCACTTATTTTGGGAAGCTGAATAATCAACCTTTCCCTGGACAAACACAGTTGTTTACTTTTCCTGTATGAATACTTATTTATATCTTCCTTTTTTTTTTAGTATTGTATTGAACCTGCTCCTTGAGATAACTAGGTGTCATCCACCTCTTGTCCCTGGCCAGGTTATTTTCAAAACATTATTTGAATTTAGGGAGGTAAGCACATGGATACTTCCTTAGATTACTCTGTACTCAGACTGAAGTTCATTCCCATATCTGTCTTTGTTCAAGCCAAAACTAACATCTCTTTTGTCACTACCACACTAGGTATGACTTTCTTTCCTGGCTGAAAGCCCTTTGGATGCTAATTTGACTCCTACTAAATTAAGTCAGGTGATTACCTAAAGCAGATTATCATTCTCTTTCTCTCTCAGATGCTAAATTGAAAAGCAGAAGCTCCTATTTTCCAGTAACTCCATTGACAATAATTTCTACCCTGTATCATATGAGCTCTTGACACATGAAGCTCCTTCTATTACAATGTTTCTGGAGAATCAGCTTTAGCTCCAGTGGCAGAGGCTAGGCGTTTTGAAAAAGAGCTTGAATGCTACCCCCACTTTATTGTAATCCCTTCCAGGTCCCACTTTGCATTAAGGGTACATTAATAAACATTTTATAAAGCTTAATAAATGATTAATAGATGTTTCAATGAGTGGTGAATTGAGTGCTATAGTCTCCAACAAGTCAAAAGCTCGATTACAAACATGACTTAAAACCATCTTCAATATCCTCTACAAATGTACTTATAACTTTCTATACTACATACAACTCATTGTGACCTGCTTATAACATCTATTAGTCCTTTATAAACTGCTTATAAATGTAACCTTATGATAAAACGTGCCCCTATTCTGTTAAGGGTCCATGCCCATCACCATCTGAATAGTGTCACTGTGAAAATCCAAGTAGCCATGGCATGTGGCGTCAAATGTGTAACCCGAAGGGACCACAAATTTGTTGCAAGATGACACAGGTGTACCTGTGGCTCAACTGGTCGCAGGCTTGCCTTTCAGTTCAAGTCTTGCACCTTAGACTCGGCTTCTTTACCAGTTCTGATTTCCAGTGCAGCCCAAAGGGGATGGCTATGTAATGCACATGTCTGTGTATGTGATATGAAAATGACCATTTAATGCCAGGATGGCTATGTTCAAATGAGAACAAAAAGCTTATTTGCTGGCCACTTAATGACCCTAAATAAATTAGTAGACCTTTAAACACCAAAATCCATTTATGAAAAGAGTTACAGCACTGACTAGAGCTGGACACATTGCTGGGATTACATCTGAGGGCCAGTGCAGAGCCCGCTGCAAGGACTGAGAGGAGATGCTTTGCATCTCTTCTGTGCTAGGGCTGGAGTGACCCTTTGAGCAGCCTGAGCTCTGTCCTAACTTGCTCTCCCTGCTGCCGTAGGCAGGGACATCCCACCATGCCTCCTTCTACCCCCAGCTTTCCCACTAAGCCATGGCCTCCTGTGAATGGGGCAGAGAGCTGGTGTAGATGGGCGTGTGCCTGTCCTATGTGGGCACCTGCCTACTTTGCAGCCAGTTTTATGCTGGAACTGGTATAAAGTAGCCACAACACAGTAATGAATTCCCCTCCCTGTGAGCAGGCATTAGGAAAACTCCCTACATAGCTTTGCTAAAGATCTTCTGTTGTGACCCGCAGCAGCCCTGTTATTCCATTCTAGATCATTCCAAAGCACTGCCAGTCATGCTGGGTTCGAATGGTGGTCTTTGATATGGCTCTCTGAGCCTGCCAAACTAATTGTCACTTGTGGCCTAAGGATTTGAAGCCAGGAGTGTGAAAGGCCTGATGCATTTTCACTAATTTGCTCTGCTACTTGCCTCCACCAACAAACCAACTCAACCAAGCCCTTTTGATTCAAAAAGACAGCTGTGTCTGGAGCTGCTCAACAGCCCTCTATGGCCAGCAAAGGACAGCGGTGCTGACAGAATGACGGAGACAGACAGCTGCCAGACAGCAGAAGTTTCACCATCTGCATTATTAATACACATAGTAGACAATAGAGGGTGAGGGGGAAAGATCCTCTGCTGCTGTAAATTGGTGTCGCTCCCCTTAGTTCAAGGGAGCTACGCTGATTTATAC
Organism: Terrapene triunguis; assembly: GCF_002925995.2. Classification (NCBI taxonomy): domain Eukaryota; kingdom Metazoa; phylum Chordata; order Testudines; family Emydidae; genus Terrapene; species Terrapene triunguis. Next base: position 26,360,976 of record NW_020664374.1, on the reverse strand, counting down.
CCGCTGAGGAACTGACCCAACAGCTGTTCTATGCCGGATGGAAACACCATCTCCTCAGAAATTTATCCATTGCTTAGAGAATCAAGACCATACAGCTAAAAGCAAAATATAACAAATATTTCAGGATATATCATTTTAAATTAATATATGTTTATTCTATACATAATAACGTTGCAGCTGCTTTCGTGCTGCTGAATCAGGGAATGTTAGCTTGTGGTCTTCCAGGCATTAATGCTGAGAGAATAAGGATGATTTTTCAGAATGCTAAGTGGGCTCTCTAATGAACAACGCTCACCAGCCAGCAGCTTGTCAGAGCCGCTTACCTCCTCCATGAACTCTCCGTGGAGCTCAGTGTCAGATGAAATACCTCGTCTGACACTGAAATCTCATCAAGAAAAATGAACAGAGATCTCTATTGTATTAACATCTGATCACTACTGAACTGCAGTGCATAAAATCAGGCCTCTCTCTCCCTCAACTAATTCCCAACCTATCTATCCAAAATGCTGCTGTTAAAGTCATTTTACACTTCTACTCCTTTGGCCACACCAACAACCCTCCAGAATCCCTTAACTGCCTTCCTATTTTTGTCATATCAGTTCAAGTTCATTGCCCTCACCATCAAGTTACTACATACTCGCACCCTGGCCTATATGTCTGCTCACATTTACTCCTACTCACAAGGTGAAATCCTAGCTCCATTGAAGTCAATGGGAATTTTCCTAGTAACTTCCGTGGGGTCAGGATTTTACCTAGTCTCCATGCTCCTCCCTGTACTCTCTCTTCCCTTCATCTTCTCCCGCACTCTGCTGTCTTATTTTGTGTTGCCCCACTATGCTGAGAGCAGCCTCTCAATTCTTGTTCACCAAGCACTCTCTGTCTTCACGTTCCAATCCTGGCCCCAAACCCATTTCAACCAGGAATCCTTCCTAGCTTGTGTCCTAAATTTTCAAATGTGATTTGAGATTTTGCTTGCCCAATTTCAGACATCATGAAAAGGGCTGACTTTTCAGAAAGTGCACCGCACCTGCCTTCTGAAAATCAGACCCCGTTACAGTGTTTCAAGTGGGGCACCCCAAATCATTAAGTCATTTTTGAAAATCCAGGCCTGATTCTCTCACCAATAATCTCTAAACTCTCCTTTACTTAAAACACCGTCCCTTATCTCATCTTTATTTTGTCTCAAATTGCAAGCTCCTCAGATCAGGGACTGTGTCTCGCTCAATGTTTTGTGACATTCAGTGCACATTTTAGTATTATACAAATGATTCAAATAATTTCTCCTACCCCAAATTGTTATGCCACATTTAATATATCAAACGACAAGCCCAGTATCAATAAAACTCAGTTGCCCAACTAGACTGTAAGAAAGGAGAAACACAGTGAATAAATCATATAAGACTGAGTCCAGTTCAGTGCTGGTGAAGCCCAGGCTGTGTGCCTTGCTTCCTGCCAAGGGCACAAAGCCAACCTGGAGGAAGATGGGCAACAAAACAAGTCAACTATAACTTCTTGTAAGATGACGGAGTAGGTACGAAGCACAGCAACAGGCAGTGAGGCCTGCTCGGAAGGAGAGAATCTACATAAACACAAACCAAAGAAGGTAACATGAACAAAAAGAGTGACAGATAATTACTTCCCCTATATGGAGATCAAGCCAGTTTTCAAAGCATGCAGTGCCTTCCCCTAGGCATTCTCCTCCTTTCATCAGTCCAGGATCCATTCCCTCTGAACAGACGTTCATGGAAGGGGAGTAGAGGGGAAGAAGGAGTTCATTCCCTATGTACTGCAGACTAGATACTGTCCCCATGCTATCGATCCAGAAATAACCCCCCCTCTGACCGCAGACCCCTAGTTGTCACCTACACTGTATGCTGGAACTTATATGGGGTATCATTGAACAACTGCATCCTATACTCAATGGGGACCCCATTCTGAAAGAAATCCTTCCTGAACCCCCACTTCTGGCCTTCAAACGACCCACTAATCTCTCCAAAATCATTGTCAGAAGCAAGTTCCCCACAGATCAAGACACACCAACTCAAAGCAGCACCACACCTTGCCAGAACAACAGATACAAACCTGCAGACACATCTCCACTGCTACAAATATCAACATCCCCCACAACACACCTTTCAAGATCCATGGACCCTACACATGCCCATCACAATGTGTGATGAACCTCATCCAGTGCACTAAATGCCTCAACAACAGCTATGTGGGTGAAACCAGATAATCACTACACTCTCAAATTAACTCACACAGAAAAATGATAAAACACAAAAATACCCTATCACCTGTGAGTGAACACTTTTCACAAAGTGATCACTGTACATCTGACCTATCAGTCCTCAACCTCAAAGGAAACCTGCACAACACCTTCAAAAGATGAGTCTGAGAGCTTAAATTCATTATTCTCCTAGACACTGAAAATCATGGTGTAGCCCAGGGGTCGGCAACCTTTCAGAAGTGGTGTGCCGAGTCTTCATTTATTCACTCTAATTTAAGGTTTTGCGTGCCAGTAATACATTTTAACATTTTTAGAAGGTCTCTTTCTATAAGTCTATAATATATAACTAAACTATTGTTGTATGTAAAGTAAATACATTTTTTAAATGTTTAAGAAGCTTCATTTAAAATTAAATTAAAATGCAGAGCACCCAGACTGGTGGCCTGGACCCCGGCAGTGTGAGTGCCACTGAAAATAAGCTCACGCGTGCCATACGTTGCCTATCGCTGGTGTAGCCAATGATTTTAGTTTATTATCCATTTATTATGTGCTGTTATGATTAATTCATATGTCATGATATATAAAATCATTGTATGTTAAATAGAGTTAAATTCTAGGATTATAGAAGCATAAGATTAAGCAGTATTTAGAGGGAATCATGTATTAGATATCTAAGTAAGAAAGGCTGAAATGCAAGACCTGTAGGCTGAGGCCTGCAAGGTATTAGCTTAGCTATTTTAGGCCTTGGAGATAAGAAATGCTGACATAAGTAAGTGACTGAAGAATAACCCGATGCGCTAAGATTATGGGAAAAGAGATACCAACTGGTAATATTGCAAAAAATTAGCCAGAAGATTAATTTTAAATCACAAAAATGCTGTAGAGGCACATCTGTCTCTAACATGTGTCTTAGCCCCAGGGTATAGGTAGTACCTCAGTGCTAATGAGAATAAAGAGATCCTACACAACCTGTAGAATTCGGGGTCTCTTAAGTTTCTAGGGGACACAGACCAATAAGGGAAAAGAGGGTTGACACTTTCATGTACATGCGCAGAATGTAGGTATAGACAGAATCACATTATAACAAGGGGGTGCCCAAAGTGGGAAAATTGCACTTTCCTTGGGAGACCTCCAGCGGGAACCATCCTTGTACTGATGATCAATCCAGGAGAGCGCCATCAGACTCTAACACTATCTAGGAGGATGTGAGCATGTCTGTAGCTATAACTGGTGCATGGATATATCTAGGAGTTGTATATGCTGTGACTTCATAGCTTTGTTGGCAACTTTAATAAAACTGATAAGAGATAGTGGACCTTGTTCTTGTGATTATATGTGTTACTTGCCTATGGTTTCATTTGTTCCTATGAGCTCTCGATCTAAAACAAGCAGAGATAACTCCATTGAACTTTAGACTGTAGCTGCCAGAGCTGAACCCTAAATAGTGGACTATAACATCACTAAAATTAACTTTAGCTAAAAATAAAGACTGCAGTGGCCTTAATAAAGACACTGGATTTATGGCTCATTACAACAATCTGTAACCCACTGACCCCCTCCTTTTTCCCCTATGATGGCAGAGGTGTCAAATGGGTCACTCTACCTTGAATGGTCCCTTACAATTTGTGCTAAAACATCTGTTCCACCTTGCATTTTGCTCTGATGCAGGGAGTACCTTTCCCAGACCTGAAGAAAAGCTCTGTGTGGCTTGAAAGCTTGTCTCTCTCACTAACAGAAGTTGGTCCAATAAAAGATATCACCTCCCCACCTTGTCTCCCCACACTGTGTCACACTTCTATTCAGCCAAGGACCTAGAGATGACCAGCATAGAGAAAGGAAATGGAGCTGAGGCAAGTACCACTGCTTTCCTTTCCCCATGCACAGGGGTGAGGGGGGAGCCTTCCATAAGCAAAGAGAAACACAAGTTAAAACTGCTGTGCCCTTAGGGGTGAATCAGGAAAGTAAGTAAGAGTACTGAATGGGCTCATGGCATCACAGAGAAAGGATACAAGACAGCAGTCTAAAAGGAGTCATTGGAGTGTATAAGAGAATGGGGAAAGGATCAATGAAGCAGTACAGCAGCATACTAGCCACCTGGAGGCAACCCTGCGTGATGTCAGACTGTATTGGTGGGACTACATAAAGCCTTGTGGTGGCAGCAGACTCACCGAAAGAGCAGTGCGGTATGGAGATGACTGAAGAGTTAATGACATCCCCGCCGCATGGGGATTGTGAAATGTTCTCAGCTTCTGTAGTCCATTCAGGAAATATATTTCACAAAATGGTTCCTGCTAAGAATTGTCTCACAGGAAACAGAATGTTCCTCATTGAATATTGAAGGGAGGACAGCAATTTGGGGGCAAGATTTTCAAAAGTGACAATTTTTGCAAGGCCAGCTCAGAACAGCTCTGATTTTCAGAAAACACTAAGCATCCACCTTCCCTTCATTTCCAGATGAGACTCAGAGCTGGGGACCTACAACGGTGGGACTGGCTGGACCCTACTCACTGGAATAAGGAGCTTGGGCACTCTAGTAGTGGGAGTGAAGCACAGGGAAATCCACAGGAACTTCTGCTCTAGGATGGACTGAGGCATTTTGTGAACTGGACAAGCTAGCAGGTAGGGCTAGCCAAAACCTGGATATTTAATAGCCTGTTCCTTTGGTGAAGATCCTGGGTAAATAAATTACTAAGCAAAAATAGAATAAGGAAGATTTTTTTAAAATGGTTTATGGGAAAGGAAGATTTAATGGGCATACAGCTCGGTTAGGCAGCATATTTTGTTGGTATAATTTCAGTATAACAGCCAGGAGCTGGAACTCTGGCTTAGAATCAAATTACAACAAGAGCTGACCTATGTACTTCCATTTATACAATCCTCAAACTTTTGTCCTTTAAATGCAAACTATTTTGCTGGAAAGTGGTTCCTATTTTGGGGATAGGAGTATAAGAACGAGCTGAAGAAAAAGTCAATAATAATTTATATGATACCTACAGTCTTCTGTCCACAATGGGCAAACTCCAGTGCATTTCTAAATGAAAGCTATTTATCAAAGGAAAGAAACATATTAAACATGTCACAGGCAGGCGTAGCAATAATTGGGGCTTTTAGGAAACTGAGGTTATAGGCTGTCAGTTCCACCACTTTAAACCAATCAGTCTCAAGTGTTGTTGAAGTACTTAGCAAACGTAGGTTTAAATGCAAAGCTGGCTGAAGTATCACTCCAGAGGCAGAACGTTTGACTGAAGAGATATTGCTGAACATTATTCAAAAGCTACCTTCATATATTCCTCTGTCATTCTGCCCATTAATAAGAGCATGTTACAAATATATGGCACTGTCCCTATAGCTGGAGATGAACCAAGCAGTAGTTTGAATTATTTGATTACAAACCACCAGCATTTATTAAAAAACAAACAAACAAACAACAAGGTAGGAAAAAAACAGATCAGCTGAATAAAAGCATGGCATTTACCAAAAGAATCCAGTAAAAAAAAAAAAAAGATTAGCTAGGTAGAGACTGATCCTGAGAGGGACAGAGGCCCAGATCTTTAAAGATATTTAGGTGCCTACCTCCCATTGATTGCAATGGGAGTTAGATACCTAGATTCCTTTGAAGCCTAAGCAACCACCAGTCAATGAGAGTCAGAGGTACTCATCATAGAATCATAGAATATCAGGGTTGGAAGAGACCTCAGGAGGTCATCTAGTCCAACCCCCTGCTCAGAGCAGGACCAATCCCCAATCATCAGGCCCTCTGAAATAGCAATGCTTAAAAAGTTGCTCCCTGCACTTGGATTCATAAACGCACACTTGGGAGGGGGCAGGAGTGGTGGCGTGTTGGGCTCATTCTGTCTCAGGAGGATTTATTTTGTCCAATGCACAGAAAGGTAACAGCTGTAACATTTAACTGCTTTGATTTTGATTTAACCGAAGGTTCTTGATTTTGACATTCTTTGTGGTCAGCGAGCTTTCCCTGTGCACCTGCTAATTGCAGCCATGCAGTGGCACTTCGAAGAATACTGACTCTCCCAAGTGCCCCATGATAGGTGATATTTTCCCCCAATCACCTCTCACAAAAAGTCAGAAGGTTGTTTTCCTGCTCAGAATGGACTGCAGGGATTTTTACCTCAAAACAATGCCAGACTCAAATGTGTGCGTTAACAACAAGATTAAGAATAGAGAGAAGCAAAAACACATTACATCGAAAGGAATGGCATGATGATGGGGTGGACAAGCCTTGGGTTCACCAGGACAGGAAGAGGTTAATTGTCTGTTGTGGAGACAGAGGCTGGAGCTGTCCCTAACCCCCAACACCTGTCAGCACTATCAAGCCTGGAAGGACTGACCCTCCCCCCCCGCAGCTGGAGAAATAAAACAGGGGGAACGAAGCAGGCTTTAGAGCTGGGCTGTCCTCAGTGAGGAATCTGGTATTAGATGCAGAGAAAACTTCAGGATGAGCCTGAACTGAACGATGAATGCTAGGAGCAGAGAGCCAGATGGACTTCATGTTGTCCTATTATCATTTGTTTGGTGACAAAGTCAAATACCAAGACTGGGATGTCTCTGTCACACAGGGTGTGAGAAAGACACTTGTTCACAGGTGTGCATAATGTATCTCGTCTCAATCTCTGCAAAAGCTAACTTAGATAGGCACCACTCTTTTTGATTATACAGTACCCTATAGTTCTAGAGCACCATCCTCTCTACAGCTCACCCTGTTCTTTCCTGGCCCTTCACAGGGCAGATCAGCACAGATCCACCCTATGGTAGCAGGTGTCTCATGTCACCCTCCATCTTTGAATCTCCTTGAAATCCCTCATTTATACTTTTGATCTACTCAGAAACACACCTCCACCCTATACCTACCTCCCCTATACCTACCTCCCCAGGCTACGACCCCTCTACATCTCAGCTAACCTCTCCACAGATCAGAAGCTTCTTGCCACCAAGCTCTAAAATTCTGTCCAAAATTAACTCCAAGCATTCAAAAAAATCATGAGGCACGTTGCCTATATCATGAGATTTTAGACAATAATAAATGTTGCATTTTTTAATTTTTCCTTCTGGTTTCGAGCCTTTAGATTTCATGATTTTCCCCATGAAGCCTAGAAACTTACTATTTTTTTAAATATGAAAGCTGAGCTGCTCAATCACAGGCCTCCAGGAGCTGGGGCTTTAAGAGAAATAGCAAAGATCACAAGACGCACAATATAATTTCTGGAGTTGGCAACATTTCCCACCTGATACTTGTAGACTAAGAATATCCCCCTTGCACACAACCGTCCAGGTCAGAAAACCCATCCTCCACATTCTGAACCCCTTCCTGACCTGCGTGATACACACCATTACCATCACCAAGATTAGTAATTCCCTTCTCTTAGTTTTTGGTAGGTCTGGAGAAGGAGTAGCAGAGGCAGCAGGGAAGGACAGTAGCTGCAGGGTGCTCCATATTGTCTTCAATCCTTCCAGAAGCTGTATGGCCTGTCATGTGCTCCCTTCTTCTGCTGGATGCATGCCCTGTGGCATTCAGGTGTATAGCAGCCTTCAGGAGCTGGAACAGCTCCAGCTCATCATGAGACCTCCACTGGTGGTAGGTGGTATTACACTGCCTAGTATGTCTGCCATACTACACAGTGTCTTTGGGGTATCTGATAGCTGTGGTATTATTTGTGGATCTTATCCCCCATTATCTCAGAACAACCATCTGTAAGCTGCAGATCCACCTTTGGCCTCTAGTAGTCACTGTGAAGCCTGCTTTCAGGCATCCTGTCTGGCTTCCCCTCTGCCTGCTCCCCCTGCTGGACTTGTGCAGAGAAGCCACAGCTGCAACTGCAAAGAGAGGCAGGGAGGTGGCTGCACAGCAGCCGGTTGGCTGTCAGGGACAGAAGGTGTGTGTGTCCGGGGGAGGGGGACGGGGTCAGTCAATGTTAGCTCCAGGTTACCCCAAGCCTGACCTCTATCCCCCAGTAAGACCCCCTACGTCACAGCCAAATGCAAGACCCCAGCCATCATCCTCCAGAGAGGCTGCAGCTCCCCTCCTAGACACCACCTACCTGGCTATCCCAGCACTTCCAGCCCCCAATTACCACAGACACGTCTCAGCACCCACCAGCCCAGACACCTCAGAATCCACCCACCTAACCTGGCAATCCCACACCTGTCAGCAATCCAGCATCCCTGGACACCCTCTCAGCCTCAGCCTCATAGCTGCCAGATTATATGCATTTCCATGTTCTGCCTGCCTCACTGCTTGGGGAAGGGTGTATTGATCTTACACTGAAGCGTATAATCATATACAAATAACTTGAAAATATGCAAATTAGCTATTAAATAACTAGCATAACATGTTACACATAGAGCTGCACAGAACATGGCAGCCTTGAAGCTGGGGCAAGAGGAATGGGAGGTGTCTAGGCATGTTGGGGCAGGCGGGGGAGGGTGTTTGAAGTTCACACACTTATTTTTGGTTTGGTTCAGACTATTTTCAAAATCTCCATAGTGACCTGTAAGGCTTTCCTGGATTTTCCTAGCAGCCCTTCTATCTTATCAGCTATGTTTAAGTTTTCCTAATAATTTAAAAAACAAAAATAACCCCCAAACAAACATTTTCCTCCTGTCTTTTCAGGGCCAGCTCTGGCTTCTTTGCCACCCCAGGCAAAAAAGCCTCTGGCCGCCCCCCC
>NW_020664374.1:26313898-26351963 GCF_002925995.2 Terrapene triunguis | reverse complement strand
CCCCCCGGCGGCCGGGGGCAGGGCGGCGAGCCTGGCTGTGGCCCCGCTCTCCCCGGCGGCCGGAGCGCCGCGCCGCCCCCCTCCAGGTGCCGCCCCAAGCACAAGCTTGGGGGGCTGGTGCCTGGAGCCGGCCCTGTGTCTTTTATCCCTCCTGGAAGTTTGCCCTTTGGATATACCACTTTGCCCTCAGCAGCTTGTGTACCTTGCGGTCGCAAACACTGTGGACACATTAATCAGTGACAGTAATCCGAGCTGCTCCTATCCAGTGAGTATTTTCCTTCCTACACTGTCTGTGCTGGGAGGCGGCGATATAACAACTTTAACCAAGGCAAGAGTATATGGGGGTGAGAGAGGAAAGTTATTTGCTAGTGGTTGGCATGCAAATAGCAGTGATGTCAGTTGAGGGCAAAACGTAATTCCTTCTCACTCTGTTTTTTCTGGGGGCAGGGGGAAAATGGGACAGAGCCACCATTTCTAATTTTAAAAAATCACAAATACAGGGATTTTGGCAAATTAAATAAAACAGAAATGGATCTTTATGGATCATGAGTCTCATAAGCCAAAAAGCGGGGGTGGGAGTGAAAAAGCTTTGCAAGTCCCCTTTAACTACTGGTAAAGCCAGTATATTCAGTAGGGTGAGACTGAGATTTTAGTTCACTATCTGCTCAGCTAAAATTGCAGAAGGAGGTATACGATCAGTTTTTGGAAAAAGCCAATTAAAAGTAAGTATTAGAACAATACACAACTCTCAGCACAAGCCTATTAAACTCCCTTTATTTCTATCAACTTATGGTCCGCTGCTCAAGGAAATTCCAGAAGGGTTCCTTGGACACAGAGTCTGCCTAAAGAGTGGACAGATGAAAATGCTAATCACTACCATCATATTCCTTAAATCAACTTGAAACTATTAACATAATATATGCATCCCTCTGAAAACAATAAATATACTTTTTAAGTCAGGAACAAAAGTATTTGCTAATGGTTTGATCACATTTTGGTGGTATTTGTGTAAGAGGCAATGAATTTGATGCCAGTTGTCACTAAATACATTGCAAGGGTCCTTACGCCACTGATACACGTAAAGGACTCTGTGAGGATTAAAAGACCAAAGACAGTTACGAGAAGATAATACAGTTCCACATTCTATCTAATTTACATCCCAATTGTCACGAGCTGCGAAATTAAATTCTTCAGTGACCTTGTTTCTGTATTCCAATCATAAAAGTATGGTCAATTGCATACAAGACATTAAATTATCTGAATTTTACCTAGATAACTTCATATGACATCTGATACTGGCCTGTTAGTTTTAATCAGCATTTCAAATTACAAGGGAGCACCCACAAATGAAGTAGGTAACCCCATCAAGTACAGATTTTTTTTTAAATGAGAATTAAAGGCCAACTTTTGGCCTAACATAGGGCCAGATTTTGCCACCGTTACCCATACCAGATAGAACTTTCTGCTGCAAGTTACCCCCACTGACTTCAGTGGAGCTAATCATGGGTAAGATACCACTCAACAAGAGTTAAGGGTATTTGAATCAAGCCCTTACATATCATTCACCTTTAATAAAGTCAGGGAGACAAATTCAGCCTTACTGTAAGTGGATGCAACTCCACTGACTTGAATGGGAGCTGCTAGTGATCAACACCACTGAAAATCAAGCCATTTACTCAAGTGCTTAAGGTTAGCTTTATGATCCTAACATCAGGCATTCAAGTTTCCTAATTCTAGATTTTTAAAATATATTTTCTCTCTCTCTTGCTTATCACATTATGTACTTAGATTGAAAGCTCTTTGAGGGCAGGGACCATCTTTTTGTTCTACATTTATACAGTGCCTGGAACAATAGGGACCTGGTCCATGACTAGGGCATGTAGCCGCTATGTTAAAACCAACATAAACAACAGCATACACACATACTTCTTCATAGTGAACCCCCTATTTGTATTATCAATATTGTTTGTCATTAGACATCCTTCAGTAGTTGCCTCTCCAAAGTCAGTATTTACTGCTATGTACTACATTGTGGTACCTAATACATCAGATGAGAAATTTCAAAAGCACCTAAGTGACTCACTACAAAAGTTATTTTTCCTCCCTTGGTATCCTACTGTTAATTGAATTGTCTCGTTAGACTGACCTCCCACTTGGTAAGGCAACTCTCATCTTTTCATGTATTTATACCTGCTCCTGTATTTTCCACTCCATGCATCTGATGAAGTGGGTTCTAGCCCATGAAAGCTTATGCCCAAATAAATTTGTTAGTTTCTAAGGTGCCACAAGGACTCCTCATTGTTTTTACAAGCCACAATGCAACTTGTGCTCCTAAGACACTTAGGGACTTTTGAAAATGCCAGCCCACAGCAATTTTCTAGACCTACATTGGAAAGCACTTTGCTTACATATCACAATATGTTGGTAAACTCTGACTTTTTCATGGTGACCCATATAAACACAATCTTGGGGTGAAAGGCACTTAACTTGCAGAAGTTGAGTAGTATGAAGTTTAAAGCCTTGTCTACACTACAAAATTAAGTTGACGTAGGTTAGGTCGACATACAGCCACCGCAATCCTCATCAGGAGTGCTTCCATCTACTCATCTGTGTGGGGCAGTGTGGGGCACTGACAGCTGGAGCTTCCCCCTCATCCCCTTCTGGGCCGACAGCGGGGCTCACTGCTGGAGCCCCGCCTCTCTGGGGCTCACAGCTCAGGCTGTTGGCACTGCGTTGTCCTAACTACATCAACCTAAGCACCTCTGATGGAGGTGGAGTTATTAGGTGGGTGTAGTGGTGACTTATATCGGCAGGAGCAACATTGTGGTGTAGATGCTTACAGAGTTAGGTCAACCTTATGCCTTATGTCAACCTAACTCTGTAGTGTAGACCGAGCCTAAGATATTGTCTGCATCTATTGCCTTGGGCTTATATTTTAGTACCACTCCATGCTATGCCCAGTCCTGAGACCTGATTGTTAAGCACCCAGGATAAGCATCCTCAGAGATTCATTTGATGCATCGTCCAAATTCCTTGTTAATTTGTCCCAAACTTACCAAAATAAATAAATAAATCTACCAAATCTACTAAGTTGATGCCTCTGAAATTTCAGTTGGACAGCTCTTAGTTTTGCAAACTTAGGATAGGCTGTTCAAAATCAGGCTTATAATAATGGAAAGCTTGTTACAACTTCTAATGTGATAGAGACTGGTATCCCTCCATAGCAACATCTGAATAAAAACTATGACTTTCCTACTATTCATGATCGATCATTTGTATTCTTGCACATCCTTATAAAAACAGATTAGACCAGTCCTTTGCAAACTGTCCTCTAGTTAATTATTTTAGGTGTATCAGTTAAGACTTCCATGTAGGTTAAGCATGTGAAACAATAAAAGCTGAGAGGATCTTTAACACCTCCCCAGTCCATAAAGCTGTCTTTCCTCAAATACACACTGTAGTATGAAAAAATGGCTCAGTGAACTCCAGTCACTGGTGTCCCGCCCCTGCATCAATTGGAGATGCAGTTTTGTTTTACTAAAATGTGCAGTGATGAAACTCTAGAAAAGTGGCACTTGGAAGGCACCAGTGACCATCTGTTGGTGCAAAACCAGAGAGAGCCAAAACAGACTCAAATCCTCAATTGAAACTGGAATTGAGTGACATTTACGTCACACAAAAGAAACAGAACTCAATGAAACTAGCAAGCAGGCCCAATATACCTGACCTCATCCAGACTGATGAGGCACACTTTTCTTTTTTAAAGATGATGTCCATTTTAAAGGCCGCATTTGACTCCCAAAATTGATTTTTTAAAAAGAGGGCAAATCTTGACCCCAGGGCCTGGCTCAAGTAGCTGGGCCAGGAGTTGAACAGATGTACAGAGGCGCACATGCCTCAGAAAAGTGATTCATCTTCATTAAAAAGACGTTTCACTTACTTGCAGGAATCTGCAAAGTCAACATCTCACCATCCTCACTTTTCTTTAGATAAGGAAACCAAGTGAACTATGAAGCAAATAGTGTAGCCCAGACTTTGAGTTTATGTATTAATGGAGTCATATAAGTGCATAAAATAAAATAGCCTCTCTGTGAAGATTAGATCTTTAAATGATGTTTGTGAGTAATTAGTTTTCTGAGGAGCACATGCTGATTTTCTTTATCAGAATTACTGTCATAGAACAAACAACACCACATTCATCACAAACAATTAGCTTGACAATTTTTTACCCTTTTTTCTGACTGCAGAAAAAAAATGAGGCGATTGTGATTTTTTTGAATGTATTCATTGAAAAATATTTCTCAGTGAATTTTGGTGTCTTTTATTACCCTATGGATTGATCATGAACAGCTCGCTGTGAGTACTCAGTTAAAATTCAAGCTGTGTTAGCAGATTGGTCATATAAGTGAAGTTAAATAGCATTGTTTCTTGTCCTTGAATGGAGGGCTTTAAATAAGCCCTTGGGCCTCTAAATCGCTCAGCAAGAGGTAGCAGATAAATTGGATTATGGAATTTTAGAAAATTTTAAAGCTTTGATTTTCTGGGCCACACAAGCCTTACCCAAGGCATCGTTCCTAGAAAAATTAGACTATGCAAAGAATTATTGGTTAGGTGCAGAATTTACATTTAAATTTCTTCCACCAAAGTAATAGTATGCATATGCTAGTCCCTGATTGCCATGAGTGCAGTTAGTTTCTTGTCTGTATCACTTAGGCCCTGATTCAGCAAGGTACTTACGCATATATGTAACTTAGGGTATGTCTACATTGGCAGAGTTACATCGTCGGCAGTTATATCACTGCTCAGAGAGCGCTGAAGGGAAACTGCTGTTGTGCGTTCACAGTCAGCTGCCTGCACAATAGAGTGTTCACACTTGTGGCACTTGCATCGGTATTCAGAACTGTGCACTTTGGGCAGCTATCCCACAGAGCATCTTTTCCTCTTCTGCCGCTAAGAATTGTGGGAAGGCGGAGGGAGTTGCGGGGCATCCTGGGTCCTGTCCCAATGCCCAGTGATGTATTGCTTCGCATCGCAGCAATTCCTGTGCTTCCGTCCGCATTTGGAGCCATCTTTCAATGGTTTGTGTACTGTGTGCTCTGCCTCTTCGGTCTGCAGGAATGGATCCAGAACTGTTGACCAATATGCTGCTTGCTCTCCCTATCACATCATGAGTGGCAGTGGAGTAATTCCGTAAACTGCAAAGGCAAGAGGAGTTCGATATTGATCTCGCCACGCATAGTAGCTATGACACGAGATTGCTTGTGGCATTCACGGAGGTGCTGACCACAGTAGAGCGTTGCTTTTGGGCTCGGGAAACAAGCACTGAGCGGTGGGATCACATCGTCATGCACGTCTGGGATGACAAGCAGTGGCTGCAGAACTTTTGGACGAGGAAAGCACATTCATGGGACTGTGTGATGAGCTCGCCCCAGCCCTGTGGCGCATGGACACGAGAATGACAGCTGCCCTGCCATTGGAGAAGCATGTGGCAATTGCACTGTGGAAGCTGGCTACCGAGCGGTCGCTAACCAGTTTTGATTGGGAAAGTCGACTGTTGGACTTGTGTTGGTGGAAGTGTGCAGAGCCATTAATCGTATCCTGCTCTAAAAGACCATGACTCTGGGCACCGTGCATGACATTATGGATGGCTTTGCACAAATGGGCTTCCCTAACTGCGGAGGGGCGATAGATGGCACACATATTCCAATTCTGGCACCAGACCACCTAGCCACCAAGTACATTAATCGGAAGGGGTATTTCTCTATGGTTCTCCAGGCGCTTGTGGATCACCATGGACGTTTCACGGCCATTAACGCAGGCTGGTCCAGAAAGGTGCATGACATACACATCTTTCAGATGTTCAGGAAGCTGCAAACAGGGACTTTCTTCCCCGACCAGAAGATCACTGTAGGGGAAGTTGAAATGCCCACTGTGATCCTGGGAGACCCTGCCTACCCCTCGTAATACTACTCAAGTATTTAAAGCTTCACAGGCGCAGATCCTCAAATGAATTTATTTCACATGTTTAGGTATCTTGTTGAATGCAGTGTTGTTGTAGTCATGTTGGTTCCAGGATATTAGAGAGACAAGGTGGGTGAGGTAATGGGTTTTATTACACCAACCTCTATTGGTAAAAGCGACAAGCTTTTGAGCTACACAGAGCTCTTTTTCCGGTCTGGGAAAGGTACTCAGAGTGTCACAGCTCAATACAAGATGGAACAGATTGTTTAGCATAAGTAGTAAGACACTGCGGAGCCTCCTCCAGCCTTAGAGCACCCTCTGTAGGCCAATGTCCCACTGTCACTGGCCCCACGTCCCTTCCGAACCCCGGTGCCCCTCTCCCTTGGGTGCTGTCCCCTGGCAGTACCCCCACTCTCTGGGCTCCCCTCCCAGGGGAATCCCCACCCTCTATCCCCACCTTGCCTCAGTGTTCATTGCCAGTCCTCATCTAGCCCCTGCACTCTGGGGCAGACTGCAGTCCATATCACTCATCATCGGCAAGGGGGGTTTGAACCTGCTGCCTCCACCTACTTCCGGGCTGCACCTCTGCAACCCCAGTACCTTTTCAGGCCTTTCGCTAGGCCTGCAGCTCCCCAGCTCCCTTGCCCTATTCCCCAGCACTGCTCTACTCTGGTACCTTACTCAAGTCTCAGGCAGCCAGGCCCTTCTCTCTCTGCGCCTAGAGAGAGACTGCGTGTGCTCCCAGCCCACAGCCTCTTTATAGGGCCAGCTGCAGCCTGATTGGGGGCATCAGATCCCAAGCAGCCGCAGCACGCAAAACAGCCGTTTCGCGCGCCGCTGCCACTCGGAGTCTCCCCCTCCCTCCCAGGCTCTCAAACCTGGGAGGGAGGGGGAGACTCCGAGTGGCCGCGGTGCGGGCGCCGCTTCTCCCCCTCCCTCCTAGGCTTGAGAGCCTGGGGGGAGGAGGCAGGGAAGGGGTGGAGTTGGGGTGGAGTTGAGGCGGGGCCGGGGGTGGGGTAATTAAAAAACGGGGGGGGGGCAGCCAAAATTGGTTTTGCCTTGGGCGGCAAAAATCCTAGAGCCGGCCCTGCCAATCAGCCCAGGTTTTCCCCTACCACACCCCTCTCCCAAGGCTGTTTTAAGCCCTTCAGGGCAGGAGTGGGTGGCCACCCCGCTACAGACACCATTCAAGATCAAATAGATCATTAACACCTTTGCAGTCATAGGACAAAAAGAGGGGGTTAGTTATAGACTGTTGTAATAAACCATAAATCCAGTGTCTTTAAGTCCATGATTTTTAGTGTCTAACAAAGGTATGAATTTAAGCTCCCGGGCTTGTCTTTTGAAGATGTTATGCAGGTTTCCTTTGAGAACAAGGACTGAGAGGTCAGATATGAAATGATTGTTCTGTGAAAAGTATTTGCCTAGGGTGATAGGGTGTTTTTGTCTTTTTTCATTTTTCAGTGTGAGTTCATTCAAGAATGTAGTGATTTTCTCATTGCACTTACATAGTTGTTATGGGCGCATTTAGTGTCCTGGATGAGTTATAGCACATGTTGTAAGTATAAGTAGGATCCCCTGGATCTTGAAAGGGGTTGTGGGTGTTGTTGATCATTGTATCAGTGAAGATATGTCTGCAGGTTTTGCATATGTTATGGCAGGGTCTGGTGCCACATTGATTTGGTGAGTCCTGATCCGTGGGGATCTTGCTTCTGCTGATGAACTTGGCAAGGTTGGGGGTTGGATGAAGGCCAGAAGAGAGGGTCTGGGAAAGATTCCTTCAGGATATGGTCCCCATCAAATACAGGCTGTAATTGTTTAGTGATACCCCCTATGAATGCCAGTGTGGGGTGGTAAGTGACAAGGAGAAGGAGAGCCTAAATTAGCTCAGTGGCAGGTCTTTGGAAAGGGTTTTTAGAAACTCTGTTCCCTTCTGACTCAAGCTGTGTCCCATCCCATATAAAATATACTACTTCTTAGGGCTAGTCTACACTGGCAACACTAAAGTGCTGCTGTGGCAGCGCTGCTGCGGCTGCACTTTAACATGCCTTGTGTGGTCGCCCCACCTTCGCGAGGGGCGTAGCTCCCAGCGCTGGTGCACTGTCTATACTGACGCTTTACAGCGCTGAAACTTGCTGCGCTCAGGGGGGTGTTTTTTCAGACCCCTGAGCGAGAAAGTTGCAGCGCTGTAAATTGCCAGTGTAGACAATATACTTGAGCATGTGAGCTTAAAATTCACTTTCCACTATCATTTGTGTGACTAAAACCTCTTCGTTTGAATGTCTGTGGAAAGTGAAAACAAAAAAGGACACAGGCATGGGTCAAGGCACATTTCTTTTAAAATTTGAGAAAATACAGAAGTTTCTTGAAACATGTCTTTAGTTCTAGTAGTTGGATTTTAGCACCACAGTAACAAATTCTCAGTAAAGTTTAGATCAGTGTTCACTGAGGTTTTCATTCCCAATACATTATTATATACTAAGGAGTCCACTGTGCTTCTGGAAGTGAAAAAACAATTCTAACTATGAAGTCGCATCAGAAGAGCCAGGCTTAATATTTGAGTTAAGCCATACTTAAACTTTGAGTTAATGTTAGTTCTAATGGACACATAGTACTATTCCCTCATTTTTTTCACCATTATATCCAGTAACTGTGACGTCAAGATAGAGCTGGTCAGAAAATAGGGGGGGAAATAGCCCATCACCCACATTTTCATAAAAGTTTGTTTTTTTGTCAACATTTTATTTTGATACAATTTTTGAGCATCTTATAGGAATGCTAGAGGTATGTGTGTGCATTTGCCTGTGTACAACTGAACACACATGCAGGTATTTAGGTCAAAATGCATAAAAAGGGCATAAAAAGTACAGATTTTCTGCTGCCACTTGTTCCCTCTTTATGGATTTAATACACTCACACTTTTGGATCAACTCCACTCCACATACCAGTACCACAATATTGTGAGCCAAATCAGTCTACTTTGGAACATGACAGTACAATACTATCTCTTAAACGCCATGCAAACTATCAGATGTAGAGATACGATAACATGGTGACTGAGTCAGGTATATAAGCATGGGCAAACCGTGTTACAAGTAAATTAAAAAAAATGAGTTACATATTTTTCTTCTTTATAAGGTAAGGCTTGAAAGGTTTTTATTATTTTTTTACATAAGAAATTGAGGTCTACCTTGGGAGACTTAATAGCAACTGGAGAAGTAGTAAAATTTCATTCCCACAAGGTTCAGCAATTGAGAGGGGTTTTTCATCACACTGTTTAACACTCTTGTTTTTATTGGGTTTTGTTATTCTCTTTGCCTATTAAACTGCAATGCCTAAAGAATATTTAGAGAAAGGGTGTCTTTGTTAAAGATTCAACACCTCTAAGGGACTTATAAAATGAAGGATCTACAGTTGCCAACTTTCACGCGGTAAATAAGCACCCCAGCTTTCACAATAAGCCAAAAATCAAGCTAATCCCATTTCAAAACAAGGTCAAAACAAGTCAATTCCTAAGAACCACAACACTCTATGTGACTAGATCCCCCTGGCGTGCAGTCTGGGACTGTCGTGGGCCCGCTGTGCACCCCTGACTCTCTCCCCCCCAGCCCTGGCTTACCCCCTACCCCTGCTTGCCCCCCCCCTTGCCTCTGCTTGTTGGGAGCCGATCAAAAAAAAGAAGCAACAAGCTACAAGCCAAACAAGCAACAAGCCACAAACTAGCCAACAAGCAACTCACAAGCCAATTAAGCCAAAACCAAGCCCAATTGCTGCGTTTTTTTCATGGGTTTGGCATGTCTGGAAGGATCCTGCAAAAACACATGAGCAATGCCATTGGTTACTACGGCCATATCTAGACTAAGAAAATAGCTCGTGTCTAAAACTGGGTTCACTAACATGTTCTAATTATTATTTGTACTACCATAGCACCTAAGAGCCTTAGTTTTAGACCAGGACCCCAGTGTGCTAGACCCTGTATAAACACAGAACATAGCATGATTTTAAACACCCATGTACAGTGGTTTAAAATGTGTTAGCTAGTCATAGTCAGTCTCTAAGATATTTAATCCAGTCTACACTAGACAGATCCTTAGTCACTTTAACTTGCCTAGCTTTAGTCCCAGCATGGACCACAGTTTTAAAACAAATCTCTCTCCCTCCAAAGCTGCAGCTTGAAAGCAAATGCTTTCTAATTATCTATAGTTTTGTAACAAGTAATGGACAGTCTATGATTTATTTATAGAAGTACCAGTTTGATTGAGGCCAGAATAAAAGTGTGGAAATGGCAGTGATTTTAAATGATTTTTTATACTCAGAGTTGAAGCCAATGGGAGGAGGAGGAAGTCTGACCACAAGTGATATATGCAGGGGTGGGGAGGAAGAACTACACAGATTACTTGGAGGCTTGCTGTTATACAGCAGTCATATTAGCCCATTGCTTACTGCAGTGGGATGGCTGCAAATTCAGCTATGACTCCAGCAGTATAAATAGTGTTTAAAACTCCTATTTTATCTCTCTCCCCTTTGTGTACATGGGACAAATCTTGCAGACCTTACTCAGGCAAAGCTCGACTGGAATAGAGACTGCATTCTTTACTGAGAGTCTGAAGATTTCCCCTGCCCTGGTGCAGATCTCTGGAGACCATTACTTGTACAAATGTAAAAGGTCAGTGTTTGGGGGGATAGCAGGCAATTAGAGAATTTCAGGAAGTTTTGCATACTTCTTGCTTTATATCCTTAAAGGTGAGTGGATGGATGGGCTGGTCCATCATGGGGGTGGGGCCTAAGGTAACTCTCCTGCTGCCACCCACCTCTCTTTGGGAGGTGGTAATGGAATCCCTGCAGCTGCACTGAGAAGAGTCTCTGCTGGAGACAGAAGGGAAAACGTTGTTATACCTGCCACTTCTGTAAGGAGGAAAAGATGCAAATGGAGAAGGGAGAGAAAAATGCTGAATAAAGCGATACTTTCCAATGATTTCTCTGTCCCACTTCAGACTGGAAATTTGGGACAGTGTCACTCAGAAAGGGGTAACTGCCTGCCAGATCCCAGTTTCATCCATTCATTCCTAAACCTTTACAGTTTTTCTCTGGTTGTGCTCTGACGTGAGGGTTTCTGAGCTCTAGCTGCTCTAAATTCTAGTTCAAATATTAGTACAAAATAGCCCCTGGAAATGAAAGATCTAATTTTTTCTCCGTTAGGATTTCATTTTTGGCAGCAGCTGTAGCAAATCAATTGTAAAGGACCAGCAGAAAGACGCATCATCACTCTGACATGCAGTTCACATATTTCATATGTTAAAATATATTTTAAACCATCATTACTTCTCAAAGAGATTTTACAAGACAGATGGGTTTGGAAGGCTTCCTACCTGGATGAAATACAGCCATAGTGATATATGAGACTTATAGCTCAGAATTCCAAGCACATTCCCATCCCCGCCTAGGTTATGTGACAGAACACCTGTCTAAGCAGGACTAGCTTCCTGTAAATCCAAGGATGGTTAAGGGAAGGTGGCAAGGAGGATAACAGGATAAAACTAGACAATTGGGAGAGCTCAGGAGGTGGAAAAATTAAGAGGCTGATTTGGGACAGGGGTGATCAGTGGTTAGGGGCTCCTACTATTTTAGTGGATTCATGGCTTGTTTGCTCTTTAATCACTCTTTTAAAATATTCAAATCATTCAAAAGTGCCACAGCACTAGCTCACAGCGCTGCAATCTAGAAAGGAAATTTTCTCCAAACTCAGATTGGCATGGGAACAGTTAATTCTGATTTGTGAGCTGCAAAAGTATCAGCTTTTTGTCCTTGCTAAGACCTTAACCTGAAGGTGAAAACATAGGAAGAAGGAAGGAAGGAAGTGGAGACTCATTTATTTTTCCTGATGTAAAAATTAATGCTCATCAAAAGCCTTCCTCTAATGACTTTCATTGAGGTACTATCTTAAAAGCATCTCCTTAGCGCAGACATAGTGGGCACAGTCTCATCATTGTGTCACTGCAGGAAATAGGCGTTGCACTCCTCTTGTTCACAGGCTGCTTTGCTGTGCATCACTTTAATAACTATGATTTGCTACCATTTCCCCGGGCTTTTTTCCAAACAGCCGTGTGTGTTGTGTTAACTTTTAAGCATGGCTGGACAAATTTAAACAAACAGCTCCAGGACTCTTGGATTTCGCTGAGAACTAAACTCTCAGTAGAGGAATGGAAAGTCACAAAGATGACAGTTTTCATAGGCACAGGTGGGAAGTGAGGCACCTATCTCCCATGGCAAAAATCAGAGGGGAGTTAGGACACACAAGGGCTATTTGTGCCTTTGAAGATCTCTCCCCAAATAGTTAAGTGCGAAACACATTTGCGTCCATATGCAGCAGTCCAATTTAAATAATTGTTAGATAAGAGCCATGGGGTATAAACCTGAAACGTGATTCTCCTCCACACCAGTGTAACAACATTGACGTTAATGTTATTATTCCTAGTGCAAATCAGGAAAACTCCGTTGAAGGCAGCGGAATGAGAGGAAAAAGACTCCAGGAGCAATCCTTTGCTCTAATCACTAATACCAATGCTGCTTGTTCTATAACAAGGGTATATGGTCTACCCCTGTACATCACACACCCAGTTATAAGCCAAGGAATACTCAATCCCCACAAGCAACTATCTACCGTGGGCCAAGTTCAGCTAGGTTGGTGCAAATGGGTTGCAGGGCATGTAGGTAAGGGCCTTGGGAAATGCCCTCGTTTCAGAGGCCCCTATGTCCACCTGCACAACAGCACTGAGTGTAGGTGGCGTTCTGGGGCACAATAGAGACAGGATGTGGGTAGAGCAGACTATAGAGGAGGTGGATTGGGGGTGGGAGAAGGCATGGTTACATCAGACATGCACCTGGCTACTTTGCACACTTGCAAAGCCCCATCGTGCTCAATGAAGAAGGCATACAACTGAGGACCGCTCTAGCCTCTATCAGGGGCTAAACTCCAGAAACCACTGAATAGGGAGGGTGCACATTTTCCCTTCTGTGTCCCTGTACCTGCACAGAATGGGGTCTGGCTCTGTATCCATCTAGCTGTACCTTTGACCCTCTCCCTGGTGTCTGAGTGCACCCTCCTCAGGTATTAGGCCTTTTGCCTTCACCTTTCCTGGGATGGAATCCTGTGCTTCTCCCACTCCTGAGTGGGTCTTAAGCACTACAGCGCAGCGCTGATCCTCAAAGGTATGTAGATTCCTGACCATTGCTGGTCAGAGTGTAGGCTGGTATATGCTCCCCCTGCACAGCTCCATAGCATTCTGCCTCTCTGAAGCAGAATGTCTCCATTGCTTGCCCTGTGCAGTGCAGCTCCATCAACCCCAACACTGTGCCAATATAGCCCTGTCACAGCACCTCCCTACCAGGTGCCCCATTCTGGCATCCTGCAGTGCAGCAACCACTCAGTCTCAGTTTCCCAGCTGGTCTTCTGCTGCTCTGCCCACCCTCCAATGCCTTCTGGGTTGCAGAGACTTAGCTCCCTGGCTAGACCACTTACAGTTCTACCCCTTCCAAGGCAGTCAGAGATCAAAACAAGTCTGAAGCAACAAACGCTTCCAATTCTTCCAGGAGATATGGCAGGCAATAGGCCCTTGGCCTTTCTCCCACAGTAAGTCCTTCATATCTGCTTTCTCTCTGCCTACCCCTTCCTATATGGCAAGGGTTTTCTTTTTAAGTCCCTCCCTGGAGGCTTGCTTCCTGCTCCAGCTGTCTTAATTTTGACTAATTGGGCCTTTAGTAGCCCATTAACCCCTTCCTGCCTTGGGTGGAGGCATGTGTGCCCTATTACAGGCCCTTCTTGTGACTGACATGTACACCTGACATAGGCTGCCCTTTCTGGATTTGGACACACTCAGAAGTTAGAGGTTAGGCAGACAGTAGCTGAGCAAATGCCAGTTCCTGTGCTGCAATATTGAGTGTAGCGTGAGCATCTTTCTCTACTTAATGGTTATTAAACAAGCCTGGTGAATTTTGGATGCTCACTGCCCACAGCAGCCAATATACGCATCATTAGATTTTGCAATAATTAGCTTGTATGGGTTTCCTTGCATGAGGGAAAATGATTTCCCTGGCATCACATTTTATATAAGTGTGCTATTAGTCATATGCCATTGCCAGTATATTTGACTTGTTTGTTGTCTGAATGCTATTTAAGATTTATTTTGTAATTTTCAGCATGCCAGTGTAAAACATATAGTTTTTGCCTACCTTTTGCCATCACATTGGAATAAATTGCCTCTTGATGCAAAACTGCTGTCAAGTGTTGAAACTTTCCCATGATGGATGACTGAGGAACCGAATATCCCTTGTTCCTGTATATCACTTCTCTGACTATGATGTGTTTTCTGTATAATATTGTGGGTTTAATTTCCCTGTTTGTCCCCAGAATACCCTTGAAAATAAGAAGTGCTGTCCCAACAATGTTATTATCTTGACAAAAAGATTCCAATTTTTTAGACAGTTATAAAATATATGTATATAGGCATAACATTTTAGTTGCATAATGTAATACCAGGCACAGGTTACCAATCATGTAAATCAGATCATCATTCATTCAAAATAACCATAATTTGCAGTTAGCTTGTCCATACTGAGATCAAGAAATACACTAACAAGGTCAACAATTTGTGCCAGTGTTGAAAGTCACATTCAGTGGATGGGGCAGCAACTAAGGACAGTATGGAAACTGGGGCTTTTAGTACATAGAGGGCTCTTGCAATCCTTTTTCCTTTTAATTCATGTGGGTTCATATCCAATTAACTTTGTGATTGCTTGGGGATTGTACAGAACCCCAAATTCAAAGAAGAATGAAGAGCAAACTGCCAATTTTCCTGTCATTTCAGGTTAAAAAAATACAGAGCAGCTATCAAATTTGCAAATCTCCTCAAATCTGGCCTGACCTATGAGGGTGTAGCACAATTAACTTGTTTTATTTAGTCTTGGGCTTTCTTATGAAATTTTTACAGAGCTCTAATAGCATCTCCTCCTTACATAGACCATTGGTCCCTTTCTTCTAACCTGAATAAGCCTGATATGTAGCTCATCTTTCTTCTGAATAGCTCTGCATAACATTTCTCAAGCTGGTGTATTTTAAAACACCTGGTTTGCTGATAAAAATAGGAGCAAAGTCAGGGAGGCGGAAGAGGTGGAAAAGGAAGTTTGAATGATTTTTGTCCCCCTTGTATGCAAAGGTGATTGTATATCCTGTTTCTGAAAGAAAATGACCGCATTTAAAAGAAATTTTACATGTTCTGGATTAATGATTGTCTACATTTATACTCCCATTCATGTTGTCTGTACCAAAGAAAAGTTTAGGTCACTCTCAAAGTCTACAACCAGGAATTAAATTGAAACCAGAAAACTTAATTCACTGGTGATCTAAAACATTTTGGGGAATTTAACCTACTCCTTTGAAATGCTTTTATTTTGAAAATGTATCTGTGTGGATTTCATTTCTGCCTCTCACCACAAGATGTCACTATTTTACCAATATAAGCTTTGAAAGTCTACACTGCAGACAATTTTGCAATAATTCCTTTTCTTGGTATTGTAATGATTTCTTGAAAACGTATGCAGATAATTATCTAGATTTAGCTGCTAGAGAATTGGAGAGGATGGCAACCTGTCAAAGACCAAATCAAAAAGAGGTTTTTGACACCTTCTAATACCCCAGAGAGACTACAAGGACTGCAAGCTGGTTATTTGTGTAGATGCAGCTAATATGGTCATATGGTTCCCTTGCTGTGAAATTTGGTCTTTTCTTATTATTTCTTTTTGGATTTTTCTTCTGGGATAAAATGCAGCATTTTAAAAAATACATATCCAAATTAGGCTTCTGTTTTCTTCAAATGAATATCAGATTTGTAGACAATCTATTTGCAGCATTCCCAATATGCCTGACTGGGAGAGTTCTCTGGTCAATTGCTTGACATCAGCACATTGGATGGGGTGTCAGTGACTGTGACGCAGTGTCACATGCACTGGCAACATGAGTTTGCTGTGCCAACATCATATTTAGGGACACTAATGCCATTAGAATGTTGCAACGAAGGAACAATTGGTTTCTCAGTATTATAAACTGCATTTCAAAATTATGGTGTACTTGAGCACCAATGCCAGCAAGCTGGTGTGAATGCACATGGCTTGTGTGGCCCAACCAGGGCTCAGAGAATGGCTAGCCATTCAGAGGATTTTCAAAACAGGTGGTTTGCTCCAAGGGCTTAGCACTCCTAGAGGGCTCTTCTGGGGTGTGGGTTAAGGGACTGGCTTTTCAGTCAGGATTTTCAAAATCACTCAGAGACTCTTCTGCCATAAACCAGGAGTCACAAGTTAAATTGCTCAGGCTCCAGCCATTCACTGAATGAACAAGCATTGGAAATGAACGCTCATCACTCCTACCATGTGGTTGGTTCCTCCAAGTTAGAATGAAGACCGGCATGTGGAAAGCTTACACTGGGCTGCCCCTGCTTCACTTTTTCTGTGAATAAATATCTGGACTCTTCCAAAAGCACTAAAACATAAAAAGCCTGGAGCAGCTCAACAGGACCCCAACTGATGACAGGAGGACAATGGTTACTGTTGTCTTCCTCAGTCAGACTGTCTTAGGAAGGTGGTAAACATGGCTCAGTTCCTTGCCCTTTTTCTGGTAACCTTGGGGGTCTACAGAACTTGGAGGGATGTGAGTTGTGAATGCTCAGAAAATAAGCCCCTTAACTGTGGAGCCTTTCTTTTACTCAATCTTTTATTAAAATATCAAGAACTAAAAATGAAGCTGACTCCCCCACTGCACTCTGTTTATCCCAGAGTCCAATTTTTATTTCATTCCAGCTACACATATTTTCTTCATCTTTGACATATGTACAGACTATATCATGGCCTACTTGCTATTAAATGTTTCTTATTTAGCGCTCAATTCTGTGAGGTGCACAGGGTCAACTTTGTTGACAACGGGTACTCTAAGCCGCCCACAGGATGGCACCTCTAGTGAGGGATATTGGTTCTTTTGTGTTTCATAAAACTTCATCTGTTTCCTCGTCTGGTATTTATAAGCAGAAAGATATTTTGAGGCAGGTTTAAGCATCTTTAGCCATTTCCTTCTCTTTTTTTTATTTCTATTTTCATTAGGTTTAAACCAATGCATTTACACTGTTAAATATTTAATTGACAATCAGTACTCACAAAACCAATATTTCCAGCTGTACTAGTTAAATCTATCACTGGCAGGCAGTGCATGACTCATGCCATTGAGACTGGAGGCAATGTAAGCTCTTTCTGAGCTGTTTAAAAGCCTCTCCAAGGCTATCAAAGGTCCCTATCATCTTTGCTAATGATTCCCAGCAAATGACACTGTGCTAATTGAGTGCTTTTTGACTCCGTTCATAAAACCACTGCTCTCTACTGCAAGCATTTATTTAGTGTTTCCTCATTTATGTATTTAGCTTTAAACCAACAAGAAAAATACAGCAGATAATGTATTGTACATTTGCAAGGGCCAATCCTGCTCTCACTGTAGTCATTCACAAACCTCTCATGAGTTCACTGGGAGCAGAGGCAGGCCCTTATATTGTGTACCAGTTTACTTTTATCAGTCCTAGCTAGGGAAGGAGTGAAACTTCAGCTTTTTTGCCTCCTGATGTTTTAACAGGGAAATTTTGACTGTGGCCTTATGACCACTAGCAATGCTTCTGTGGTTGTGGTTCTAAAGTAGAGAACTACTTCTCTTGAGGATTATAGAGTCCAAAGACTGTAAATTACACTGTATGATCACACCCTATTTGGCCACAACATCTCTATTGCCAAGGACTGGCGAGTGGCTTCACTTTGAGTTTAATTGAAACAGTATAGAAACCAAGCCCATAACCGCGATCTCTGAGAATATTTGTGTGTCACTCAGTCCAGTTAGGCAGAGAAACATGAGAAATCATTTCAGTGTTTAACTACTCCACCATCAAAATGGAGGGGGACAGAGTTAATAAATGTGTTCTTTTTCCAACAGTTTTTAAAGCTCCTGACTTATAGTAGCCAGTCAAGAGTTGCTAACAAAATGATACATTTTGGTCCCCAAATGCCTTCCCTGCATTACCTTCAAGCACTTTGTCCAGTCTAATTTTACATAATGGGGTTTCTAAAAATTCAAGCCAAGATCTCCATGCTTCACGGGGGGAAGGATTTATTTATAGGGTTTTAAAAATATGATTAACCTTTGCAGTGCTCTCCAGGTTAGGCAGGTTGCCATGAGATAGAATGTTCTCCATCATACACCAATGAAAGAGCCAATCCTAAATCTGTCTCTACACTTTTCTTAAGCTTTACCATAGATGCATTGTCACCACTGACACTGGGGGGGAAGGAGGTCAGTAATGGGTGGGGTTTCCTAGCTGCACAGTCGAGTGTTACAATCAGACTTTCTATTCATTCTACAATTTCGTAAATGTAAACTTTGCTCTCAACTCCACAAAGAGCATACTATTTAGGTGGACTCAAATAGCTGTGGTGTAGGTATGATTTGTGGAAAGGAGCAGAGCCAAACAATTAAGAGACAATAATTTGACACCTCAGAATAATTCCTCTTCTCACTATAATATGGCTGTTTCCGAGAACCATTTAAGAACCAGATATTTTTGGACCAATTAATTATGGACACTTTTCTCTTTCCCTCATCTCTCCTTTTAAATCTTCATAATGGGGGAGATTTTCAAAGGCACAAATGGCAGTCCATTGCCTAGGTCCCATTGAGAAGTAGGCACCTAATTCCCATTTGTGCCATTGGCAATCTCCGTGCAAGGTGCCGAACATCCTTCCAACAATTTCTTGGTCCCCAACATTCACCACATTTCAGAATATCCCAGAGCTATGCTGACAAGTGTAGCCATATATTTCAAAAATTAATAACCATAGGGATATATTTCAACTTAACAGGAGCTCAGAATGGTCTCAGCATCCCACAGCAACCATCAAGACTGCTGGTGAAAAAGGGATCGATTGAAAACATTATATAGCAAAACAATAAGCATAAATATCACAATCTTCCTTCTGGAAGGTCACCCTAAATGTGATCATATTTGTTATATCCCAGTAAGTAACCAGTTATTCATACAGCTCTAGTCTCTAAAGAATAAATCAGACCACAGTAACACTGCATCATTTTTTTTTGTTAGAACAACCACAATTAATGGATGAAGGGAAGGTACTGACATACTTTGATTTTTAGAAAGCATTTCTGAAATCTTATTCTCAAAATTAATTACATTGTTTTACTTAGGAGAATTGTCATATGGTTAGAAACTGGCTAGAGGCCTGTGAACACATGTAGGGTAGTGATAAACAGTAACATGCCGATTTGGCGGGTGGTTTCTAGTGGAGTGCTGCAGTGTTCATTTTTGAGCCCTTCCCCACTCCACCCCTTCCCGAAACCCCTATCCCCAGCCTGCCACTTCCTGCCCCTGCTTCACCTCTCCCCCGCCTCTTCCCCTCCATGCTCCTCTCCTCCCCCACAGTACTTCCCACACACCACTGAACAGCTGATCACCGGTGGGCAGGAGGAGCAGCTGATCCACAGGGTCACCGGTGGATGCTGAGCACCCACTATTTTTTCCCCATGAGCGCTCCAGCCTCCGAGCACCCACAGAGTCGGTGCCTATGACTAGGTTGATAGGAGAATTTTCTTGTGGACCTAGCGCTGTCTACACTGGGGGTTAGATCGGGTTAACTGCGTCACTCAGGGGTATGCATTTTTCACACCCATTTCCTAGTGTAGACCAGGCCTAAGACTATGAGTAAGTCAACACTTAGGCTACGTCTACACTACAAAATTAAGTTGACGTAAGTTACGTCAACATTCATCCACCACTGTAATTAAACCACTTTTGCATGTTCACGCAATTCTCCTTGTGATGGGGAGCATGTCCATAGTTGCTGCTCTTGCATTGACAGAGCAGTGCACTGTGGGTGGGTATCTCACTGTGCAACTTGCCACCATCTGCCATTGGGTGTTCTGGGAAGGGATCACTGTGCTTCAGAGGGGCAGACTCAGTGTCCCATGATGCAGTTTTCTTCGTCTCATTATTCCATGGGATTCCTACTATGTTTTGTGCTGCTTTTCAACAGCCTCTGTAAACTGGGTGCCCACCAGCTCTGTCTGAAAGCATGGATCCTGCACTGCTCTTCAGTCCTGTGATGAGCATTAGGAACACAACACAGCTGATTCTTCAGTATTTCATGAGCTGCAAATCTGATGATGACACAGTGGTGTCTGCCCTGCTGTGTGCCATGGACAGAAACAATTCAAGATTGCTTTTGGCATTCACGGAGCAGCTGCACATGGTGGACCGCTGGGATCAGATTGTGAGGCATATATGGGATGACAAGCAGTGGCTGCAGAACTTTCGGAGGCACAAATCCACCTTCCTAGAACTGTGTATGGCACTCACCCCTGCCCTGCGGTGCAAGGACACCAAAATGAGAGCTGTCCTAACAGTAGAGAGTAAGTGGCGATCGCTGTGTGGAATCTGGCAACTCCAGACTGCTACTGGTCAGTCAAGAATGAGTTTGGAGTGGGGAAGTCCTCCGTGGGGGTTGCAGTGATGCAAGTGTGCAGGGCCATTAATGGCCGCCTGCTACGAAAGACTGTGACTCTGGGCAATGTTCAAGAAATAGTGGATGGCTTTGCAACAATGGGATTCCCTAACTATGTCAAGGCGATAGATGGCATACATATCCCCATTTTGGCTCCAGACCACCTTGTGATGGAGTACATCAACAGAAAGGTCTACTTTTCCATGGTATTGCTAGCACTGGTGGCTCCCTGGGGTCATTTCACCGACATCAACACGAGTAGTCAGGAGAGGTTCATGACACATGCATCTTCAGGAACACTGGCCTGTACAGAAAGCTGCAAGCAGGGACTTTCTTTCCAGACCAGAAGATTCCAATTGGGGATGTGGAAATGTCAATAGTGATCCTTGGAGACCCAGCCTACCCCTTACTCCCATGGCTCATGAAACATTACACTGGTAACCTTGACTACAGCAAGGAGCGCTTCAACAACAGGCTCAGCAGGTGCAGAATGACAGTTGAATGTGCCCTTGGTCACCTAAAGGGTTGCTGGTGTTGCTTTTTTGGCAGGTTAGACCTCAGTGATCTCATGGTCGTAACAGCCTGCTGTGCTCTGCATAACATTTGTGAAGCTAAGGGGGAGAAGTTTCTGCAGCAGTGGAGTGTTGAGGTGGATTGGCTGGCTGCTGCTTTTGAGCAATCAGATACCAGGATAGTTATAGGGGCTCTCTGGGGAGCTATTCGAATCAGGGAGGCTTTAAAGGAACATTTTGACAATGAACCACAGTAATGTGGATTTCTTTAACGCATTGAGCCAGGCATTGTTTTCTTGCACCGAAGTATGAACCTTGTAATGATTGCTGTGTGTGTGTTAATTTTACAATGCAAATGCACTGATTACCACTGTGTATGAATTTCAGCAGCAACCACCATATGTAGGGGGCAAATAAAGATTCATTCTCTTTCAGTAAGTACATTTTTACTAAGGATTACTAAAAATTGATGCAAACATTTCTATGTTCTGCAATAAACATGAAAATGAAGAGCACATTTGCCAACAAGGCTCTCACAGCTGGGTGTATGTCACAGCTGTCATTGTGAAACATGTCCTTTGGGGTGGAGTGCAGGGGGTACTACGATGGCCCAAGAACACGTGAGGAACGTGTGGGGGGGAGTATGGGGAGGGCATGGAAGACAGTTTTGTATGGGCTGCAGGGGGTGGCGAGCACATGTGTTCTGCCTGAAGTTCAATCAGGGACCTCAGCATGTCTGTTTGGTCCTGGAGCAGCTTTATCATCCGCTCCTGCCCCTGTTTCCTCTCCTGGCTCTCCATTCACAGTTTCTCATTGATAGCCTCTCGCCATGCTTTCTGCTTGCAATCCAAAGCATCAGAGGATTGCAGCACTTCTCAGAACATGTCTTCCTTACTCTTCCTGTTTCATTTCCTTACCAGATGGAGCCGCTCAGCCAGTGTGCAAGAGGAGACCCTCAAGGGCACATCTGCAGATGTTAAAAAAATAAAATAGAGGCACTATTGTGAGTGCACTCACAGCCTTGATCCAAACAAGTTAGAGACACCACTTTCTCACCTTCCCTTGGCAGGCACACAGCATGGCGAGAGCTCCAGCCATAGTGAGTTTGGCCCGGGGGGTGCGGGGGGGAGGGCAATATGGACCTACGGTCACTATTCTGAATACTGGCACTGTTTTCCACAGGCAGGGGTGATAGCAGCTGATATCTCACTCCTGAGGGTAACCGAGGATACAAGGGCGCAGTTCCTGCATGCTAGCGCTGCAGACCGGGTCTGTATGCTGCTCACCTATGTGCTGCTATGGTGCCTGCAGAAGTAATTGCCTATTGGTGCAACAAAGTTCTTATCAGGGTGGAAGAAACAAGGCAGCCCTCCCAAGAAACCTTTGGCAGAGGATTGCAGAGTACCTCCCAGAAAGTTTGCTAGAGATCCCCAGGGAGGATTCCCGTGACATCCCAGTGTGCATAAACAAACTTTTCTGCAGGATGCCCTCTGCCTAGTTGCACAGAGGAATGAGAAGCAGATACAAACATGTGTTGGTTATTTCAGTATCTCTTCTACCCTGATTAAAAAAAGCAGAGCACTACCTCCCTGCAGCATCAAAGCACAAGGAGTACTTACCGGAGCTTCCCTCTCCTGCATCAGATGCACCAGAGCTGGAGAGCTGGGACTGGCTAGCCCCCTCCAGAGTTAAAAAGAGGTCCTGGCTCACCATGCAACCACACATCCCTGTCGCTTGTCTCTCATCATCCTCCAACTCCATTTCCTCATTCACCATGTTGTCCTTGGGGTTCAGTTCACTGGCCACTGTCTCCAGCCCCCCGCAAAGTATCCACGGGGCTCTTGGAGATGGAGGTGGTGTTGCCGCCGAGGATGGCTTGCAGCTCCTTGTAGAAGCTGCATGTCTTTGGTGACTCACCAGACCTACGATTGGCCTCCCTTGCCATCTGGTACATCTGTCATAGCTCCTTGATCTTAGCATGATACTGCTGTGTGGTCCCTTTCGTGCCCCTTCTCCTCCATGCCACAAGCAATCTGTCTGTAGGTATCATAGTTCCGGTGGCTGGAGAGGAGCTGGGACTGCACAGCCTCTTCTCTCCACAGATCCCACAGATCCACCAACTCTGGTGTGCTCCAGGCAGGAGTGTGTTTTCTGCGGGGAGCTGGTATGGTCAGCTGGGAAGATGCAATATGAGCTGTCCATGCCAAGCAAACAGGAAGAGGAATTTCAAAAATTCTCAGGGCTTTAAAGGGAGAGGAGCGCATGCCTGTGTACCTGGCTTCAGGGCAGCAGAGTTCAAACTGGTGACCCAAGTGGCCACGATGGACATTGTGGGATACCTCCTGGAGGCCACTTAGGGTGACGTAAGCAACGCAGCGTGTACACTGACATTGCGTCACTCTAAGTACATCGCCCTAAGCGCTATGCCTCTCATTGAGGTGGTTTTATGATGTCAGCGCAGCAGGAGAGTTAAATCAGTGGGAAGAGCATAGCAGTGTGTACACCTCCACAGTTAGGTCGACTTTAGCTGCCTTATGTCGTCTTAACTGTGTAATGTAGACAAGCTCTTAAACTGCTACAGTGGCACCTCCCCAAGAGGCGGTAGCTAGGTTGACAGAAGAATTCTTCCATTGACTTAGCACTGTCTACACAGGGGGTTAGTTTGGCTTCGCTATGTCTCTCCAGAGAGAGGATTTTTCATACCCCTGAGACGCATAGCTATGCTGATATAACTTTTCAGTGTAGACCAGTCCTAACGCATTCAGGGGGGTTCTTGTTCTGAGCTAAAGCCGCTATGAACTTGTAACCATAGAAAAACCCTCATGTGGGATTTGAAGGACTGATCACTTACCAGAGCCATCGTTGGAGTTGAGATGATCTCTCGTAAGCTCATTAGCACGTGTAGGTTCTTGTATTGGTTTTAATATATATTTTCTCTGTAATGCTCAGAAAGGGCTGTGTGGTAACCTATTACTGCTGGCAATTGCAGCTGTTCATAGCCTTTGAAGAGAAGGCAAAACACAGACATTGGCCTAGTTAGGCAGTCTGGCATGCTGGGAATAATACAGTGTAGGCAGGGAACTGTTCAGCCTGGAAATACCCTGGTCAGGAGGGAGAGAGACGCAGATCTCCACCCAAGAGAGGTGACAGCTGGGAGCCAGAAACCTAAGAGTTTGTGCTCTCGAGGGACCCTTGACGGAGAATACAGGTGCATTTGCCCAGAGCTGTTGCAAATGTATCTGGGGAAAATAATCCCCAAACCACACTCTGTCAAGCAAATTAAGCAAAGGAAAATGAACAGGTCTAACACTATAATCTTCTTTTTAAGTAACAAATGATTGATTAACTTGCTGCATTGAATTAGGAGAGTAAATGTTTCCTTTAATAAGCTGACATGCTGAATTTCGGAACATGTGCCTATTTTTAATACAGCAGAACTGTTGTCTCTTCCCTCTGTTCAGCATATTTCTCCAGGGAGCAACATAGCCTGATGCCCTCGGTAGAATTTCTGACTTCTGGTGCCTATTAACTGATTCTGTGTTCACTTGGCTAAACTGTGCAAACCCTTGTGGGAGGGTTTGGGTTGTTATAAAAAGTCTTGCTGTACTTCCAATCACACGCCCTATGAATCAAAACCAAAAATGACCTCCTCCTCCTGTTTCTGTTAAAAAACAGTTGCAGGAGAAATGTGGCATTGAAATTTCCATTTATTTGTTTTGTTTTTGCTAACCCCTTCCTCCCTCCCTCCTTTCCACATTCTTCTGTCCTAGGCTGACAAACACCGAATACTGTTATTTCAAAAGAGTTCTCCCATTCCTCTTTTGCCAGGACCTGGCATAAACTCAGTTCCCATTACAGAACAGCCTTGACTGATCAGTCCCACTCTTCTTACGATACTGAGTAGCCAGTCTCATAAGGAACCTTCTCTCCCCCATCTTTGGGCTTGATCCAACATATATCCAAGTCAATGGAAAGATGCCGTTAGTTTCAATGGAGTGGATCAGGTCCTTTTTTCTGGACACTGCTCATATAGACTCCTCTCACATCCCACATCACTCATGGGTGTACAGACTGATCAGTGCAGAGCGGACACAATAATATGTTGTTGTATATGCTTAATATAAAGTAAATACAAAGGAAATGGGATTTTGTTTTTCAAATTAATGGAAAGCAGCCAGAGACCAAGGTATCAGCAGCGCAGCTCCTCCTCGGTTATTTTTAGATAAAGCTGTATAACATGGAGATTTACATTACCTAATTTACTTTAGTCTCTATTGTAATGTAAATCTCCATGTCATACAGCTTTATTTCACAATTTTATATTAAAAAAACCAACCAAACAGCTGATGATGGGAGCTGTACTTCCCCACTGCTGAGACCTTGATCTCTGGTTGCTTTCCCATTAATTTGAAAATCAAAATCCCATTTTCTTTCACATTTCTCCCCCAAAAGCTTTCAAGAGATAACACATCCCCCATTCCTTTATTGTCATGTAAACTTGAACCCATAAAGAGCATAAATCTTTCCCCTCCAGAAGTTATCTGCTGTGTTTCTTCTTATCCTTTGGATGACTGCAGTAACTTTTATACCATGCTGTTGGGAGTGTAATGGTAGGCGCTTCATTAATAATGATTTGTACTATTGAAAAGTTTAAAACAGGCAGATCTTGGCAAGGAACAGACCCTATTTATTTTTGTTCTTTTTGTTAAACTCTGAAAAGAATGCTTTAAGAACAGATTTGCTTCTGCTCTGAGATACTACAAGCAATATTTCACATGCCACTGCCCCAGAGACTGTATTAATCAGCAGAACAGTAATGGGAGTACATTCTGATAATAAATATTTTCATGTTTTAGTAATAAAGGGGATACATTTTACGGTGTGAAAAGGAAGAAACAAGAAGAGCGGGTGCTCTACATTTAGAAACAGTGATAATTCCAGGGATTTGCTGATTGGAGAATTAAGGAGAAACAAATGGAATATTAAAATCCAGGCTTTGCAGTCAGAGAGGACTCAGCACAGCAGTGGATCAAAGAAGGAGAGCAGCAGATGTGGATCAGAAAGAAGAGAGCACAAATGAACGGTGCTGCCTGACAGCTGGGGTAGGCTTGGTTTCTTTGGGGTGCCTTACTTCAGAGAACCAGCAAGAAGTGTGAAAAAGATAAGGGTTTACAAGTGGCTGGGAGGAAGAGAAGGAGCTAGGAGGAAAAGTGTATCTTAGGGCTCTGAAATGTTGGTGGATCTGGATCCTGATAAAGCCTTGATCTGCTCCTGGGTTTGCTGGTACACATTGTGTAACAACAGGAGATGAGTGGGGAAATCAGGGAATTGTATTAGTGAATACAAATACTTCAGGGGGTGAAATATTCACAGCAAAATTCAGGATCCCAACACTCGAGCCTTTTCACATTTAATTGTGAATTCAAAATTGGTCCTGGTTTTTGCAATATTTTGTAGTAAAAAAGAAATCATTTTCAGAGAAAGCAAGCACATTATTGAGCAAAATGATTTTCAGTGTAAAAGCATGGGAAAGTGCAAAATTTGCATGTTTTTGGAAAATGTCATGAATATATAAAATGTCATGGGTGAAATCATGGGGAAAACAAAATTATGGAAAATGTGAAAATAATGTCCTCAGTTTCACAGAGGCTTATTTAAATACTCATTGTTAGAAATTTCCCAGTCTCTTTTACTTGTGTCATTTAGTTCCTCCACAGTGTATGCCCGGAGTAGAAAAAAACTGTAGATATGTATATTGCAAGGATCTGGGGTGATAGTGGATCATAAATTGAATGAGTGAACAGTGTGATGTCATTGCAAAAAAGGCAAATATCATTCTGGGACATATTAACAGGAATGTCGTATGTAAGACATGGAAGGTAATTGTTCCACTCTACTTGGGCACTGATGAGGCCTTAGCTGGAGTACTGCATCCAATTCTGGGTGCCACACTTCAGGAAAGATTGACAAATTGGAGAGAGTCCAGAGATGAACAACAACAATAACCAAAGATTTAGACAATCTGATATATGAAGACAGGTTGAAAGACTTGGGCATGTTTAGTCTAGAGAAAAAAAAAGGCTGGGGGGAGGAGGGGACATGATAATAGTATTCACATATGTAAAAGGTTATTATAAAGAGGATGGTTAGCAATTATTCTCCATCTTCACAGACAGTAGGAAAAACAGTAATCAGCTTAGTTTGCAGCAAGGGACATTTAGGTTGGATATTAGGAAAAACTTTATGGGAGTAGTTATGTACTTGATAAGTTACCAAGGGAGGTTTTGGAATCCCCCACTAGTGCATGTTTTTTAAGAACAGGTTAGACAACCACCTGTCAGGGATGGTCTGGTTTTACTTCTTCTTGCCTAAGCATGTGGGGATGGACTACTAGATGACCTCTCGAGGTCCCTTCCAGCCCTACATTTCTATGATGCCATGATTACCATTTGAGTAGATTATTTTTGAACATTGGAGGCTTTAAAATCTTGTCTGTGAAGCTCCAACAAGGCCTTTGGAAACAGAGAGTAGGAATAAATGGCCTTTTCTCAGTCAAAAAAGAGGTGCCCCCAAAATCAGTATCAAATTATGAAATAGCTTTGCAGGAAAGGAAATTAAATGCCAAACACTATATTAAAAGACTATCTGATTGAACCCATTAAAGAAATCACATTCTTCATAAAGGATCTACGGTATCATTGTTTTTCTTCACTAAGAAATGCTCAGAATGCTGTGCGATATAACTTATCATTGGCAAAATACTTATTTATTCAGCATAGACCAAGTATATAGAAGGATATAACTAATTTTTAGCCTGGCCCCAACCTACCCTCTGATATGCGGGTGTAATTTTGCACCTGCATTTAACTGTGCAGCAGTACCCATTTAGACAGGGCCGGCTCCAGGCACCAGCCGACCAAGCACATGCTTGGGGCAGCACCTTATAAGGGGTGGCCAATGTTGGGGTGGCAGGGGATGCTCGCGGTGTGTTTGTTTTTGTTTTTGTTCGCGGGGCAGCGCTTGAGGGTTTTTTTTTGTTTTGGTGGCGCAGCGCTGGGGGGGCGCGGGGGCTTCGGCTGCGCGGCGCTGGGGGGGACGGGGGTTTGGGCGGTGCGGCGCGGTGCTCCGGGGGTTTAGGCGGCACGGCGCGGCGCTCGGGGGGCGGGGGTTTGGCCAGCCGGTGCGGCACAGTGCGGTGCTCTGGGGGTTTGGGCGTGGCGGCGTGGCGCTGGGGCGGGGGTTTGGCCGGCCCGGCGCAGAGCTCCGGGGGTTTGGGTGGGGCGGCACGGCGCTGGGGCGGGGGGTTGGCCGGCGCGGCGTTCCGGGGGTTTGGCCGGCGTGGCGCTCGGGGGGCCAGGGTTTGGCCGGCCAGCGCGATGCTCCGGGGGTTTGGGCGGCCCGGCGAGGCACTTGGGTGGGGGCGGGGGTTTGGGCAGCGCGGCGAGGCGCTTGGGGGGGTTCGGCAGCGTGGAGCTTGGGGGGATTCGGCGGCCTGGCGCTCCGGGGGTTTTGGGTGACCCGGCACTCAGGGGGCAGGGGTTTGGGCGGCCCAGCATGGCACTGAGGGTGGGGTGTTACTGTGGGGCAGCGCTCTTCTTTTTTGCCTGGGGCGGCAAAAAAGTTAGAGCCGGCCCTGTATTTAGATGCCTAATTACTGCCTGTAGGTGCATAGTTAAGTGATTCTGTGGATCACTTATACTGGAGTAATATATACCTATAGATTAGATTGTTGTAACATAGGACCAGATATATTTTTCTTTCACTGAACCTAATGGCAAAACTCCCATTTACTTTAGTGGGATTAGAAGAAGATGCAAAAGGGATAACTTAATTAAGCTTTTGTTAAATTTGACATACAATAAAGAAAATCTAGCTTTCAAATGGTACAAACCTGAAATAATAATAATTTAATTTATTCTTGGATAGAAAGGAGATGGATAGATGGAGGCAGTTAGAGGGGAGAAAGAGGACCCTGGAAAAGAGAGTGGGGTCTACAGGGGCTGAGGGGAGAGAAAGAGCTCACTAGAGAGAGCAGGAGATAGCACTAATGATAGTCCCATAGAAAGGGAATGAAAGAGGCAATACCACATAATTATGGATCCTTCTGACAAGTAATAGAATTACCTCTCACTGGCTTTTTCAGAAAGCAGCAACCTTGACCCATGATTAGCCTGTGGGATGATATTAAAACTGTCAAAAGAGGGGAATGCATTTGCTCTAGTTGACAGACAAAACAAAACATGAAACAAGACATGCTTTAGGAGATGTTCAGAACTAAATCAAATCCACAGAAAGGCCTGGCGTAAGATCTCCAAAACTAACGTAATCCTTACAAACCTAATTCATCTGAAGTATTAACATTCTGATACAGGAGTATGCTGACCTTACATTCATAACAATGTGCCAACAATGTTGGAAGTGTTATTCAGAAAATTCCAACCCACTTACAGCACCTCAAACATCACATGGCTACTCTTAAAGGCCAGTGAAAGATATTAACGAAATTATTGATCAGTTTGGACAGTATTGTAAACCCCATATAAATCCATTTGCCTTCTGACTAATGAAACCTGGTTTTGGTTGGATCCACCCCCCCTCCACCCCCATCCCCCGCTAGGAATACCAGCCTAGAAGTCTCATTTCCACTGCAGACATTGCTAGTGCATAAAAAGAGAATGCCTGCGGAGAAAACGCCTAGATTAGACACATTCCCTGTGGAGCTCTCAGAAACCATTTCTGATAAAACATGTTATTAAAGTTGTTTTTCTTTTGTAATTATACTTCAGCTTGGACATAATATTTGAAGGCTGCAATGTCAAACACATACTGTATTAACAGAAACAAAATCAGCTCAGGAGGCTGCTTCAAGTCTCATTACTCATGCAGCTACAATGTCACAAATAGCCCAATTTCAGTATCTCTATTCCCATGCGCAGCACAGCAATGGAGGGCTGGAGGTGGGGCAAAATGCTGCCTTTATTGTGGGGTGTTTGTGAGAGCATACTCACCTCCTCCCCCATGAAAGTTAAAGCAGTCTCAGGAATGGTCTGATGCTCCACTTCTCATGACTTCCTAGGGGCTTTGGAAGCAGGGGATAAGCAGAGCACCACAGTGTTCCAGACACAACTCCTACCCTTGGGAAGCTGAGGGGCTTGATTAAAGCTGCCTGGCCAGCTCTAGGCCACAGGGGTGTAGGAAATCCATTGACTCAAAGACCATTTTATGCATCAGAGCAATGTAAATGGGCCTGAGTATGACAGAGCCCTATAACTCTAGTGGGATACGCACATATTATAATTTCACATTGAGTTTTTTTATATATGCATCTCTCTCTCTCTAGATATACACACATGTATTTATATAAACATGTGTATGCTCACATATGTTCACATAATCTTTATCGTCTGTCTATTGACATGCTGGTGTGTATACAGCTATAGAAAAATCTGTATAACTATAACATTTTGCCCACCTATATTTCTTTCTATGAATGATAAATAATTAGTGTTGTAGCTATAAAGCTTATATATTCCTAGTCAATGACACCTTCAAGGTCTCAGTGCTGCCTACTGCTTGACCTTGGTTTAAAAGCTCACAGAATGGAAACCTTGAAACCAAGATCAACAAGATTCATTCTGACAGAAACCAGATGCAGCACAATAGAGAAAAATACACATTTAATTTTAGTCTTTTTTAAGTAATCCTCACTGTTACCAGTTCTTAATATCCTAATGTACAGACTGTCCTTCACCATATGGAGCATTCATTTTAATGCTCCAATTACATCTTGCTTGTACAGTGCTGTAAGTACAATAACTCTAGCGATTCTACATTATTCCCTTTTTGCAGCTGGAGAACACATACATACCAGTGGCAGTAACATAATAGGGTGCTAACAGCTTTAGAATGAGGCTCTTTTATTGAAAGATTCCTGACTTCATAAAAGAATACAATGAGAAACATTATATTTCATAACATTTGAACAGTGGGTTATGAGGCTGTAATACCAAAAAAAAAAAAAAAATCCATATTATGGATATTTTTGACCTCAAAGATGCTGCTATTGTCTTATGTTTATGTTCATTTGTACATTCTGCGTCAAGGCAGCTAATCTCATATAGGGTTTAATATATTTCTTATTTGGTCTTTCAAGGAAAATGGAACAACAGCTCTAAAAAATGGGAAGCCGAATCTGAGGTCAAGTGTTTTGTGCTAAATCAATGTGGTCCATATTAAATGGAGTTAAAGTAGCTGACTAATCTCAAATCAGAATTGTGAATGGGGAAAGAGCCACCCATTGAATTGATTTCACAGTGGTAGCTGTGTTAGTCTGTATCAGCAAAAACAACGAGGAGTCCTTGTGGCACCCTAGAGACTAACAAATTTATTTGGGCATAAGCTTTTGTGGGCCACTTCATCAGATGCATGGAGTGAAAAATACAGTAAGCAGTATATATATTACAGCACATGAAAAGATGGGAGTTGCCTTACCAAGTGGGGAGTCAGTGCTAACGAGGCCAATTCAATTAAGGTGGAAGTGGCCTATTCTCAACAGTTGATTACTTTTGTAGTGCTAACGAGGCCAATGCAATCAAGGGTGACGTCGCCCATTTCCAACAGCTGACAAAAAGGTGTGAGTATCAGCAGAGGGAAAATTACTTTCGTAGTGACCCATCCACTCCCAGGCTTTATTCAGGCCTAATTTGATGGTGTCCAGTTTGCAAATTAATTCCAGTTCTGCAGTTTCTCATTGAAGTCTGTTTTTGAAGTTTTTTTGTTGAAGAATTGCCACTTTTAAGTCTGTTATTGAGTGTTCAGGGATATTGAAGTACTCTCCTACTGGTTTTTGAATGTTACAATTCTTGATGTCTGATTTGTGTCCATTTATTCTTTTGCGTGGAGAGGCTGTGTCTAAAACTCTGTTTTCTTCTCAGCATTTCCTACCATCGTTACACCTGAGCAGCTCCATCAGTAGGGTTGCCATCTTTCTAATTGCTGGTAACTGGACCACCGAGGCCCTGCTCCTGCCCCACCTCTTCCCCCCAAAAGCGGCTACATGGCAGACCTTACAGAGGCGCAGTTGCAGCGGTATAGCATGCTGCTGTAAGGTCTGTAGTGTAGACAAAGCCATAGATTTGTCAGCTCTGAATGAATACATGATGAATAACTGGGTTCAGTCCAAAAACTCCAAAATCTATGTTGGTCACAAACAAACAAACATCCTCTCATGATCTGTTATTTCATGTGAAGTGCATCCAAAGACTGTACCTTAGATTTCTATAGTAATTTGGGGAGACTTCTGGGGATTACGCCACTTGAAATAACTGTATTTTCCTTAATAAATTTTTCTTACATTACTTCTGACTTTCTCATTTACTGGCATCTTCTGGATTATAGTTTGGAGTCGGGGTTTATGTGAGTGAGTACAATAAACCTTACAACAAACCAAAATAAAATAATAAGAACTAATGTTTGGAGTTGGTCCAAACCTTAAACCAGAAGTTTACTTTGTACTAATAATTAGCAATTATGTTGTGATTTACATGTTCAAAGCACTGTTCAGACATTAATTAATATTAATTTTACTGCCCATAAGGTATCGTTCAGTTGTTAATATGATTTATGTCATGCATTAAGATATGGAGCAGAATATGATTGTTCTGTTTATCTATTAAAACAAACGGTACAGGATAGTACAGTTATTGGCTGCCTAGAAATAAACATTTTCAACCAGGTGACCCTGCTGGGAGCTCCACATCCTCATCTAACTCCACCTCTTCATCAATAATGTCATCCTCCAGGTTAGGTCCTCTTTCCGCCGCCTCCGTTCCCTCCGAAGTATCCACGAGGCTCTTGGCGATGGAGGTGGGGTCGCCACCGAGGATAGCATCCAGCTCCTTCTAGAACCGGCAGGTCTTAGGTGAAGCACTGGAGCGACGGTTTGCATCCCTCACCTTATGATACGCCTGCCTCAGATCTTTTATCTTCGCTCTGCAGCATGTCCTGATCATAAACCTTTTCACACAAGCATCAAGAAATGTGCCTGTAGGTATCAAAATTCCTACAGCTTAAGTGCAGTTGGGACTGCACAGCCTCCTCTCCCCATATACTGAGCAGATCCAGCAGCTCTACAGTGGGCCAAGCAGGAGAGCGTTTGCTGCAACAAGCTGCCATGGTCACCTGGGACGATGCGATGAGACCTCTCCACACTGAGACAGCAGGAAATGGAACTTCAAAAATTCCTGGGGCTTCTAAGGAGCAGATGGATGCATACCTGGCTGCAGGGCAGTGGAGTTCAAACCGCTGACCAGAGTGGTCACGATGGGCATTGTGGGACACCTCCTGGAGGCTAATTAAAGTGATGAAATCAAGCGAGGTGTCTACACTGGCACTTTGTCAAGAAAAATGTAGAGGCAAAAGGTGGATGTATTTAGTTCCCAAAACCGGGCATCTTTCCCGACAAAAGTTGCATTGCAGTGTCTATGCATGCACTGTTTGGTCGACAAAAGGCAGTTTTTGGCGACAAAGCTTGGTAGTGTAGACAAGGCCTTAGTAAAGCACTCAGGAGGCAGTCTGAAGGGAAAGAAGGCACAGCAGTTAATAACTGCAAGAATAATCAGCTCAAAGGGGTTTGCTTAAGTTTCTGGAGATCTCTAGTTTACACTGAGAATGCTCAGATCCTTTAAAAAGCATTAGCACAGTCACGCCCATATTTTTTAGCTATTCTTACTCCTCCTAAACAGTAATTACATAGTGAATTGTGGTCTAAATAATGTGAATTCAGTATGGGGCTATTAAACGTATCCACTAAAGCAAGAATGGCTTTATTTGTTAGGTCATAAGTTTAGGTTGTGGGGGAAGATCAAGCCACAAACTGCCTCCCTCATCAGTTCTGTTTAGGGTGGCCAACTTTCTAATTTGTGAAAACCAGACACTGAGTGCTGGAACCTCCCCCGCCTCCTGCTCCGCCTCTTCCCCCAAGTCCCCACCCCTTGTTCCGCCTCTTCCCCTGAGGCCACAACCCTTGTTTTTCTTCTCTCCCCCCCACCAACACTCGCTGCTCTCTCCACCTCACACCCTCTGCCAGTTGAGCAGGGCTCTGGAGGTGGGGGTGAGTGGGGCAGGGCAGGGGAGGGAGAGCCACGCTTGGGGCAGGACGGGGAAGCCACCAGTATCTTTCTCTGCCAGAGCCATTCCTGAGTGTGCCTCCAGGTTCCAGCAGCACCTGCTGCTCTTCCCACCCCCAGTGGCAGAGGTCAGTTACTGCAGGTAACTGGACTTTTAGTGTCTGGTCAACAGTGCTGACTGGACAGTGCCAGGTCCCCGTTTCAGCCAGACTTTCCAGCCAAAAACCAGACACCTGGCGACCCTAGGTCTGTTGCCAAAGAAAACCTTTATATAGCACCATAGGTAGGCATGACTACATAGGTGTGGGCTCCAGTAGCACAATGGGTTAGCATACAGTACTTATAGAGCAGTGTTGTGTGGAGTAATGCTGAGGTTGGGAGTTCAAACCTCACCTGGAGCACAACTGGGAGGGGGAGAGGGATAGCTCAGTGGCTTGCGCATGGGCCTGCTAAACCCAGGGTTATGAGTTCAATCCTTGAGGGGGCCA
The DNA here is from genome assembly GCF_002925995.2 of Terrapene triunguis. Classification (NCBI taxonomy): domain Eukaryota; kingdom Metazoa; phylum Chordata; order Testudines; family Emydidae; genus Terrapene; species Terrapene triunguis. Next base: position 26,317,280 of record NW_020664374.1, on the reverse strand, counting down.
TTTAGGGAACTGGGGTAAAAATCTGTCTGGGAAGTGGTCCTGCTTTGAGCAGGGGGTTGGACTATAGATGACCTCCTGAGGTCCCTTCCAACCCTGATATTCTATGACCCTAAAGTACAAAGATAAGGACAGAGTTGTAGGACTGCAGTAACCCCAATAAGCTGCTTGTTTTGCCTGTGCTTAATGTCAGCAATAAAGAGTGTTGAGAAATCTGAACTCAGTTACAGTAGCATTATATTTATTCTATATTTATACAACAATAATAAATCACTTCAGAGTGCATTTCTGGGAGATGACTGCATTTCTCTGGTGACTGAAATCTCTGATCCCTCAGCCTTTTGACTCACAATGTATCTTAGTGATGTTTTAACCCTCAGAACTTTTTACTGCTTAATACACACTGTTGAGTGCAGCAACATCTCACTACATAAACTTCAGGGAATTCTGAATTAAAAGCAAATCCACTTGACTCATTTGAAAACAGAAATCCCCCTTCAATTAATTCCTCATAAATACTGAAGATTGTTACACATAGGTCTCTGACATACTTGCTCCTATTGAAGGAGTTAATCATAAAAGTCTATGCCTATAAATAGAAGGATAAAAACACATTCTTTCCCTTTTGTTTTGTTACATATTATAAAAATATATGACATAATTGAGATTCATGTAAGTAGATTTGGAAGATTTTTCATGTTTCCTTGAACTTAAAGATATAAACAGAGTTTGGGACTTACCAAGAATGGCTTTGGTATCTCAAAGTAAGTCTACATGGCAAAAAATCTCCATGGCAGCGAATGGCAGAGCCCAGGTTTACAGACTTGGGCTTGTTCCACAGTGCTAAAACTAGGTGTGTAGATATTTAGGCTCAGGCTGGAGCTTGAACTCTGAAGTTCAGGATAAGGGCTGGGTTTCAGAGCCCAAATTCCAGCCCCAGCCTGAACATCTACCTACATACCTATTTTTAGTGCCCTCATGTTAGCCCCAGTCAGTAGATCTGGGCTCTGAGGCCTGGTCTACACTAGGCTTTTATGTCGACTTTAGCGCCGTTATATCGAATTAACCCTGCACCCGTCCACACCAGGAAGCCATTTAGTTCGACATAAAGCTCTCTTTAAATCGATTTCTGTAATCCTCCCCAACGAGAGGATTAGCGCTAAATTCGACATGGCCATATCGAATTAGGCTAGGTGTGGATGGAAATCGACGGTAATAGCTCCGGGAGCTATCCCACAGTGCACCACTCTGTTGACGCTCTGGACAGCAGTCCGAGCTCGGATGCTCTGACCAGCCACACCCCCGGGAAAATTTGAATTCATTTTCATTTTCCTGTCTGGGCAGTTTGAATCTCAGTTCCTCTTTGGACATCGAGGGGAGCTCAGCAGCAGTGGCAACTATGCAGAGCTCTCCAGCAGAGATGGCCGTGCAATGTAATAGAAAGAGGGCCCCAGCATGGACTGATCGGGAAGTCTTGGATCTCATCGCAGTGTGGGGCGATGAGTCCGTGCTTTCAGAGCTGCGCTCCAAAAGAAGGAATGCTAAGATCTACGAGAAGATCTCTAAAGCCATGGCAGAGAGAGGCTACAGCCGGGATGCAACGCAGTGCCGCGTGAAAATCAAGGAGCTGAGACAAGGCTACCAAAAAACAAAAGAGGCTAACGGACGCTCCGGATCCCAGCCCCACACATCCCGTTTCTACGAGGCACTGCATTCCATCCTGGGAGCGGCCGCCACCACTACCCCACCCCTGACCGTGGACTCCGAGGATGGGATCATGTCCGCGGCCGGTTCCTCGTCGGACATGACAGCGGACGGGGAAGATGAAGAAGGAGATGAGGAGGACGAGGCAGTCGACAGCGCTGGCACCGCTGATTTCCCCGACAGCCAGGAGCTCTTCATCACCCTTACCGAGATCCCGTACCAACCGTCCCCATCCCTTACCCCGGACACAGAATCAGGGGAAGGATCAAGCAGTAAGTGCTGTAAACATGTAAACATTTATTTAAAACAGAACGGTAATATTTATACTATTAACAATGTACATTTATAAAAGTTCTGTAAACTAGTAAAAAAATAATCAGGTACAAAACAGGAATATTTACAAAGGTAACAAATGGGTTTTCATGATTTCTCTGTCTTAGGCTCTTCTCAATTTAGTCCCAAGTATTTTAAAAAAATTTCACAATGTCCGTTACTACATGATTCCCAGGCCCAAGACGCTCCACTCCAAAGTCCCAGTGCACCTACGCGAAAATCCGGTCAATGTGGCCGGGGATCGACGAGAAATCCTCGTAGGAGAACTCCTCGTAGGTCTCGTGGAGGTAGAGCTCAAGCCTGTTGATCAGGTTCCGGGGTAGGGCGATCTTAGTGGGCCCTCCGTGGTAGCAGACATGTCCCCTCCACGCCACAATCAAGTACTCCGGGATCATCGCACGACATAGCATGGCGGCATACGGCCCCGGTTTCTGCATGCTTTCCCGCAGCATGCGTTCTCTCTGGGTGTCCGGGATCCTCAGGAGGGTGATGTCGCTCATGACGCCCTGCTTTGAATTAGGGAGGGGAATGTTAGTATTGGGACTGCTTTACAGCCACGCGGTGGAGGGAGAGGGGCAGCATACAGGGATCTTTCCCTGGGACAGCCGCGAGGGGGTGGGACAGGGGCAGAGTTGATGCTGTCCTGATTGCTGGCAGCAGAGACTGGCATTGCTTTCAATGTGAAAGGAGGCCAGTGCTACTGCTGGAGTTTTAAGCAGCCACAAGTCTGCGGCTTACCATTATTGCCCGCTCCAGAAGTTCAGGTCTCCAGCCACAGTTCTCTGAACAGTCCAAGACCTCCGCAAGTCCACAGGCACTGAAGGCGACGGCCGAAAATTCGACCTTGTCCTGAGTGCGCATGTGAGAGGTGCAGTGCATGGTCTTGTTCACAGAGAAAGACTAGGTTCTTTGTATACAATTTCATTTATCTGTCTCAGGAATTCACTCCCTTTTCACAATTCACACAGACACATCTGCGACTGTCTCCCAACCCAGCCTCTCAGCACACTCCCAGAGGCTAGCGCAGATTAGGCGGAGGAAGAAGAAGACGCGTGAAGACATGTTCTCAGAACTAATGGACTGCTCCCGAGCCCAGGCAGCCCAGCAGACACAGTGGAGGGAGAACTTGTCACAAATGCACCGAGCAGTCATGGAACGGGAGGAGAGGTGGCGTCAGGAGGACCAACAGGCTACTGAAAAGCTGCTTGGACTAATGAGGGAGCAAACGGACACGCTCCGGCGCCTTGTGGATGTTCTGCAAGACCGGAGGCAGGAGGACAGAGCCCCGCTGCAGTCTATCTGTAACCGCCCTCACCCGCCACCAAGTCCCACACCACCCTCACCCAAA
>NW_020664374.1:26306095-26313888 GCF_002925995.2 Terrapene triunguis | reverse complement strand
TCTGTCCACAAACTGAAAAGTCACTGGTTGCCCTGCTCACTCAGGAACCTAGCTTTCAAAGCCTCCCGGATGCACAGGGCGTCCCGCTGGGATCTTCTAATGGCCCGGCTGTCTGGCTGGACGTAATCAGCAGCCAGGCTATTTGCCTCTAGCTCCCACCCCGCCATAAAGGTCTCCCCCTTGCTCTCACATAGATTGTGGAGCACACAGCAAGCTGCAATAACGATGGGGATATTGGTTTCACTGAGATCACAGCGAGTGAGTAAGCTTCTCCATCTCCCTTTGAGACGGCCAAAAGCACACTCCACCACCATTCTGCACTTGCTCAGACGGTAGTTGAACAGTTCTTTTTCTGTGTCCAGGGCGCCAGTATAGGGCTTCATGAGCCAGGGCATTAGCGGGTAGGCTGGGTCCCCGAGGATCACTGTAGGCATCTCCACATCCCCAACAGTTATCTTGTGGTCCGGGAAGTAAATACCTTCCTGCAGCCGTCTAAACAGACCAGAGTTCCTGAACACGCGAGCGTCATGAACCTTGCCCGGCCATCCGACGTAGATGTTTGTAAACCGTCCCCGATGGTCCACCAGTGCTTGCAGCACCATTGAAAAGTAGCCCTTTCTATTGATGTACTGGCTGGCCTGGTGGTCCGGTCCCAGGATAGGGATGTGAGTCCCATCGATAGCCCCACCGCAGTTTGGGAATCCCATCGCGGCAAAGCCATCTATGATGACCTGCGCGTTTCCCAGGGTCACTACCTTTGGGAGCAGTACCTTCACGATTGCCTTGGCTACTTGCATGACAACAACCCCCACGGTAGATTTGCCCACACCAAAGTGGTTCGCGACTGACCGGTAGCTGTCCGGCGTTGCAAGCTTCCAGAGGGCTATGGCCACTCGCTTCTGGACAGTGAGGGCTGCTCGCATGCGGGTGTCCTTGCGCTTCAGGGCAGGGGACAGCAACTCACAAAGTTCGAGGAAAGTCCCCTTCCGCATGCGAAAGTTTCGCAGCCACTGGGATTCATCCCAGACCTGAAGCACTATACGGTCCCACCAGTCCGTGCTTGTTTCCCGGGCCCAGAATCGCCGTTCAACAAAATCCACATGCCCCATTGCCACCGTGATGTCCTGGGCGCTGGGGCTCGTGGTTTCTGACAGCTCTGTGCCACTCTCCGACTTCAGGCTCTCACGGCGGTGCCGTAGCCTCCTCGCCCGATTTCTCTGCATCTGCCTCAGGGAAAGGTGTATGATAAGCTGCGAGGTGTTGAGAACGGCCACAAGTGCAGCGATGGTCGCAGCGTGATCCATGATCGCAGTGCTGTGGCGTCCGCGCTGTCACTGACCAGAAAAGTGCGCGAACTGATTTCCCGCCGGCGCTTTCATGGAGGGAGGGAGGGCGTTAGTGACGAACGGATGACGACAAATTTTTTTTACCCAGAAGGCATTGGCGGCTCGACCCAGAATTCCGATGGGCAGCGGGGACTGCGGGAACTGTGGGATAGCTGCCCACAGTGCACCGCTTCCAATATCGACGCTCGCCCCGTTAGTGTGGACTCACAAAGTCGAATTACTGTCCTTAGTGTGTCCTTAGTGTGGACACACACGTTCGACTTTGCAATATCGATTCCACATATTCGATTTAAGTAAAATCGAATTACCCTCGTAGTGTAGACATACCCTGAGATTCATTGCTGTGGGTTCTTTTTTTGTTGGGGGTTTTTTTTTTTGCACTGTGTAAACATACTCTTAGGGCTCTCTTGACCACCTTCTAGGAGCTTTGTGCAGGGCATCTAATCAGAAAGGTATTGCAGTGGGAAGGGAAAAGAACACTTTCTTCCACTGGGCAGCTCAGATGCATGGATGGTTTAATCCTGTGGATCTGCTTGTAATGAATTTACTGGCCATCCCCCAATCCCTCCTCTATATTGTTGTAGAGAGAAGCAGCACAGAGGAGCACAGTGTAGGATTTAAATACTGCCAATCCCAAATATCCAAACATCTTAAAGGTAGACTTAAAAATCATGAGAGTTTAAGAAGAGGAGTTGCATTGTATTTTGTTTGGTTTTTGATTTTTTCACCTACCTCCAACTTGTGTGTGATTATCTCAAGATCAAAATTCAGTCTTAAATATGCATGAATAAATGCAGACCTCTCTGCTTACTGCTCCTTACCTCCACTCATCCCTCAAGCTGGGGAACTATCATTCTATCTCTCTCTATCTTCCTCCCTACCTAGACAAGATAGAGTGACAGATGCTCCACTGACGTTCTCCTTGCCTGCTCCCCCAGAGACCTCAGTCTCCCACCTGCCCCACTTCCACATTCAGTCACCTCCCACATTTCCCTCCCTTTCCCTTCACAGCCTTTTATCCACCCCATTCTCTTATTCATCTACACTACCTTCCACTGTTCTGATTAATTTGCCTCCAGCTCCCACACACTCCTGTGTCCCTACAGTCTGCCTCCGGCTCCTAGCCTTCCCCTGCACTCCCCATTCTAATACATTCTTCCGCTCTGCTGCCCACACAGTTCCACTGCTGACATTTTCAGATATTCCCCTGTTCCTTGCTTGGCCCTCCCATGGTGATCATTTGGCCAGCATCTTTTCTGAGTGCAGGTTGGCTTCAGTCCCCTTGGAAACAATGGGGTCGTACCTGCATCTTCACTGAAGGCAACCTCTCTAATCTAGAAAGATTAAAGAATATGGTGGCTATCTTGAGGGCAGCCTTTGGCTTCAGCCCCATTGACTGTACATAATGGGAGATAGCATCAGCCATTTTGGATAACGACAAAATTTGAGAAACTGAAGCCAGAAATTAACAAGAATCCTTTAAAAAGTGTGAAATATTGTAACAGTTGGCAACATTGGGATTTTCAAGAGCCCTCAGCATTGACAGAAGTCTGCTCACATTGAAGTTTATGGCAAAACTCCCACTGACTTCATAATGACAGACCAGCACTCAGTGCTGTTGAAAATCCCACCCATAGAATCTTGTTTCTGAGATATCAAGCACATTTTGAGAGAACTGAAAATAATTAATTTGATTTAGTACTATGTTTATTACAAACTCCCCAGATTAAAATGGAGGACATGACTCTCTAGATTAGATACAGTTAGTTTTGGGGCAGAAAAATAATAAAGTATTAGACTGTTGTAACTGGACACCAAAAAATAGAGCCTCAAGTTAAACACCTAAATCCATTTTCAGGAACCCAACAGGAGCTTCTTAGTGCTTAGGACTTTTGAAAATGTAGGGTACCTTTTTAGGTGCCTAAAAGTGTATGTAGAAGCACAAATGTAGGCACCCATTTTTAATATATGCGTACAAATATCTAGAGTTCATGACAGACACTTTAAAAATAACTATATGAGCATTTTACAAGTTATTGCCATACTAGTGCCAAAAACTGCAACACTAACCATTACAAAAATGATCTTATGACAGAGACACTATGCAATGAGATATTGAAGTCTATGGGTACGTCTATACTTACCCGCTGGTTCGGCGGCAAGCAATCGATCTTCTGGGATCGATTTATCGCGTCTTGTCTAGACACGATAAATCGATCCCGGAAGTGCTCGCCGTCGACGCCGGTAATCCTGCTCCGCGAGAGGAGTAGGCGGAGTTGACGGGGGAGCCTGCCTGCCGTGTGTGGACCCGCGGTAAGTACCTTTACGTTCGAACTAAGATACTTCGACTTCAGCTACGTTATTCACGTAGCTGAAGTTGCATATCTTAGTTCGAACTGGGGGCTTAGTGTGGACCAGCCCTACCTGTTTGACAATAAATACCAAACAGCACATAACACAAATAATAGACAATAATAAACGTCCTCATTCTTTACTCAGACACATTCCTTTTTAATATTTAAATAAGATTCTTCCCACTTCTAGTGAACAGGCTTTATACCCATCATTCATTAAATGTATGGAGAATGATCTAAAAATCTTAATCATCCTTCACCACTATCTTCTCTTTCTTTTACACAGGGAAACTATGTATGATATCCAAACAGTAACAGATGGTATTAACTTTGGCCAAAGGCATGTCTAACCCAATTTCATCAGATTATTAAAAAGGGGGGCACAGTGTTTTATGAGCAAATTAATAATCATACGTGCCCTGCCACTTTACCAATATTTTAATCTTAGACATTTCATTGCTGAGAATAAAAAAAAATCATTAGTCTGGTGTGTCAGATTACGCTGGAAGGGCTCTACCGAGATTGGTAACATTGATCATAAGAAGCGGAAATGTTTTGAGGCAGGCACAATTCTTGATGCTTTGGGGGATGGCAAGCCAGGGCAGTCCCGGCTGAACCCTTTTTCAGGATGCAGAAGCGTATTCCCCCACACCAAGTGGGGCCAACTCTGCTGTTGGTCCTCCTTTGTCCTGCCAAATGTACTTTGGGGAGCTAACACTTCTGTCAATGCTAGTTTTAAGATGTAATTGCATTCCTGACTTTGGACCATGAAGAGGGGAAAAAGGGGTGAGGGAAGCCTCCTTTTCCTCCCCTGTGGATTCATACAAAACCAAACACAATCTGGCTCATACTCTTTAGTATGTATATTGTAGAACCCTGCTGAGAAATCTTCATCTGGATTCTTCAGAATGTATACTAGAAAGCACAGGTGTGTCTATCTGCAACAGTAGTTTGTAAACTTTTGATCTTTAAATTCTCTCTGCCATTTGTTACATACCAGTATGTAACTTTTATGTTGGTCTTAGATCTTCTTGTCTCACACAAAATCCATTCTAGCCCATGAGGTTATGGGAAGATTTGCAAATATCCCAGTAGCTATTAACCTGTTTGCATCATTAGCAACATCAAGTGATATGATGGAGAATCACTCTAACAGAACAATAATGTAAGAATATCTATAATAAATACTTTAAAAGATATCTGACTGTAGGACAGTCATCACTAAAGTAATCTACACAGATAATGTATCCTACCTTAAAGTTGTTATCTTCTGGTGGTGAATGTTTGATACATACTAAATAAGGTTCATATTAACGTGGAATCTCTTGCTGTCAGAAGAGATTGAAAGTTCTCTTTCATCCCTGCATATGAATTAATCAATTCAGATAATGAACCTTATTGTAATTTACATTAACGCTTCAAAGTAGATTACATTTACACTCACTTTAGGCTCCTTTATGCACATGTAGATTACATTTGCACTCACTTCAGGCCTTAATGTAATTAATTATCAGGCCTGAGCTTTAGAGTAGACTTTAGAGTAGAAAATTTATTTCACCTCCTCAAACCTCCCTCTTGAAAGCAGTCTGTATATATCCCCTGTTATTTAAACATAAAATGTAGTGCCCATTTTCTTCACAGTGCAGCAGGTTATCATATCACAGTCTGACAGACAGCCTGCCTTTCCCTCTCCTACACGGTCTCTCTGATCCTTGCAACGTGCAGCTATCTTTTCTCCAACAGCTGATGACATGAGGAAATCAGTTGAGCTTATCATTTGCATTATTATTTTGCAGGGAGTTTGAGCCAGTCACGAGGCTCATCAGCAACATATTCCTTTCATGTACAGCAAGGGCAAGAGCTATTCAACTGATTTTCCCCAGTGGAGTTATATGCTAGTTATATTAGGCTTTATCTACAATAGCACTTTTGTTGGTCACCGTCAGGGGTGTGAAAAAAACACGCCCCCTGATTGACATAAGTTTCACCAACAAAGGGCCAGTGTGGACAGTACTATGTTGGTGGGAGATGCTCTCCCACCGACATAGCTACCGCCGCTTGCTGGCGGTGGTTTAATTATGCCAGCGGGAGAGCTTTCTCCCACTGGCATAGAGCGGCAACACAGGAGACCTTACAGTGGCACAGCTGCAGTGGTACAGCGGTGCTATTGAAAGGTCCGTAGTGTAAACATAGCTTTAGTGTAAGCAAGCTCAGAATGTGGTCCTAAATGGCATAGCATGGTTGACTGGCTGTTGTGAGGGGGGAAAGGGAATCTCTGCTACTCTACCCATCCCCCAGTGTTTTCTAGGAAAATGACATTTTTTATTTGAGTGATGTAGAAATATGAAATGACTAAAAATTAATTAGGAGAGAAAATGAAAGATAAGAGTCTGACTCTTTCTACAGTACAAAAGAATAGCTATTTTAAAAAATGGTTTCCTAGTACAGTCGTATCTCTAGTGCCGAAGGAAGTTATGTCCCATATACTCAGGTAGCACGAATGTTCTTGCTGAGCCCACTTTTTAAAAAGTGGCTGCTTCTGTAGCATAGTTGGAGCTACTGATATCACTGCTAATAGAAAATTCAATCACATTGAAATGGAAGCCTCCATTCCTATATATTTAGTGAACATTTCATCTGTTCGGCAATATTAGGGTGATATGATGTCAAATCAGCTATGGAAGACTGTACAACATAGCAAGACTAGCACATGCACAGTGGAGAGGCTTTAGAAAGTTACTGTGTAGAGGTCCAATACTGCAAATCGATAAAGGTGCCTGGGAGGTGCTCAGAGCCCTCAGCTCCTATTGACTTCTATGGTATAGGAGGCTGTGCAGCATACTCCAGGAGTGCTCAACCCCTCACAGAATTAGCCCCTCCTCCCCCCAAAAAGATACAGGTATTTTGGTGATTAAGTACAAATATGTAAAGCAATTCTAAAATGCTCTCCCAGTCCGTTGTTACCAATTAACACCTCTATTCAAGGCTAAAAATAAATTTGTGTTGTTTCATCTGAAATTCATTAGGATGTTAATTAACTAATCAAATGTAACCTATTAAACAAGGACACAAATTCATTCAAAGGTTCACCTTGAGCAAATAGCAGTCTCCTCATATCACAAAGGACTTGCAAGTACAGGAGAAAACAATATGAGAGAACTAGTGTCAGGTATGAAGTATCAGAGGGGTAGCCGTGTTAGCCTGAATCTGTAAAAAGCAACAGAGGGTCTTGTGGCACCTTTAAGACTAACAGAAGTATTGGGAGCATAAGCTTTCGTGGGTAAGAACCTCACTTCTTCAGATGCAAGTAATGGAAATTTCCAGAGGCAGGTATAAATCAGTATGGAGATAACGAGGTTAGTTCAATTAGGGAGGGTGAGGTGCTCTGCTAGCAGTTGAGGTGTGAACACCAAGGGAGAGTGTCAGGTAGGTCGTCATCGCCATGCAGTCATCACCTTTAGCTGAAAAAAGGGAGAAAAGCTGGAAAAGGTGGGTGGGAGGAAAGAGTCCTGAGACAGTATTAAATAAAGATGATGCCAAAATGTTTTATAGAAATTACTCTCAAAAGCTATAGAATTGTTATGAGTGGGGTGAAACCTTGTTATAGGTTGAGTTAAATCCTCATTGAGATAAAGAGTGTGTTTGCACCAATCAATGTAACTGTAAGGATAACCCCCTACCTATGACAAAAGGAATGAGTGAACCCACCCAGGAGTTTTGGACTGGGTGGGCAGAGGTGATTTTGCTGGGTATTTTTTTTTTTTTGGTGGGGGGGGGAGGAGGGAGAGAGGAGGAGGGAGGATAAATTAGGGAAGACAGAAGACCCGAAAGCCACACAGACAGCCTGAAGGAGCACTGGAAAGTATAGGGTATGACACTGGAAGAAGTTTGGGGAAACATTTTTGGATTGAGGGTACAGGCTGAAAAGAGTGTTTTTGATGTTGTGAGCCAAAGCTGTTTCTTGCTATTTGATTCTTTCTGTGTTCAGAGGCACAGGACTTCATATGTTCTCTGTAAATAAACAAAACTGCATAAAAGAAATACCTGACTACCACCATTTTCTTCTCCTAACTGTAACAACCCACTAGACCTC
>NW_020664374.1:26289449-26305695 GCF_002925995.2 Terrapene triunguis | reverse complement strand
GCGCTATGGAGGGCGGCACTCTTTTTTTTTTGCTTGGGGTGGCAAAAAAGTTAGAGCCGGCCCTGCTCCTGACAGAGGGATGGAAGGTCATAAAGGGCAGGAACTGATGTATTCAGGGGTTTTCAGCCATTTTCACCAGCTCAAGCACAGGGAAACCCCTGCAAGAGCCTGATGGGTGGGTTAGCTCTGTCTACCTGAACACAGATGGTCTCCCAAAGAAAGGGTGAGCTATAGTGAGGGGTATTGCATTTAGGATGTTGTTTGTTTTCTATATGATCTGTGCATTGTTGTATCTTTTGTGCATGAAAATTCCATAGTCCAAAAGATTTTGGAGTACATGCTACAACTCATTTAAAACACCTATATAGGCTATCTGCCTATAGTAAACTCAAGCCAAACTGGCAATTGTGTAATATTCACTTGAAGAAAGACTCCTTGCTCCTTTATCCAAAACTTCACATCAAGGAATTACCCAGGTGTACTGGAATGGAGATTATAGGCATCGATTCAGCAATCACTGAACTTTAGGTATGTGTTTAACTTCTTTGCTAGATTGGGGCCATAATAGGATTATTTGGTTCTCTGAAAAGTCATTGCTTGCTTCTTCATAAAAGCATTGATCATGCTGAGAGCCCGATTAAGAGAAGTCTTTTGCAATGTACCCATGTAAGTCTCTCTCTCTCACAATAGACCTAATGGGAAACCATATTGCTCTAGGGGTAATGCTCAACTGCAGCTGGATAATCAGAGGAGAAGAGAGTAACACAGTCTCAACAAGGGACAGCTGGAAGCATGGTTTGATACCAAGAAAGACAAGAGCTGTGCAGCTCCAGTAAGACAACTAGAGAATGAGAAGGAAAAAGCTATGCAGAGTTTGGATGTGTGCACGACGTTCAAACTCTCTCTTCATTGAATGTAAGGGTTTAAAAAAAATCAAGTCTTTTGCCTTAGGAAACAGACGTTATCCCTCCCTAATAAAGAGTTACTTATAAATCTTTGAAAACCACCTCAGCTGGAAAGATGATAAACTTCCCTAACAAAAATGTTTTACTAAAACGAGACAGTTTGTTGGAGCAACAAAGGCAAAGGGAATAGCAGCTACAAATTTTAAATGATGGTTTGACAAGATACAATATGATGGTGCCTCAGCATTTTAGAGATAAAAGGGTCTATTTTTATCACAGTGTGTGGGGATTTATGCATGTAATTCCCCTTTTGATAATTAATCCTCTGTTAGAAGGAATTAGGCATTCCTGCTCTATTGCTAATGAGAATGGTGTGCCTAATTCTTTACACATCATGTAATACATTAATTACCAAAATAAAGTTATAGCAATTGTGCTGCACATTTTGAATGTAGAGCCTCACATCTGCAGTAACCAGAAGATTTAGTAATTCTACAAAATTGCTTATTTTAAAAAAATATATAAATTTCAATTACACATTTCTGTGCAAGGGGCTTGGAAGATTTTACAATCTCCAAGAAAGTCTCAGTTGAAAGGTGTGTACAATGAAACATTCCTGTCACTGTCATGAGCTTAAAAGGCTGTGACTGGTGACAATCCCATCAAGCTAACTACAGCACATCCCTTTCATAGTAAGCAGGGCCGGCTCTGGCTTTTTTGCCGCCCTAGGCATTCACAGCATTCACTAAACTCAGCAATGTACAGTAATCAAGAGATATACAGTCCAGAACAAAACTGAGAATTTTCAATTAAAAATAATCTTGATGCTAACATCTGGCTGTGAGAACTGGAGAGCTACTAAAAAATGGAGAGAAAACTAGACACCTTTGAAAATAAGTGCCTAGGAAAGATTCTGGGCATTGGTTGGGAAGACTTCATCACCAATGCAGAGAACTGAGAAATTACAAACCATTATTATGTTTCCACCAGAATCAAAAGGAAATGCTGGATATATTTGGGGCATGTACTCTGAATGGCAACACCTAAACTCCCCCATGAAACTGTCAAGTGGAAACCAACAGGTGTGAGAAAATGAAGGTACCCAAGAGAAGCCTTATGACGAATGCTTAGCAGGAAGGGCAGAATAGTTGATCTCAACACAATATGGCAAATGGAAGCAGCAGAGGTATGGGTGAGAGTGGTTCCTGCCCTTTGTGCCCACATTGGCACGGGAAGGATGTAAGTAAGACTGCTTGTATAGAGTATAAAGAAATAAAATGATAATAAAGAAGCTTTGTATTCACCACATTTTTGTATTAGCAAGATTGGCCAAGATTTTCAAAATGGATGCCTAGCTTTTGACTCATAAGGCCATATTTAGGCACCTAAATAAGCAGCTTGATTTTCAGAAATAAAGTAAGATTACTGGTCAAGAATTTAAAAATGGGTACCTAAAGTTAGGTTCCTAAATCTATATTTAGGCACCTAAAAAGTGGCCTGATTTTTCAAAAGAGACAAGCACCCAGCAGCTCCCCCTTTAATATTGCATCTTTATCATTATGGCCACTTTCAAAGATAATGAACGAGAGGCAAATTTTGGTTGTAACCTTTTTTTTTTTCCAGTTAGTTATATCTGATACATTTCCCCTTCTTTTCTCATCTAAAAGTAAAATGGATGCTGCCAATTTCATTTATTTTTCATTCCCTTATTTATAAAAAATCCCCTACTGAAATATGCAATGCACCACAACATGACTGTTTCTAGCAGCTGGAAAATGGTAAGATTAAAATGGCATTTGTTTCCCCTGAGATTTTTATTTCTTCAGGGAAAGGTCAGGACCCCAAATAATAAACTTTACATTCCTATTTATTAAAAATTATGTATTTTTGTATATAGTGCCTTTAATAAACTTTAGCCCAGAATGCTTTACAAACCCATGCTACAGTTACAGGGTTAAGTGATGAAGGGAGAGAAAGCAAGAAATACAGCAAGAAAGAAAATGTATATTTTCTCTCAGTAGATTTGGTCAGATCCCAAAAATTATTTGTCAGACAGTATATCGTATGACTAAACCTCAATGTTCAGATTCATTATGTGATGGATATTAATTAACCAGAGGTAGTTTTGAGATATGAAATAGTAAAATTGATGATTAATTTGAAATTGTGAAGGGCAAGCTTGTCACTCATCCCATGCACCTCTGCAGTAATATGGTGTGAGTTTCCCCCTCTTATTCTCCTGCATGGGCTACCCATTATCATGGGGAGAACAGCCTCTGCAAGTGTTGCTAATCTTCCCATACACACAAGCGAGTGGGGAAATTGGGCCGACAGGGGCAGGGGCAGTGATGGATGGAGCCTTGATTTAGTCCCTACCTCTACAATGTACCAGCCAGTACAGATGACCTGGCATGGAAGGGGATGTACACTTAAGAAGACATATAGCTGGTGCAGATTGCTCCTTCGCTCCCACCCTGCTCCCCTGAGGACAAAGTGGGAATCAGGGACCATATTATGACACCTGGAGTCACAATATGGTTTCAGATCTGCTCCTGGGGCAGTGCATGCAACACGCTGCCCCTTAAGGCTTTTTGCAAAGCCACAGTTTAGCCCAGTGACGTGCCAAGGGTCTTCCAGGCCCAGTTCAAAGACTAAAATCTGTCCCCTTTCCCCGACCACAAAAAAACAACAACCCAGCACTCACCACAAGGTACTTTTACACAGGGACTTTCCAAGCCTTCTGTGAAGCAATCTCATTAGTTAGCTCATCCCCATCTATCCACCTTGCTCCTAAGTTCCCTATAGCAATAACTGCCAGATCGCTAAACTTTCCTGCCCCATAGATGTTCTTAGGTAGGTCTTGATTAATTTTAGCTTGCTGAAATGCCTTTCACTAGCAGCCATAGTTACACAAAGACAGCAAAAAATACACAGTGCTGTTTCTATGTTAGGGAGACCCACTTCTAAAGACCTTTTGTGAATGTAGCTAAAAAGATCAATAGGTGCCTTTATTTGCATGTCACCCGGAAAGATTTGCTTGCAAAAACTGGTGAAGAGCTCAGTTTTGTTCTCAAAACTATCAGGAGTTTAAATCCTTAGTGAAGCTGCTTCCTAAGATGTGAGTGTGACTCTTCAGGTCTTTGCTGCTGAGAGTCTTCAGTTTCTCTGCCCATCAAAAAAGCAAACCTTTCCCTGACTCCATTGCACTTACAATATTAACACAAGCGCCTGATAAGATGTGTATCTACGATTGGGTTGAAAACCTCATATTCAAAATTTTGGGGAGGATTTGATGATCCTTTGTCTGTTGCAAGTTCACCTATTAATTCTTTCCTCCTTCAGGATATTCTCTTTATGAACTGTGTGGTCATCCCTAATGTTCCAGCCCATGAAGAAGCTGCTTTTTTATATATACAATGAACCCTGAAGACCATAATTCCAGTCAAGTTTCTTGAAGGCCTCCAAGTAAACCATGAGCTCTTTGATCATCAAGATCCAGACCGTACAATGTTTTGCTCACAATGTTCATTTTTTGTATAAGATATGGTACACTTGTTAGAAAAACAAGAAACAAAAATTCAGAAATGTTTGTTTGCAAGCTATCAGCTTCCAACTTAAGTTCCAACTAGGGTTGCCAACTTTCTATTTGCATAAAACACCCTAGCGCTGCCCCTTCCCTGAGGTCATGCCCCCTTCCCCGCCCCTTCCCCGAGGCCCTGCCCCTGCCCCCAGCTCACTACATTCCCCCTCCCTTGGTGGCTTGCTCTCCCCCACCCTCACTCTCTTTCACTGGGCTGGGGCAGGGGTTTGGGGTAGGGCTGGGGATAAGGGGTTTGGGATGCTGGAGGGGGCTCCAGGCTGTGGGATGGGGCAGAGGGGTTCAGAGTGTGGGAGGGGGCTCTGGGCTGGGGCAGGGGGTTGGAGTGCAGGGGGGTGAGGGCTCCATCTGGGGATGCAGGCTTTGGGGTGGGGCTGGGGATGAGGGATTTGGGGTGCAGGAGGGGGCTCTGGGTTAGCGGGGGCTCAGGGCTGGAGGGTGCAGCTCGGGGTTGGGGCATGGGCTTACCACCAGCAGCTCCCAGTCAGCGGTGCAGGGGGGCAAAGGCAGGCTTCTTGCCTGTCCTGATTCCGCACTGCTTCCCGGAAGCGGCCAGCAGGTCCGGCTCCTGAGTCCTAGGCGGAGGTGCGGCAGGTGACTCTGCATGCAGCTCCCGCCTGCAGGCACCGCACCCGCAGCTCCCATTGGCCACGGTTCCCAGCCAATCGGAGTGCGGAGCTGGTGCTCGGGGTGGGGGCAGCACGCGGAAGCCCCCCCACCTAAGAGCCGGACCTGCTGGCCGCTTATTTTTTTCAGTTTCTCTAAAATAATCTCTGTAATACCCTCTCTTGTTTTGCTGCAGATATCAATAAAATCTACAAAGCATTAAATGGAGCCCCTAATGGTATATTTGGGACCCTAAATGCAGCCCAGAGTACACCATATGGGGCGCTAATCGGGGTCCCAAATACACAGTTCAGGGCAGTAAATTGGGACCCTGAATGGTCCATCTGAGGCACAAAACAGAGAAGGCTAGGGCCCCACAATAGAAGAAAAAGCAAGTTTTTTTTTTTTTTTTTAAAGGACCTTTATGGGCCCAGGGCTGCTACTTCTGGATCCCTTTGAACCCCACTCCTCATGGCTCTGATTTAGCCTTAAGAAAATAAAGCAGAGCACACTACATGTTGTTGAATATCTTGCAGTGATTTTGAAAAGGGAAATTCAAAACATTTTATGGAGTGGTGCTGTCTGCAATTTGTACACAATGAAGAACTCTATGCCTGTCCCAGTAAATATTTGTTGTGGGGTTTTTTAAATTTTTTTCCTCAAGTCATGCCTGACCTTGTACATGTCGTTTTGTTTAGCGTCCTTGAGCCTGGCTTTAATCTTAAATAAAAGCACAAGAAATGCTACTTTTTCAAAGACAAAGCTGAAAGGCCATTGACAACAAATATTGTAATACTTTTATTCCACTTCACTAAACTCTTCTCCTTGTTAGAAGCTCTGATTCAATCCAGCTAACAAGGTTATCAGATTATACGTCTATTGTCTTCTTATGACTTCCTTGGCTGAGATCCTGCAGTAAACAATGCTGATGTGATGTTTTGTTCGAGGAGCAGAACAGGCGGGAGTTAGGGGGAGGCAGGGAGGGGACGGCGGAGGAATGAGGGTTATGGAACTGTCAAGGCCTCCACAGCGGTGGCGCTGCACCAACTGTTACCTGCGGTCAATACTAATCAGTCTCTTGCTACATGTGCTCCTGGGGGTGACAAGCACTCTCTGATAGCATAGGAGCAGAGTTTGGGAATCTGCACAACATGCTGACTGGGATATAAGAGGAAGAGAAGGGAAGTAATACAGAGAGAATCTAAAAGCGTACGTTTGGATGAATAGATAGCGAAACCCTCAGAGAAAGGAAATTAAGCCCATGCAAAAACACTGAACTGTTTTATTAAGTGTGTCAGCATGCATTTCCACTCACTGAATTACACAGCAAACAAACTGCTCAAGGGACAAGGGTAACTGCCTTTCCAAGGTTCAACAATCTGGTAGAAGGGAAATGTCATTGCACCCTACCGTCTCTACTCCTCCTAGTTAAAAGCCATGTGCATTCAGATTTCTGCTAGGATCTTTCAGAAACCTGCTGTGGCCCAGTTGGCATAATTAAGATATGCAACAGTTGCTATTTAAATAACAAAGAATGGCAAAGCAACCACTGAACAGTTTGGAGAACTCCTGTCAACATCGCTTCTGTCAGCTAGTAATTCTGACTCTTCTTTTAAACAGTCATGATACCTTGGGAAGAGAGTTGTAATTCCTTCAACACTCTGTACGTTAATATAGCAGTGACAGGAGTTAGCTGCAATTCCTGTGAAACACCACATGGAAATATGACAGGAGTTAGCTTCACAGCTCAGTGAACTATCACTTAGAATTTATCTGGACCTCTGAAGTAAATATATGAAAACCAATGGAGGAAAACAAAATCACACTGGTAAATATATGATACCTAATGTTACTGCTACTATTACATCCTATACAATTAGCTCAGTGGCTCTCAACCTTTCCAGACTACTGTACCCCTTTCAGGAGTCTGAATTGTCTTGCATACCTCCAAGTTTCACCTCACTTAAAAACTACTTGCTTACAAAATCAGACATAAACATACAAAAGTGTCACAGCACACTATTACTGAAAATTTGCTTACGTTCTCATTGTTACCATTAAATTATAAAATAAATCAATTGGAACAAATATTATACTTACATTTAAGTGTATAGTATATAAAGCAGTATAAAAAAGTAAAGTAATTGTATGAAATTTTAGTTGTACTGACTTCACTAGTGCTTTTTATGTAGCCTGTTGTAAAATTAGGCAAATAACTAGATGAGTTGATGTATCCCCTAGAAGACCTCTGCGTACCTGTACCTGGGTTGAGAATCACTGAATTAGCTCAGGCCACATGCTCTGTAGGGCCCTCACTCATGTATGAAATAGCATAGGTCAGGAGTTCTCAAACTTTTTTTTTGCCAGGCCCCCTTTGAAAATATTTCAGGTTGTGATGACTCTTCCCAAAAGTGAAAGCAAAGTGCTGTACATACTCATAGGAGATACTCATGGTACTGCCACCCTTACTTCTGCACTGCTGCTGGCAATGGCGCAGCCTTCAGAGCTGGGTGGCCAAAGAGCGGCAGCTGCTGTACCCTCTCCCTCCCGCAATATTTTTTTTGTGATCTCGTGACCCCTGTTACAATAGCCTTGCAACCCCCTTTTGGGGCGGGACCCCCAGTTTCAGAAATGCTGGCATTGGTGAACCTTTAAAAGTTCAGAAATTTAGTTCAGCGTGGGTTTGAGTACTTCTCAGAACACCTTATATAAACTCTGTGAAACTCTTGGGCTTGACAAATTAGGTTACAATTATCTCAATATCATTTTCCTCACAAGATGTCAGTTCTGACTGCTTGTTCCTGATTGGGGTGGAAATACTCTACTGAAAGGATAATGTTTCTTGTGATATAGCTGCAGTTCCACTGACTAGTAATCTCTGGGATCAGGAAATTCAGAAGTTGGCAAATTAACTTAAAAAACAAGTTTATTTCTGCATTTTAGGCAAAGGTCAGGGGAATTAATTTTATCCAGATCAGTTCATCCACCCCTAAAGTCCGGGAGGAGCTTGAGAAGAAGAGACATTGCACTGCTTATATATAACTTGCTCTGATCACAGTGCTGAATCTTAAAATGATGCTGGCCAAAATGTGTGCGGGGTGATGAGTGTTCTGCGCGCTCTGTGTGGCTCGAAACTTGTCTCTCTCACCAACGGAAGTTGCTCCCATGAAAGATTTTACCTCACCCACCCTGTCTTTCTGAGCCTGCAGAGATAATTTGAAATGAGTCATTTGAGATAATTACCTGCAAGTCCTAAAGGCCCAGCCAATCCACAAACAAGGGTCTAACTGCAGGTATATAGGCTTCTAATGAAAGCAGCCACTCCAGCCTGCTCAACACCACTTCCTTGTTGCAGATACTCCCTGCTACCTAGTAGTTCTGACTGAATGTTCCTGCCCCTGCTCCAGCCTGATCCTTCCCCTGTGCTTGCTCCCACCATGGCTGGTGGCCTGGCTGTCCTGACTTCATGGGGTGCTTTTGTTGAATACAGTCAGATTAGACATGTATGTGATGTCTAATGTAATTAAGCCAGACATGATGCTGACTAGAGCTTAATGGTCCAGAACAAATCATATCCAGCATTATGTCAGCGAACCATGATTAAACCCAATTTGTCCCGGTCTACACTGACCATCAAGTCGTGGTCAGCCTAATATCAGCTAACTCAATTGTTCACTATCATGTTCAAATATGCTTCTATTTTTAAATGCAGACAAGTGTTTACTGCTGCACACTATCTTCTGCGAGAAAACCTTGACTTGCTTTGCCAAATTCTGCTACCATTGACATTCTGTGCTAAATTAACTTCAGTGGGGTCTCAGAAGGTGTGAGGACAAAAGTTTGCCTGCTGCCCTTAAAAGTGTCAGTGCAAAATTTCTCTTCCGGAAGTGCTCAGTAAAGTTCTCCACAGATTTCTACAAGGAATGTCTTGAAAGATCTGCTTGAAACATTGTCTGCATGGTATTTCTTGGGAATTCCTGCTGATTGCGACAGTAGCCCAAATGAACTGTAAAGCATTTTATTTGGTTTTATATTAGAGTAGATTCAAAATGTATTTTTCTAACAGGAGAAGGGCCAAGAAGAAGGGAGAGGATGAGCACTATAAATATAGCTCCCCATTTGTGTCTTGTTATGTTCTGAGAGGACATTTATGAAGTAAGTTCCATTATATGACTTATCAGTATGGCTACTATCGCTTGTCTGTTTATCATGTCTCATGAGCCTTAGCTTCTGGAACATTTTGTAAATACTCTTTATTGGGGGCATCAAATTATTTTAGATTTGTGACTCTTGAAGTTCCAAGACTCTTGTCTATAGACTGATCACCACTCAGCTAATGCTGGGCAGGATATTTCTTCTCTTTCCACATGCCCCCCAGTTCTTGGCTTTACTTTTATAACCATATGCTATGGACTCTTTTCAGAGCTTATTAGCAAGGCAAAACACCCCCTGACTTCAAAGAGAATTGTGACTGAGTAACAGGAAGTGAGGAGCGCTGAATAGGGCTGCCACTAATCACAACATAAGTGAGTATGTTTCTGTAGTATCATTGTAGGAGAAGTGGAGAAGCAGCATGCAGGGAAATAAGAGATTACATTGAAAAAGAAAGCCATTTGAATGTCTTCAAAACCAGAATCTGTTTATTGTACCGCAAATGTAATTTATCTAGATCAGCTTTTCCAATGTACTGTAACATTTAGGAGGCTGTAAGCACGTGTAAAACAATATGCTCTGAGCATGCACAGAGGCTATGAGAAATCATAGGTCATTTGTGTCATCTTTAAACCAGAGTGGACCTTTCCCCTTTTGTACCCTCTTTTCTACCTCTCATTTATGTTTTGCCTCCTTCTCCGCTTGTCCTCCCTTTCCCCTCTGAGAAGGAATAAAACATGTTCTAGGAAATGTATTCAGATGCCATCACTGACTAAGGCAATAAATTCCACTCTTTATTTTTAAAAATAATTTACTAAAATGTATTTTGTCTTTTTTTTGTGTGCAAATGGCAACTGTTGTGACCTACTGTGAGTTTCTTAAACATTGAACTTCTGTCCAAGAAAAGCTTTGTGCTAACAAAAGCATGAAGCCCCTGACATACATCTCCTTGAGTCATTCATTTCAGTCTCTTTCAATATCTGCCTCTGATATTATTTAACACAACTGTCTGTCTAGCAGCCAAGTACTACTTTACTTCCAGAGCAGATACAAATACACTTTTTATTGTCATTATGAATTCAATAACATTTATGAAGAGTCAAACATGATCCCTTCAAAAAAGGAATGTCAGAGTCAGAATTTTAAGACTGAATTTTAAATCTGAACTGTTAAGAATTTTTTTATTTGAAACTGTATTTTTGTCCTTTGATATTATTTCACCTTGACAACACTCATATAGCTAATCATACCAATAAAGTCTCATAGACTTGAACTAAAAACACTGCATGAAGGGACATTTTCATCAAAATGCATTAGCCAAATAGGTGTAATCGTCATGGTTTGGGTAATTAGTGACCCATAACTGAAACATCAAATGCTTCAGAGTTTTTGAGTTCTCTGTTGCCTTGAAGATTTTATTTCCTATATGCTGGTGACTTACAGAGCAAGAGCTACCCTAGAGCTCAGGAGGCAGCCCACCGAGGGAATGTCTACACTTGTGGACTCGGTGTTTCTAAGCCCGTGTTTGAACATCCACACTGCAAAATGATGGTGCTTGGAACGGAATCACAGTAGGACTCAAGTTCTGACCCACCTCCCTCCTACCAGGGTTGTAGGACTTGGTCCTGAGTACTGGCTGATCAGAGTCAGACTGCTGATCCAGGCTCAAACTGGAGTCAGAGGCCAGGCTTAGTATGCAGTGTAGACAGGGCCGGCTCCAGGAACCAGCTAAAGAAGCAGGTGCTTGGGGCAGCCAATTCCAAGGGGCGGCACTCCGGCCGCTATTGGGGCGGCACACCCGGGTCTTCGGCGGCAATTCGGCGGCGGGTCCCTCAGTCCCTCTCGGAGCGAAGGACCTGCTGCCGAATTGCCGCCGAAGAGTGTAGCGGCGTGATCGCGCTGCCGCGGCTTTTTTTTTTTTTGCCGCTTGGGGCGGCAGAAAACCTGGAGCCGGCCCTAAGTGTAGACATACCTCTAGGAGCAACACGTTTGGGAATGGGAACTTCAAGTTTTGAGATACACCTCACCAATTCACTGGAAGTTTTGTGACAGATTTTTTCTCAAAGTGTTGTTTTTGAACGGCCTACTCATTGTTGCCTGGGCAATGAGAGCTCATACGTATTGCAGAAGCCCATGTTCTGCAAGGAGACACTAGCGTAAGCAGTAATATAGAAGAAATATTAAGATTCACTTCAATAAGGAGATGATTATAAGAAATGTAGAGTATTTGGTTATCATGTCACAATGAAGTACTATGTTTCCTGGGAGTACTGATACATAGAAGTGCAGTGTGATAAACTACATAGAAAATCAGTGCAAAAACTTTTTAAAATAAATATATGTTTTATGTTGGGCATTTAGGGCCAAGTTTACAAAGGTATTTAGGTGCTTAAAGATGCAGATAGGTGCCTCCCAGAATTTTCAAAAGTGCCAAGGTAGGATAGGCACCTAACCCTCACTGATTTTAATGTTAATTAGGCACGTAAACTGCTTAGGTGCTTTTGAAAAATCTGTCTTGGTGCCTATGTAATGGGGTAGGAGGCTGCTGTGGAAATACTATATCTGATTCTATTACACTCCTCTTCGTCCTGCACCAGTTTCACTCTTTGCTAAAGGATAGGCCAAAGTTCGCTTTTTTCAGGACTTTTCACAAAGCATTATACAGAGTTAAAACTTTGGCTAGGATATGTAAAAAACCTAATAAGTAGGCAAGAATAGATCTCAGTCAACTTCAAAGAGAGAGAAACAAACATTTACTGCACACAGAACATATTGTAAGTAGTATTTGGCATATTATGAATAACTTTTAAACAAAAGCGGTTAGTAAATCTACTTATGTTCACCATACAATCTTGCCCCTTTTTTGCTATTACATATATTTAAATAAGATTCCACTATAATTAAAGAGGAGAATTCAGCAAGAATGAGAGAGCAGAAGAACAAGAATATGCAGACAAAGACAAGGAAGTTAAAAAATCAGCCAGAGGAGATGAGAGAATGGATGGAAAATAATGCAAGAGAATCTGAGGAGGAATATAAAAGAAGAGATTCTAACAAGCTTTTTCTAGTATCTAAACTTACATCGCAATTCATGAATCATTGTTGCTTTGTGAAGGTTCAAGATGGTACAATTTTAACCATAGAGGAAGGACATAGAGCCCATTGGATAGAGCATTTTTAGGCTGCGCTCAGCCAACGAGAACCACATAGTGAGAGATGTGAAGAAATAGCATACTTACCTATATCACTAGAAGTAATGGCCTTTGAGGAAGTAACTAAGGCCATAAACCAACTGAACAGTGGTAAAGTACCGGGCTATGATAAGATAGATGCTGAAATGTTAAAAGTTGGAGAGAAAGTGATGGTGAATTACATATGGTGGTTGTACAGAATGGTTTGGGAACAGGAGAGATTGAAGAAACGATGTTAAGTGCAAAATTCCTAAAAATGGGGACCAGCTTATTTGTGATAACTGGAAATGGGTGACACTCCTAGCTGTAACTGAAGAAGCGTTTTGCATTATCATTTTGAATAGAATGAAAATTGCTGTAGATAAATACTTAGGGAATAATACTCTGGATTCAATCTGCTAGGTCGTGTTCAGACCCGATTTTCACCTGGAAAACAACTTATTGAGACAGGCTTAGAAAGCCAGCAGAAGATTGTTTTTAACTTTCTTGATTTTACAAAAGCACTCAATACAATCTCCACTTCTCTTCTCAATTGTCATAGACTTTGTGATGAGAAGCAGAGGGGGATTAAGATTTATTCGGGCACTGCGCATAAAAAAACATTTGCCCCTCTTCACACTCCTGGGGCCCAGGGGTGCTGGAACTGGGGGAGGGGGGGAGGAAGATCATGGCTTTCCCCACTTTTAAAAGTGGGAGGGCCATGCTCACCCACTTTTTAACAAGAGTGTATTAGACTTGGGCAAGCGCAGAGCAGTGGTGGCAGGGACTGCGCTTCGCGGTGGGGTAGCTGATAAGGCAATCAGCTCTGAAGCCACGAAGCACAGCCACTGCTAGTGGCACCAGCCTCTTCCCGGTGTGTGTGGGGGCTGAGGTGGGTGTTAGCCCCCTTTCGCAACGGACCCTACCCCCTGCTCCTCCTCTTCCCCTGGAGATTTCACCCGGTGAGGAGGCTGGAAGGCGGAGCTGGTCCATAGTAAGAGCCATCCAGAAAGACATTTCCTCCCTGTGATACATGATATAATATTAGGCACACTACACAGAAGGGGTTTAGGCTTTCATCTGAAGCATCTGCCATTGACTATCATCAAGAAGAGGACACTGATCAGTCGTGATTTGCAATTCGTATAATCCAATTCAAAATAGATTTGATAGTCAAACTCGGTAGTAAAATTTAAGAAACGCTGACATTGGCTCTATTTGTTTATTGCTAAGTATCCATAAACAGCCACATCCTATAGCCTTTACTTGTTGATATGACTGAGTGAAGAATTTGCAGGATTTAGCCCTATACAAGTGATGGTGAAGTGAAACATCAACTATTTCTTCCGAAGAAAGATAAGCCAGATCCGACTGTTCTAATAATGTGTTTTTTATTCTTAAAGTTACAAGCTATTCATTTTTATTATTGAGAATGTGTCAACTAAGAGATCCCCAAACAAGTATGAATGAACTTCTTATGTGCCAGAGGACTTGAGAGAGTCAGAAAAATCATTATATAATTCTGACTGGCCTCTGAAGGGCTCTTATATTTACACTAGAGTCGGCATTATCTTATTTCATGCCTTAGTCTGACCTTGTTCACCTAGATACCGTAGAAAGCAACCTTATTATTTTTGCACACTGCCAAATATGTCAAGGTCACATTTAATCAGTTAAAAATACTAACAAAACTCCTTTGAACAAAGTCTTCTCTCAAGAAATATTACAGTTCTCCAATGTGTTATGCCATTTATTTTATTACTTCTGCATTTTACCTTTCAGTTTTACGTAGTCTCATTTTCATTATTCTCCCGAGAGACTCCAGCCTTTGCTCTGTACTACTGGTAGGAAAGCATAAGCTGGCTTTTATATTACATCCCATCAGAAAGCATTACTATGTAGAGTGTTTGAGCTTATTTCAATGGTTTAGTCCAATTACATTTAATTCTACATTAGGTATTGCAGAAAATATTGTTTCTGAAAACTCATACTGCATTAAACCCCTTCTAAGTTCTGATAATTATTTTTTCAGTACAATACAATCATCTTTAGCATTTTGTAGAAGAAAAATAAAGAGGGAGATTTTCAAAAGCATCTAAGCAATTTAGGACTTTCAATGGAACTTGTACTCCTAAATTTAAGTATCCACACACCTTCTATGGGTCATCTCGATTATCACTTCAAAGGTTATTTCCCCCCCCTCCTGCTGATGATAGCTCATCTCAATTGATTGGCCTTTTACAGTTGGTATGGCTACTTCCACCTTTTCATGTTCTCTGTATGTATAAATATCTTCTTTCTGTGTGTTCCATTCTATGCATCCGATGAAGTGGGCTGTAGCCCATGAAAGCTTATGCTCAAATAAATTTGTTAGTCTCTAAGGTGACAGAAGTACTCTTGTTCTAAATTCCAAAAGCACTTTTGAAGATCTCCCCCAAAGCTTCTGGTTTATTAGGAGTCTCCTCAACCTTTTAGAGAGATACTTCCCTCCTTATTAGACAATGTGTAGATTCAGCCATATATCTATGTTAGGTACTTCTGAAGCCCTCATTACCATAATATCCAAGGGACTTATAATAGTTGATGCACAGAGAAACCAAGTGACTTGCCTAAAGTCACACAGGAAATGGGGGCAGAGTAGGGAATTGAACCAGCGTTTTTAGAGTCCCTGACTAGTTTCCTGACCATTTGACTCATAGGCATGACTTTTCTTTCAAACTGTTGATGAAGAAATGTTAAATAGTCTCAGGAATAAAGGGCACATGATTAATGCTGTTGTTCAGACTTGCTAGAAATATTGCAATTGGTCTTTTCATTCTCTAATTTGTATTGTTTTCCTTTCTTGTTTACAGTTAGTCTTGTAAGCTGTAGTGGGTAGTTGAAGCTGAAAGGTCCTGGCTGAAATGGTAGAGTGAGACAATAATGCATTAATCTTTTACTTTTTACTTATAGTTTAAAACCAACCAAAGGTTTCCTTAGGAGCACTTTAAAGTTCATAACAAAAGAAAAGGGAAAGAAAATCTAATAGCAATGGTTTTGGTTTTAGTTTTATTTCATTTTCAGTACTGAAAAATCCACACCCCTGAGAGACATAGTTAAGCTGACCTAACCCACAGTGTAGACAGCACTGCCCGCCCCGGTCCTTTAAATAGTCACGGGAGCCCCGCTGCTTCCCCAGGACTCTGGCAGCTATTTAAAGGGCCGGGGCGGTAGAAGCAGGGGAGCCCCTGCCCTGCCCGCAGCCAGCCCCTGCTGCACCCCCTGCCCGCACCAACCCGCATCCCGCACCCCCTGCCCTGCCCGCAGCCAGCCCCTGTCTCCAGCCAGCCCCGCATCCCCTGCCTGCAGCCAGCCCCTGCTGCACCTCCTGCCCTGCTCACAGCCAGCCCCTGCTGCACCCCCCTGCCCGCACCAGCCCCGCACCCCACACCCCCTGCCCTGCCCGCAGCCAGCCCCTGTCTCCAGCCAGCCCCACACCCCCTGCCTGCCCCAGCCCTCCCCCCCCCTGCCCTACCCGCACCAGCCCATCTCCAGCCAGCTCCGCACCCCCTGCCCTGCCTGCAGCCAGCCCCGCACCCCCTGTCCTGCCTGCAGCCAACCCCTGTCTGGAGCCAGCCCTGCACCCCCTGCCTGCAGCCAGCCCGTCTCCAGCCAGCCCCGCACCCCCTGCCCTGCCCGCAGCCAGCCCCGCACCCCTTGCCCTGCCTCCAGCCAGATCCTACCTCCAGTCAGCCCCTGCCCTGCCTCCAGCCAGCAATGTACGTAATATATAATTTTGTTATTATTTATATAGTTATGGAAAGTAAATAATACAT
>NW_020664374.1:26274736-26289049 GCF_002925995.2 Terrapene triunguis | reverse complement strand
CCAACCCCTGCCCTACCCGCACCAGCCCGTCTCCAGCCAGCTCCGCACCCCCTGCCCTGCATGCAGCCAGCCCCGCACCCCCTGCCCTGCCTGCAGCCAACCCCTGTCTGGAGCCAGCCCCGCACCCCCTGCCTGCAGCCAGCCCGTCTCCAGCCAGCCCCGCACCCCCTGCCCTGCCCGCAGCCAGCCCCGCACCCCTTGCCCTGCCTCCAGCCAGATCCTACCTCCAGTCAGCCCCTCCCCTGCCTCCAGCCAGCAATGTACGTAATATATAATTTTGTTATTATGTATATAGTTATGGAAAGTAAATAATACATGGAAGAAATGAAAGGGGTTTTTTTACGTGTTTTCTTTTTTTTAGTCATCCCTGCCGGGGCCCCGCCGAAAATGTTCGAATTGGGCCCCGCACTTCCTAAAGCCGGCCCTGAATGGAGGAATTCTTCCATTGAACTAGCTACTGCCTCTTGGGGAGCTGGATTATGTACAGTGACAGAGAAACCCTCCCGTTGGTGTAGTAAGTGTCTACTGAAGCATGATGTGGTGCAGCTTGACTCCTGGAGTCAAGTGGATATGGGATGATTTCAGCCTTCATTCTTAAAGAAAAAGTAAGTTTCTAGTCTTCCCGGCTGTGGAGAAAGCTTCAAAATGTGACCCCGAGTGTACATTAAAGGCACAAAGAGCAGACGGCAAATAAAAAGAACACCAAATCTATTATTTTTACACGATCTCATGATTTTAAAGCCAATCTCATGGTGAGCCTGACTCATGATTTTTGAACATTTAGGGTTGGCAATACTGCAGATGGGGCATTTCTTCACATCTAATAAAATCACTATGGAGCATGTAATTTAATCATTGCCAAGGAACTAAAGAAAATACTCATCTAGATAACCAAGCTGTAGTTATTTGCTCTTTGAACTCTTCTCTACCCACGTGAAGCACAACAGAATAGATAGGCAGAAGTCACAATATTGGGATCTGGATTTCAAAAATCTAGCCTGGTGCCTTCAGATGTGTGAGAGAGAGATACTCAGCCGGTGTGAACAGGCACAGCTCTGCTGATGTCAGTAGAGCTCCGCTGACTTACACCAGCCAAGGGCCTGTTTTTTTTATTTATCCTTTTATAAATATAGGGGTCATCTGCAAAGTTCGAATGTGGGTGTGCATTATGTATTTAGATTTCAAACATCCCCAACTTTCAGGAATGTTTAGATCCAGGGTTTTGTTCAAGCCCATCTCTATTTAAAAACACATGAGGGGAGGTACAAAAAGAGAAAAAAACATGAAATAAATTTCATCACCATGTTTCCTTCACCAGAAAAGGATTAGACATTCTGAAAAACTAGAAAAGTACATTTTGTTATTATCTAACTATACACTTAGCCTCCCACCTGCCTCTACTGGCCCACATGGTAATCGGAATGAACAAGAGAAGAGATAGGAAAATATATTGTATATCGCAAAGAAAAGAACACACGTCTGTGAGACTAATACAGTGCGGCATGACCCACAGCATGTTATCTCTAAAAAATGCATCCCACTCATGCAGTGACATCATAGGCATTTTCAACACCTTTTAAAATGTACACAGATCCTCTGACCTTTGACTTTGTGTGCTTTAATGAAGGAGACTTAACTCAGCAGACAGACACATACAAAAATTGGCCTGTTTTTTTTCTTCCTCTGGTTTTCTTTTGTTGGATATGCTTTGAAGTCAGGGAAGAACATCAGAGACTATTTTCTAGTGTGCTGCAGAAGAGACCTTCAAATTCAGAAATAAAATAGTCATTGCACTGAATCACGTTAACGTTTCAGTGGAGTGCAAAGATGTTGTGGTAAAGCAACTTAAAAAGTTATGCATCAAGCCCTTCCCGAATCATGGTTCAGACTGTCAAATTTCATAGAAGCCAGCAAGACTATGGTGTGAAATATAAGCAATAGATCTCAAATAAATTATGAAAACATGCCACATATTGCTAGGGTCTATAGTGAAGAGAATGCATGATTAACTACCAAAAATGCTCATAGAATAAATAAGACTGACAAATTCAAATTGACCCTACAGAACATCAAACAGAAAATGGCAGCTATTGCAGACTTCCCTTCTAGCCCCTGATATGCTTCCATGGAAGGGGTGGGGAGAAGATGGCACAGGATTTGGCCTTTGCATAAATGCACCAGCAGGGAGTTCCTTTTTGACAGGGGAGTTCTCTGTTTGGCTATGCAACCAGATCATAGAATCATAGAAATATAGGTCTGGAAGGGATCTCAGGAGGTCATGTAGACTAGCCCTCTGAGCTGAAGAAGGACGTAGAGATACCTAGATGATTTCTAACACGGGTTTGCCTAACCTGTTCTTAAAAACCTCCAATGACAGGTATTCCACAACCTTCTTAGGTAACCTGTTCTAGTTCTTAACTATCTTCATTGTTAGAACGATTTTCCTCATATTTAACCTAAATCTTCTTGGCTGTAAACTAAACCAATTACTTCTTGTCCTACCCTGGGTGAACTTGGGGAAAAAATTATCACTGTCCTCTTTATAACAATCTTTTACGTATTGGAAGACTGTTATCATGTTCCCCTCTCAGCCTTTCTTTCTCTAGACAAAACATGATCAATTCTTTCAACCTTCCTTCATAAGTCTTGGTTTCTATACCTCTTATCATTTTTGTTGATCTTTTCTGGATTTGCTCCAATTTGTTCATTGGTGCCCAAAACTGGACACAGTACTCCAGCTGAGGTCCCACCAGTGCTGAGTAGAGCAGAACAATTACCTCCTGTGTCCTACTTATGATACTCCGGTTAATACATCACAGAATTACATTTGCCTTTTTCTTTGTTGATTCATATTCAATGTTTTGATCCACTATAACCCTCAGAACTTTTTCAGCAGTACTGCTGCTTAGCTAGCTATTTCCAATTTTGTATTTGTTTATTTGATTTTTCCTTCCTAAGTGTAGCACTTTGCGCTTGTTTTTAATGAATTTCATCTTGTTGATTTCAGACCAGTTCTTTAATCAAGATCATTTTGATTTTGAATCCTGTCCTCAAAAGTGCTTGCAGTCCCCCACAGTTTGGTGTTATCGACAAACTTTATAAGCATATTCTCCACTCCATTATCTGAGTCATTAATGAAAATATTGAAAGGTACAAGAACCTAAACAGACCCCTGTGGGGCCCCACTTGACACATTCTTCCAGTTTGACAGCAAATCATCAACAACTACTCTTTGGGAATGCTCTTTCAACCAGTTGTGCACCCACTTTTCAGTAATTTAATCTAGACTATATTTCTCTAGTTTGCTTATGAGAATGTCATGTGGGACTGTGTCAAAAGCCTTATTCAAGTTCAGATATATCAATAGCATGTCTACTGCTTCCCCCATCCAAAAGACTGGTCCAGCTGTCAAAGAAGGACATTAAATTGCCCCTAAATTGTATCCCTTTTATGCTGCCTGAGTAGTGCAAAGAGGCCCTAACTCACTGAAGTATCAACCCCATAATATTTAGTATTCATTTAAAAAGTAACTATTACTGTTGGAGTACATGGATATTATTATGTAGTTACATGGACCAAAACCCTGAACATTTTTATTTGACCACAGTATGGCCAAAAGGCAAAAGAAACTGGTCTAAATTAAGAACAATTGGGGTCAACAGAAGTATGCCGGGTTAAAAGTGGGGCAAGAAAGAGGAGAATCAGACCCAGTGTCTTTGATGCACTGGTGAGCCAAACAGTAATCCAAACTGGACTCCTATTGTAACACAGAGCAGAATTCCAATGAGTTTTCCTGGTACAGTGGGCATGACACTGGGCATAGTTAGAGAGTTTATGCATAGCCTAGACCCCGTACTGAGGAGGAGAACAGGACCACATTTGTAACTTCATTCCATACTCCATAGTCATGTAGCTGGCTACTGATCAGCTACAGGTCACAGTTTAGAGGTCTCTGAAGCATCTTGCTTCACTTTTCCCTGTTCTGCATCATCATAATTTCTTCAGAGCACAGGGAGGATTGTCATGTTGCTGGATCTGCCACGACTTAGAATGTGACCTTCAGAAAATCACTTAACCTCTTTGTCCCTCTCTTTCCAGGATAATGGGGATATTCATTCACCTACCTGACAGGAGTTTATGAAATATTAGATTTTTAACAGTGCTTTGAACTCCTTAAATGAAAGATAGTTTAGAAGTGCAAATATTAATCAGACTTTGCATTTCATAGTTCTCCTGTCCAATGATATACAAAGATTTAGTTAGCATTTATTAGTGGCATTTTACACATGGGGTAACTAAGGCACAGAGTGGTTAAGGGACTTGCCTATGTTTATATAGAAAATTGATGGCAAATTTGGAATAGAATATAGATTTCCTGACTTCTTGTTCTAGGTTATGATTGCCAGGTCCATTCTTTAATCATTAGATAACACTACCATTTTGTGTTCTACAGTATTAATGGTTTTAATTGGCTTCCCCTTCTTTCCCTTTGGGGTTTCACAAATATTGCATATTTGTCCACCTCACCTGAGTTTGGGGGACTGCCTTGCAAAATGACATCTCCTAAGAAATAGCATAGACACTTATTGTTAATCATCACCTCATTCCTTTAAATGTGTCTTGGGGTCATCTTGTGGAGCTTTGTTACAGTCAAGAGCCATGATATGTGGGCACTGTATTCCTATACATAAATAATAACAACTTGATTTTGGAAATAGAGCCGTCAGTTCTTCAAGAAATGTAAACATGTGAGTAGACCCACTGAAGTCAAATTAAAGTTATGTGCATGCGTAGGTGTCTTGATGAAATGAGGCCCGATAAATTAATTTTCATCCCTGGAGCAATGTAAAGTCAATGGAAGCTTTACATTGACTTCAGAGAACTTTGGGTCAGGTCTTTCAATAGCTCAAGATTTAAAATGAATATCAAAGAGCCTGAATGAAGCAATTCTGGTTCAGTAACCTACAGGACTGAGCCTTTAATCTGCTAGACTCACAGCAGGTGACTCAATTTAAGAAGCTATATTAAAATTTCCTGATTCATATTCACACAGACTTTTAAATTTCAAAAATTGTGTTTAACCCTTAATATTCTGCAGATGGGTGTAGTCACTTGCTTTCAGTTAATAGATATATTAAAAATAAAACCTTGCCTTTACTTACTTAAGTATGTATAGCATGTTTTACTGTGTCTGCTTTTGCTGAAATAACCAATTTAAATTTAGTTTGCAATTTATTGGGGGAGGAGGGGAAGAATGCTATTTATATTAAATAAAAAAATTGGAAAACTAAGATTTATATTTTGAAAATTCAACCTGTAGTGCTTTTTATGAGTATTCTGCAACTACACCCCATATCTTCAAGTGCTTATTCCTAGATGAGACAATTTTCGAACAACTAACCCTACCCACAAAGTGTTATATTCTGGTTAGGACAGCTTCTGCATGACTATTCCTAATATATAATTTCCCTCCTTTTTTAAGAAAATGGATTCCCCTTTTATAACAAATGTTTTCCTGTGAAATACACTCCTCTCCTTTCCTAATATATATATTCCCTCCCATTTAGCATGCAGGCTAAGCAGAAAAGCCAAGTGTTAAAAGCCAGATTTTCAAAGAAAGGTGCAGATAGATGTAAGCCACACTCTTTATTCTGCAGCATTTTACTTTGTTTGGCCCAAAGAAAGGGAGAGAAACAGTGGGGAAGGGATGCGGATTTTAGCTCGAGTACTCTGTCTCTCCCCAGATGTAAAGAATGCAGGGCAGGCCAACTCAGCTAGAAGAGCCCAGAAATATCCAGAAATAGGGTATAGCTGTTAATAGACAGGATGTTTCTGAAACTGTATAGGAAAGTTTCATTGTGGGCAATCCACCTGGCAGATCACACCCAATTACCCTCTGAGAGCAGAGACAATCAGGGGAAGCAGGAATGGTTGGATCCACTACTGAGAGCTCTGTCTGTTCTGTAGGTTGGGTCCCCATACCTGTACCACCTTGGATACAGGTAAGTGATATTCCAGCTTTACTTACAAGGGAAGTCCTCCATTAAGATAATGTTTGGTCCACTGCAGTGTGTTTTATGGACCTAGAGAGTGAGCTGAAAGGGGAGCACTTGTGCTCAATAGGGTATGCCTACACTGCAATAAAACACCTGCATTTGGCCTGTATCAACTGACTAGGGCTTCCAGGGCTATAAAGCTGCAGTGTAGACATTTGGGTTTGGGCTGGAGCCTGAATGTCTACACTGCAATTTTATATCCCCTTGAGCATGAGTCAGCTGACATGGTTCAGCCACAGGTCTTTTACTGCAGTGTAGACATCTGAGGCTACAGAGCCTATGGGATTTACATTTACCTATTAACTAACTGCTTTAAACTGGGATTTTTGACTCCATTAAAGAGAGAATAGGGGCAGAGCTCAGTGAGGTGAGGGCTTTCATGTTCTTACCTGACTTAGCTGGCTTTATGGGGGAAAGATAATGCCCTGTAGCATGAGAACCTTATAGATTCAGGGAATGGAGATTTTATTAACCGATCCCAATACCTGTACCACTTTCCAGATTTCCATTTCACCAGCAACTGAGGAGACCAGTCAACTACTAACCGAAGGGCTGCAATACTCCCTGATCCCCCCCCAGACTATTGATTGCTGACAAGGCTCTGAAGTGTTTTGTAAAGAGCTGATCCCTTGCCATTCTTCTCAAGCTCTGGAGAGTCCAGGGGACAAATGCTACATATTATAGTCAAACTATAAAGTCTGAGAAGTCATCACTGACAAAAGATCAGAGGGGAATGTGTTTATTTGTGTGTGCTAAAGTATAGAAACGTAGATGTTCTATTGGAAGACTTATTTAGGTTTACTATTTCCTGTACCTAGTGGCACATGAGGCAGCCAATTTCCCCCACTGCTGTCTGTCCACAACAAGATGTTCGATTCCATTAAAAGTTGTCTCCGTGGTGGCAGCATCCTTTCTGACCGTGCTGCAGTAGGTCATTCTTTATCATCTACATCTTCTTTTTTCCTTCAGGTGGAATCCAACTTAAGACATACCTTGTGCTTCTGACATGGGGTAGCCTGATGACATGGTCAAATCTCTGTCTAATTATTGAGTCGACATCTATTGACTAGTGCAGTGCACTGCTTCCATGGTTACACAATCTCTCCAATAAATTCCCAAGATTCTTCTTAAACAACACTGGTGGAAGGCACTCAGCTTCCTGTTGTGTACTTCCACCACCTACCGTGTTTCCAAGGCATACAGTAGTGTTGGGAGAACAGCAGCATTGTACAGTTTCATTTTAGTGTTTAGATGTATCTTCTTACTCTTCCAGATGTTTGACAAACAGGAAAAATGATCCACTGGCTTTACCAATCTTGCTTTCACTTCTTTAGTAAGATGGCAATTAACAGATATTGTACTTCCAAGATAAACTATGTCATCAATTCAGTCATAGTCTTCTCTACCAATCACTTATCCATGAGCCTTGACATCATTCTCACCTATCTCCATGGACTTGATCTTTAGCCTACTGATATGAACTCTCACTTTAGCATCTGCTACCTTTATGCCCATAGAGAGTTTTTTCATTCCATCCAAGCTGGTATCCAGTATGACTATATTTCCTGCCAAATCTAAGTCTATCGGCTTCTCTTGCCCAAACAATACCAGTGTCCTCAGCAGCAGCCCCCATTCTTTTATATGCATACATGAACTGGAGTAATATTTGTTCTTTCCTCTCCTCAATACCGCCTAACACTTAACTGACCTTTCTGACTTCTGCTGCACATTAAGGGACAAAATCCTTATCAGTTGGTTGGCTGGGAATTCCCCTCGACTAAAGGGAATGAGCAGATAGCACAGATGTGGCTACCTCAGCTCTCCACAACCCTACCTCCTGGCTAGAACAGAAAGGGCACGGGTGCGTGTGGGGAAAATGACTGAAGCGCTGGACTGCCACTGTATTCTGTCCTGGCCTCTGAAACCGATCCTCTGAGGCCATTGCAGCAAGCTGCAAATTATATCAGAGTTGAGACTACTCAAAGTTGTGCCAGGTACTGAACTGATCCCTGGCCAGCCCTAGATTCCAGGAAGCACTACCGTGGCATAAAGTTACCTTTGTGCTCCTCTCCCTGTTGCAACAGACACAACACCAGTGAAGGTAAGGATCTGGACCATGCAATCACAGTGTGTTTAAATCCACTCCAGATGAAGTCCTCTCAAGATAAAGAGAGTAAAGATTTAAATAACTCTTCAAGAAATGAGTGCCTCTTGAGTAGCACAGACTTATCCGAATAAGAGCACATTTTATATCTACTATTCAGTATATTTGTCCTCTGTTTAACCACAATTATGAGGGGAGGAGAGCAAGCAAGTACCTATTTAGAATTCCAAACCATCTTACAGGGTATAAAAATATTAACAACCAAGTTAAAAAAAAGTTTCACTCAACTAGAAAAAGGCTACTAGAACAATAACAGTTGGTATATTTCCTAAACAGACAGATGCTTGGGGAAGATTTTGCACTCCCTGCTCATTCACTTTATCCTGGATGTGTGATTCTTTCTCCAGTGCTCTTCCTTATTCTTTTGTAGCAATTGTTGCACTATGCGTTTTGTGTCCCCCCCACAAGAGTAGTGACTCTAACGCACCTTACTAAAGGCATGTTTAAACTTTTGAGTAATCCTTATGCATGTGTGGAGTCCCATTGAAGTGAATGTTTTTAACAACCCAATATTTATATTCGTGTATATCTCATTTAGTGCAGGCATCATTTCCTGTTTTTGTGTAGTTCCATTTTCTTACAAATGCCTTCTAATTATACATTCTCTTCCACTACTAACAGTTTTAGTTTAGAAATGCCCCAAGCCCCAACAAGTTATTCATAGCGAAGATCCTGCTGCTGCTTTAATATAATTGAAAAATTACATATTTCCACTTGGAGCATTTAAACTGCTTTCAGCTTTCCTGGTCACTAATACTCACAAGGCCATGTGCTATTAGTTACTAAGGTAACATGAATCAGGAAGCATAGTCACAAACCTTTCAAGGCCAATACATTTTATAATATTTAATAGAGAATGTCACATTAACCTAAAACTTGTCCAGCGCATAAAAGAATACCGGTTTGAATGACATTTTTGAAGTTTTCTTTCTTATGAAAAA
This sequence comes from Terrapene triunguis, assembly GCF_002925995.2. Classification (NCBI taxonomy): domain Eukaryota; kingdom Metazoa; phylum Chordata; order Testudines; family Emydidae; genus Terrapene; species Terrapene triunguis. The sequence goes on along the minus strand of NW_020664374.1, from coordinate 26,279,888 downwards.
AATACTTAAAAAAAAAAAAAAGACCAAACAGGCTGGCCACAATCTCCAATCTGCCAGGTCTAAACTGGCCTGGGCGGCCTAGAAAGTGGGTGATGCCACAGTGCCCGGGAGATGCACTGGTTCATCACAGCTTCTGCATGCTCATTGTCATCAGGGCTCCTAATGAACTCCTCAGGGAGGGCAGTAGGAGAAACACTGCATTCCCAGGCCGGGGTGAATGCCCCCTGCTGATGACGCGAAGTATATGAACTGCACCCTCTGTATCAGTAGAGGTGAGCCAAGCTCCATGACTTCAGATGAGGAGGAGCAGAACCTCCGCTCTAAAACCTGATATTTGGGGCTCCCATAAAGAGAGTGTTTCTCTTCCTATCATAACAGATTTTAAACGAGAGAAGATACAGTCACCAGGCATATGACAAATGCTTAATATTCCCAACAGGAAATAATATTAACAACCTTAATAAGAATAAATATAGTTATCCTGTCAACATGTGAATATGTCTGCAAATAGCAAAGATATTCTCTTTTGAATATGCTCACTATCAGAGACCAACATGAAGATATATTAACATTTCCACAAACATGGGAACTTGAATGAAGGCTTTCCCCCTACACCAGTGTTTCCCAAACTTGGGATGCCACTTGTTTAGGGAAAGCCCCTGGCGGGCCGGGCCGGTTTGTTTACCTGCCATGTCCGCAGGTCCAGCTGATTGCTGCTCCCACTGGCTGTGGTTCGCTGCTCCAGGCCAATGGAAGCTGCTGGAACCACGACCAGTGGGAGCCGCAATCGGCCGGACCTGTGGACACGGCAGGTAAACAAACCGGCCCGGCCCGCCAGGGGCTTTCCCTAAACAAGTGGCATCCCAAGTTTGGGAAACACTGCCCTACACTGTGCAACTTCCTTGAATGAAGAGCCCCACAACAAAAATCACCTTTGTATTCAATCACAATTTCAGAGGTACAAGATTTCCAGCAACAATTTCTCTAGGAGAAACTGTCCCAACTTTTAATAAACAAGTTTGAGATCTAATTCCTATTATCACATCTCCAAAAAATAAAAGTAAGACTATAGTAAAATGGTCATGATAGTGTTAACTCGATTACCCACAGAATTTTGTGATGGAACCATGCTCTACCCTCCCTTATGTCCCGTTGAGTCACTGGGAGCCCAACCCCCCATGCATACACTCTAAATAAAGCAGCAAGTTCCCAGCCTCCAGTCCTGTGAGTAGACTTATTTTTGTTGCACTGAGCAGCTCCTTTATTAAAAAATACCTAACTTCATACTCATAAAAATGTGCATAGAAAAAGAAAGAATAATGTGTCTATTGTGTAGCTGAACCTGTGGAGTTATGTATTACATCTGTGTGAAAACCAGAAAGCCTTACAAATTTTGAAATATACTTTTCAAATCATGTGGCTTCCCGCTATTAAGGGATTATCAGGCTGTGCAAAATCACTTCTTCTATCTATTTCCTGAACCTTCCTCCCTTTAATGTAGATCCTATACATAAATAATAACAGCTTGATTTTGGAAATAGAGCCCTCAGTTCGGCAAGAAATGTAAACATGAGGGCAGATCCTCATCTATTGTAAATTTTCATAGCTCCATTGACATCAATGAGGACGAGGATCTGTCTGTGATCGGGCACACATCCAATCCAATCAGGAAAAGGATTATGAGCTCCTGTGGGCTCATCCAGTACTAAACTGGGACACCTGCAGAGCCTGCCCACTTGCAGAAAATAAGCAGAAAAGGGAGAGTTTGTCACAGGAAGAGATAGCAAACAAGAGGAGTGCCGCTGTGCCCAGGGGCGGCTCTAGCTTTTTTGCCGCCCCAAGCACGGCAGGCAGGCTGCCTTAGGCGGCGTGCCTGCGGGAGGTCCCCGGTCCCACGGATTTGGTGGCATGCCTGCGAGAGGTCCGCTGGTTCCGCGGCTTTGGCATACCCGCCGCCGAATCCGCGGGACCGGCGGACTTCCCGCGGGCAAGTCACCGAAGGCTGCCTGACTGCCGCCCTCACAGGGACTGGCAGGGCACCCCCCGTGGCTTGCCACCCCAGGCACGTGCTTGGAGTGCTGGTGCCTGGACCCGCCGCTGGCTGTGCCCCAGAGTTAGCTGACTCTTAGAACAGAGCTGCTGGGAGGAGGACAGCTTGCAAACTTTTGTTGCCCACAATGAACTTCTGCACCAGGTACAAGTCAATGGAGCAGAGCGGGTTTGAAGATAAACCCTGACCTGCTATCTAGCTGTACTCAACCTTCATAAACACATCAGACCTCTACAGTCTGTTTTAAAACACTTGGCAACCAAGTGCCCATATAACTGGTAGGACTTTTGATGGGGAAAGGTCTCTGAAAAATGCCCAAATGGACCTCCGTGACAAAACTGTATCCTTATTCACAGCTAATATTAGCAGTCATAGGAAATCAGAACTGTTCAAAAGGGAGCTTTCCCCCCCAAAATATGGTGATCACGTTTTTTGTGTGGAGTGTAAGAGATTATTATAGAGCAGGGGTCAGCAACCTCTGGCACGCGGCTCGCCAGGGTAAGCGCCCTGGCGGGCCGGGCCAGTTTGTTTACCTGCCGCATCGGCAGGTTCGGCCGATTGCTGCTCCCACTGGCCGTGGTTCGCCGTCCCAGGACAATGGGGGCTGCGGGAAGCGGCGCAGGCGAGGGATGTGCTGGCTGCAGCTTCCCACCGCCCCCATTGGCCTGGGACGGCGGACCGCGGCCAGTGGGAGCCGCAATCGGCCGAACCTGCCGATGCGGCAGGTAAACAAACTGGCCCGGCCCGCCAGGGTGCTTACCCTGGCGAGCCGCGTGCCAGAGGTTGCCGACCCCTGTTATAGAGCATCATTATAATTTATTGTGGGAATATCGGAGTGTTTTTGTTTCAGGAATACAGAAGTTTTTGTTTCAGGAACATGAAATCTGTAAGGGAGACAATGCATGAAAGGAAGAATTCAACTTAATATTTTGTCCAGGAACATAAGACCCATAACAACATTTTAGTCCCCAAAGTTAAAAATCCATGTCAGAAAGCCACAGTGGACACAAAGCCATCAAAGGAGACATCTGAGAAAATAATCAAAGCAGAAGGAACCTAACATTTTGTTTCAGATTCTGATGTAGGATCTCAGTATTTTACAGACTCTGTCTTCCTGGGAGGGATGAGAGAAAAGATGGAAGATTGCCTTCACTTAAACAAGATGTAACACTTTTGCAAAAAAGTGGGAAAGATGATCCACAAGCATACACAAGTTTATGGAATTTGATGGGGGAACGAGTCTTTATTCCCCCCTCAAATAAACAGCATTGCCTGTTCTTAAAATCAAAAGGCCAGGTCTCTACAAACTGGGAAATAAAGCCACATTGTTTTTCCACCTGGGAAGGTAACACTTTCTGGTACCCGGACACTTGCAGCTGCCTATTGCTTGTGCCCATCTGAGGGTTTATTGTAAATGCTTGGTTAAGATTCTGTTTACTGACTGATGGGCTGTAAAAAAAGTATTGTGGCTATGTCATCATGCTTGTTAGCTGAAGTATCAGCTCTGCTGACAGAGAAGGTCTTATATTTAAAAGCATCTTAGTGTCCTGTGAGACTAAGACCTTAATTCTATTAGATTTGACTGGTTTTTAGGGACCTGTGCTGTCACAAAGTGTCTTTGCCATTTCTTCTAGCACTAGACCTTTCAGACATCAGGAGACACATACTCTTGTTTGTCTATGGAAATATAGTCAGAAGAATTGGGTTACAGTCTGTCTCCCTGTCAAGAGAAATTCATAGCCTTTAGAGTTTTTCTCATCCAAGGCTTATTGATTCTCAAGAGACAGCTGTGACACTCCAGATGTGACCAGAATAAACTAGCACACCTACCAGTTCTGTCATGACGTTTCTGATACTGCAGGAGGCGTTACCACTTAAGGCTTAATAGCTTAGTAAAGCACTGACACCCCAAAAGGAAACAATATTTTGCTTTGACAGATATTGATAGGGAGACAGCTGTGACTAGCTTGTTATTCTCCCTGGTTTTGGTTACCCAGGGAAAAGAGGCCAAAGCCAATGAATATGATTTAATGGTTACCATGGTCTGTGTTTTTGGTTACGTAGTCAGTGATTAGGGATGCAACTCTTGGTTCTGATTAAGCCCACAGAGCAAAGTTTCTATCAACTTTATCATTTGACTGGCTACTTGTCTTTTTCCAGCATGAAAGCAGGATTTTCAGGCCTGTTTCTGAAATCTTTAAAAATGATTGCTGGTCGGCTAACTTGTAATCATCAGAGAATTCTTCGGAGCAGAGTTTCCCTTCTAATCTTTTTATATATGGCTCATATTTACAAACAACTTCCAGAAAATCATATGGAAGACTGCTAGGTTCTGGTCCACTAAGCAATGGTCTGAACAGCTAGTAGGAAGTGATAAATAGGTGTCAGTCTGGCCTGTCAATGATTTTTGCCTGACATTTTTGAGGTACTTGGAAAAGGGGAGAGAGTAACTGTGGACCTCTCCAGAAGACTTTGAATGCATCTCCCCACAAATGCTTTCATTTGATGCTCAAGAAAAATCTGAGAGTTTTGCAACTGTGGAGCCAGTCAGACATCTCTGGCTTCGGGAAACTTGTAAGTGCACACTGGGCATGCTCAGTAACTTAAACACAAATATTAGCATAGTCACTCCCACAGATCACTTCATATGCATAGTCATGCCCATGTTAATGATATGGTAAACACAGTGAACAGTGTTGTGGATAAGACACAATTTCGTCTGAATGTGTGTCCACACTAGAAAAAAAAGAGATCTTTTTTACCATACTAGCTAACACATGGTAACTAACACATTGTAAAATCCTAGTGAGGACAAGGCAGTTTGTAGCTTTCACACGTTAATGTTTACCTTGACGATGCTAACTCATGTGAAAACTACAAACTGCCTTGTCTTCGCTAGGATTTTACTACATTAGTTACCATGTTTGTTAGCCAACCTCTGGAAACAATCCTACTTTTTTCCCTAGTCAAGAAAAGCTCTCAGCCCCTTGAGCCAGGTTCCATGTGTTTGGATAATGCCTAGCACAATGGGACCTCTTTCCTGACTGCTATATTAAATTAACTAAAAGAAAAACAGAATAAATTCAGGTATCCAAGACTCAA
>NW_020664374.1:26237200-26259736 GCF_002925995.2 Terrapene triunguis | reverse complement strand
CTCCCTCCCAGGCTCTCAAACCTGGGAGGGCGGGGGAGATCCCGAGCGGCCGTTTCGCGCGCCGCTGCTCCCCCTCCTTCCCAGGCTTGAGAGCCTGGGGGAGGAGGCAGGGCTGGGGATTTGGGGAAGGGGCGGAGTTGGGGCGGGGGGGTAATTAAAAAACGGGGGGGGGGGGCGGCCAAAATTGTTTTTGCCTAGGGCGGCAAAAATCCTAGAGCCGGCCCTGCTTGTAGAGTTTGGTTGCTAAATTCTCTTAAGATTCTGTACCCTGAGCATGCACTAAGTGTGCTCCCATCCCCTCATAGCTCCTACATGCTGATTGGACTGTGCATGAATCATCCCCCACATAGTGAGCCAGCATGCTCTGTCTCAGGGCGGAACGGGACTTTTCCTGTAATTGTTGCCCCTGACTACCCAGGGCCACTGTGGTTCTGGACACTAGACCGGAGAGCTGGACGACTGTCTCCCTGTTCTGGCCCCCAGACAGTGAGGAAGAAAAAGAATCAAGTCTTCTGTCACTTCCTAGCTGTAGAGTGCTTAAGTGGGCAACCGTAACATTCTTCTATGGTAGTTTTTATATGTAATATGTGTAAACAGCATAAGATGGCATTAAAAAGCAGGTAACATACCTCTCAGAGTAGTTTTATAAAAAGTGGATTGCACTCGAAGGCAAAGACCGATTTCTTCTGTCTTAAATCTGACAATGCTAGCAACGGCAGATCAATAACCAGACATTTCTGTGGCTCTTGGGTGGTGATATTGCCCATCAATGGCTATTGAAAGTCTGATCAGGTGGTAAAGGTACCCTTCAGTCTGAAAGAAGGATTGTAGTGACAATGACTGCTTTTGGGACACAGAGTAAAATTAACTTCTAGGTTATCCCCGTCAAGGACCATTAAGTTCTGAACTATGAGGGACACTGTGAACAAGTCATATTTTAACCTCCCGTGAGCACAAAGCAGGCAGGTTCTCCTCCTCGCCCCAACAAATCTGACCTTCACTGAAATTTATGTGACGATGAAAAGGGAAAAGAAGGCTGTAGCCCTGCCAAACTCTGATGATGTGACTCACTTTAATTACTGGTATTTGGGAATTAAACGGGCTAAGGCTCTTTTGGCAGTTTGTTTCAGGAAGAATGATTTAAGTAAGCTGCAGAGTTGCAGAGTACCTCTTACAGCAGGTGTTGAGCAAGGCATTCATTTTTCTTTTTACTGAATGTCCTTGTAAGCATAATAACAATTAGGAGGCTAGGGCTTCACATCAAAAATCTCCCGTTCACTTTGACATTCCTTTCTGGGGCTACTTCATCACTTAAAATTTTCTCAACAAGCTTCTCAAATGCCAGCTCCCAAAAAATCATTTTGACCAACATTACAAGTGGATGATTTCTTTAAAAGCAGAACATCTAAGGGCACAGTGGATACACCCTCAATGGAGGCTTTTTAATTAATTGAACATCTTTTCCCGCTGAATGTTCTCTTCACCAGCTTCCTTAAGTCAGAACATCCAAAACCCAAAATAAGTGGTTGAGTCATGTTCCAGCCAAAATAGAAAAGAGGTGCAGAAACAAAGTGCGCTCTTCTAATGCCAACTATGTGGGTGTGCTTTCTGACTTTGCTGTTTTTCTTTTTCATATTATTTTTTAAAAGGAAAGGTGAGAGACTGAGGAACAGAAATAGACACTGACAATAATCTTACTGATAATTATCCTGAAATAATTCTATATAGTTAGGTCATATTTCATATAGTTAGGTCATATTATATTCGGTGTACAAAGAATGACTATATATTCATTCATCAAATTTGTCTTTAAAGCTAATGAACTGAAAAACTTTTAAAAATATTATTAAAATGTTTACAATGCAAACATAAAAATAAACATCTTGTATAGACAAAAGTGGTTGATAATACTAATGCCTAAGAAGAACATTCTTCAGCAGTGTAGTCAGTGTTTGTGGGGCAACATTCACTTTTGCAGGAGGAAAAACAGATCCCTGAACTCAAATTTTCAAAAATAACCAAAGGAAATGCTGCTTTCCACACTTTAATGGTAAGCTCCCTGGGGCTGAGGCCATTTTTTTGTTCTTTTTTGTACAGAGCCTAGCACAATGGAGTCCTGGTACAAAATTAGCTCTTGTAGGCACGAGAGTAATATGAATCATATTTTTGTTTGTTTTAAAATGTAAGTGTATGTGTGATATTTTAGATCTATCCATAGAGTAGAACAATTTTAAAACAGTTAAAAATATTTACACTAAAACTTCAGTTAAAATTTTCTAAATATGCCTTGCCCAGTGAATATATTCAGAACATAAATGTTCATGGATGACTTCCATTTTTGCAGTGACATCCTCTTAGCAGCTGTTTCTCATCAAAAGGAACTTTTTCTGTGAACCATTTAAGATTCCCAAGTTATCTGTTTAATATTCCCAAATACTCTCTTCTAGTATCAGACATTTAGGGTTTCAGGGATATCAAATTTCAGGGCTGTATTCAGTACCTCATCCTGGAATTCGAGGGCACAACTAAAGTATTCCTAACTTTAGTTTATAATTTATGCTCCAGTAAATGCTCCAACAAGTGCAGTCAGTAATGTGCTATAATCCACAGTGATTTGCACATTGCATATCAGGTTTGAGGACAAATCACATTTTAAGCTTGTTCATTAAAAATAATCCCACTTTATTTTCAATAAATGGGATTCATAATTAAAGACCATTTAGAAAACTTCCTTTTAACTTCTTCTGAGGAGAGAGGAGATAGTATACCTGACTGCTGTATGGCATTGTTTAATGATGGGTCTACTAGTATTGTGAATGGAAAAATATATTTTTTCCACAAGCAAGTAGCATTGTTTTTAAAATGTCATGTCAGCCCATGCCAAAGGTTCAGGTATGATGGAATAAACTAGTTTAAGCTATCAACGTGTAAGAGCGGAAAATGAAAGAAAAGGCCATAGGAGTAAAAAAAAAAAAAAAAAAAAAAAGGGTGAAAGATTAAATGGATATTTTGGTAAAGAGAGAGGATAAAACAGTTTCAGAAGAATAAAAACATAGTATGACAGTCTGTGTGGTTTTAAAAATATACAGGGAAGACCAGTGAAAATTATTAGTCTTTCAAAGAGGGATTTCACAGGAAATCAAGGAAATTTGCATGATGATACATAATTTTCCTGTTCTAAAAAAAATCTTTCATCTTTAACTCCATACTTCTAAATCTGGTTCAAGCCTCCCAGGCTGGGTAGACAGACTCATTTAGCAGGGCTTGAGGTAGCGCACTGAAAATAGTAGTGTGGATGTTGTGGCTGCGGTGAAGATTCTCCCAAGTTCAAACCTAGGAGGTCAGGTGGGCTTGAGAGCTGCAATGTCCACACTATTATTTTCAGCACTGTCAAATTGGGAGGGTGTATCTAGTGGGGTCCCGCAGGGGTCCGTCTTAGATCTGGTACTATTCAATATTTTCATTAATGACTTGAATAATGGAGTGGAGAGTATGCTTATAACATTTGCAGAGGACACCAAGCTGGGAGGCATTGCAAGCACTTTGGAGGACAGGATTAGAATTCAAAACCACCTTGATACATTGGAGAATTCAACAAGATGAAACTCAATAAAGACAAGTGCAAAGTGCTGCACTTAGGAAGGAAAAATCAAATGCACAAGTACAAAATGGGGAATAAGTGGCTAGGTGGTAGTACTGCTGAAAAGGATCTGGGTGTTATAGTGGATCACAAACTGAATACGAGTCAATAATGTGATGCAATTTTTAAAAAGGCTAAAATTCTGAGGTGTATTAACAGGAATGTTGTAAGTAAGACACAGGAGGTAGTTGTCCTGCTCTACTCAGCACTGGTGAGCCTCAGCTGGATGTGTCGTGCGTATGAAAGATGTGGACAAACTGGAGCGAGTCCAGTGGAGAGAAATAAATATGTTAAAAGGTTTAGAAAACCTGACCTATAAGGAAAGGTTTAAAAGAAACTGGGCATATTTAATCTTGAGAGAAAAAAAGACTGAGAGGGGAACCTGATAATTCTTCAAATGTGTTAAGGACTGTTATAAAGAGGAAGGGGAATCAATTGTTCTCCATGTCCACTGAAGGTAGGATAAGTAGTAATGGGCAAGGAAGATTTCCAGCAAGGGAGATTTGCATTAGATATCAGGAAAAAAAATTCTAATTGTAAGGGTAGTGAAGATCTTGAATAGGCTTTAAATGGAGGTTGTGGAATTGCCATCGCTGGAGGATTTTAAGTACAGGTCAGACAAATCATCTGCTAGGGATGGTCTAGATTTAATTAGTCTTGCCTCTGTGCAAGGGATGGATTAGATGACCTCTCGAGGTCTCTTCCAGTCCTACATTTCTATGATTCTACTTAATCAGCACGCTAAGTAAACAGGGAATTACAGGGCAAGAGTTCATAATGTATATAAATAGAGGTAAGATGCTAGCAAAACCACACAACAAAATTCACAAATTAAACCATTGGTGGTGTGCTCCTATTAAAACAGACATCAATAATAATCTAATAATGTTCAGCAAGTACATAAAATACCAACTTTTAACTGAATTACTCCTGTACATTTCCAGTGCATTTTCTTGTTAAGTAAATCAAATGAATAAAAAGAACTATTGGAAAAAAGAGTGGAAGGGAGAGAGAAAAGGGGAGAAAGTGAGAGATGGACATTGTAACTGGGGTTTGTCGCACCTTAATTATGGATATAAATTAGGGCTGTCAATTAATCGCAGTTAACTCACGCGATTAACTAAAAAAATTAATCACGATTAAAAAAATTAATAGTGATTAATCACAGTTTTAATTGCACTGTTAAACAATAGAATACTAACTGAAATTTTTTAAATGTTTTTGGATTTTTTCTACATTTTCAAATATATTGATTTCAATTACAACACAGAATACAAAGTGTACAGTGCTCACTTTATTTTTATTTTTGATGACAAATATTTGCACTGTAAAAATGATAAACAAAAAACAGTATTTTTCAATTCACCTCATACAATTACTGTAGTGCAATCTCTTTATCATGAAAGTGCAACTTACAAATGTAGATTTTTTTTTGTTACATAACTGCACTCAAAAACAAAACTTCAGAGCCTACAAGTCCACTTAGTCTTACTTCTTGTTCAGCCAATTGCTAAGACAAACAAGTTTGTTTACATTTACAGGAGATAATGCTGCTCACTTCTTATTTACAATGTCACCATAAAGTGAGAACAGGCATTTACATGGGACTTTTGTAGCTGGCATTGCAAGGTATTTACATGCCAGATATGCTAAACATTTGTATGTCCCTTCATGCTTCAGCCACCATTCCAGAGGACATGCTGATGACGCTCGTTAAAAAATAATGTGGTAATTAAATTTGTGACTGAACTCCTCGGGGGAGAATTGTATGTCTCCAGCTCTGTTTTACCCGCATTCTGCCATATATTTCATGTTATAGTAGTCTCGGATGATGACTCAGCATGTCGTTCATTTTAATTACACTTTCGCTACAGATTTGACAAAACGCAAAGAAGGTACTAATGTGAGATTTCTAAAGATAGCTACAGCACTTGACCCAAGGGTTAAGAATGTATAATGCCTTCCAAAATCTGAGAGGGACAAGGTGTGGAGCATGCTTTCAGAAGTCTTAAAAGAACAACACTCCAATGTGGAAACTACAGAATCCAAACCACCATAAAAGAAAATCAACCTTCTGCTGGTGACATCTGACTCAGATGATAAAAATGAACATGCGTCGGTCCACACTACTTTGGATTGTTATTGAGCAGAACCCGTCATCAACATGGAAGCATATCCTCTGGAATGGTGGTTGAAGCATGAAGGGACATATGAATCTTTAGCGCATCTGGCTTGTAAATATTTTGCGATGCCGGCTACAACAGTACCATTTCTCACTTTATGGTGACATTGTGAATAAGAAGCGGGCAGCATTATCTCCTGCAAATGTAAATAAACTTGTTTGAATGATTGGCTGAACAAGAAATAGGACTGAATGGACTTGTAGGCTCTAAAGTTTTACATTGTTTTATTTTTGAATGCAGTTATTTTTTTGTACGTAATTCTACATTTGTAAGTTCAACTTCTATGATAAAGAGATTACATTAAAGTAGTTGTATTAGGTGAATTGAAAAATACTATTTCTTTTGTTTTTTACAGTGCAATTATTTGTAATCAAAAATAAAAATAAAGTGAGCACTGTACACTTTGTATTCTGTGTTGTAATTGAAAGCAATATATTTGAAAATGTAGAAAACATCCAAAAATATTTAAATAAATGGTATTCTACTATTGTTTAACGGTGCAATTAATCGCATGATTAATCATGACACATTTTTTTAATCGTGCTTAATTTTTTTAATCGCTTGACAGCCCTAACATAAATTCAAGTTAAGTTAGGATTATATCTACTGTAATGTTATTTTCTACATTATTTTCTGCAGTGCTCTGGTTAGGTAGGAAGTGGATTATCAAAAATGCCTCACAAGGAGAAAAGATGTCTACTTTATCTCCAGAACTGGTTATTTTCTCCACTAATAACATTTCTGTATTTTCATGTTGTTATCGTTGAATAGCTGGCACTTTCCCAATGTGTGATAAGTGGGTGAAAAATACTCTTTCAGGAGAAAGGCCAGTATGGAGCCTCACCATTTAATGCCTGATCTTGTGAGGTGATGCTTGCTAGATGCCCTCAACTCTCATAGACTCCCATGGCCTGAGTGCAAGGGCTGCTCCTCATGGCACTAGCTAATGGGAGAGGAGAGGATATTGGATCTCAGATAGAGTCTGCATAAGTCTCAGTTAGGAAAATAATTTTGTTACTATTTATTACTGGGCCAAGTCCTGAGGACTTTACCCCAGACAAAATTCCATTAGCATCAATGGCTTTGTGATGTACATGCCCACCTGCTAAGAACACAACTAAACCCACATAGTCAATTCACATAGAGTTCTAAAAGCCATCATATGGTAACAGGTTCCAAATGGAGCTACTTTCACTTTGGTGAACTAGAGATAAAAAGGAGCTATATACCTTTAGTTATCCCTCAAGCCATCTAGCACCCTAACAACTAACATGTTCTGGCTAAGCAGGCATAGGTGATCGTTAAAAAATACTGAATTCACTTCTTATACAGCATGGTTTTAAACCCATGGTTTTTTGATAAGGGCAGGGGTGGTGAGAACGGGACTGGCCTCTGTTTATTGATACAGGGTGATGCTGAGATTTAGCCTAACATTGCCAGGTGCAAATGCAGATGGCCATTCTGATGACATGCTCATGAAGAGAACGATTTTTTTCACAGTGGGTAATCACCTTGAATTATTCAAAGTGCTGCTTCTCCCCTCCATATCTATCACCTATTACTGCCAGTTCAGATAAGTGGGTGTTAGGTGGTCGGGACATATTTCAGGCCAAAGTGGGCTTTTACACATGACTTATAAACCCCTAAAAATAAAACAGGAATTTATCATGGAAACTTCCAACTACAGTGGTGCTAGTACACATCACTATAAACAATAATGAGCTCTGAACAGAGCAGCATAGTGCAGACTCCCAATCAGAGAAGGAAACATGGATTGGAATGCCCTGGGCTGTAATGTCTGTAGAAAAATAAATACATTTTTACTGACTCCACTCCCTCCATCCCCAAAATCTCTCTCTCTCTAGGTGTTTCTGTGGTACCCACCATAGTAATATCTAAAAGAGGAATATAGTTAAGTAGTACTAGAATAACACATTCTCTGCACTTACGTTTGCAAGAAAAAACAAAACGTCTTATTTTTGCTTCAAATTTTGTATAAAATTAAAAACTCTTTTCTAGGCAAAGAAGTCTCATTTCGCTGCTCCCCTCCCCTTTTCATATTATGTCTGGCACAGCTATTCCTCATCTTCACACATTTATTCCTTTTAATCTCCTTTTCTTTAATCATCCTTAACTCTCAGTCTGTCCAGTACAACACAAAAGCTTCACTCACCATGGCTGCAAACATTCTGCTGAACCATACATGACTGTACAGGGTCTTGCAAAGGCTCCCAGTTCTTGTGGCTTCTTTGTTGACAGTGTCTTTGTTCCACCTGCCAGCTTTGGGTTTTAATGAATCTTCTCTACTTTGTTGTAGCACAGGCAGTCTATTCTGGCTTTTTTCACCCTCTTGAAGATGTTCTTCACCTTGACTTATCTTAATTTCTTTGTTCATCCTGTCTTTCCATGTGATAACAACTTAATCTTTCCAGATCTGTAAAGCTTGTGTTCTCTCTCTCTCTCTCTTTTAAAAAAAGACATTTAATCTAAAGGTTTTCTCTACCTCCCAACACTGTAGTATATAATGGCTATGCAAATAAATTACTTTGGTACAGCAAGATCCATTGTGCCCTTATATAAGACAGGAGCTATACAGCTACAGAAATACCAACTAAACTACCCCTACTGTACTTACATTTATCCACAAGTGCATGGACCCTCCAGGAACTTATGTCATTAACAGACAGCTGAATATCCAGGAATGATTTCACAATATTTGCCTCTTTGAGTGTCTGTTGCTGCAATGCCATTATCATTATTGCCACTTTTGCAGATGGAGGGTAAATTGAAGCATAACTCTGGAAGCATGGTGGTACTGATCACACACAGCATGCTATTCACAGGCCACTGCACATAAGTCTCCCCAAAGCATCAAAATAGTCCGCAGACTCTGTATATTCATGTATTTATACCATTAACTATATCGCACCCACTGTGGTGCATTTCATGGTTTTAGGAGTAATTTGCCTCCATTTCACACAAGTTGCTCCTAGCTCTATTGTTTAATCCTGTAAATTAGTAATGTCAGAGCTGAAACATCTTGAAACTTAGACCTTGAGGATTTCATAATCTATCCTGCACTGTATTTTGTCAGGTCAGGTCTAGGCCCACAGTACTTACTGTGGGCCTAGACCTAAAGAAGCGTTCAGTGTAGCTTGAAAGCTTGTCTCTTTCACCAACAGAAGTTGTTTTAACAAAAGATACTACCTCATCCACTTTGTGTCTCCATTAGGAAGGACAGATCTTTACATCATGTGTACGCGCCAAAGTTTACATATGCAACCAGTTGCGGATTGTCTGTCTTCCCCTTATTGCAGTGAAGTGTCCCCTGAGAAATCAACATCTCCTTTCTAAGTGCTGCTTATGTGAAGATTGGTATCTTGGCTGTTAAGACACCAAACTGAGGGTCTCCAGAGCAAAAAGCATGAACATCTGACTGTACAGGTTGGATTGGTCTTGTAGCTGCACGCTGTAACAGGTGACATCCTCTGTGGGGGAGGGAGAGAGAACACACACTGCACAGTGAGTCACTAACATCCTCACCTGGAGAGAGGAGGAGTTGCTTTTAAAGTGTGCAAAAAAGACCTGATCTAAAGCCACTTCCAGCAGCTCCCATTGCCCTGGAGCAACGAACCACGGCCAGTGGGAGCCGCGATCGGCCGAACCTGCAGACGCGGCAAGTAAACAAACCGGCCCTGCCCGCCAGGGGCTTTCCCTGAACAAGCTGCGTCCCAAGTTTGGGAAACACTGGTCTACACAATCAACAGAGTGTGCAAGTGTCTAGTTAGAAATACCATCTTAATGTTATTTGTAATCTTATGACAACTCCATTCTTCATTGTCTGCTTTTCTCTATTATCTTCTGCTTCTCAGTGTTTTCCGGCGTTGACTCCTACAGTGCTGTTCTTCTCCGTACTATGCTTCTCTTTTTTTCATTGCATATGTTTCATCTTGTTCATGCTGTTCAATTTTTTCATCGCTGCTCCCACCCATCCATTTATGACTGCCTTTCTACCTTTCACCTGACTTTTTCCTTCTTATATATTTTGTTTCCTAAGAGGTGAAACTTTGTTTCACTTTCTTTCAAGGATTCACTCTGTTCCTCCTCCTCCTCCTCCTCCTCTTCTTAGTAATTTTTCAGTCACAGCAGGGTGTCAGAGAGTCAGTTATGTATAAGTGTTACAAATGTAAGAAAGCTGTTAAAATTGTCACCCTTCTGAAAGCATATTGCCACCCGTGAGAACATATTATGTAGACCATATATGATTGCAATACAGTTCAAATTTCATCATGTTATAGATAAGATGTTATAGGCTCTAGCCTTGACTAGACCATTTATAAGGAATGTGACTGAAGAGATTGAGAACCTTGTCATCCCTGTATTGTATATTACACATTGTCACTCTGTCAAGTCAAATCTAATGTAAATGAATCACATTAATCAGAAAATGTGAATTTCTATTTGACAAGCTAAAGGAGCATAACATCTTCAATTAGATTAGCTACCTAAAATTAGCTACTGACACAAGCAAGTATACATGGTCAATTTGCCTGCCTGAAACTGAAAATCAAGTAAGACATATTAGATAACAGATAGCCCCAGAGTGAATGCAAGGCTGTAACTCACTCAAGGGGCTCTGCTGATGTCATATGAAACTAAAGTGAATTCAGATATATATTCCGTTTGGGGTCATCTTTGGTCTATGATTTATAATACATATTTTAACCTTTAAACATGTATGGATCTGTTCATCAATAATTCAGTGTTTTGGCTGCAAGGCAGTGGAAGTCAAGGACTCTTTTATAGATGCATTATTAAACCTTATGCTGATCTGGGATCGCAAATGGGAAAAATTGACCCTTCTGTTTGTCAGTCTGAGACACTGCAGAAACACAGCATTTTCTATAGGTTATCCTAAGATGATATAAATATAGCTGAGGTCAACTGGAACAGTGTACTGAATACACATCCATAGGTGGGCATTTACTATCATATAGTAAGGGTTTTCATGAACAGTCTGATTTTATACTGTCGATCTAGCTCTGATCAGAGTGAGCAAATAAGTGGTTATGTTTTGATCTGATCCTTCTCTATCACTGAGACACAAACGAGGAACCACTAGGTTTTCCAAAAGGTCAAGTTTTCCCCCTCAAAGACAGCTTTTTTTACATCAGAGATCAAGCAAAAGGACCATTTCCCCCCTTTTTTATTAACTAAAAACTACTCACCAGCAAACCTGCACCAGCAAAATTGGCCCCTACGAAGCCTTATGTTTGTTCAAGCAGGTATTTACAATATGATCATAACTATTTACTTGTGCGTGCTCATTAAGTGGCCAGATTTGAAATTATGACCCTGAAAGTCCAAGGATGGGATGGATTTTCAAAAGTACTCAGCATTGATCTAACTCTGCTCCTGTTGATGTCACAATGGGAGTTTAACCATTTTCTTTAGTGAAATCAGAGTTAGGCCATCACTGAGTGCTTTTGAGAACCCCACTCTAGGTGTTCTGATGGCTCTTGCTCTTTTATGCCTTCTAGCCATGTTTAGGCTTTTTCAAACTGTTTTGGACCCTTTTGGCTGCTTTGCTCATCCATTCTGAAATTAAAATATGGTAACTCTGACAAGGTTTTTGCTCCACAAGCTTGTGAGATAGCAGAATACAATATATGTGAAAATGTGGTGGTACCTTTTCCCCCCTGCACAAGGTGTACCTTTAGGATGCAGAAAATGCCACACATGGTGTTACTGGTTAGTTTGTTAATCAGCTACCAGCCTCAATTTCTTTACTTCCAACTAGTCTAGGGAGTTTCACTTTTGTTTGTCAAACTCACACAATTAAAGCCAATCATTAGGATTTATGTAGGAGCCCAAAGATGGCATTAGTAATGTAATCAGTTTGTAGCGGATCGAGACTGACTGGTGCAGTGCCTCCTGCTGGTCGTCTTGGGAATTAGCTCTTGTCTAGCCCGGAGCACCCTCTGCAGGCTGGTGTCTTGCCTGCCTTAGGGCCCCCATGTCCCTCCTGGACCCCAGTGCTCCTTACCCTGGAGTTGTGCCCACTGCAGTACCCCCACACACTGGGTCTCCCCTCCCAAGGGAACCCCCAACCCTCTACACCCCCCTTGCCTCAGTGGCTACTGCCAGTCGTCATCTAGCCCCCTCTCACTAGGGCAAACTGCAGTCCATAATGGCCACACATCATTGGCAAGGGGGTTGGACCAACTGCCTCTGCCTATCCCCGGGCTGCCCCTCTGCAGCGCCAGTACCTTCTTAGGACTTAACCAAGGCTTCAGCCTGGGGAGTTGCCAGGCTGGAGCTCCCCAGCTCCTTTGCCCTTCCCCAGCACTGCTCAGCCTCAGGTACCCTTGCTCCTTCAGGCAGCTAGGTCCTTCTCTCTCCAGAGAGAGAGGGACCCTGACCCATCTTCGCCCTCAGCCCTTTTATCAGGGCCAGTTGTGGCCTGATTGGCAAAGTGGCCAGAGCTGCAGCCACACCCAATCAGCCTACCTTTTTCAGGAGCTGGGCAACTGCCTCACTACACAGTTTAAGAAATCAACACACTGAATTTTGGGAGGATAGATGTTTCGTAAACAATTTGCCATGTAAAGTATCACATACAAGGCTGAAGTGTCAAGTATCAGGGGTAGCCGTGTTAGTTTGTAGCTACAAAAACAACAAGGAGTCTGGTGGCACCTTAAAGACTAACAGATTTATTTGGGCATAAGCTTTCGTGGGTAAAAACCTCACTTCTTCACATGCATAGAGTGAAAGTTACAGATGCAGGCATTATATACTGACACATGGAGAGCAGGGAGTTACTTCGCAAGTGGAGAACCAGTGTTGACAGGGCCAATGCAGTCAGGGTGGATGTAGTCCACTCCCAATAATAGATGAGGAGGTGTCAATTCCAGGAGAGGAAAAGCTGCTTCTGTAATGAGCCAGCCACTCCCAGTCCCTATTCAAGCCCAGATTAATGGTGTTAAATTTGCAAATGAATTTTAGTTCTGCTGTTTCTCTTTGAAGTCTGTTTCTGTTATTTTTTTGTTCAATGATAGTGACTTTTAAATTTGTAATAGAATGACCAGGGAGATTGAAGTGTTCACTTACTGGCTTATGTATGTTACCATTCCTGATGTCCGATTTGTGTCCATTTATTCTTTTGCGGAGGGACTGTCTGGTTTGGCCAATGTACATGGCAGAGGGGCATTGCTGGCACATGATGGCATATATAACATTAGTGGATGTGCAGGTGAATGAGCCCTTGATGGTGTGGCTGATGTGGTTGGGCTGAAGTGCAAGCTCTTGTGGATTCTTGCTGAAGACCAGTTATATTTCTCCTTTGTGAAGAACAGGATGAAGAAGCAAACTTTGCATATTTCAACTGTCATGGGTGTTTCTTTAAGAAAAGCAATCCGTGGACTAATTTTCTTTAAAGAGGGGGCTGATGGAGGGTTCTTCTTAAGGTGACAACAGAGACTAACCTCCTCCAACTTTACCTATTCAACTGTACCTATTCCCCGGCCCCCACTGACAGGCAGTAGTTAGGTCAGTGGAAGAATTCAAGCACAGTCAACAGAGAGGGTTAAGTCAGCTTAACTACATCTCTCGGAGATGTGGATTTTTCACACCCCTGAGCGATGAAGCTGGGTCAACCTAACTTTTTATGTAGGCCAGGTCTCACTCTCCCCACATGTTGGATAGGGAGCCTGGCACTCAACACGGGGTTGTGAATTCTACTAGGCAGCGGGGCACCTAGAAGTCCCCCTAAGGAATTCCACCCTATTTGTTCCACCTTATTTTGGACTAGAGTAAGCAAAGCAAGTGCAACTTTCAAAAGTTTATTAATAAAAAAAGTAGCAGTTCTCACATTTTTCATATTGTGGCCCACTATTTACAATGTGCTTTACTCTCAAAAGTGTCTCTGCAGCCATGACATCTTGGGGGTCCATATTCATTGTGTCTCTCTATCTTCATATAACTTTCTTCTCAAGTTTGAAAGTAAAAATGTTTTTTCAAACTGCCACCTCCAGAAACTCACCCTTGTATCCAACAGACAAGCCAGTTTCTTTCCATCCATACACCATCCCCACTCACAGGGCCAAATTATGTCCTTGGTTACACCTGTGCAATTCAACTGTCTTAAAATTACATCTTCATTAACATCTGTGCAAACCTACCAAAGGCTAATGGAGTCAGTTCAGGTATAACTGAAAGCACAATTTGAAGGCAATAGGATTACAAGTGTGACTAAGGAGACAATTCATGCAGCATGATCCAGTTAACAAGGCCCTGGCCTGGGACTCAGGGAACCTGCGTTCTACTCCCAGCTTGGGCAAATCATTATCTCTCTCTCACTGCATTTCCTCTCGCACCCTTTGCCAATCTTGTGAGTGTAGATTGGGACTCTCTCTCTACTATGTGGTTGCACAGTGTGGTCCACAATTACTTTAATACAAATAATAACAACAACAATGCAGAACCCCCATTAATGGTAATGATGGGCAAAATAGATTAGAAGCTCCTAGATTTATTACTATTATTATTTCACTTTTATGCATATTGCCTCCGAGTGTATAATTAGCATTACATTTGAGGAAGTGGAAATATTTGGGTTGCTGGGCATTTACACAGTAGTGTTAAAAACAGGGTGAGTTTCATTATCATATCTGATAAGTGACTACTCCAGGGACTTTGCAAGCTTGCTCCCTGCTAGTGGAATAATTTCTTCCAATACATATAAGGTTATTTTGTTGTTAGACGAGAGTTGGTCTTTATTTTGGATTGAGAGTTTGGATCTAATTCAGATGTCAGTCTAGTTTCTTTTCCTGCTACTCCCCTCCCCTCTGGATCCTCAGAAGCCAAGATAAACCAAATTAGACTCAGTAGAACAATTTTAGAGGTGCTCTGTAAACAGGAGGTAAGTTTCAAGCCAGTGTATGTCAGTCCAAGGGACTCTGCATACATCCCATAGAATCCTGTATAACACACACACACACACTTAGGTGCAAGCTACACCACCATGTTAGAGTCCCATGAGATAACTGAAGGTCTTGCTTTTGGACAGATAAACTTGAGGCCATAAAGTTGCACCTAAAACGGAAAAACTTCCCATCTTCCTCCCACAAAAGTCAGAACCAAAATTGAGAAAGTTCAACAAGAACAGTCTAGAAATCACTGCATTATCTCCTTGCAAGCTTAAGATACCGAGCATAGGAAATACCACCTGCGGGTTTCAGATATCAGTCAGAGACAGAATCTTCTGTTCTGTGGCCTGAACGGATACCTACTTTCTCCCCACCTGCAACTAACTCTCTTTACTTCCTAGAAGACTCACAGGTCTTTACACCAAGACATTTCTCCTCCTCCTTTCCTGAGAGTGAATTCTCTCAGCTGTGACAATCACTTTGATCGAATCTAGACTACTCCCATTTCTACTATACGCTCAAACCCTCTATTAACCCATCCTACAGTGAGGTTGGCAGCTTAATTACACCTAGAAAAATCCATCCCTGGTAAGGAGGAACAAACAGAATGAAGAGTTATAGATCTTAAGGACTGAAGTTTGACTTCTTGTATAACACAGGCCATAGAACGTCACCCAGGGATTTCAGTATCAAGACTACAACTTCTGTTTGAGCGGTCACATCTCTTTCAGAAAGATATCCAATCTTGATTTAAATATTTAAAATGGCGGAGAATCCACTATGTCTCTAGGTAAATTGTTCCAACAGTTAATTACCCTCACAGTTAAATTCACACCTTGTTTTTATTCTGATTTATCTACCATCACCTTGCAACCAGCAGATCTTGTGGTCAGGCTGTCTGGAGAGGTTCAAGAACATGAGTGCCAACCTCAAGGGAGACTGTCAAAAGTAGGGCAGAGACCCCAAACTGGTGGTATGTTCTATAATTAGATTTCACCAACCCAGTAACAAATGTGAACTCCTGGATCACTGTAACACTCTTACCATGTAGTCACCGACAGTCTCCTTGGGCACTCCACGCTTGCCACTGAGCCAAGCTGGATTTAGGGATAAATGGTCGCTTACACCAAAAATCACAAAATATTCAGGTTGCTTCCAGTCCCAAGCGATGAGTCAATTTGTACCTTAGATCTCACACCAAAGACAACACTGGTAACCAATCCTATAGTAAACTAATTAAGAATTTATTAACTTGGAAAAGAAATGAGAGAGTTATTTACAGGTTAAAGCAGGCAACATATACACACAAATGAGTTCAGTCTATGGTTCCAAAAGATGACAGAGATGTAGTAATCTGTCAGTAGTGAATGTCTTTTTAGGGCTAATCCTGGTTGGCCCTGGGGATTTCAGCTTTTTGTAAGAGTCCAAACAACAAAGAGATGAAAATCTTCATGTCAGCTATCTTTATTTCCCGCTCTCAGAATTCAAGCTGATGGGATGTGCCCTCTCACATGTAGCATCTTCATGGCAATATGAGAGCCATTAAACCAGCCTTTGTGTTGTGGTGGTCCACAATGGCCCATTTAGTCTTGATAGTTCTTTTATATGGGTGGGGAATTCACAAGTTCAGAACAGGCATTTTTACAACTATAAAGCAAAACTTACATATTAACTTAGATCCAGGGACACAGACATTGCAAGTAAGATTAATGCATACAGTAACTTCCAAGCATTTCATAGAGTCTAAACACTAAACACAGTGTTACAAGTTCACTACCTATCTTGAATAAGATTAATATCAGGTGGGCTGGCCTGGTTTCCAGCTATGAATTCGTCAGTGCTCGGCTGACACCTACAGACTTGGCAAGAGCTGGCACCTCATTTGCCAGCGTCACACTTGTTATGCCTTTTTCTGATCGATTAGAGGACCATTTACTATCGTATTTTTCCCCATATATGAATTGTAGATTTACTCCTGAGGGCATTCTGTGCCAAAAAATTAAAAATTCTGCACCAAAAAAATAAAAATTCTGTGCACAACATTTTAAAATTCTGCAAAATTTTGCAAAGTTTATTTGTCAAATAAATGTGGAGGCTCCAGCATGGCATTGGGGATCACAGGCCACTGGCTGCACAGAGGTGGGTGATCACTGTGCAGCTCCCCCGGGGGACACGGACTGCTGCACCCAATCCTGACACAATACAAGGACCGGGACTGCCCCAGAAACACCCCAGGGTCCTGCCCCTTTGTGCCAGATGCACCAGTTGTGGGCAGGCAGACTCAGCAAGGCAGGATCCAAGTGTGGAGAGGCTTAGTGTGGGGGATCCAGGTGTGGGTTAAGAGGGTTCTGTGTGGGGCAATCTGGGTGTGAACGGCTCAGTAGGGGATTCAGGTGTAGGGGGGACCTGGATGCACAGGGACTTGTTGGGGGGTTCTGGGTGCAACGGTAATGGGACTCTGCAGGGGGGCCCAGGTGAAGGTGGTTGTGGCTCTGTGGGTCAGGGATCCAGGTGCAGCTGGTTGGGGCTCGGTGGAGTGGGGATCTGGGTGCAGGTGGATCATTGGGGTGGTCCAGGTGCAGGGGGAGTGGCACTCATCAGGGGGGTTTTGAGTGCGGGGGTGTGAGGCTTGGTGGGAGGGTCTGGACATGAGGGGGTCTGGATGCATGGGGTTTGGGTAGATGGGGGGAGCAGCTCCCTGTATAAGGATCCCTCCCCCTGCAGCTGAGGAGCAATGGGTGCAGGAAGCGGGGTGGACAGGGAGTTTGCAGAGCTTCCTACAGCTGGGAGAGAAATCTGGGGGTGGGTCCGACCCAGCCCTGGATGCTGTGCAAGGGAAACGGAAGTCCCATCCTCCCCAGCCCAGCTGGGACTAGCAGCTGAGCCCAGCGCAGGGTAAGAGCCACTAGCCGGATCTTCTCCAGTCCTGCCCCTTGCCCCATAGTGATTTACCTCTCTGACGGCTGCCCTGGGCACCCAAAACATACGGCTGGGGAGGTCGCATGACCGCTCTTGTGGCTTCCCTTTGCCACAAGAAATCTGCAGGGGATAAATTCTGCGCATGCACAGTGGTGCAGACTTCCCCCAGGAGTATAGACTGTGATCAAGTTGCCTTTTGACTTTCTCTTGTATACGTTCAGTAGCTCAAGCTTCTTATGTCTCTCACTATGAAGCAGGTTTTTCAGACTTCAGATCATTCTTGCAGCTCTTTTCTGAACCCTTTCTAATTTGTCGACATTCTTTTTTGAAGTGCGGACACCAGAACTGGACAGTGTACTCCAGTGATGGTCTCACTAATTGTGACAGAAAAAACCCTTCTATTCACACCCTATACACCGTTGTAATAATCTTTGTACAAAATATGCCATGTGAGGTATCATTTGGAAATGAATAACATGCAGGTCAATAATACTGTATCATGGTAAAATGTATGTAGCAACATTATATGTAAAGTTATGAATTGCCCCGTATGATGATGTTAGCACGTGTTCAAAACCAGACAGCCCTGCCTAAGCAAAAGTTGTTAAACAAGTCTATCCTAAACAAAGGAATGTGTGTTTACTTCAATTTACATAAGTAGTAAATGTGGTCCTCAAAGCAGCAGGGGGAGGAGATGGCAGGAAATGGAACAATTTGCCTTTTAGCAAACACAAGTGGGGGAGGAAAGAGCATGGACTTCCTTCACCTCCATACTCCATGCCGCTTTCCTCATTGTTTGGATAAACTTTGCTTTGAGGGGTAACCTTCAAAAGAATCCACTTCAAATGTTGACTGGACTATAAAAAAAAAGGGGCAGAGAGCCCCAAGTTATCTCTTTCACCTAAGACGACAAAGGCACCAGCACTTTTGGGCTTCTGGGAGAGATCGTGACCAAGGAAAGGATCAGTCACCATCTTGCTGCACGAGAAAGGCCATCTTCAACAAAACCTTGAATCAAAACTTGCTGGATTAAGTTTTAGATGCATGTTTTCAGTTTTATTTGCTTCTAACCATTTCTACCTTGATCTCTTATACTCAAATTCACCTAAAACCCTAGCTTCTTTTCTTTTGCTTTATTTTTAATCTAAACCAATCCAGTGTTGTGTTTAAACTGAACTGTTTGGTGTCTACAGTTAAAGTAACAAATTGTTGAATACTGACTCCTAACAGAAGCACCAAATGTTAATACCTGAACTATCCAGGAGAGAGCTGGACATTGCAGAGCACCTGGTTTTTTGGGAAAATCCAGGAGTAGGAGCGTGTTGGGGTTACCCTGCAACTAGTAACCCAGGCTAGTGGAAGCCAGAGTGGGGCTGTAGACAGGCTGCTGGGGTCAGAGCTGCTGAACCAAGACTGTTTAGCACACAGATACTCAAGGTGTGACCCGCATGCTAATAGGCTGGCCGTGAGCAGCCCAGTTATAAGCTACAACAACAAAGCATTCTGAGGCACCCACTGTTATGGGGCAGGTGGTAACACAACCCCTCACTGGTCTGGATTGCAGCCCAGAATGTGACAGTCATACAGAATAAAAAGATAGAGGCTGCCCAGCTACAGAATGAGTCATGTGGGGGCAAGGAGACAAAATATGAGGAGAGTTCTCCTGACTGTGATCAATCGCCAGTACATGTAAGGGGTGAAGAGAACAGATGCACCAAAATGCAGGATTCCAATTCAAATCATTCCATGCTCTTAGGGAAGAAATGGCAAGCCTCCAATCTCTCACAAGTTCCTTAGACTGAATTTGGCCAAGTTATTTTTTTCCCATTTAGATACGATTGTCTACCATAATTTATCAGCACGTGGGTCAAATTGTACTGCTTGGAAAGATGGCTAAAAGAAAGTTTAAAAATCCATATATGTATAAAAATATTAAAACTAAAAAAAGACATCACATCATCCTTTAGTTTTTCTTTGGCAGTGGTATGTGATCTCTTTGGAAAGCTCCAGCACACACTGCAAACCATGGGAAGAATGTGACCCAAATTAAAGCCCAGAGTTCATCATTCAATGGAGGTTCAGAGGACACAGGAAAACTCATTGTAAAGTTTTCTTTAATCATGAAGAATAGCATTTTTTCATGCACTTGACTGGAAATAGAAAAGATTAATTGTATATGGGAAAAAGTACTATTTTCATTTTCCATTTCAGCATTGCAGTTTTAATTTGTCATCTCTAGTAGCTTTTCTGTGTTTGTCAGTTTCACGTCTATTTTCTTAAAAGTTAATCGGAAACTGAGGTTTCAACAATTTATGACCATTTCAGGCTTCACCTTTAAACTCTCCCTTCTCTCGCCACCCTTCCCACACCGACTGGATGAAATCATGTCTCCATGGAAGCCAATGGCCAAACCCCCATTGATTTCAGTAGGGCCAAGATTTTGCCCTATGCATTAATTTGAGGTGCCATCAGCAACCTCAAAGAAACCCAAATATTTTTATTATTTGTTTTTTAATTTCTATAGGTAACAAGGGATGTTTATGCCATCTCTGTTGTTGACTGATAATGTGACACAATTATAAATGGATTGTTTTATGCCCCATCAAGAAATTCCATTTACATACAGTTTACATTGAGCACAAGCCTGTACTCATATATGGCATTTACATACTCATCAGAAAGGGATTGTGTGTGTAATATAAAAATACAATACACCAAGTTAAAACTGTTTAAAAAGTCTTTCATTTTATATTTTCTAGAAAAGGAATAGGCAACACCGTGACTGGTTGCATAATATAGAACATCCCTATTTACATAATTACCAAATAGGAAAGGTGAATGGATTGCTTAACAGACCCATTCAGTTTAATTGGTTTTTGCTTTGCATGTTGCTTAGGTTACAGATGCAATTAAAATTATATTAAGCAAAGAAGCAGTTTACCTGGATCAAAGCCAAACAATGCTTGGGACTTAATTACTTGATCATTGTTATTAACAGAGGACAGGACACAGTGTATATTAATAATCCACGCTATTATTGTTTTTCTGGCATGTAATTTTCTCCATAACAAATATACTCCAGATATTTGTGACCTAGAAACTGATGAGAGAAATACACAAACTGTTGCAGTGAACAGCTATCTGGCTTTCAGCATCAGGCAAATAAGCCTGTGTTTGACTTACCCATTGGAAACTCAGTTGGAGCTATGAACAATATATTTTTAAATTAACAGAATCTGTTCGGATTCACTTTGAAAAAGGTTCCAGTCTGATTAATTTTTTTTTAATCATTTATCCAATCATGCTTTCTGCTCCCAGCCTTTGGAGTCTGAGAAAACTAGGATGAAGAACATTGCCTATCATGCTGACCACTATCGTCTTATCACTTTTGTGTACTCCCTGCAGTCTGTCTGTATCCACCCTTTGTCAATTGTCTTGCACTTAGATTGTAAGCTCTGTGCGGCAGGGCCTGTCTTTTTGTTTTGTGTTTGTAGAGCACCTAGCACAATGGTCTTCTTGGCCATAACGGAAGCTCCCAGATGCAACAACAATAACATAAGTTGATGCTAACAACAGTTAAAAAATAAACAACCATTCATTTGGGTTTTTCAATAGGAAAACCTCCAGCATCATTGGTTTTGTCCATCCATAGTGTTCTGTAGTGTTGCTAAGAAGAACATAGAATGGTACTGAAATATTTATTTCAAATAGCCAAAGTGAACATTCAAAATATACTCAGAATGAAATGAGAACATTTTAAATGTCATATTCAGAATATAGTTTGCCCATCTACATCCACATTTGGCTCCATTTACTTGCCAGAACAGTTACAAGGGTTGCGTGAGTTATCTGAACAATAGCTCATTACAACAATAAAACTTCCCTTAGAATTTTTGTCTACAAAAGCCTCAGTCATGCAAGGTGCAGAGCACCTTCAGCTCCCATTAAACCAGTGAGAGGAGAGAACGTGCAGTACCTTGCAAGATCAGACATTGACATGCCAGATTTTGAAGTGCTCAGAACCCACAATTGGGCCCAGATTTTCAAAAGAGCTCAGTTTTCTTTTAAGTTCGTAACAAAAGTCCAGGAGTGAAATCATAGCCCCACTGAGGTCAGTGGGACTAGATTTGCAGAAGTGTTTAGTGCCCAGCAGCTCTCATTGTGGCACTTATGGCCAGATTTCAACAGAGTTCAGCATGCAGTGTGACGAGTTATTTTGAAAATATGGCTACTTATTTTAGTTCCTAAATGGGAGCTGAAGTCCTTTTGCAAATGCTGAGCTAACTGCACCCACATTGGCCATTCATATAGGGGTTGGTTTCCAGAAGGGACAAGGAGGGTGTGACGGGTTCCCCGCGGGGTGCCACCTAGAAGTGGGATACCACTGAGCCCCCTGACCCACCAGCCTGGGCTCCCTCTCACACTGTACTGCTGTGACAAGCTACAAAGCCCTCCAGCCTGCACTTTCACCAGCATACATACAAGTAGGAACACACCCAGCTACAGTTACAAGCAGGCTCTCTGACCAGCCCCTGCATGGGAAAGCTACTCCAAAACTCCTCAGCTATGCAGGTATACCTCCTCAGGTATACCCCCTCTGGAGTAAAACCCCAAAATTATACTGTCTTGTGCTGCACAGGGAACTGTACAGTGTAAGCTCATAAAATTCATCCTCTCCCTCAATGTGGAGAGGAATATGCAACAGCCTTTTGCCCCTGAGTTATGAGTCCCACATGCTGGTTTAGACAAAGCAAAAACAAGTTTGTTAACTACAAAAGATAGATTTTAAGTGATTAGAAGTGATAGCAAACAGATCAAAGCAGATTACCTAGCAAATAAACAAAAAACACAAACTAAGCTGACAGGG
>NW_020664374.1:26206310-26236800 GCF_002925995.2 Terrapene triunguis | reverse complement strand
AAGCAGGCTGCAGATTCTTAAGGGGCAAGCTGTACTTGCTTTACAGCTTGGAATCCCCAGGTGTTTCATTCACAGGCTAAAAATCCCTTTAGCCTGGGTCCAGCACTTCCCCCAGTTCAGTCTTTGTTCCTCAAGTGTTTCCAGGAGTCTTCTTGGATGGGGAGTGAAGAACAACTGATGATGTCACTCCCCGCCTTATATAGGTTTTGAATATGGTGGGAACCCTTTGTTTCAAAGATTGGTTCCCATACCCGTCTGTGGAAAAACACTGACATCCCAAGATGGAGTCTAGAGACATGTGATCACATCACATGTCTTTGTAGAGAAAAAGGCTGTCTGTAGCATTCTCAGGTGGGAGATAAGCTTCTCCTAAGGCCTATTGTTTTGTCTAAATGGCTCATTGCCCTCATTAGGCCCTTCCCCACCCAGCTATCTAGACTGAAAACATCTTGTCTAGTGGGTGTTACCCAGGTGTAACTACATTTGAAATATAGATACATAGTCAATATTAATTACTTCAGATACAAAAATGATACATGCATACAAATAGAATAATAATATTCAGCAAATCTAACCTTTTCAATGACATCTCACATGACTTATTTTGCATAAAATACATTATAATCATATCATAATAATATCGCTGTGAAGAATATTGGGTGCAGTGTTGCTTCATGTTGCTACTTTTTCAGCTTTTTACTTTACTTTTTAATAATTGTAAGATTATTGATCAACCAGGAAAAGTAGATTTTTTTAAACTTTCTTCTTCATATCTGATAATAGGAAAAAAATGACCTACCCTCAAATACGGATTTGAATTTACATTACACTAAAACAGCTGCTAACATTCAATTTCTGTACTCATGAGTAAGGCTTTCTATAACCTTGGGAACCAGCTATGTCAGACTAGAACCAATTAAAAGTGAAACATGCATTCCCTTAACCTTGGTGATGAATATGCTGCATAGGAAAAAAATTGTCGCTTCAATTCCCTTTACGCTAACTATGGTTGGAAGAAAAATAAATAAATACAAGAAGAATTATACTCAGTTGCCTTGTCTTATCAATCACAGTGGAAAAGAAAAGACTCACCAGCTCTTTCCTGGACAGGAGAATTTGCAGAATTAGAGCTACTGTTTTAATGTCCTGCTAGTTAGTTTCAGCGTCCATGATGTTACTACGGTATCTGATCTGCAAAAGGGATAGTAGAGGTGTAAAAAGTATGAATTGGGAATGCTAGGAAGTCAATGACTTAAACCACATGACTCAAT
This sequence comes from Terrapene triunguis, assembly GCF_002925995.2. NCBI lineage: Eukaryota > Metazoa > Chordata > Testudines > Emydidae > Terrapene > Terrapene triunguis. Next base: position 26,235,529 of record NW_020664374.1, on the reverse strand, counting down.
ATCTTCCAACATGATATTTTCAACATGATATATGAAAAATTAACTACCTTTAACACTCTAGGGAATTGTGACTCTAATTCCCCAGTGCACTCCACTGAAAGTCCACCTACTATGGATCTGAATGTTCTGGTGATGTTCAAGAAGACAATGAAATGCAAGGTGCAAGAGAACATAAGAACATAAGAATAGCCATACTGGATCAGGCCAATGGTCTATCAAGCACAGCATCCCGTCTTCCGACAGTGGCTGTTGCCAGATGCTTCAGAGGGAATGAACAGAACAGGGCAATTTATCAAGTGATCTATCTCCTGTCATCCATTCTCAGCTTCTGGCAGTTAGAGGTTTAGGGACACCCTAGAGGATGGGAGTGCATCCCTGACCATTTTGGCAAATAGCCATTGATGGGCCTATCCTGCAGAAACTGAGTTAAAACCAAGGTATAATTTTGACCTTCACAATATCCCCTGTCAATGAGTTCCACAGGTTGACTTTGTGTTGTATAAAGAAGTACTTCCTTATATTTGTTTTAAACCTGCTGCCTATTCATTTCATTGAATGATCCCTGGTTCTCGTGTTAGGTGAAGGTGTAAATAACACTTCATTATTCAATTTCTCCACACCAGTCATGATTTTATAGACCTCTATCGTATCCCCCCTTAGTTGTCTCTTTTCTAAAATGAACAGTCCCAATCTTTTCTTAATCTCTCCTCATATGGAAGCTGTTCCATACCCTTGATTATTTTTGTTGCCCTTCTCTGAAGCTTTCCATTTCTACTATATCACTTTTGATATGAGGCCATCAGAACTGCACACTCAAGTTTAGGCTTGTACCATGGATTTGTACATGGGTGTTACGATATTTTCTCTTATTACCTATTCCTTTCCTAATGGTTTCTAACATTCTGTTCGCTTTTTTGATTGCTGCTGCATGTTGGGCAGATGAGTTCAGAGAACTATCCACATTAACTCCAAGATATTTCTTGAGTGGTAACAGCTAATTTAGACCCCATCGTTTTGTATGTACAGTCGGGATTATATTTGCCAATGTGCATTACTTTGCGTTTATTAGTACTCAATTTCATCTGCCAGTTTGTGGCCCAGTCTCCAAGTTTTGAGAGATCCCTTTGTAACTATTTGCAGTCAGTTTCGGTTTTATCTATCTTGAGTAATTTTGTATCATCTGCAAACTTTGCTACCTCACTGTTTACCCCTTTCTCCAGATCATTTATGAATACATTAAACAGCACAAGTCCCAGTACAGATCCTTCAGGGTCCCCACTATTTACCTCTCATCACTGTGAAAACTGACTATTTATTCCTACCCTTTGTTTCCTATCTTTTAACCAGTTGCCAATCCATGAGAGGAACTTTCCTCTTATCCCAGGACTGCTTACTTTTCTTAAGAGCCTTTGGTGGGGGACCTTGTCAAAGTCTTTCTGAAAGTCCAAGTACACTATATCCACTGGATCATCCTTGTCCACAGATTGTTGATCCCTTCAAAGAGTTCTAGTAGATTGGTGATGAATGATTTCCCTTTACAGAAGCCATATTGACTCTCCTCCAACATATGGTGTTCATCTGTGTGTCTGAATTCTGTTCTTTACTATAGTTTTAACTAATTTGCCTGGTACTGAAGTTAGCGTTACCAGCCTGTAATTGCCACTGTCACCTCTGGAGCCTTTTTAAAAAATCAACATTACATTAGCTACCCTCAGTCATTTGGTACAGAGGCTGATCTAAGTGATAAGTTACATGCCACACTTAGTAGTTTTTCAATTTCATATTTGAGTTCTTTCAGAACTCTTGGGTAAATACCATCTGGTCCAGGTGACTTATTACTGTTTAATTTATCAGTTTGTTCCAAAATATCCTCTACTGACACCCCACTCTGTGGCAATTACTCAGATTTGTCATCTAAAAATGGCTCAGGTGTGGGTATCTCCCTCACATCCTCAGCAGCATAATCTGAGAACATTCTTTTCCAGAGATATTCTGACAGGAGACATGGGGTGAGTTTAAGGAGGCTTCACCTCCAGTTTTACTTGCAAAGTTCTAATGTTTATCATATAATGATACCCGGAGGTTAAAAAAATGAACAAACAAATGGAGTGATATGAAAATTTTTAGAAATGTTTTTTGTTCTTCCTGCCTAAGTATTTTTTTAGCCCTTTGCACCAGTTTCAGTTACTTTCAACTGACTCAACAATCCCCAGATAAGCAGCCTTTCATATTTAATCCCTACCTATAATACAACTTCCATTCTTTCATCCCTTCCACCCGGCACAGCAACTCTCCTGACCCAATTTTCTTCAAAAGAGAGGCTTTACTGTATCTACCTCAGCTTCATGCAATTCAGCAACTTCAGCTGTTGGATAAGTCCTAAAAATCCATTGCATCAGCTGCCATGATGATCCATTAAAGGATCAAAACAGCAACAATCACCCGCACCAATAGGATCTGGAAAACAGGGGATGGTGCGGGCAAGCCACTGAGCTGAAAACAATGAAGCATCTTGGCCACTCAGGGTACGTCTTCACTGTAATTAAAAACCCCTGGCTGGCCCATGCCAGCTGACTCAGGCTCACAGGGCTGCTTAATGGCAGTGTGGAGATTTGGGCTTGGGCTGGAGCTTGAGCTCTGAGACCCTCCCGAGTCATCTGTGTCTCCAATAAAGTTAGATCTCAATCTAACTGACAAAGCCTGAAACTCCTGGTTCGCTGGCATATCCTAACAGTGGTAGTTTGGAAAGTGCTGGGGCCCTTTCATTGATGCCTGCAGCTCTCTCCTCAGACCAGACACTATAGCAATGGTCTTGATTATGCACATTTTGGCTTTTTGAGTAGCAGTTGTAGGAGCCCTGGAAGCTGCTGGTACCCATTTAGCTTATGCTAGGGGCAAGGGTTAGAGGAACAAAGCCAGAAACAGGTTTAAAATATGTCCAAAATCACAGGAAATCCACAAACTTGAAACAGTGCAGGGGAAAGATTACAATGTGAACCACTGATAAACTGAGAAAAGATAGTTTGCTGAGCAAACATCACATGGAAGTCATAGAAAACCCTGATACTGCTTATGCAAACTTATTTACTTAGTTAAGCTTGGCCACAGATCTTGCACAATATGCTTGACAGGAAATAGAGAAATGTAATGTGCTTGCCATCTATTTTCCTCTAGAATATGATTAAGCAGCACAAAATAATCTTCTCTTTCATTTTCCTTTTTCTCCCCCATCTGGTAATGTATCACATTCTGTGTTTCAATAGCTGAAGACACAAATTCATCCCTATAGTAATTCATCTGAAGTCTGTGGGAAGAATTTGACCAGTAATTTGCCATAAATGTATACAAAATTTACAAGACAGCAAATATAGTTCAGTGAAAACAACGAGGAGTCCTTGTGGCACCTTAGAGACTAACAAATTTATTTGGGCATAAGCTTTCGTGGGCTAGAACCCACTTCATCAGATGCATGGAGTGGAAAACACAGTAGCAGGTATAAATACACAGCACATGAAAGGATGGGAGTTGCCTTACTAAGTGGGGGGGTCAGTGCTAACGAGACAATTCAGTTCACAGTAGGATACCAAGAGAGGAAAAATCACTTTTGTATTGGTAATGAGAGTGGCCCATCTGGGGCTATAATACCCTTCCCCCCACCCGAAAGGGTGACGGAGTGTACTTGCCCTGCGACAAGCCCATAAACCCTTATGTCTCAGAGTTGTACAGAAAAGCCTTTTCTATTCTGCAGAGAAACTGCATGTATATTCTTATGCAACAGCATAACTAACCATTTGTGACATTTCACACTGAAAGGCTTTTTAGAGAAAAACAGGAATTTAGGCCCCATTTGAAGCTATTTTAGAATACAGCCCTAACTGTGGACTCACTGCCATGCACCTTGATAACAACCTATCTTTGTAATTTATCTTTCCCACACTCTAAGCACACATACCTAATCCTCTTGCTTTGCCAAGGTGGATATAAGTTTCCACCTTTTCTTTTCTTCCCCTGCAGAAAGTGAATTGTCTCAGAGAATGCAGGGGTCACCAGATGAAACAAAACAAAACTCTTTTCATGCCACTTTTTGATGCACACAGACATCTCCTCTGTTAATTTGTTCTTTTCACACTTGTTAATGAAATCTACATGATTAGTGCCTTGTCCCATGATTTATTTTATCTTCAAATACAGTACAGACCCATTTATGCGCAAATCCACTTAACGCGCGGTAGTGCCATGCCTCCCAGTGCTACCTATTTAACACGCAAGACTCGTTAACACGTGGTACAGGAACTTGCTATGTAGCGCTACAGATTTGCTCACTAACTCATTGACATAGAAATCGACAGGAAGTGCGGAGCAGAAACGTGTTGTACACCTTTACCGCCGATGGGGGGGGGGGAGGGGCAGCAACGTTGAAGCGCTGCTGCGGCAGCACTTTAAGGATCCTCAAAGCTGCCCCTTCCCCCCCCACCATCGGCGGCTCTGCAGGTAGGGACCCTATCAGCAGGGCCACTGACGGGGAAGGGACATTAAAGAGCTGCCGTCCGGAGCACCGGGCCCTTTAAATCGCCACGGGAACCCCGGGCAGCGCGGACCAAGCGTCCTGTCAGGGCTGACTGGGGGATGCTGACCCCTAGCCCCGCCCCTTCCGCCAGAGGCCTCGCCCCTTCCGGGGGCCAGAGCCACCCCCACCCCGTACCGGTAAGTGTCCTGAGTTACTTTCACCCCTGTGTAATAATAATAATGTTTTTATTAGATTACACATTTGAATTTATATTCTTGCAAAGCACCGTTAACAGATAGGCCGGCAGTATTTGGGATGCTGTGAATACGTATGTAATCCTAGATAATTATACATGTATATATAGATATCTTAAGATATTTCAGCATGGCCCTCTTAACCCGCGGTCCGTTAACACGTGGTCGTGACGGCTTGACTGCCGATATCTGCGCGTCTGTACTGTACCTCCTTGTGTAGAAGCCAGTTTAGCTTCCTTTAAAAAAAAAGAAAAAGAAAGTGTATTCTAGTATGAAGTCTATTTATGGCTTTTTAGCTTGTTTCTAAAATGTATTTTTCCCTCTTTCGGTTTTATTAGATTTCTACTTGTGTTTTATTCTTTTTTATCATTAGGTCTGATACTGGTACTGGGGTAAGCCATATTTTGAACCTATGGGAACACAAATCTTTTGGCATGAGAGTGTAAGGGCAGTTCCTCAGCTAGTATAAATTGGCATACCTCTGCTGAAGTGAATAAAGCTATGCTAGCTTACAGCATCTGAGGATGACCTGTAAAAGCTTTGTCTGGCACTGGTTTAGTGAGAGCTGATTACACATAGGTTGAAAAATAATATGGTATTATTCCTCTCAAATAAACAGAATTACCTGGTCTGAATATAAAAGGTAATCTGTTTTTATTCCTTATTCAGGGCCAGATTAACCTTTTGTGGGCCCGGCTCCAATCATATTTGTGGGCCCCCATGGGGGCAATGGAGCATGCCGCTGGGGGGTCGGTCCCCAGAGCGAGGAGCCAGCCAGAGGCAATGGGGCATGGCATAGCAGGGGCGGCTCCATTCCACCCAGCCCCATGTGAGGGCACTATTTACAAACCCGCAGTTGCCAGACGCACAGTGGCCTGCCCGGACCTGTGCTGCCAGCGTGCCCCTTCCCCTTGGGGGCAGGCCCATGCCACACCACACAGCCCCCCAGCCCAACCTCCCACTCCGACTCTCTATGGCCAGAGCCCTCCCGGATTCACTATGCCCAGTGCCTTCTCCCAGAACCCCCCTACAAATGCACAGTGCCTTGCACACCACCCCTGCCCAGTGCCCCCCTACCCACAGCCCCACCATAACTGCCCAGCACCCCCCACAGAAGCCCCACTCCCTAGTGCCCCAACACCCAGAGATCTTCCCCGCCCCCTCACAGCCCAGCACCCCTCCAGACTCCTTCAGAGACCCACTCTCCTATGCCCTGTCTCTTGGCCACACTCACTGGCCCTGCTGGGAGGCGACTGTGTCTCCCAGGCTCAGCTGGCAGTGCAGCCAAGGCTGGGCTAATGCCAGGGCCGGGAATCGCTCTGTCCCTTCAGGAGTGGTGCGATCAGGCAGGCCAGGGCAGGCCGGGCTCCCTCAAGACGCACTTGCCTGGAGGCGCCCAGCCAAACCCCCCACACTGTCCCCCCACCACCACCTGGCTGAGACTGGCTAGGTTTCTGCACCAGTCCCAGGTGGCTCAGCTGTGGGGAGACAGGTGGGGCCCCACAGGTGGCAGGAAGCAGAGACTTCCCAGAGCCGGAGGTGCACTGGGGTCTGGCCGGGGGCTGAGAGGAGCAGGAGGTGGGGCCAGGGGTCAGAGAGGAGCCCTTGGCCTGTGGGCAGGCCGAGAGGAGCAAGTGGTGGGCGGGGGGAGCCAGCAGGGTCTCGGGGCACAGTGCAAGCGGAGCAAGCTGGGGCCCCTTCTGAGCATGGGCCCGGCTCCATGGCGCCACTGAAAACCCGGCACTGCTTATCATATGTGTGGAAAACAGAGAAAGACTGATTCTAAGGTCAGTAACTGACAATCCCTGCTTTTACTGCTTATACATGTAGAAAGAGACTGATTTTGAGGTCACTAACAGCAGACAAACCCTGATATAACAGCCATACTAATTTACTATCAGACTGGGAGCGTGAGCTTTGTGTGACCTTGGCAACCACTACACCATATAGTGTTTATTGACATTATATATGTGAGTAACAGGGGTAGGGACAGGTGACTCCTGCTTGCAGTGATATTTTATCTAACAATTCATGTGCAGCTCATTGAAAGATAAGTATAGGCAGCCTCTGTCATGGCAAAATAAAAGAGCTGTTTTTGATTAGGAAACAGACAAGGTAAAACTACTTCATTATTTACTCATTGAAAGAAAATCAATTGCTGGAACATAATCCTATTGACAAAACCTGCACAGCCCCTTGACCTATCAGCAGCATAAACAATTACAACACTAAAATAAATAACCATTCAGACCTTGAAAAGACACACTCAGTGGCCATTTTCCTATTAGCATTAAAGTGTCACATTGCTATTCAAAATAATCACACAGTTAATGAGTATTGTTTTTTAGTAGTTCACCAAAATAGGACATAGAATTCCAATGTTCTGCCTTTATAAAATTCTCCAGACTAAGGCCATAAAAACTACACACTAGTTTCCATCTCCAATTAATACTATGATAAATACCTGTGCTCGAGTCTAGACCATACATGATGTTGACACTTTAGGTGCAACACAGAAGCCTTCCCTTAATACATCGTATTCAGTGTCTAGTTTGTATGAGCCCCAACAAGATGGTGTTGCCCACTTTTCTCAGTTGCCAGGGAGAAAAAGGGCCACAACTCTGTGTCGTTCATTATGGCACAATAACTTTGATTATTATCCTGTCAGTGGACTGCATCCTTGCAAAACAGGGCTGTGTGAAATATTTGATGCTAAACTATCAACACTGCCTGCTTTTTTTAATCTATATGGAGCTTCCACAAACATGTAATATTTAAATATGTTTGGGATCCATTGTATTACATGAATGATTTATGTATGCAGTGGTGTTGTAGCTGTGTTGGACCCAGGATATTAGAGAGACAAGATGGGTGAGGTAATGTCTCTTATTGGACCAACTTCTTTTAAGAAGAAGCCAAGGGGTTTGGAGTGTGGGAGGGGGCTCTGGGCTGAGGCAGGGGGTTGGAGTATGGGAGGGAAAACCACCTCTGGGCTGGGGCTGTATGTTTCCAGGGTGCGGCCATAGATGAGGGGTTCAGTGTGTGGGAGGGGGCTCTGGGCTGGGGCAGAGGTGCAGGAGGGGGTTCAGGGTTCAAGTCGCGGGAGGAAGCTTGGGTGCTGCAGTGGCGTATTATCGCCTAGGCCAACAAGGCCTAGGCCTAGGGCGGCAAATTTGCGGGGGCGGCAAATTTGCTCGCTCCCTCCCTGGCCCCGCCCCAACTCCGCCCCTTCCCCAAATCCCCGGCCCGCCTCCTCCCCCGGGAGCGCCGCGCTTCCCTCCTTCCACCTCCCTCCCAGGTTTGCTGCGCGAAAGTGCTGGGAGGGAGGGAGGAGAAGCGAGTAGCGGTGCGCTCAGAGGCGGAGTGGAGGTGAGCTGGGGCCGGCAGGCATGGGGAGTAACCCTTGGGTGGGTGGAGGGGCTCCCTGCCCCAGCTCACCTCCGCTCCACCGCCGCCATCCCCTGAGCATGCCGCAACTCCCCTTCTCCCCCCTCTCTCCCAGGCTTGCCGCGGGGGAGCGGAGGTGAGCTGGCGCAGGGGGGGTGGCAATTTTTTCAGGACCTAGGGGCGGCAAATTTGTTAATCCGCCTCTGGGGTGCGGGAGGGGGTTCTGGGCTGGGGCAGAGGGTTGGAGTGTGGGAGAGGGTGTGGGGAGCGGGCTCCAGGCGGCGCTTACCTCAGGGGCTCCAAAGAAGCGGTGACATGTCCCTCAGCTCCTAGGCATAGGGGCAGCCAGGCGACTCTGCACGATGCGTGCTGCCTTCACCTGCAGGCACTGCCCCTGCAGCTTCCATTGGCTACAGTTCCTGGCCAATGGGAGCTGCGGAACTGGCACTTGGGGAAGGGGCAGCGCGTGCAGCCCCCCTGGCTGCCCCTGCACCTAGGAGCCAGAGGGACATGTTACTGCTTCCAGGGAGCCGCTCGGAGCTGGGTAGGCAGCCTGCCAGCCCCGCCAACCGGACTTTTAATGGCCCAGTCAGCAGTGCCTACTGGAGCCGCCAGGGTCCAACTTCTGGCAATTACAGCTGTTCATAGCTGTTGAAGAGAAAACAAAGCTCAGATGTTGGCCTGTTTAGGCAGTCTGACTTGCAGGGAACAGTGTAGGCAGGGAACTGTGCAGCCCGGTCAAGAGGTGCAGAGAGACATGGATCTCCACCCAGGAGAGGTGACAGCTAAGGAATGCTGAGCTTAGAGTTGGTGCCTTTGTTGGACCATGGAGGAGGAATACAGGTGCAGTTCCCTGAAGTGTGACAGATGAGAAGGAGGAAGCTTCAAGAGATTTAGATCTTAACTTTAGTTCCTTAAATTGTATTGATTTATTTAAAACACACAAAAATAAAAATTCCCGCCTAACATTCATCTTGTTCTGTTTCTCTGCTCCTTGGGGTCCAGGGTCTATAACACCACTGCCCTTACTAGTGCCCACTGCTGGCTCCCGAATGCCCATTGTACACACTTGCATCTTATTTTACTGGTGCCCACAACACAATTGTGCTTTGCTTAACATCTCCTCCTCCTCTTGCTTTGTCGATGGGTGTCCCTGATAATCACTCCTTTGGTATGCTTCTAAAGACAGGCACTTAAGATACTGTTCTGGCATCAATTCTTCATATAAACATACTTGTTTTATTTAGGAAACTTTTCTAAAACAACAAATGGGAAACTTTATCCATAACTTCTATTCTTGATTTGTGGGTAATATGATGATAAAAAGTTCAGATGATAAAAAAAATCTTCCCAGTACCCCCCTTTAGGAACCACCCCATGCATACACTCCATCCATCTACATAGTAGTTTCTATCCTGAAACAAGAGCCAGACCAGACATGAGAGAAATTCTGAAAAGTCTGTATAGAACTGTTCTGAGAGGACACACACTAATTTGTTCTCCGCTTCCCCAAACTGAAGAGGAACCAGGGAAGTTGTATTTGCTCACACAAGTCCTTCCAATTCCTTTCCCCACCAATAATTTAAGAGCAAGATTTATTCTGAGAGAAGCATACACTGAACAAAACTAATGTAGTGGGAGAATACCCAAGTGCTATTTTCCCATTATTTAAAAAAAAACAAAAACAAATTTAAGGAGGTGAAAAGGTGTGTTTTCTTACACAACTCCTCCCAGTGCCCTCCCCACCCCCAATGGTACCTAATGCACTAATCCCCCTCACCAGTGTCCTCCTCACCAACCATGGTCTCAGGGTCTTTCACCAGGCTGCAGCTGGTTTCCTTTGTGAGACTCAGGGTAGGTTCCTGGGTAAACCAGTGTCTGTTGGATGAATGAAAACCTTTTCACATTCTCTGTGGAGAGATGTGTGCCTGTTGGAGACTATAGCACCTGCTGTACTAAAGAGACTCTCCAAGTACATGCTTGATGGTGGACAAGATGAGTGAATGACAGTCAGTTGATACAATGCTGGCCACATATCCTTCCTCAGTTGCCAATAATGAAGATGGTCTGATTCATTGGGCACTTGCGGTATATCTTGTAAATATCCCTTCATCCGCTCTGTTGCAGTAGCAGCACACTCCTCTTCCTCAAGGTGGGAAGAGGCAATGTGGACCAGGTTGCTTCAAAATGACCTTTTGCTCTCTCCCTCAGCACCCATGGTGGGACTCCCCTTCTGCTGCACCCTCCTCTACTGTTGTGTTGCCTCCTGGTAGTAAGTAAGCTGCTGCCCATGTTCTGGAGGGCCAGACTTCAATGGCCATGTTGCTCAGTCTTTTTTTTTAAGGGATATGCTTCCCTGGGCGTCCCTCTTGCCTGAGAGAAAGGAAGTCAAGATGCTTTTAAATCTGGGGTCTACGTGTGACACCATCAAGTAGTGCTCCTTGTCCCTGATGGCTTGGACATGGGGATTTCCCTGAAGGAAGGCTCTTCATGTGTGTCAGTTCTCTCTCCAGCAGACACTGCAAGGGAATTATTTGGCTGATCCTTGAATCATCCATGCTGACCACTATGGGGCCTCATCAGAATGCTATAGGATGTCGATTAGCTTCTTCATCAGCAGCCACTGGGAAGATGACAAGTGGAGGCTGGCATTTGTCTGTCCTGCATCTGTGGGCCCATGGAAGATTGCTTACACGGTGTCTCTCTGCTCATACAGATGTTCCAGCATGTAAAAGGTGGAGTTCCATACATGGCTCTAGGCTCATTGCAATCGTATTTTTACCCCCTTTGAATACACTTCGCTATGGTCTGTTGAAAATCGCTGTTGGACTTAGCTGATGATATCATGGAAAGCATTGGTGGCATCAGCCTCGCCTCAATAGTAGACCCAGTAGCTGTTTGCTTTTCTCCTAAGCTGACCTGTTGTGACACATGCACTCTGTGATCATGTTCTCTGTGTTTCAGCATCCCTGATGTCCACACCCTTCTGGAGCCATGGCCCAGACCGACCCTACGTCCACAGAGCTGGCAAACGGCAGTGGTACATCAAATCTGAAATGTTGCCAAAGCCAGGCCGATGTCTGTTTAATATATTTTGTAGGAAGGGGTAGGGGGATCGTAGCTGGTAACAGTTGCTGGTGAGAGAAATGTAATGTGAGAGCACTGCCTTGTCCCTAGTGTTCTCACCAAAACCACGTCCAGTGGAAATGGAGGCAGTGACATTTTCCCCCACCGGGGAGCTATGACTAAGAACCAAATCCTTTCCAGGATTGAGGTAGCCCTGAGGAAAGGAACATTTTCTGCTCTAGAGGAGCTGCCTGCCTTGGAAAAAGTGGATTCTGCTGACTGCTCCTCCTCATGAGAATGTGGCTTCCTTCCCTTCCAGTGGTTCATGGTGTAGAGCTTCCACCATAGCTTTGCCACTGAACCGTCCCAAACCTCGAGAGCTTTTCCCACCACAACTTGCTCCGTAGAAGAATGGTGCTTCTGAGCAGCCTCATGCTGGGGTGTGCCAGTTCCGCTAACACAGCTCTCCAACAGGGGCTGTCAGAGGAATGACGCAGCAATGATGCTTGCAGTGGGAGCAGCATCGGAAAAAAAACTTTTTTTTTTTTTTTTTGGTTTGGGAACCGGACAACTGCTGCTGCCTGCAAGTCTGACCAGAAGTCCTCCTTCCACTTCCACGCTTTCTCTTCACCTTTCAGAACAGGGGGTGGGGCAGACTTTGTAACAGGGAGGTGCTGAGGTAATATCTTTAACACTCCCCCTTTTCCTGCAGCTAGCTTTAACTCTTTGCTGAAGCTCAGGCCAGAGGTCTGTCTTTTAAGGACCTTTCTGAAAGCATTACACAGAGATAAACCTCAGGACTATTGTATGTAAAAACCCTGTATGTAATAACAGTTCCCAGTCAGCTTCAAAAAATGTATCATACAGTTTCTCAGCAAACAAACATTCAGAATGAACAAAAACATTGTAAATAGTATTTGGAATATTTATAAATAACTTCTTAAACAAAAGCTATTAGGTAATAAATCTACTGGTGGTTTTTATACTGACTTTCCCATTTTGTTGCTGTTACCTATATTTAAATGGAAGGTTTCAGTATAACATCTACACCTCTGTATTTTAGCACACACACAAACACATTCCCTGATTATCTTCTTTCACAGATGATCTCGCAGTCTCTATAATGTAACATAATATGTAGAGTGGATTTTTCGGAGCTTGACAAGAATGGCAAGATCTCAGTTCTTTTGCAAAGACTTCAGACTCCTGTCAGCAAACAAACAGTCTAAGGATCTCCACAGCTAGCTGTATTCCAGTCCTTGGGTTAATAGTTGACTGGTTTTACTCAGTTGTTCTTGAAACAGAAGTCTGTAGCCTTTATCCAAAGTGGTACAGGTACTGGGATCAGCATACAAAATATTCATTCCTGCATTTCTATAAGGCTGTCACTCTATAGGGCATTATCTCCCCACAAGCCCATCTAAATCAGGCGGGAATGTACAAATCTTCACTTCACTGAGCCTACTCCATTCTCTCTAACTGAGATGGAATCTGAGTTTAAAGCTGTTATCCTATAGCTAAAGTAAGTTCCATAGGCTCTGTAGCCTCTAAAAGTAACTACAGAGTGGGTCTCCCCTAGTTCATCCTCTTCGTCCATAAAATACACCACGGTAGACCAAGTATTATCCTAATGGAGGGCATCCTAATGGAGGGCGTAAGTAAACTGGAATAACACTGACAAGTATCTGAAGTGGTACAGGTATTGGGACCAGACCACACAGCAGACACATCTCTTGGTCCTTCATATATCAGCCACTGAATCTACAGGGCTACCTTCCCCCATTGCTCTCTGATTGGCTCAGCTCTTAGACGGTGATTGGTTGTGACCTGCCAGGTGGATTACCCATAATGAAGCCTTCCTGAACAGCTTCAGAAACAGCTGCTGAGCATGTACCAGTAACTGCCATACTTTACTTCTGGATGTGTCTGGGCCTTTCCGGCTGAGTCACCCTCTCTCACCTCCTGCATGTCTGTGGAGACACAGAGTGCTCCAAACTAACATCCATGTGTCATCCCCCATTGCGTCTCTCCCTTTCTTTTGGGTTTAAAAAATCAAAGGCTGCAGCACAAAGCACATTGGTTACCCAGGAGCTATGGTGATCAGAGACAGATGCACAGAGTACCTGCTACTGGGAATCTCTGTTTCCATTACAGCAAAATTCACGATCACTCAACCTTGATTCCAGTGATTGAGCCCAGCTACCAATAGAGATCCACTGCTCGCACCATTATGTCATGTGGATAAACTGAACAAGTGCCCTTTCAACGAATGAAAGAACACAGGGCAACGCGTGGACAAGGCAATCACACTACATTACATTGAAATGGAATTTTCCCCACATCTAGTCAAAACGAAATGAGAAAGTCAACATGAAGTGAAATGATAAAGTCGAAATGAAACATGCAGGAATTTTTTCGGTCAAAATTTCATCAGAAAGATATGTTACTGCAAAACAATTCAATTTTGACAAAACAGTGTATTCTGGTAGAAAGCTATTCCATCAAAAACATTTTGACCAGCTCTACTGACTAGTTAGTTTGTAGGCTTGTACTCTTTACTACCTGTAAAGAGTTTGCTGCAGAAGGATTTTGCACAGGGAAGGAGCTACAGAGGAAGAGTGACAAGAATTTTAGATCTGCATATTCTTATTTTGTAGGGGAAAACACAAAAGGAGCAAAAATGGATTAAAATGCTTCTAGTGGGCCAGCAAATTTGGCAAACAAGGGCTGAGGGATGGGCTTCTCCTGTGTCTGTTGTAACCGTTGCAAAAGCTGCAGCAAGGGAGGTGAATTATCAAACTGCAAAATTTCAAATCATGTGTAAGTCACTAGCGCTTCCAAGTCTAGGACACAAAGGCTCCTTCTGTTGAGTTTCCTTCCCTTCCTTAATCCTAGAATTTCCATAGAAAACCTATGGTAAGAGAACATTATGGTTTCACGGCTTAAGCATTTAGAAGTTAGAAATGACAATGTTAAGGCTGCACCTGAACCTTTAGCTCTTTGTGAGTATGAATAAATGGGAGTTGGGGCCATTCAATTGCTTTGGTGATGTGCTATAGAATTCACAGGATTAGGCTCAAGGGGCAGATATTGGATAAATGACAGAATTAGATTCAGACTTGCATCACCACTACTGATTTCACACGTGAACTTCCCAAATAGATGGAAGATCTAAAATGGCAACAGACTCCAATATGTGAAGATAAGGACAAGTTGCCCTTATGGACGCATAAGAAGAAACCTCTCAGGCATATAGTGTAGTGTGTTCCAGTGAGCTGAACTTGCTACTTGAGAAAACTGTAGCCAGATCAAATTTTTCCTGGCCTTGACAGAATGTACCAATTAACTAGGTGTTTATCTGTTTCCACAACCAAATTAGGGTTGTAAGGGCATGCTATCATCTCTGCTGCTGTTCTCTGCAGCGTCCTTGTCTGGCAACACATTGTGGTGGTTCTGGCTGCACTCCCTCTCCTAGTGGAAAATATTAAATATTAGGGAATCATTCATGTATTTGAACAATCCCGGCTTTTCCATGATGAAAATGGGGTGTATTTATTCACACCTTCACAGCCAAAACTCGATTATCTGAAAATCACATTTGTCCAAGGGTGGTCATATTCCCCTCAGGTATGTTAATTTGCTTTGTAAATCCCCTCAGTGGTCTAAGAGCTCATTTATCGAGTGTCCCTGTTCCATTTAGATAATTAAGTTTTGACTGTTCTTAATTAAACTAATCAACATACGATATAGAAAACAAGATCCAACAATCTGCAAGAGATTGGCTCACCTTTTTACTACACCTCAAATAACTAACAAATAGTTGACCACAGCAGTTTCTACACATTTCTACTAGAGATGGGCCCAAATCAAGATCCTGAATCTGTTCACCCCTAAACTTTGAGGATGAAAGAGTCAAAGAATCCTAACTCATACACAGATCAAAATTTCACACATAGACCCTGCCTCTGTAATGGGCAGCACCACAGCCCAGGTCCAAACAGCCTCAAACCTCGAGTAGTTACAAATCCAGATCTCAACTCAAGTGACTCAGGCCGTGCTTAAATTCTACAATTTTATCTCTTTTTTTGCCCACTCCCCTTCTGCCCTTGCACTTTGCCCAAGCCTGACTCACTCCTTTGTACTTTTATTCTTTCAGTCATCTCTGGGCCTTCTTTCATGAGTTCCCCACAAACACAATCTAGATCTGGGAGACCAGCATGGTTATTTTCTTCACCACCATCACTAGTCACAAAAGGTTCTGCAGACCAAATTCTGCCTTCAGTGACAACTATGCTTTCAGTGGGGTCAAAAAAGTATTAATTATGGGCCTCTGAACTGGGGTTTAGTGAATAATCCCCTTAGGATCTGTACTGGGACTTGCACTGTTCAATATATTCATAAATGATGGAAAATGGCATACACAGTGAGGTGGCAAAGTTTGCAGAGGATACAAAATTACTCAAGATAGTTAAGTCCAAAGCTGACTGTGAAGAGTTACCAAGGGATCTCACAAAACTGGGTGACTGGGCAATACAATGGCAGATGAAATTCAGTGTTGGTAAGTGCAAAGTAATGCACATTGGGAAAAATAATCCCAACAATACATACACAATGATGGGTTCAAAATTAGCTGTTATCACTCAAGAAAGAAATCTTGGAGTCATTGTTCTCTGAAAATACCTGCTCACTGTGCAGTAGCAATCAAAAAAACTAACAGAATGTTAGGAACTATTAGAAAAGGGACAGAAAATATCATAATGCCTCTATATAAATCCAGGTCCACATCTTGAATACTGAATGCAGTTCTGGTGGCCCCACCTCAGACAGGATACAGTGGAACAGGAAAAGGTTCAGAGAAGGGCAACAAAGATGACCAAGGGTACGGAACAGATTCCATACAAGGAGAGATTTAAAAAAATGGACTATTCAGTTTAGAAAAGAGATGACTAAAGGGGGGATATGATAGAGGTCTGTACAATCATGAATGGTGTGGAGAAAGCGAATAGGGAATTGTTATTTTCCACTTCACATAACACAAGAACCAGGGGTCACCCATTAAAATTACTAGGCAGCAGGTTTAAAACAAACATAAGTAAGTACTTTTTCAAACAATGAACTGTTAACCTGTGGAACTCATTGCCAGGGATGCTATGAAGGCCAAAATTATTAGTGGGTTCAAAAAAGAATTAGCTAAGTTCATGGAGGATAGGTCCATCAATGGCTATTAGCCAAGATGGTCAGGGATGCACTCCCATGCTCTGGGTGTCCCTAAACCCCTAACTGCCAGAAGCTGGGACTGGACGACAGGGGATAGATCACTCAAAAAATGCCCTGTTCTTTTCATTCCCTCTGAAGTATCTGGAACCAGCCACTGTCGGAAGAAAAGATACGGGACTTGATGGACCATTTGTGTCACTCAGTATGGCCATTCTTATGGTCTTATGCTGATGGTATAAAAGAAAGAATAGAATCTAGCTCCTACTCTTTTTCAGGTATGCTGATTCTGTAATGCTAACACAAGCCAAAAATCATACAAACGTACTGTTGTCACTAAGGTAAGCAGATATGACTGAATACACATGGAACAGAACTGTTGAGTAAAATGGTGACTTTTTCATGTACAGTACGCTCGAGAATGGAGGTTGTTTGCAACTCTGAACAAAATGTTCTTTCTAAAATTTACAATTGAATATTAACTTAATACAGCTTTGAAACTTTACTATGCAGAAAAAAATGCTGCTTTTATCATCTCAATTTAAATGAAACAAGCACAGAAACAGTTTCCTTTCCTTGTCAAATCTTTTTTTAAACTTTCCCTTTATTTATTTTTTTTACATTTAACACAGTACTGTCCTGTATTTGCTTTTCTTAGTGTCTCTCCTGCTGCCTGATTGGGTACTATCAGTTCCAAATGAGGTGTGTGGTTGACTGGTCAGTTTGTAACTCTGGTGTTCATAATTCTGAGGTTCTACTATAGTCATTTTTTCAAAGCAGAATTGCACCTTGAATCACACTTCTTCCAAAAAGGCCTATAAACTAGTTCTATCCCTAAAAAAAAAAAAAAAAATTCTTAAGGGAAAATGTTCATACTTTGATCACCCACTGTGTTTTCTTTAGTTTGTAGCTCTTTGAAGGAAGGATACTTGTCTCTTCTATTCTTTACAGCACCAAACATACTCTTGGCATTCTAACATTAAATAATAGTAAGAGCTCCTACAAAGCAATTTGCAAATACACCTCTACCTCAATATAATGCTGTCCTCGGGAGCCAAAAAATCTTACCGTGTTATAGGTGAAACCGCGTTATATTGAACTTGCTTTGATCCACCGGAGTGCGCAGCTCCGCCCCCCCCGGAGCACTGCTTTACTTCGTTATATCCGAATTTGTGTTATATCGGGTCGCGTTATATCGGGGTAGAGGTGTATTTCAATCCAATATATCCCTATCATGTATCTGGAAAACATTAGCAATGCCAGTGATGACATATCAGAGGGACCAATAACATTGTTTGTCTAACTTAAAGGTAAAAGAAAATCTAACGAGGTATATAGCAGCAAATTTAATAACATGTACATATATATTATATATAACATTAATCTATTATGAGATAGGAGTAGTTCCCTAGTTTTTATCTTGAATGTTAAAATGAGAAAGTTAATGAAACCAAAAAGGCATTCTAAGATCAACAACTCAGACCTTCATAATTAATGTATCTTTTTCTTAATAAATTAAAGTTACATCATTCAGTATCAAAGTTCCACTTAGGAACTCACCACAGAATCTGTTAATTTTGAACTCCAGGCACATTTTCATTCCATTTGCTTAATGTTAAAGTTTTAGAGAAGTGACGGTACTTACAAATGGTATTCATGGGCAAACTCATTAAAGTGGACAAAACAAAACACCACTGAACCCTAAATGCGCAGTCTTCTCCCATCACCTCTCTTTTTGTTGCCTTTCATTATATGTTATTGATACTTTTTGCCCCAAATCAACAGCTCATCAGCAGTTATTTCACCTCCATCCACTGTATGTCAAAGCTACAAGACATGATGCTCTAGTACATCTCAGGTGTGGAGATAAAGCAAGCTCAAAATGCTGAGGTTTACACTTTCTGTATGGAGTGGGGATCTGCCAAGACGTTTGGGTTTTATCCCAAACAGAAAATACTTTTGCATTTTTAAGTCTACATATCTCCTTAACTGCTATCATGAGGGACTGCTCAGAGTTGACGGCCATATTTAGATCCTTCAGAGCTATGAAACTCCTTCACCAGCATGGTTGTATTATGGTGACCATACTGTTAACACAGTCTGAAGGCATCTGAGTCAGCTCAGTAACATCTAATTCTGCTGTCTGATCAAATTGAGCTTTTACTTTTTCACTCATTGCTAATCAGTCTCTATGTGATGCACATATTTTGGGTGGCACACAGATAACTCTATCAATGTGTTATATACACCTTTAATGCATCCCAGTCACTCAAACATCACTACAGATTGCACTCACGATGTTACAGAAGTAACATCAAGTCACTGCCAAATAAAAACATGAGGAGAAATAAACAGAAGCTGCAGGTGTTGGATCCACCTTAGCAGCCAAACAACAGAAGGAACTATTTTGAGAACAAAGAATGGCCGTAAGTTAAGAAAGGCACTGAGGTTTAGTGATAGGAGTTGTTGGCAGCTGTCCAATAAGAGGCAGAATATACCTCATGGCACTTGATAGGTTCAGATCATTTACTCTAACCTCCTCCCCCGATTCTGGGCGTGTTTTACTAATTGGGTGTATGAGTGTATGGTTTCAAGTATCGGGGGGTAGCCGTGTTAGTCTGTATCTACAAGAACAACAAGGAGTCTGGTGGCACCTTAAAGACTAACAGATTTATTTGGGCATAAGCTTTCGTGGGTAAAAACCTCACTTCTTCAGATGCATCTGAAGAAGTGAGGTTTTTACCCACGAGAGTGTATGGTTGTTGCTTTTAGTTGGAATTTTTGAAAAGCAAATCAAACAAAACTTAAACATAGGGAAGATGTAACAGTAGCCACTGCAGTTAGAGGATACCAAGCCCTGCCATGTGGTAGGACTATAGTTTACTTTAAAAAAAAAAACATACCAAAAGCCGGTGTTTGTTTTATCTTCCTCTGTAGCAATGAGGTTGTTTTGCAAGCCTTAGTAATAAGGAGTTAAAATAGTTGAAACTAAAGTTTTGGGTAAGTAGCAGTTATTTTAAAAGCAGCCTGCACGAGTGATATTTTACAATAAAAAGAACATAGGGTTTCACACAATAACTTTTTAAATAATTAAGAGAAAACTGGATCAATGTCCAGGATTAAATGGTACAACAGTACAAAGTTAATATTTAATTCTCCATGAAGATAATCTGTTTTTTATTCAGATCTGTACATCTAAGAGATAAGTACTAAAGACAACGTGCAAATACAATGATGTTTTACTTCTTTTTCATTGCTAAAGATGTTATTGTGTGCAGATGTTTCCATAAACATAAATAGTGCTTAATGCATTTAATACCCCAAGAAACAATGCTTTGTATTATAGGAGTGTATCTGATAACCATTTTGTAGCAGCATTCTCAGTATGCCTAATAAAACATTGGAATGGTTCTAAAATTTGGGAGACATTTGAGGCACTACGATTCCCCTTCATTAACACACGATTAATTGACAGACCAAAATCTATAATATGTAATGGCAAATCTACACCACTAATCCTCAGCTGAATAGCCTAAGCAATTGTGTGGACCTTGATAACCACGGTAACATTTTAACACTTTTCCATTTTGTACATCTATGATTTTCTCCCTTTCTTTGTTTGTACTCATTACACTTTTTCTGATACAAAGAAAACCTGGTCTCTAGCCTTATGTTCGAAGATATAGAAAACACTTCAACATTTATTTAAATGTTGGTTATCTTTATAGAGATTAGATAGATGAAAGAGGTGGTAAATGGAAATACAGGTGTCATCATTAGGAACACACAATAGGTCACATTTAATTCACCAGTGTGAATTATTGTAATTTTCACAGGTGTCTTTCAGTGAGGCATCACCATTTTTGATAAACAATGTCATTTTTTTGGGCAGAGGAACATAATATTTCTACTGTCCTGGGTTTCCCTTCAGATTTTGTTATTGTGAAGTCATTTCAGTGAAGAGCATTTTTAGTGAAAAGATCACTTGACTGTTCACAGTTTCTAATGTTTCCTGTATCCATGAAACATAAAGGGCAAATTTTGTCTAATTAATTATTTGCTCTAAATAATATTTCCCAAGTTCTATTAAGTGCCCTCATGTTCCTCCTCCAAATCTTTTCTTATAACTCATTTCTTTTGACTTCCTTTCTAATCTCCTTTCTGGCTCTAACTCTTCCTGCTCTTAAAGCTTAACATGACCCAAAACAAACCCAACGAAGTTGGAAATAAGATATATATGAAACAAACAGAACAAATCACATGTCTTTTCTGTTGAATCCCTTTCTTTGCTGGCATGTGTTACATTACAATATAGGTAATTAGGGCTGTAAGAACATCACAACTGACAGGGATCAGACCAATGGACCCCATCATCCATCATCCTTGGTCAGAGTGGCCATTGACAGCTGCTTCAGAGGAAGATGCTAGAAACCCTAAAGTATGCAGTTGTAGACTCCTTAGGGCAGTGACCTATCTTTTTATATTTTGGTAAGGGTCATACACACATACGGTGCCATATAAATAATCAATCAGCAACAATTTACTTATTTTAAAATATAAAGCATCTTCACTTTGAACAACTGTTCTAGTGTAAAAACCATAGCAGAACTGCTTATATATTAAATTTCTGGACCTTTGCCCCTCTCTCATCACATCATACAGTATGACAACTGCGCAAGACATAAGCAGTGTCTGTATGGTACATTTGAAACAGTTGCACTGATGATTAAGTATCGTATACTGCAGTCCAGACATATTGCTGAAATACTGTCTGGTTGTGGTAATTAAGAGCTGCAACATATTTCTTCTCGCCTTACATGCCCCAGTCATCCCCCTACTATTCTTAGTGTAAGCAGTGACATGTCCAACGACTCTTACAAAAGTTGGCACGAGAGGATGAACTTTGAGGAAAATAGAAATAAAAAGCTCTCTCAAAGTATCTTGTTAGAGCAATAACTGGAGCAGTCAAGCAGAGCTTTACAAGCCTCAGCCAGGAAATGCACAAACTAATTAGAACAAAAATGAATGTATTTTATGCGTGGCCCACTGCATATGCATGGACATAAAACTTAATGGTGACTTATACGTAATAAGCATTTATTTGCCACGTTCCTATTATTGGAGTGTTAATTTCTTGTCTGGTGAGTGGATTTTGTTTTAGTGCTATTCTACTGCAGATGAAGATTAAAGAAACAGCTACCATTTTCTAAATGCAGTGAGAGCATAACATCTTACATAACCAGGCTCTAGCACACTCAAGGCTTTGGAGATGAAGATTTGAAATTAATCGAGTTCATGGGAGGCAGCATGGTCTAATGGCTAGGACACTGGACTAGGAGTCAAGCAACCTGGGCTGTAATTCCTGGCTATGTTGGTGACCTTGGGCAGGTGGCTTCTCATTTCTGTGCCTCTGTTCCTCCTCCCACATTTTATCATGTCTATTTAGATGTAAACTCTTCAGGGCAGGGTTGGATCTCCCCATGTTTTAGCATAGTGACCAGCATAACTGGGCTCCAATCTCAGTTGAGGCCTATAAGTGCTAGCAATAAAATGAAAAAAATAAAATGAATAATAATAATAGACAGTTAAGACTACGGCTCATCAATGTACTATGATCTTTGATGCACATTTAGGAGGTATGCTGCTTGGTGATGAACCAGCTTCAGCTTTCATGTGGCTTTTTTCCTTCAGTATGTTTACAAATTCTTCTCTAGAGAAGTAGATGGCAGGAATAGGGGAAAGGGTACGCCCCAGAGCAAGGTTCCAGAACTAGAACACCAGAGCTTACATGTCTTCCATGGCTGCCTATCTGGACGTGCGAGGGAGTTTGTTGAACCACTGCAGTTTCTGCACTTACACATGTGGAATTTGCCCGCCATTTACTGATGCTATAAAAACAGGCTGGTTTGGAAGCAAAGAAGAGAAACTAGAGCAGTTTTACAATTGACTGTGGATAAGAGTGTCTAAACAATTCTATCTATTTGAAAATGTCCTTGGTGTTTTTCCTTAAGGTTCTCTGGGGGAAAGAAAAGGAAAATCCTAATAGATCATTCTTTTAGTAATAGAGATAGCAATATTACTGAAATCAGACAGCTGTTGTAAATCAAGTAAAATCTGCCTTCTGTTTATTGTACAAAAAACCCCAGAGGATAACCCCCATTTTCATGTTCTCACACATTTTCTGGAAAAAGGGCTTCTTATGCCTGTTCTTTAAGAAATGAACAAAAATAAGGTTAGTAGAAAATAGTCAGTTTACTGTTAGGTTTTGTTGAAACAGTATGGAGATTTTCTTGCTTTTTTCAACCTATGATATCATCAAGTGCCACAGGCGATATGTAAAACACACACTCTATGGTCCTTGTGTGACACTGGCCACATCACTCAACTTCTGCACCTAATATTTCCCCAGCAATTAAATGGGCGTAATACAGTGGTTCTCAACCTGCAGACAGCTTGTGGCCTAATCAGCACACAGCTGCGGACCATGTGACATCTTCAGGGCCATACAGATAGCATATATATATTGTGTGGATGCAGCCCTCATAACACATAGAGAGCTGCATATGTGGCCCACAATGGTAAATAGGTTGAGAACCGCTGGACTGTAATTTCTTCAAGCAGAAGAGTAGCGAGACAATTAGTTTACCTCAGGGATCGGCAACCTTTGGCACGTGACCGTCCCAGGCCAGTGGGGGCTGCGGGAAGCATCGTGGGCCGAAGGATGTGCTGGCTGCTGCTTCCCACTGCCCCCATTGGCCTGGAGCGGCGAACCATGGCCAGTGGGAGCTGTGATTGGCCGAACCTGCGGACGCGGCAGGTAAACAAACCGGCCCGGCCCGCCAGGGGGCTTACCCTGGCGGGCCACATGCCAAAGGTTGCCAATCCCTGGTTTACCTGTAGAGGACTGAATTCCTTGAATGAAAGATACATGCCATGGGGTGGCCAAACACCACATTGTAGCAAGGTCTGTACTGAGGACAGGAGCTGAAGCTGGCCCTGCCTGTACAACATCAGCCAGCAAACCAAGCCTGGAGAGAGAGTGCTGTGGGAGAGGGGATAAGGAAGGGAGCAGGCTTCAGGGCTGACAGAGAGATTTTGCATCTGATGTTGAGAGGACCTAAGGGATGAGCTGAGCTAAGCAAAGCATCCCTGAAGTCAGGGCCGGCTCCAGCTTTTCTGCCGCCCCAAGCGGCAAAAAAAAAAAGAGCGACAGCACTTCGGCGGCAGCTCAATCATGCCACTTCTTCTGCAGCAGTTCAGCGGCGGGTCCTCCCTCTCTTCCTCTTCGGCAGCAGCTCAAAGAGGAAGAGAGGGAATGAGGGACCCGCCGCCGACCCAGATGTGCCGCCCTGATACCGGACGGAGTGCCGCCCCTTTGAATTGGCCGCCCCAAGCACCTGCTTCCTACGCTAGTGCCTGGAGCCGGCCTTGCCTGAAGTAGGGTCTCTAGGACCAGGCAACGCTGGGGAGACGTGTAGCACTGTTGTCTAGCTATTCACTGTCAATGAAGTCAAATTTCAGAAAGGAGGTGAATTTTGACTCAACAAAGGGGATGTGGGTTACTCACAGTATTATAGATTTGTTGAATATTATAACATTTGTTACAGAGTCTCATACCATTTTTGTTGGGTTTATTTTGTAAAAGTGAAAAATATTAATAATCCCAATACACAGGTTTCCCAGCATCAAACTATCAGAGTGGAAAGTGTTCTTTTTTTCATTTTAGAAGACAAATTAACAGATGAAGAAAGAAACTGTCTGGAAAACTGAGCAGTCACAGGAGATAAGAAATTAGCTAATATAGAATTTGAAAGACATATACCACAGAGGTCACCAAGAGAATCCATCAGAGAGTGGGTCAGTAGCACAACAGTCCATGCTGGGAGTGGGGTGGAGATGGAGCACCAGAAGGAGGGCTCTGGGGCAGAGTCACAATCCTTTCTTGAGCTCCATGGTACATGGAGGAAGTACACCAAGTTGCATCATTCAGTGTAGCCTGGTCACCTCCATGTTACTGGCCACAGACTTTCTTTTATTAAGCCCACTCTGGTGTAATTTCTACCTCCCAAGAGCAGGGAAGGGATGCTATTTTGTCTTCTCTTTTTGTGGAGGACACAATGAGAGAAGACTCCTTGTACCCTTCCCCAATGCCCTAATCCTAGGGCCAGCCATAGTCTGGCTCTTACTGAATACACATTTCATGGGGAAGTTCTGAGTCACTCTATTTATAACAAGAATCTCTGGACTTTCTTTTAGAGAAATGGCTTAAGTGAAAGAAAATTCTTCCCAACTATCAAAGAAAGAGGAGGAAGGTAAAAGACTAAAGCTGTAACTTAGCTAAGGGGTGGGCATGTGTGGGGACAGCTTGGGCATGGGCTGAGAGAAGAAAACAAAATCTGGTATAAGATGCATGAGCTGGACACAAATACTATGAAATTCTGTGTAACCAAATAAACAATTCAAGGGTCAGATTCTGCCTCCCTGAGCTGTTATTCAGTGTGAGTCACTCCATGGATTTCAGAAGGACAATTTGCAGAGTAGGCAACTAATCATGAAAGAGGTGGCAAACTGTAGCATTGAGAAGAGAAGGGTGTGACAGCCTGTACCCCAGGTGACACCCTACCCCATGTTCACCACTTTTATATGGTTATGATCTATTTTGTACAAAGCATGTCTTGTGAGGTATCATGTGAAAACTCAATCTACCGAACATTGTTGTCCTGTCAAAATGAGTGTAATAACATTGTATATGGAGCTATGAGATTTTACTATGATTGTTGCTGAAATATGCTGTAGTTTTTGGTGATGCCCTGAGCCCATTTTCTCAAAGACAAAGGCACACTGGCATACCAGCTAGGTGCTAAAAGGCCATTATTTGTTTAATTGGAGATTCATCAGCAGAGAAGTTGTAAACAAGACATTTACAGTTCACCTGAAGGACAGTTGGCAGCTCATGTACACCATGGGACTTATACTCTGACCCCATGACTCAGCAAAGACTTTTCTAGAACAAAAGGTCAGATATAAGAAGGGAAAAATGCCTCTAGACACCTCTCCTCCCCCATCTCTACTCACCACAGGAAGACCACTTGAAAGACCTCATTTAACTATGGTGAAGAGGTCCTGACCTGGAGGTTTTTCCAGCCAGTGCAGACTGTTGAGAAAACCCTTTTTGCTTTTAAACTTATTGGCCTTAGTAAAGTTTAGGAATTAGTTTGTGTGTTTATCTTTTTATTTCTTTTGTAATCAACTCTGACTTTTATGCCTTATCACTTGTAGATCACTTAAAATCTATCTTTCTCTAGTTAATAAACTTGTTTTACTGTTTTATCTAAACCAGTGTATTTGGATTGAAGTGTTTGGGAAGCCTTCACTTGAGACAACAAGGCTGGTGCATATTAATTACACTTTGTTGGCATGACAGACTAATTTATAGGCTTTTACCATCCAGTGGACTACTGAACAGTACAAGATGCACATTTCTGGAGGGGCAAAGTTGGGACTGAGGGATATGTGGGTGTTGCCCTGTATCTGTTTATGGACGGCTGGGCATAGCATTCATGTA
Organism: Terrapene triunguis; assembly: GCF_002925995.2. Lineage (NCBI taxonomy): Eukaryota > Metazoa > Chordata > Testudines > Emydidae > Terrapene > Terrapene triunguis. The sequence continues at coordinate 26,209,536 of NW_020664374.1, read as the reverse complement.
CTCCGTTGGGAGTCACTTTGCATGCTGGTCCTATTGGGAACCAGGAAGTGGGCGGGCAGAGCCTGCCCACTGCTTAAGGACCCCCCCCCCAAGCCTAAGGGGAGGATCCACAGGGCCTGGAAACCAAATAATTCTGGGGGACAACTAATGAAATAACAGGGACGGGAGTGAGGTTAAAGGGTCAAACAAAGGGAACCTGACAGGGACACTTAGCAGAGAACCCCGGACAGCGCCCACTGCTCCTCAAAGGCATCAAGGGAGCCAGCGGACGCCGCCCAGAAGAACTCTGCCCGGATGCATGAGCGGATGGAGGATCGGAAATAGGCCCCACAGTCACAGGAGACCTCATCGGCCAACCTCCTCTCCCTGGTTTTATAGATGGCCGTTTTAGCCAGGGCCAGGAGGAGGTTGGCCAGGAGGTCCCGTGGCTTTGTGGGGCCACTGATGGGGAGTGCATATATAAGGAGGTGAGGGGAAAAGTGCAGCCAGAAGCGTAACAAAATATTTGTGAGGAGCCGGAATAGGGGCTGCAATCTGGCGCACTCCAAGTAAACGTGCGCCAGGGTCTTCCTCATGCGGCAGAAGGGGCAGGTGCCCATGAGGGAAGTGAACCGCGCCAAGTACATGCCCGTGCTCACGGCCCCATGAAGGAGCCACCAACTGATATCCCCGGTGGGCCTCGGGACCAGGGTGGAGTAGAGGCTGGCCCACCGGGGCTTCTCACCCTCTAGGAGTGGCAGGAGGTCCTGCCACTTTGTGTCTGGGCGGGATGCGAGGATGAAGAAGTGAAGGGTGTAGAGCACGAGCCTGTATAGATGTTTCCTTGGCGCGGTCTGGAAACGAACCGTCTGCAAGTTGTGCAGCCGGCTCACGGTGAAGGGGCGGGGGGGGCCGGTTCGGTCCACGGGGCAGGGGCCTGATGAAAAGGTCAGGAGGGCCTGGGCTGTAGAGTGGCCGGGGCGTGCCCTCTCACAGGACCTGGTCAAGGTAGGCCCGAGCAGCGGGTGACAAAGTGGCCCTCACCTCCTGAAGTACGTGCCGGGGAGTACGAGGTCTGGAGAGCCCCATGCGCTGAGCAAGCATCAGGGGATCCAGCCAGACTCCCTGGTCATAGTCCAGGAGGTCTCCGACTCTGGTGACTTCTGCCAGGGCCAACCTCTGGCGCACCGCGGGGAACTCCGCCACCTGCACACGGAGCTGGGGGTTGTGTAGCAGGGGTTCTGCGAGGAGATCTGCTCCCTCGGTGGCTGCCACGGACCTGGTCACTGAGAACAGCTTCCAGGTCCGGAGGAGGTCCTCGTAAAAGACCGGCAGCCCAGAGAGGTCCCGTGGAAGACCTCTTGGATGGAGATAAAGGAGCTGCCAGTCGTATCTGAGCCCTCGGAAGTGGCGCAGGAAGGCGTGTGCCAGTACTATCCACACCGGACTACCTGCACCATAAAGGTGCCTCTGCAGGGCCTGGAGGTGGAAGACATGGACCCGAGTGTGTAGACACTTCAGGCCCTGCCCTCCCTCCTCCAGGGGAATGTGGAGGACCCCTGCAGAGACCCAGTGCAGTCCTGGACAAAAGAACTCCAGAATCACCGTCCGGAGGTGGTCCAAGAAGCCCGGGGCCGGGACCAGGGTGTTGAGTCGGTACCAGAGCATGGACAGGACTAGTTGACTGAGCACCAGTGCCCTCCCTCGGAGGGAGAGGCACTGGAGTAGTCCTGCCCATTTCCCGAGCTGCTCCGTCACCCTGCCCACCAGTTTTCCGGTGGAGACGGATGCGTGGCAGAAAGGTAAACGCCGAGATAGAGCAGTGGACCTGCACTCCACCAGATGGCCTGAAACGTGGGTGGGAGGGAGCTCGCCTGCCACCCGTCCCGGACCACCAGACCAGAACTCTTAACTCAGTTGACCCGGGCAGAGGAGGCTGTCGAGTAGACGGCCTGGCAAGCCTCCACCCGCGCCAAGTTGCCCGGGTCCTGGACCATGAGGAGCACATCGTCGGCATATGCCAAAAGGACCAGCCGCAGCTCCGGCTCTTGCAGCACCAACCCCGTCAACCTCCTGCGGAGGAGACAGAGGAAGGGCTCGATCGCCAGAGTGTACAGCTGGCCCGAGAGGGGGCACCCCTGCTGTACTCCTCGCCCGAAGCTGACCGGTTTGGTCAGGGTCCAGTTGAGCCTGACCAGACACTCTGCGGAAGCGTACAGCACCTGGAGAAAACCCACAAACTGGGGTCCGAAGCCAAACGCTCGCAGAGTGCTCAGGAGATACCCTGTCGATCCAGGGACAGGAGGGCGAATGACAGACCATCCCTACACCCGAGCTCCAAGAGGTCCCGGACCAGATACAGATTATCGAATATGGTGCGGCCTGGGACGGTGTAGGTCTGGTCTGAGTGGACCACATCTGCCAGCACGGACCCTAGCCGCAGCGAGATGGCCTTGGCTATGATTTTGTAGTCCGTGCTGAGGAGCGAGACAGGATGCCAATTCCGTAAGTCGCGGAGGTCCCCCTTCTTCGACAATAAGGCGAGCACGGCTTGCCTGCACGAAAGAGGAAGGACCCCGCTCTGCAAGGACTCGGCCCAGACGGTGACTAGGTCTGGACCGAGGACGTCCCAGAACACACAGTAGAACTCCACGGTCAGCCCGTCCATGCCCGGAGATTTACTGGTGGTCATGTGGCGGAGGGCTTCCGAGAACTCAGCCAGAGTGAGAGGCAGTTCTAGCCGATCTCGGTTGCCCGCGCTGACCGTCGGGAGTCCGTCCCAGAGCACTCTGCAAGCGTTAGGATCGGTCAGATCCGGGGAGAAAAGGTCTGCGTAGAAGGCCCTGGCCCTCCCGCACATCGCCGCCGCTATGTCTCCTTAGCTCGCCAGCCTCAAATGCCTTTTACACTGCTTTGCTAGTGAACAGCAAACCTCTCCAGGCTCAGATCACTCACAGCCACCAGCATGCAGATCTGAGCTTGGAGAGTTTTGCTGTTCACTAGCAAAGCAGTGTAAAAGGCTGGTGAGCTCAGGGCCGCCCAGAGGATTCAGGGGGCCTGGGGTCTTCAGCGGCGGGGGGCCCCCGCCGCCGAATTGCCACCAAAGACCCGGAGCGGAAGAAACTCCGAGAGTTTTCCGGGGCCCCCGGAGCAAGTGAAGGACCCCGCTCCAGGGGCCCCGAAAAACTCTTGTGGGGGCCTGTGACGTTATTGATATAATCTGGGACCATATAGATCATTGTTGCAA
>NW_020664374.1:25990409-26206300 GCF_002925995.2 Terrapene triunguis | reverse complement strand
TGAGTTGGCACTCTCAGTTGGGTTCTGCCAGAACCGCATCGTCACAGGGCCCCTGCGGGGCCAGGGGCCTGGGGCAAATTGCCCCACTTGCCCCACCCCCTGGGCAGCCCTGGGCGAGCTAAGGGGACATAGCAGTTCAGGTTGCACCCTGGGGAATGTCACAAAGGGAAATACGGAGATTTCAGAGAGGGAGAATCCTGAAGGCTGATGAATAGTTAGGTGGAAAGTAACATGATTGCAAACTGAAAACCAAGCTCAAGGCAAAGATCTTAAAAGAATAACAGAGAGCTTGGATGAGGTAGGCAGAGTACAGGAGCAGCAGGAACAAGCTCCGGTCTTTGAGGTTATGAAGGAACTAGAGAAGAGAATTATTTTGACTTGACTGTAATGCCTGGTAAGCTCTAGTACTGAAACATTGCAAGATTAGTTGCAGAGAAAACTTTAGGGCTCTCAGAAGCATCTCTGCTCTGCTCCCACTCCGAATCCCAAGTGGCATACAGAGAACCACACCGGTTTGTGTTCAGAACCCTCTGTAGCTGCAAAAGTAGTGGGGGCAGGCCTTGCCCTTATGTGGATAAGCCTTTGTGAGTAGTGCAAATGCACTGTCCATGAATCATATTTAATACAACAGCCCTGCAAAAGAACTGGAACCGGTCAGATACAGAAATGTATCTATCACCAGCTACAAATCAATACTGCTAAGTACCAAGGAGAAGAGGATCCAATGAAAAGGAGTGAGAATGAACAAGGAACAATGCTATTCCATTAAATTAAATCCCCTTACTTTAAAACCAGAGATAATACCATGATTAGAGATAAGGATGAACATGGAATATTCACTATTTATGGTCTACAGACCTCAGAATAATAGAACCATAGGAACAAGAGATGGAAATAACTATTAGGTTATCTAGTCTATCCCTTGGCAATACAGGATCATTTGCTATGCTACATTTTCTAGTGCTTGGTCCAACCTACTTTTAAATGTCTGAAAGCTAAGTAATGGGTAACAGTGGGCCCAATCCTGCAAACAACATGCATATAAAAGCCCCATTGTAGCCTTTTGCTTTATGATTTTCTTGCTATGCCCACATGGCCCCACTAATATAAGCCAGATGAGGGAGAGGCAAGCGGTCCTTCCCTGTCCATGGGCTGAGCCCACAAAAAAAGGCTGAAAGAAGAGGTGAAGCCAGGGAGCAGGATATGCGCTGAGGGTATGTCTACACTGCAATCAGAGGTATAACTGCAGCAATTGTTCTTGCATAAAATGGTCTCAGCCTTGCCCTTAAATGTGAAGTAGGCCCTGTTACACACCACCAAGCTGTTCTCCTCCCATATAATATTTTCCATAGTTTCATAAATCTGTGCAAAATATAAGTGCAGTCCAATACTGAGATGGAATCCAGTCAGGTATCCAGGTGTTCTGGGTTCTATTCTGAATGCTTATGGATCAATGTCCTAACAGATAAAGCACAAGATGGGGTATTAGTTGGTACCTGCTACAGACCATCAAATCACACTTGGGAACAGGTTGACTGGCTTTTTATGCTCCTATCTATAATGTGTAGAGGAAAAAAAGCTACATCATCATGGGGACTGCAGCTTGAGTGACATATTCTGGAGGTCTCATGCTGCCAGTACTAAAATATCCTTGGAATTTCTAATTATTATAGATGACAATTTCATAACTCAGAAAGTGTTGCATCAAACAGTGGGCAATTCCACTTTAGACTTAGTCTTGCAGATAAAGAGAAATGATCACAGAACTAAAAATTAATGGTAGCTGAGGTACAAGTGGTCGTGGCTGGATCGTGTTCATAATATGCAAACAGAATAAGGTCCAAACCAGTAATATATATACTTGGTGCTTTAAAAAGGCCAGTTTCACACAGCTGAAAACATTTGAGCCAAATCAGATGGGAGGAAGAATTTAACCAGAAAAATGCAAATGATAATTGGGAACTGTTTAAGTAAACTTTAGATGCCCAAAAAGCCAAAATCCCACAACTGAGGAAGAAGGCTCCATTGGTTAGAAAACTGACTTAGAGACAAAGTGAAGGCAGCGATAAAAAATAAAATAATTATATGTAACAAATGGAAGAAAGGGGAAGTTTATAGTAATTAATGTAAACTAGAAGATAGAAATTGTAGAAAATTTATAAGGGAAGCAAAGGGACAGAAGGATAATTCTATGACAAGTAGTGTTAAGCACAATAAATAGGAGTTTAATTATATTAGGAACTAAAAGAATCCTAACCATAGTACTGATCCATTACTAGATGGAAATGGTAGAATTATAAATAATGAATAACATATAGAAGTGTTCAATAAATATTTCTGTTCTATATTTGGGATAAAAACAGATGATGTATTCATATCATGGTGGTGATGATGATGAAATACTTTCCATTCCCACAGTAACCAAGGATGATGTTAAACAGCAGGTACTAAGTTAGACATTTATGAATCAGCAGGTCAAAATAACCTGCACCCAATGGTTTTAACAGATCTGGTTGAGGAGCTCACTGGACCATTAATGTTGACTTTCACTAAGTCTTGGAACACTGGGGAAGTTCTAGAAGACTGGAAGAAATCTAATGTTGTGCCAATATTTAAAGGGGAAAAATGGAATGACCTGGGAAATTATAGGCCTGCCAGTCTGACGTTGATTCCAAGATAAATAACGGAGCTGCTATTATGGGTCTTGATTAATAAGGAATTAAAGGAGAGTAATAAAATTAATGCCAATTAACATGGGTTTATGGAAACTAGATCCTATCAGAATAACTTGATATCTTTTTTTGATGAGATTGCAAGTTTGGTTGATAGTACTGTTGATGTAATATAGCTAGACTTCTATAAGGCATTTGACTTGGTATCATGAGACATTTTGATTAAAAACTAGAATGACATAAAATTAATATGACAGATTAAATGGATTAAAAACTGGCTAACAGATAGGTCTCAATATGTAATTGTAAACAGGAATCATCACTGAGTGGGTGTGGGGTCCTGGAGGGATCAGTTCTTGGCCCTATGCTATTTAACATTTTTATCAATGACCTGGAAGAAAACAAAATCACCACTGATAAAGTTTGAAGATGACACAAAAATTGGGGAAGTGGTAAATAATGAAGAGGACGGGTCACTGATACAGAGTGATCTGGATTGCTTGGTAAATTCGGTGCAAGCAAACAATGTGTATTTTAATATGGCTAAATATAAATGTACATGTCTAGGAACAGAGACTGTAGGCCATACTACATTATAACAGGATAGTGGACTCTATCCTGGGAAGCAGTGACTCAGAAAAAATTTTCAGGCATCACAGAATCATAGAAACGTAGGAATGGAAGGGACTTCGAGAGGTCAAGCCCAGCCACTTGTGCTGAGGCAGGCCCAAGTAAACCTAGACCATCCCAGAGAGGTATTTGTCCAACCTGTTCTTAAAAGCTCCAATGATGGGGATTCCACAACCTCCCTTGGAAGTCTATTCCAGACCTTAACTACCCTTATAGTTAGAAAGGTTTTCCTAATATTGAACCTTAATCTCTCTTGCTGCAGATTAAGCCCATTACTTTTTGTCCTACTTTCAGTGGACATGGAGAACAACTGTTCACAGTCCTCTTTATAATAGCCCTTAACATATCTGAAGACTGTTATCAGGTCCCCTCTCAGTCTTCTTTCCTCATAGCTGAACATACCCCATTTTGTTTAACCTTTCCTCAAAGGTCAGGTTTTCTAAACCTGTTATCATTTTTGTTGCACTCCTCTGAACTCTCTCCAATTTCTCCACATTTTTCCTCAAGTGTGCTACCCAGAATTGGACACGATACTCCAGCTGAGGCTTCACCAGCACCAAGGAGAGTGTGACACTAACCTCCCATGTCTTACATACCAAACTCCTGTTAATACAACCCAGAATATTAGCTTTTTTTTTTTTTGCAACTGCATCACGTTGTTGATTTATGTTCAATTTGTGAACCACTGTAACCTCCGGATCCTTTTCAGCAGTGCTTCCACCTAGCCAGTTATTTCCCATTTTGTAGTTGAGCCTTTCCTTATTAAGTACCTCGTGCAAGTACATTGCACTTGTCTCTATTGCATTTCACCTTATTGATTTCAGACTTTCTTGGTTTCCTCCTCTGTAAATGGGCACAACACTTACCTACCTCATGAAAGAATTGAAAGTTTTAATTTAAAAATATACATAAAGTGTTTTCAAATGCTTAGATGGAAAGGCACTATGTGACTGCAAAGTATTTATGATTATTGTGTCCTTCTGCAGAATTTGAAGCCAATGGAGCTATGCCTATTTACATCAGTTGAAAAACTGGCTCAATGTTTCTAAAAATTATGTTTAAATCTATTTAATCCACAATGATTAATGAGTAGAACCAAAAGCAAATACCATTTTCTGGTACCAAGGTGATGGGGCAATATGGTTAGATTGAAAAAGAATGAAGGCTTTCTGCTTTTCAGAACTGTGAATTTTTTCAGTAAATAGAGGGAGAAACACTCTCTTTACTTTTATTTATTCTCTCTGAACCCAAACAAAATGAGCTAGACAGAAAATTCAGTTGATCATAGCTTCTTAAAACAGCTCAGTGATACTACAACTTGTCTGGAGCACCCTGCAGGTTATGAATCTGTTTCCCATCACTCTTGCTGCCCTCATGTCTTTATCGTTCCTAAAAATGACTCACATTCTGCCTTTTTTCCTGCTCAATTTCTGATTCAGTGAATTGATTCGCAGCTCTCATTTTTGAATGAAAGGATTTAAGACCATCCTCAGACTAGTAATTTGAACATCAGTGTACAGGTGAAAGCCACCTACCAGTTCAGTTTTTTAAAATGCTACTCCCATAACCACTGGGAACTGGAATTGTATTTTGATGAAACAAATGTAGAATGCATTGCACAAAGACAATTCCTGCAGAGAGAGCTTTGAGAAGATCTGTGGACTCCAGAGCAAATCAAGTGAAGGGGAGTGACTATGTTGCCCACTGAAGCATGAGATCTTTTCAGAAAACATGCACCTTTTTCAGCAGTCACCATGTCATGAACTTTTCAGACCATTAGCCATGCTATGAACATGCAAGAGCTACTTCAGAAGTACTTGCATTGTTCCAGCAATATACTGACTCACTACTTGGCAAAAGGTAGGAGTCAGAGGAATCTATATTGCAAGATGCAAGGGAAATAATTATGAGACACTGTATAAATATTATGTCACTCCCCAACGAGTGTCTATGGAATCCTAGGGACTAGCTACAATGCAAACAAAAATTAAAGGTTAGCTTGCTTGTTGAGTCACACCGTTTAAAGCTGGAACAATTTCAAAAGTCCCCAGTGCTCTCAGTAATAACTCTTAATTCTCATCACCAGGAGAAAGAGAACAAGATGCTAAGGTCATCTGGCAACACAGGTAATAAATCTCATAAAATTGGAACATGCCTCTACCAGTTTACTGAATAAGCCAACAAAACAGGTTATTATAGGGACTCCCAATTAAGGCTGAATTATGAGCAGACAATTGACTATACATTAAATATATTGCATACAATTTTGTGAATAAATTGAGTGTGTGTGCTCCTTTCCGTGTGTAGCATAAAAAAAATCGTCTCTTTTGCACAATTCAGGGAGAAAGAAAAAACCACAACCCCCCCTCTCCTCCACACGACTTCTATATTCAAAGCAATTGTATGTACTAGGGAAAAGTGGACATATTTCTAGGTTTGGGCCATACAGATTCCCCCCTTCTAAGGGTAATGAATCCCAGCAGTAGGGCTATGCACCATCATGAAAGAACCTGAGTGGCCACCACACATTAAGTCTTCCGCTCAGGCTAGCAGGGACTTCATGCTGTAGTAAGAGCACGGTTATCCCCAGTGGGGAGAGGAGAGGGAAGACTCTGTGTCACTCTGGAGTCAGTTAAGGGCTAGCATAACCACTCCACAGGAATAACATCCAGCCCTTCTTAGTCAGGACACAGGGCCTTAATGTTTGGGTAGGAGAAAACATAAGGGGGTAAAAAAAGGGCACATCTTTAGTGCAGATAGCGGGACTCGTTGGGAGGAAAAAATGTGTGTTAAAATATGTTTCAGTTGGAGACTAGATGAATCAGGTGATTGCTACCGGGATAGAGACTTGGAGCAGAAAACAGGAAAATCTGGACCAGCTCCAAAGTGCACAATAGTCCATTACAAGGATATAATTTTGTCACGGAGGTCACGGATTCCATAACTTTAATGGACCTTCATGAGTTCTTCAGCTTCAACCTTGGCTACAAGAGCAGCCCCCACTGCAGGAGCAGCAGCCAGGGCTGGGTCAGTCCCTGGGCCAGGGCAGCTGCCGGTGGCTGGAGTGGCGGCTGGAGCAGCCACTGGCGGTCAGCCCTCAGCAGCAGGACTCTCAGATTGTTAGTCCCACTCCCCCTCGGATATTTTTAGTAAAAGTCAGGGATAAGTCACGGGCTTCTGTGAATTTTTGTTGATTGCCTACAACCTGTCCATCACTTTTACTAAAAATACCCATGACAAAATCTTAACCTTAGTCATTTCCATCCAGAGGCCATTTGGTAAAATATTTCACTGTGAGAAATAACAGTGATTGGGACTTTAGTGAGTGATCCATGGAATAGATAATATAGCCTAGGATAATAGGCACACCCCCCCCATTTCCATCTTCTTCTCTCCCTCTCAGCCTGCCCTGTTTTTATCCCTCCCCCAGCATACACACCAGGGTCTGTGCAGAGAGAGCTCTGCCACGTTGGCATAGTAGTGACATGGGTGCTGCAGAGGGTTTTTCCATGCACAGCTCAAGGGGGAAATGATGTAGCCCACTCTGATTGTTTTTTAAACTCATCTTACATGTTCCTCCTAGACCTGTTAAATTGGATTGTTTCATTGAGCAACATTGCTTGACTGAACAGTCTTATGGCTCCCTGGAGGTTGATATGCCACATCCCTGACATTCACGTTCAGCCTTACTTTGGGGAAATAAACAGCTGTGCTCCTTCTTCATTAGCTTTTTTCCTGACTAAGTTAAACATGGACATTTTCTTCTGATTTTCCAAAAGGACACATACAGTATGACGTGTGCTTCAAACCATGTTTCAAACTTTCATCTTTTAGGATCTCTGAATGTTAGTTTCCATCCTGTCACATGGTGTCCTTGATCCTTTTCTTATTTCTAGAATAGTCCCAGGTTTCTTCATAAGAGAGCGTTCAGAGGTACATTTATACCTTTCATTGCCTTTGTCCTTGTGTATTTCTGTCTCCAGGTAACTGGCTGTAATTATGCCACAGAGAACTATGGGTATGTCTACACAGCAAAGAAAAATCTGTGGCTGGCCCGTGCCACCCGACTTGGGCTTGTGGGGCTCGGGCTGTGGGGCTGTTTCACTGCTGTGTAGCTTTCTGGGCTCATATTGGAGCCCAAGCTTTGGGATCCTCCCACCTCGCAAGGTCTGAGATCCCAGACTCCACTCTGAGCCTGGAAGTCTACACAGCAATGAAACAGTCCTGGCAGCCTGAGCCCAAGTCAGCTGGCATGGGCCAGCCCCTGGTTTTAATTTGCTATACAGACATATCCTATAAGGCCAGAGCACTTTGGACTGGGATGCATATGTGGATCTCCCTTTCCCCATGCATAAAATCAGCCCATCCCCATCTTTCCTGTCCCCTACCCCACAAGCAACCCTCTATGGGTTAAGAGAGCTACATGTGAGGAAGAAAATAGGATGATGATGTGTATGAAATTCTTCATTTCTAACAGCACTGAAAAATTAATGGAGCCTGAAGGGAGAGTCGGGCAGCCAGGGTGGATGGACCTGGCTGTAGGGGGCAAATGCATATTCTGAGGCCCAAAGCCCCTAGTGGCTTCGCAAGAGGGAAGAGGGCACACCCTGGTTTTTTGATGGAACAATGGGTGAAAATTCATATGTGGATCTCTACATGGAAGTTTTACTGTAAGGAGATCAGGCACGCCATCAGCAATGCAGCACAGTAAACCAAATGCCATTCTGTTACGACAGTATAAATGCAGAGTAATTCCCCTGAAGTTAATTTGAACCATTTGAGTTGAGAGTGGCAGTTGGACCTATAAATTAGCCAACATGACTTATGCCTTTGTAATTATTCAGTATTATCAAGAAACTCAAGTTTCTCGATGCTCTGTTGATGGTGAAATTGCTCTAGTTTCTATTTCTTTTGATTCTAGAAAGACAAGTTCTCAGTTTGCCCTCGTTTGTTCAGAGAAGTCAACACATGCTCAATATGACTTAAGATGTTTTACAATCAAGCTGTAACTTACTGCCACTGTGGTCCAGTGGATAAAGTATTGGATTGGCAGTCAGGAGACCAGGGATGAAAACCTGGCTCTATTGAGGTCCAGGAGAGTTTTGCATTGACTTCAAGGGGGCCAGAATTTCACCCTTGGCTTCTATTTCCAATTCTGCTCCAGTTTGGCTGTGTGACATTGAGCAAGTGACTTCACTTCTGTTCCCCCTCCATGCCTTTGTCTCTTTTTTGTCAATTTAGATTATAAGCAATTCAGTGCAGGAACTGTCTGTTACTCTTGGCTGTAGAGTACCTAAGCACAATGGAACCCCAATCTTAGTTGAAGTCTTAGTTGCCATCATCGTACCAATAATAAAAAGTGGACAGTATCATTGATGTAATCCATGAGCAGTCTATATTCTCATTGGGCCCAACTGTGCAATCCTTGTGCACAGCGATGAACACTTACTCACACAAGAAGTCTTACTAAAGAGAATCTTCTTGAAAGCTGTAGACAACAGTATACATTTAATATAGAAAACTGCAGTATACAGAGACAGTATTACACTGAAAACCACAGTGTATTGAAACAGAGTACCTGTAAACCTGACAAAGCAAAATAATTTAGAATGAGTTCTCCATTCTCTCTCTCGATATTATAGCACAAATATCAGGATTATCTAGTGTTCTATTTCTGTACTAGAAACCTAGTAAGTTACGACCCCGAGGCACAACAGCGTGATTTAGGAAGACAAATGCTCAGAAAACTCTGGCTTTTTAGTTCTCAATTCTCAAACTTTAAAAATGATCTCAAACACAATTTTGTCACATTTGAGCTCTTGTTTTATGATGGTGTAATTATTTCAGTCATTATCAGTGACATTGTAATGGCTGTCAATAGAAACATAAGAGAGAATAACATAATGAACACTCATGGATGTATATACATTACTTGAAATACTTTAAATATTCAAGTAGCATTTGCATTGACCCTGCAATGATTTTATTGAAGCTGTTACAATGCCAGCTGTATCAACCATGCAAATGTGAAGTCTTGACTGTATTAGAGCAACAGCACTGGAGATTCTAAACATTATGAAAAATAGCCAGGGACAGTATTCTTATAGTTCTATAACATACTTTCCACATTAGGGTCCAGGAGTGTTTTATATAAACACTATATACTGGGATCACATTTTCATCAGGGAAGCGTAGCCAACCATGACATCAAACCATTTAACACCCAGATAATTTGAGAATGGGTTTCTTTTCACCTTTGCATTCCACCAATTCTATGCCAGTTATGCCAGCGCAATTCTATTAGTACTGACATAGTTACACTGCCTTAACATGGTGGAGAATCGGACCCTACATTCCTTTTGACAATCGAATAGTCAAAACCAAAAAACTCAGCCTGAATCCTCACTAAAATTAGCTTTTTATCTTTTTTTCTTTCTCATTCTCTCTTGAATTTTGTGCTTCTCTTTTTCCTCCTTCAATCATTCCACCAGTTTATTCTGCTAGTTTTTCTTTCTCTAGCACAGCACTCTTGTTTCTGAACTTCTCTCTCTGTCTTGTACTCCAGTAGCTGCCCATTTTTTGAGTGGTGGTGGTTTTCTAGTAACCTCCATTTTCCCCTTCTTCAAAGGGCATTATATGGCCACAGAACCTGTCTGTTGCTCCCTCAAGATCTCATTAACTCTGTTCTTTCATTCACCTAGAGAAAGTTGCTAGACAATGCCCCAAGGACAGACAGGTTTTATCTACACTGCAGTAAAAGCACTGCATGGCATGGCTAGGGTCAGCTGACTTGGGCTCATGGGGCTTGGGCTGTGGGGCTATAAATTGCCATGTACATATTTGGGCTTGGGGTGAAACCCAGGCTTTGGGACTCCACAAGGGGAGAAGGTCCCAGAGCCCAGGGTCCAGCCAGAGCCTGATAATCTACATTGCATTTTTACAGCCCCACAGCCTGAACCTGAGTCAGCTGACACAGGCCATCTGTGGGTGTTCTTACTGCAGTGTAGACATACCCACAGAGTGCTCTATATCTGTACATCTAGCTCCTGCTTCTCCCCAGGTGTGAGAGACCAGCCTTAGTTTGGAATTCTGATACCACTAGACCATCACGCTAATTCCTTCTTCTTTTTGTGTGTCTTTCCACTGTGAATCTTTCCTTGCTTCTTGTTCCCAACCCTGTGGAAGCCCTTCTGTGGGAACTCCACAAGGATCTGCCTCCACTGGTGGAACTGGGACACGAGGACAGATGCTGTCAATAGTACCACAACTCTCCAGTCCTATAGGGAATCCCAATGTAAGTTAAAGCTGACTGAGACCACCTTTAACTTTCATTTCAACCCACTGCAAAGTGAATTCCTCTTCCCCCACGAGGAGAGATTTACAAGGCAGCAACATTCAGTAAGGCCATAATAGCAAAGCTCTTTCAAGAGCTGGGTTGCTATGGGAGTCGGGGGGACAACTATCCAGAGGACAAGATCTCCAGAGATTCTCTGGAATCCATAGGTGTAAGTGTCAGAACCCTTTTCAGATTCTGCAGAAGACAAAGGGAAAAACTGCACCCCACTAATGGAAGAAGTCACAGGAAACGCTGTTATTTTAGACTCAGTTTCCCACCCTCAACAGAGGAATTACCAGTGTAAAGGACGACTCATCCCTAGCAAAATTATTGTTAATAATAATACCTGAAATTAATTCAAAGCAAACAGCCATGTATACTCCTGGAACATCTCTCACGTGATTGCTAGATGCTTTAGGTATTGTGGACTACAAGCAGCTAAGTGCTCACTTCTCAGAGTTTTCACCAGAGTGCGTTTTTGAAGCACTACAGTTCTGAGATTAAAAGTTCAAGGAAATGATATGATCTGCAGTATTAAAAGTGCAGAAAGAAGAGTGGTCCTTCAGAAGAATAAAAGATTTGAACTCAAAGACCTTTTGTATGGAAGAAATAGACACTGGAGTGGTCACTCAATAATGACCTTTTAGGGTTTATTTTTCCTCTCAGAATAAATGTTATTTTGCAATTGGTATATGTAATATACATGAAGCACAAGTGGATGGTGCACAAAATAAATGGTGAGGATCATTATTTATTTGATTTATTTCCCCGGAGGAGAACTCTCTCCCTTCGTTCTTGAAAGATAACCATGTTTTCAAAGCAAAAACCTGGAATTACCTATCAAGATGGTGACAGGAAGTGGGGGAAAATTTTACTGTAATCAGGGAGATGCATGCAGGATGGTTTGGACAGCTGGGGAAGGGAGAGAAAAAATGCCTTCTGCTCCCTCTTCCCACTGCAACCCAGCTGATCCTTCCCTTTCCTGCACTTTTCAGAAAGTAACATTAGAACACACTACAGAAAAGGGAGTTTGGAGGGAATAATATTTATGACTGCGCACTGTTCTGCTTTCTTTGGACCCCATCCATTCACTCTATTTTCTGCCCCACTTTTTTTCTTAATAAGGACTCTTTCATGCTCCAAGCCCTACTATATTTCTTGCTCTTTTCTTTCTGCTTCTTTATTCTCTTCTCATCGTCTTGGTGTTCTACTTTACTCAGCTTTCTGTATTTATCTTTTCTCAATCTCTTTCATTACCATTCCTCATTTTTTACTTTACTTGTTCCTCTTATTTATTCCTGGGGGCATTGTGCATCACTACATGTGCGCAGAATTCATTGCCCCCACAGATTTATTTGCTTTCCCGCAGAAAAATGACTTCTGACAGGGAAGCAAAGGGAAGCCACAAGAGCAATCATACACTCCTCCCCGCCAGTGCAGGCAGGTCAGTTTGGACACCTGGAGCATATGACTGCATATATTTGTTGACTAATAACCAGAAGTAAGGGTCAATACTAGCTACAATATTATTAGACAGAGGGGGTTTGGGGATTTCCTCCAGTGCTCCCCAGTCCCATTCTTTATCCATTGTATTGTAGTTTAAATAAATTACCAAAATAATTGAAACCAGTGTGATAATATTGCATTATTTTAACAAATAAAATATGCAGAATTTTGCAGTATTTTAAAATATTGTGCACAGAATTTTTAATTTTTTGGTGCAGAATTCCCCGAGTATCTCATACGCATGCTTTCACCTTAAATCTACAGGCACTTTCTTCCACGTTCTCACTGTCCTATATCTTCTAATCCTCATTATCCATATTCCTTTCTTCTTATCCACCTTCTCACAGCTACCTGTAACTCTCTCATCCTCCCTCTTTGATGCAACACCCCCCCAGCAGGAGCTCATATACTGTGGTAAAGGATGCAGTAAAGAGAGATAACTCCTACTTACCTCAACCCCCGATACCTATATTTCTTCACATAGCTATTATAGCGGAACCAACGAATCCTTAATATTAACCAAATGTAAAGGGGATAGATATCAAGACAGCCCATAATACTAGTGGAGAGTTATATACAGCAACAGAAGAGAAAAAAATAGTTTGCTTTAGTTCAGTATATTAAATGAAACAAGACAAAAGAATATAGACATTAAAAGATGTAGTATATTTGCCATCTTTTAATTATAAATAAAACATGATTTAAACTATTATGGCATTCTCTCATGGAAGCTCTCTAATTTCTAAAATAAATTGCTTTATTGCTGTTCATGGAAGAACACAATTAGCCTCTTTCTGTCTAATCAGGGTTAAATCAATAGCCTCTGGCACCCATATTGATTAGGTGAACATGAAATCGAACATGATTCTTGGTTTTTTAAAGGGAGATTTATAGTATTGTTTTGAGAGCTAATGTACTCATATTTGTAGTGATTAAAGAATATTCTGTAAAGTGTGTGACAGATTGTCCAAGATATTACAGGATATTGTCCAACTCTATGGAATTAAGATAAACTTTATTGAATTACGTTTAATACCTTTGGGATCCATTGTATTAAAAATGCAATTGTTTACATTTTATTGTAGAATGGTATACAACTTTTCTAGAGTCTTGACTAATATAAATGTTAAGAACTTCAAAGGACTTTTTGGGACAATGCATGTAAAGTGGATTTCTTCAGAAATACCTCCTGGTGAGGGGAATGAAAATGACCCACTTGGACTCCATCCATTTGAAGCTATGCCCAGAGGAGAGGAACTAATTATCTGCTAATTACCTGCTCTTTTTGTGGGGTTTTGAAGAAATGATTCAGTGAGAGCCCATGTTAGGGGTGGGGTGATCTCGGATAAGCTTATTGGCGTGCATATAAAGGTTCTTTTATTGTCTTTAATATATTTTCTCTGTAGTGCTTTTATTTTGTGCAAGCCTATTTTATTCTTAGACATGCTGTGATAATTTATAACTAGTGGCAGTCACTCTGTTATTAATCTCTGAAGAGATGTCAAGAGAAGCTTGCTTAGGCAGCCTGTCTTCAGCAGGGAACTGTTCAGCCTGGAGATACCTCTGTCAGTAGGTGGAGAGATGTGTGTCTACACCCAAGAGAGGTGACCACTAGGGGAGACGGAAGCCTGCGAGTGGGTGCCCTTGCTGTACCATAGAGCAGGAGTACAGGCCCAGTAACCCTGATCAAAGTGAACCAAGAAAAATCAGGCCTAGCAGTTCAATTTTATATACGTGAAACAATAGCAGAGTTGGGCTCTGTCAAGTTATTTTTGCCTATTAATAAATATGGGTATATTACCAAAACAACTTAGTTGTTCATGCCATTTCAGTCATGAAGAGCTTAAATATATTTCTTTTCTTTTCTTCTTTCCTGTACATGAATTAAACACACACACACACACACACACCAGGTCTGACATAAAATTTTTTCTAGCATACCTATGTCAGTTAGGAGGATGAAAAAAATCACACCCCTAATCAACATAGCTATGCTGGCAAAAGACAAAGTATAGATGCAGTTATATCGGTATTGCTTATTGTGTTTGGGGAACTAGGGTAAGCTATATTGGCAAAAGAATGGTATAAGCTGTCTTCCCACTGGAACTTTGGCTGGCATAGCTGTGTTGGCTAGGGGTGTGATCTTTTTCACAGTCCTAATGGATATAGCTATAACAGCAAAACTTCTAAGTGTAGATCATGCCTCAGTATGTGCATGTCTTTTCTAGTGCAGACAGGGCTGAATGAGAGGTACAGTAAGATTGGATACCCCATACACATGTTCTTCGAAAAGATAGATGACTAATACAAGATTTTCTAACAAAAAATGTGCCAGTGAATCGACTGACCCTTTCACACTAAAGAAAGAAAGCAACATTATAGAAATGCAGTGGTTTACTGAATTGTACTGTAGAACTATACATTTAATGCTACTGGAGCTCTGGTTTCACCTTTGTCAACTCTCTGCTAGATACATAATATAATAACTCTTTATGTGTGTTCACAGATACTGCTCAGTTAAACTAGTTGCACACCACTTATTGTGTGGGGAAAGAGAGAACATTTGACTAGGCAGAGATAGACACAGACAGACACAGACACTACCCTTTAGGGCTCTGTCCATGTTAAAGAAATTTGCACTTATATAAGTGCAATAATATAGCGACACCACTGCAAACCCCAAATAGAAGCAACTTACTTGTAGCATTAGTGCAAGCCCTGTTTTACATGTCTACGGTAGTAGTTTGCACTGGTGTAGCTACATCAGTTTAGTTTCACTGTTGCAAATTTCTCTACTCTAACAGTATAGCCAACCTCAGGCATTCCAAAGCCATGAGGCCTGTGCCAAAATATCATGAGCAAGCAACTGCTTCTGCATGGATCTGGATAGAAATATTAAATAGGCAGCTAAACTGTGGAACAATCAGCCTTTGGGAGGTTCACAGAATGAAGATTACTAATGCATTTATTTTATTTTTCTAAGTCCAATGGTAGGACTCTCACTGCTCCTCACATTGCTTAACACATGCTAAACAGTGGGAGGCACTAAGCAAATAAATTGAAGCTGCTGGGGCCTCTTAGTTACTCCTGGCACATTTTAGCAGCTGGGGGTAATAGAAAGGAGAGGAAAGAGAGGAGATATCTCTTCAAATAGCAGACTTATGATAATCTGTTGTTGTATTGTACTGCTAATACATGTGGTGATGATATCTCATGATGATGCAATAACATGGAGTAAACATTGCAATGCAATGTCTGGGTTAAATTCAGAGCAGGCAGTGCATGGAGCATCCCCAAATATTTTGGAGGATACATGTGCTAATCAGGGTCCAGACACCCTTGGGGAGAACACGGGATCAGAACCCCAAAGAATAAGCAATTGAATCACTGATTGTATACAGTATTACTGTACTATAAAAGTGTATCGAGTAAGATCTTTTATGAAAGCTGGTGATACTTTGGTCATTAATATCACTGTGTGATGTATTTACGAGTGGTGTACAAGGAGTTATGTATGTATGCTGGAAATATGTTCTTAAAATATATTGTGGAGAGAACTAGTAAACAAGTTTGTACTAGACAAAGGAATATGAATTTCCTAATCTGCCTGGGTTATGCTTTGTAAACCAGAGACAATGTCTGAGGTAAACACCAGGTATCAGGAGAATGAGAAGACAGCATGATATCAGCTTCCTGGAGCACAAGCAGCAGGGAAGAAAAACTTTATCTGGGGATACACTTCAAAATAATATATTCCAGAGATTTACTGGACTATAAGAAGAAGGGGAGAGAACCCCTTAGTTATCCATCTCATTGGGAACAAAGGGGACAGCAACCTCTGAGACTATGAAAGTTGGATCTTCCTATCAGGAAGGGCTGAAGATGCTGTTAGTTTGATGTAAGTGAGAAAGTTGTTGAGGCAACGACATAGCTTGCTAGAATAAAGTTTTTAGGCACCAAAAAGCATTATGACTTAAATCTCTGTTCTTTATTGATAAACGTATTTCTGGTTTTTGCTGTTATAGTGAATTAAAGTGTCAGTCCTCAGCGAAATCAAGTGTGCACTATATCTTTGAAGGCAGTGAACTTAATAATTTCTGTGATTGTCTAGTCAGAGGGACTGGGCACTGTAGAGTGATGTCTCTGGGAACTCGGGTTCACTGGTTGTTACCTGCAAGGCAAGGTTAAGACTGTCAGAGTCTTGAGGAGTTTGTTGGTGAGGTGGACAGACTGGTGTGGCCAGGGAGCTGACACAGTTTAAGTTCCAGCAAAGCTCTCTCTTGCTGAGGCAGAGGGGTAATATAGTGGCTTACAGTTCTGAGTGTCCTGAGGAGGGGAATCACAGTGCAAAAAATGGCTTCACAACTGGTGAGGTGTAAGAGGAATTATGCTAAAAATGGTGTAAGGGACTAGCAGAGAGGCAGAGGAAGGCATTTGAGAAAAGGAGCATTGCTAACTCAGGCACACCCAGAGCTGGTACCAGAAGGTGTTACCAAGTGAAGAGGTGATGCAACTAGAATGGGACAGAGATTGGCAATTAAATGATCTGAGGCATAGAAAGTCTCCCATATGAACAGAGACTGAAAACAAGATTAGGATTATTAAACGTGGAGAGAAGATGAATTAGAGAGGATATGATAGAGCAGGGATTGGCAACCTTTGGCACGTGGCTTACCAGGGTAAGCACCCTGGCAAGCCAGGCTGGTTCGTTTGCTAGACGTATATACAGGTTCAGTCGATCGCGACTCCCACTGTCTGTGGTTCGCCACTCCAGGCCAATGGGGGCGGTGGGAAGCAGCGGCCAGCACATCCCTCGGCCTGCGCCGCTTCCCGCCACCCCCATTGGCCTGGAGCGGCAAACCACGGCCAGTGGAAGCCGTGATCAGCCGAACCTGTGGACGTGGCAAGTAAACAAACCGGCCTGGCCTGCCAGGGGGCTTACCCTGGCAAGCTGCGTACCAAAGGTTGCTGATCCCTGTGATAGAGGTATATATAATAGTGAAAGATAAAGAAAAAGTCAGTCATATGCTCTATTTACACCTTCTCATAATACAAAAGTAAGGGGACACTGGGACAGTCAGTGAAAATGAAATGTATCAAATTTAAAACTGTTAAAAGAATTCCCTGCCACATACACACTGTATAATTAATCCCTAGAACTCACTGACAAAAGATAACATTTAGGCCAAGAAGACTAGCCAGTATAGAGTTGATGAGAATATCCACACTAACCCTGGAAAGGAAAAATATAGGATATAAAGCATCATCCAATAATTATAATACCAAGCTCTTACATAGCGCTTTTCATCAATAGATCTTAAAGCACTTTACAAAAGGAGGTCAGTATCATTACCCCCCTTTTACAAATGGGGAAGGCACAGAGAGGTGACGTAACTTGATAAAGGTCACTAGTAAGAGCCAGGAATACAACCCAGGTCTCCTAAATCATAGTCCAGTGTGAATCTATACATCATTTATGAATTTGTCAAACTCATTTACAGAGAAAGATAAATATTTCACCTGCTTTTTACCTATCTCAAAACATATATATGTGAAGTAATGAGAAACTTAATCAGTTACTTTAGTAGAAGGACAGCACTTTAAAATATTGAAGTGCAGTGAAATAAGCCTGAATTCGTAAGTGTTGAGGGATTTGAGCATTTCTAAAGCCCACATATAGACTTACATATAAAATACATATGAACTCCCAACTCCAGTTGACTGTAAATGGACTATTTATACTTTATCCCAGGATATTATTCACAAATACAAAAAATGTAAACACCACGTCAGTCTCTAATGATTAGCTAGAATTATATCTGTGTCTTGATAGAGAAATTTGATCTTAAGTCCATATACTGAATACAGTGTCGCATTGACATTAGAAAGTGGTCTATTTATTGTGACATTCTCTTTGTCACAACCTTGAGCTATAAAGTGAAAAGGCTTAACTTACCTTGTTTTTTGTCTACCATTCATCTGTTTTTCAGTATCCACAATGTTCTCATCATAGCAAATAAATGTAATAAGTTCAGAAACTGAACGGAACAAATTAAATGAATAAGTTTAGAAACAAAGTTATTTTACACTCATATTTTATAAATGTAAGGCTTCTATCAAGTGTCATTAGTAGTGGTAAGAACCAACCTCAAATGATGTATAAGGGTCCAGTTAAAATAATTGCAACGATTGGCTCAAGATCCAACTTATCAACCTTGTCAACTCCCAGGTTTTAGGGCTTATATTCTAAATCTCTTGGTTACCTTTACAAGCATTTCCTACCCACTGGTGAGCACTCAGGAGTCCTTGAATATGAAACCACAAATATTTTTTATTTGGGAGCACAAGATAAACATATATTTAGATTAAAAAAGTGAAATTTGCAAAACTCATACAGCATCTGAGGGGTATGACCAACCTCACAACCTCAGTTAAATGCCCTGCTTGTTGGGACCCTGTGACGGCAGCTCCTCCAGTCCTGATCCTGCCAAGGTCTGGTTCCAAAAAACCAGCTCCACTGCAGAAACAACCTGCAGGTCTTTGGTCAGAGACGCCACCAGTGGATGAGACCCCAGCAGACCTAGCCAACGCCTGACATGCTTCCTTCCCCAAAGACCCCGGGTCAGGAGGGCACATCAATTTGTGCCAAGCCTTGCTGGGGCTCAGCCCTGACACCACTTTTCATACTGGCTGCACCCCAGCACCTCTTCTGTCAGTGATGTGCAAGGTGCGACCTCGCATGTACTGTATGCTATTGCTTGAGCCACAGATGCCGACTTTCTGATTTCCCCTGGGGTGCTCAACCCCTGCTCTGCCCCAGGCCCCAATCTATCCCTTCCCCCCCCCCCCTCACCACCCTCCCCCTGCCTCTTCTCACACCATTCCGCCCTCTCCCCCGAGTGTGCCCTGCCCTCGCTTCACCTCTTTCTGCCCCTTCTCCTCCCCCTCCCCTCAGCGCCTCCTGCCCGCCACTGAGCAGCTGGCAGGTGGGAGGGAAAGGAGCTGAGGGAGGCGCTGTGGGGGAAGGGGAGAAGCTAATTGTCAGGGCCTGCTGGTGGGTGCTGAGCACCCACTATTTTTTTTTCTGTGGGTGTGTGATGTTACTGACACAAACTGTGACTATATAGACCATTGTTGCAACCAAGGTCATACAGTGGCACCAAATCTTGTACAGGGGAGGTCAAGTGAGGCGTCTATAAGGAGGTTATAATTGTGCTGTCTGTATGCATGTATCATTTTTGTGTTTAGAGTTATAAGTTATAAGAGTCTATACTGTCTGTATTTCAAACTTGTGCTATGCTTCTGGGTGACACCCCAGACAATGTGGCTTCAGCACTGCCTAGCCTGCTTGATGGCCCATTAAGGACCATCAGCTATACAACTGACCCATTGAGAGAAGGCAAATATACCTTGAGACTCAGGAAGGCATGCAGGGACATGCCTATGGACAAAACTCTAAGGTTCCATGCCATGTGCTGGGTGGCTTGTGGTTGGAACAAAGAAAGCACAAGCCACATGGCAAGAGACTATAAAAGGCAGCTGCATCTCCTCCATCTTGTCTTCAATCCTGCTTCTTGCCTCTGGAGGAACTTTGCTACAAACTGAAGCTCTGAATAAAGGACTGAATGACCCATCCAAGCTGTGGATGTACTCCAGAGACTTAATTTGAACATGCAGTTTATTCCATCATTACTACAAGCCTACAAGAACTTTGCCATTTCTGTATGTAATTGATTCCATTTAACTAATTCTAGCTCTCATCTATATATCTTTCTTTTTATGAATAAACCTTTAAATTCTAAAGGATTGGCAACAGCGTAATTTGTGGGTAAGATCTAACTTGTATATTGACCTGGGTCTGGGGCTTGGTCCTTTGGGATCGAAAGAACCTTTTTTCTTTTACTGGGGTATTGGTTTTCATAACTATTCATCCCCATAATGAGTGGCACTGGTGGTGATACTAGAAACTGGAGTGTCTAAGGGAATTGCTTGTATGACTTATGGTTAGCCCAGACGTGGGCAAACTACGGCCCGAGGGCCACAACCGGCCCACAGGACCGTCCTGCCCAGCCCCTGAGCTACCGGCCGGGGAGCCTAGTCCCCGGCCCCTCCCCCGCTGTCCCCCCTCCCTGCAGCCACGCCGCCGTGTGGGTAGCACTCTGGCCAGCCGCTCCCGCTGGGCAGCATGGGGAGTGCAGCTGGCTCTGGCCAAGTGCCGCGGCTGCGAGCTCCTGCTGCTTGTAAGGGGTCAGGGAGCAGGGGGGTCGGGTAAGGGAGCGAGGTTCCTGGGGGGCACTCAGGGAGGAGGGGGCGTTTGGATGGGGTGGAGTTCTGGGGGGACAGTCAGGGGATGGGGAACAGGAGGGTTGGGAGTGGGAGTCCCGGGGGACCTGTCAGGGGTCGGGGATGTGGATAGGGGTCAGGAGGGCAGTCAGAGGACAGGGAGCGGGGAGGGGGTTCGATAAGGGGGTGGGATCCCGGGGGGCAGTTAGGGGCAGGGGTCCCAGGAGGGGGTGGTCAGGGGATGAGGAGCAGAGGGTGGCTGGATAGGGGGTGGGAGTTCCGGGGGGGGGGCTGTCAGGGGGCAGGGGTGTGGATAGAGGTCGGGGCAGTCAGGGGACAAGGGGCAAGGGGGGTTGGATGGGTTGGGGTTGTGAGGAGGGCCGTCAGGGTGTGGGAAGTGGGAGGGTGTGAATAGGGGGCAGGGCCAGGCTCTTTGGGGAGGCACAGCCTTCCCTACCCGGCCCTCCATACAGTTGTGCAACCCCGATGTGGCCCTCGGGCCAAAAAGTTTGCCCACCCCTGGGTTAGCCAGTGAGGTGAGACCGAAGTCCTCTCTCTTTGGCTGGTTTGGTGTGCCTTAGAGGTGGAGAACCACCAGCCTGGGGCTGTGACTGCCCTGCTCTAAGCAATTTGTCCTGAACTGATACTCTCAGTTGTGTCCCACCAGAGGCAGCAGCGTTACAGGGTGCTCCAGCGCCTCTAAACTATGCACTGATCAGAAGGCAGATCAGGGGAGTGGCTGGAAAGTGCCACTGGTGAGTGCTCTTTTGAGGACTGTTCCAGCTGGCATAATTTATGGACCAGGGCAAAGAATCAGGAAGCTGTAACTGGTTCTCAGTTTCTCCTTTTTCTCCTTTCTGCTAGACTGCCCTGGGTTGGCTGTGCAGGGTCAAAGGATACATTCTACATTAGCCACTTCCTTAGGTCAGACAGAACCAGCCAAGCTCCTAATCTGCATTTCCTGAGCATCCCACAGCCGGGCAGGAAAATAGAGCAGCCAGAGTTACTCTCACCTCCCTCCGTAAACAGGTGGGCAGCAGAGTTGCTGCTAAGCCATTGCAGAAAGGAAGGGAGAGCAGTTGCTTAGTGCACTGCTGGCTCGTACCAGAGCTGCCTATGGGGCTGGGAGGCATGCAAAGGAAGATGGCACTTCCTACCTCCTTCCTATAGCAATGGGACTGACTCAAACATGCTTCAGTTTAAAAGTTGCAGGATGTGGCCCAAGAAACACACTTTCAGCTCATAATTAACTACAAATTTTCTTTTTAATATCCTTGAGGACCCGGGGCTGCAGGTTGGTGTCACGTGACCAGGACATGGCAGTCTGCCTAGTGGCTAGTGTCAGTAGTCAGGAATCAGAGCCCAGAGTGAGAACTGAAGTCAGAGGCAGAATGCCAGAGCCGGAGGCTATGGTCAGAACTGGAGTCAGAGGACAGATACCAGAGCCAAGGATCAGAGCTGAAGAAGTCAGAAGTCAGGAATTGGAAGACTGGGTTACCTGGAATAAGGAGAGGCAGGGGCAAGGCTGGGGCTAAGCAGGTGCTATCACAGCCATACATGAATGCTTTGAGCAGCCGCTGAACTGTTCCTGCTGCTGGGCTTAAGAACCGGTGTGCTGACTCTTCCAGTCAGTCAGTACAGGGTAACCAACCAGGCAGCCTACTACAAGCCAGCTGCACTTGTTGGGTTGCCTGGAGACCAGCTCTGCCACAAGCCCTGCTTCCAGCAGGGCCATTAAGGGCAATCAGGGTAGGGGAGTCACCAGGCATTAAAAATTTTATTACAATCGAAAGCAAAAGAAAATTGCACTCTCCATACACTGTTACCTTTCAAGGTCAAGTATTTTCTTTCAATCTCTCAAAATATACACACCAATAAATTAGATAGGCTTATTAATGCTGTTATTGATATATTTTTACTCTTACATTTCCTATAAAAGTAAGTGGATTGTGAAAATTTTTGACTTTGACTACAGGATTGCCAACGTGAAAAGGATGAGAAACACTCATATAGATACACACAATAGCCTTATGGGGTAAGACGGAAAGAGATCTGTGAGGAAAACAAATAGTCATGCAGCTAAATGCCTATTCACTGCTTTAACTGTTCATCCCTAGCAGTTCAGAAAAACACATGCACAGTCTTACAGATTATGACCTAATCCACTGAGAAAAGTAATGAGGGCCGAGGTACCAGGCTCAATGATTACTGTTAAGAAAGAGTCATGAGAATCTTTAACTTACACCTGGGCAACCAACCAGATTGGGCCTAAATTTAACATCTCATCTGAAGGATGAAAACTAGTGTATACTTCAGTGTTGCTCAGCACAGTATTTCTGTGGGCAGTGGCGGTGCGCAGCAGCTCTCAGGATCTGGCCCCTAACAGAGCAGTATTTCCCTGCTACTAGATATGCTGTGACAGCATTAAATATGAATGCCAGTCCTTTTCTGAAATGGAACTTTCTGCATTCTGGACAAGAAACAAGAGTGCTATCCAATGAGCTGTATAGACACTGAAGAGTTACATGAAAGCACAAGACTGCCAAGAATGCAGCATATCACCTTTATATTCAAGGCTGCTATAAGAGTTCAAACATTTTTAATGTGTTTGTATAAGTCTATTTTTGTTTAGACAATATGGTATTCATTCACACGCAGGTAACATTAGATTTTTTTTGGCAGAAACACTTATTCTAAAAGATAGGTGCTGAAATGTTCTGTAAAGGAAAAACCTGCATTGGCTTTGAAAACTTAGTATTAAAAACAAACGTATAATACAAAAGAAAGGCTGGATGAAGGTTGAAGAGTAAAGAATGTGTACATTTTATACTAAATATCAGTATGAGTTACTGATTAGATCTGTATAGTAACTCCTCACTTAAAGTCGTCCCGGTTAACGTTGTTTTGTTGTTACGTTGCTGACCAATTAGGGAACATGCTCGTTTAAAGTTGGGCGATGCTCCCTTATGATGTTGTTAGGCAGCCACCTGCTTTGTCTACTGCTTGCAGAAAGAGCAGCCTGTTGGAGCTAGCTGGTGGGGTCTTGGAACCAGGGTGGACCGGCAGCCCCCCTATCAGCTCCCCACTCCCCTAAATTCCCTGTGCAGCAGCCGCCCAGCAGGCTATCAATTGCCAGGCAATTCAGCTGTCCCTTCCCCCACTGCCAAGTGCTGCTCTTGCCCTCTGCCTTAGAGCTGCTCCCGGGAGTCTCCTGCTTGCTGTGCGGGGGTGGGGAGGGGTGCTAATGTCAGGGTGTCCTCCCCCCGCACTCCTTTACCCCATCTACAGAGCAGGAAGGGGACACGACAGGGCTCAGTATGGAAGGAGCTTGAGGGCAGCAGCTGCAGTCTCAACTTGCTGATGTACTTAAAAATGCAATGTACTTAGAGTACGGTCAGCGTTCTTAAAGAGGCAATGCGTGTCTTTCTCTCACACGCAGGGTGTGTGTCTCTGTCTCTCTCTGCCATGCTGTCTCCCCTCCCTCCATTTATGCTGCCTTGTAGCGTGTGAGGCTACATTAACAACGTGTTAACCCTTGAGGGCTCAGCCGAGTGCTAGTTCATCATTTAGCAGTAAGGCATTCCCTGGGAAATATTCCTCCCTCTGACTCCGCCACCTCAACTAAGCTTCACAATCATCATTGCTGTGTACAGTATTAAATTGTTTAAAACTTATGCTGTGTGTGTATATATATATGTTGTTAGGCAGAACATATATAAAATATTGTCTTTTGTCTGGCAAATTTTTTTCCCCTGGAACCTAACCCCCGCTATTTACATTAATTCTTATGGGGAAATTGGATTAGCATAACATTGTTTCGCGTAAAGTAGCATTTTTCAGGAACATAACTACAACGTTAAGCGAGGAGTTACTGTACTCCTAAATATTCCGTGCTCAGAAGCGTGCTAGATGCTTTACAGAGGAAACAGAATATGAAGGTTTTAGGTAGCTTGCTATCTAGAATTAGACATATCATGATGAGTGGAGGGAAAATAAGGAGTGGATGAGAATTTAGCTCCTCAGCAGGTATGTGTAACTTAGTGTAGATTCCCTTAGACACTGGTAGAGGTTTAAGTATTCACAATGGGCTCTAAGTTCATGTCAAGGGCAGCTGGGGTCTAGGGTGAGTCTACATTTAAAAATGTTGCCAGTACATCTGTATTGGAAAACCCTTCCACTGTAGATGCAGCTTACACTGGCGAAAAAAGTGCTTTTGCTGGCATAGTTTATACCAGTTCAGAGAGCGAAATAGGATACACCGGCAAACGCACTTTTATGCTAGTAAAACTGCATCTACACTAGGGCTTTTGCTGGCATAGAAATATTGCAACCAATATAGCTATACTGGCAAAATTTGCAAGTGTAGACCGGCATAATGTACACATCACCTCTGAATGTGGTCCTTTTAACCTGAAGCCTACCTTGTACCTTAAATGCACAGCCCTGAGCAAGGGATAATACGTAAGCTGCACTGCCTCGGGACAGGAAGGATGCTGCAGTGGTTAGGACTCTAGCCTAGGGCTTAGGGGACCAAATTCCTATTCTACCACAGACTTCCTGTGTCATCATGGGAAAGTCACTTAGCCTCTCTGTAACTTCAGTTGCCCAGCTGTAAAATGGGGATAAATAGCACTTCCCAACTTCACAGGGCTGTTGTGAAGATAAATTCATTAAAAATTGTGAGGCACTCGTGTACAGCAGTAATGGGGGGCATAAGTACCTGAAATGGAATAGAACAGAACTGTGCCTCAGAGACACCGCTCAGAGATAATTCTTTCCCTGCTGCCCCCTTGCTTCCGAGGATTGGGGAGAGAATTTGCTGCTGTGTTATACCTGCAGTCAAGGCTCAGCCAGCCCCATTCCTCATCCATCTCTTCTGAGGGACCAAACTCTATATAATCTTGCAGATTTTTAAGGGAGGCTCTTACTCTACCTTAAACCTCTGATTGTGCGTGTAGTCCAAATCATAATCTAGAACTAAATACGTAAGATTATGGGAATCCAAGGACCCGGTCCTACAAATACTTACACATATACTTAACTGTAGTCATGTGAGGAGTCCCACTGAAACCAATGAAACTATTAATGTGAGTAAAGTTAAGCACATGTGTAAGTACAGGATTGGGGGTCTAAATTAACAGAACTTAAAGAAATCAGAAGAAAATATAAGTTACACCAATTTAGACCCACCCCACTATTTTCTAAGACTTGATTAGAGTCACCTCTGATTTTGGCCCAAAGAATCACAAATAGAAGAGGAGAAAAAAAGATATGATAACTACACTGGAAAAAACTCTAGAGAATATATCTTAGAGAACAATTGATTCTGGCAAAGGGAATGGACTAGCTCAGGGGCTCTCAAACTCGATTGCATCGTGACCCGCTTCTGACAACAAAAATTACTACATGACCCTAGGTGGTGGAACAAAAGCCTTAGCCCACCTGAGCCCCACCGATCCGGGTGTGGGGGCCAAAGCCTGTGCCCCACCACTTCGGGCGGGGAGGTGGAGGGGGGCAAAAGGGGTCCTGTAACCTAAGTCCTGCCACCCAGGGCTGAAGCTCTCAGGCTTCGGCCCTGGGCGGTGGGGCTTGGGCTTCAGTCCTGGGCCCCAGCAAGTCTAAGCCAGCCTTGGCGACCCCATTAAAATGGGATCACGACCCACTTTGGGGTCCCAACCCACAGTTTAAGAACTGCTGGACTAGATAACCAGAGAGGCATTTTTCACTTCTGTGATATGATGAAAATTAAGAAGGACAAAATTAATTACATTGTTACAAATTTGCCTTTTTGGGGTGCCTGTTATAGAGAGTCAAATATGAAATTCTTATATCTAGTGAAGTTTTCCCTCATAGTCTTTCCACTGCAGTAAAACAACATACCTGGCCATAAAGTGTGCAATCATTTATTCTCTGAGGCATGTAGTAATACATGGCCACTATTATAAGCAAATAAATAGGTCATGGACCAGGTCTTTGGAAAACTGGATAAGGACACTTGAGTCAACAATGATCTGAAATGCTGGGCAGGTGCAAAATATATGATGTCTTGGGGATGTCAAAAATTTTAACAACTACAGAGTTACAGATCGATTCTATAGGGGCTTCTGGATAACCTAAATTTTGGATAATATGCATTTGGAAAATTGGTGTTTACTCATAATAAATAACTTGTCCTTATACAGTACTGCACGCAAAACATAGAACCTGTTAAGCCCAAGATATTTATAGACAAAGGGATGTTTGCCCACAACTATACCCATTAATGTCCATTAAGTTGAAGAAGAATCATGGGTGTAACTGAAGGCTGAGTCTTACCCAAGGCTTATATTTTGTTCAGAAACACAAAGCATGCACTTATATTTCCTTAACAATTTATTCCTTTTATTTGAAAACAGGAAGTATTTTCAAGAAGCTCATTCCCAGTTTAGACTGCTCTTTAGATCAAATCAGTTACTGAGACAACAGGTGGAGAGCACCGCTTACAACAAGCAACTCCCTTTCAATCCATTCCAAGGCTCTTCTAGTCGATAGAACAATAGCTCACAAAGTTTCCTTCTTGTGCAGCACAGATAATGAACTCTTTATTAAATGGATTATAATAGTCCCTATAGCACATAATTAATTGAAATTAGTCTGATTGAGAAAGCACAATTACTTATGGCTCATTCAGAAAGAGAAGAAAATCAGGTTTATACAGAATATTCATCTTCCCTAAGGTGCTCATTAGGTCTCCCCCCCCAGATTTCTGTAATGATTATTTCCTCATTACACTGATCCCCATTGGAATCAAAAGCATTGATCTTTGGAAAGTGAGGGTTAAAGTGAATACTTGTGTTCACTGGTGATATAGTTCATACTATAATCTTAGAAATGTAGGACTGGAAAAGACCTTGATAAGTCATCTGCACTGAGGCAGGATTAATACATTACTAGACCATCTCTGACAGGTGTTTGTCTAACCTGTCCTTAAAAAACCTCCGATGACTGAGATTCCACAACTTCCCTAGGTAAT
This sequence comes from Terrapene triunguis, assembly GCF_002925995.2. Lineage (NCBI taxonomy): Eukaryota > Metazoa > Chordata > Testudines > Emydidae > Terrapene > Terrapene triunguis. Next base: position 26,178,861 of record NW_020664374.1, on the reverse strand, counting down.
TTGTCCCAGTGCTTAACCACCCTTACATTTAGGAAGTTTTTCCAAATGCCTAACCTAAATCTCCCTTGCTGCAATTTAAATCCAATACTTCTTGTCCATTACGTCTTCTCCAATTTGTCCACATCTTTCCCAAGTGTGATGCTCAGAACTTGACATAGTACTCCAGCTGAGGCCTTATCAGTGCTGAGTGGAAGAATTACTTCTCGTGTCTTGCTCACAAGTACTCCTTCTTGACAAATCCCAGAATGATGTTCACTTTTTTTTGCAACAGTGTTACAATGTTGACTCATATTTAGTTAGTGACCGTCTACTCTCCCCATCTGCAGTACTCTTTCCTAGGCAGTAATTTCTCATTTTGTATTTGTGCAATTGATTATTACATAAGAATGGTCCTACTGGGTCAGACCAAAGGTCCATCTAGCCCAGTATCCTGTCTTCGACAGTGGCCAGTGCCAGGTGCCCCAGAGGGAATGAACAGAACAGGTAATCATCAAGTGATCCATCCCCTATTGCTCATTCCCAGCTTCTGGCAAACAGAGCTAGGGACACAATTCCTGCCCATCCTGGCTAATAGTCATTGATGGACCTATCCTTCATGAATTTATCTAGTTCTTTTTTGAACCCTATTATGGTCTTGGCCTTCACAACATCCTCTGGCAAGGAGTTCCACAGGTTGACTGTGCATTGTGTGAAGAAATACTTCCTTTTATTTGTTTTAAACTTGCTGCCTATTCATTTCATTTGGTGACCCCTAGTTCTTGTGTTATGAGAAGTAGTAAACAACACTTCCTTATCTACTTTCTCTACACCAGTCATTATTTTATAGACCTCAATCATATCTCCAGTTAGCAATCTCTTTTCCAAGCCGAAAAGTCCCAGTCATATCAATCTCTCCTCAGACGGAAGCCGTTCCCTACCCCTAATCATTTTTGTTGCCCTTTTCTGAACCTTTTCCAATTCCAATATATCTTTTTTTGAGCTGGGGTGACCACATCTGCACACAGTATTCAAGATGTGGGTGTACCATGGATTTATATAGAGGCAACATGATATTTTCTTTCCTATTATCTAGCCCTTTCTTAATTATTCCCAGCATTCTGTTCACTTTTTTGACTGCTGCTGCACATTGAGTGGATGTTTTCAGAGAACTATCCACAATGACTCTAAGATCTCTTTCTTGAGTGGTAACAGCTAATTTAGACCCCATCATTTTATATGTATAGTTGGGATTATGCTTTCCAATGTGCATTACTTTGCATTTATCAACACTAAATTTAATCTGCCATTTTGTTGCCCAGTCACCCAGTTTTGAGAGATCCTTTTGTAGCTCTTCGCAGTCTGCCTGGGTCTTAACTATCTTTAGTAATCTTGTATCATCTGCAAATTTTGCCACCTCACTGTTTACCCCTTTTTCCAGATAATTTATGAATATGTTGAATAGGACTGGTCCCAGAACAGACCCCTGGGGGACACCACTACGTATTTCTCTCCATTCTGAAAACTGACCATTTATACCTACCCTTTGTTTCCTATCTTTTAACCAGTTACCAATCCATGAGATCACCTTCCCTCTTTATCTCGTGGTATCTTATTTTGTGTAAGAGCATTTGGTGAGTGACCTTGTCAAAGGCTTTCTGAAAATCTAAATACACTATATCCACTGGATCCCCTTGGTCCACATGCTTGTTGATCCCTTCAAAGAATTCTACTAGATTGGTGATGCATGATTTCCCTTTACTAAAACCATGTTGACTCTTCCTCAACAAATTATGTTCATCTATGTGTCTGACAATATTGTTCTTTATTATAGTTTCTACCAGTTTTCCTGATACTGAACTCAGGCTTACAGGCCTGTAATTGCCGGGATTACCTCTGGAGCCCTTTTAAAAATTGGCATCACATTAGCTATCCTCCAGTCATCTGGTACAGAAGCTGATTTAAATGTTAGGTTACAGATTACAGTTAGTATTTCTGCAATTTTGCATTTGAGTTCCTTCAGAACTCTTGGGTGAATACCATCTGGTCCTGGTGATTTATTGCTGTTTAATTTATCAATTTGTTCCAAAACCTCCTCTAATGATACCTCAATCTGGGACAGTTCCTTAGATTTGTCACCTAAAAAGAATGGCTCGGGTTTGGGAATCTCCCTTACATCCTCAGCAATGAAGACTGATGCAAAGAATTCATTTAGTTTCTCTGCAATGGCCTTATCATCCTTCAGTGCTCCTTTAGCACCTCGATTGTCCAGTGGCCCCACTGGTTGTTTAGCAGGCTTCCTGCTTCTGATGTACTTAAAAAAAAATTGCTATTTCTTTTTAAGTCTTTGGCTAACTATTTTCAAATTCTTTTTTGGCCTTTCTAATTGTATTTTTACACTTTATTTGCCAGTGTTTTTGCTCCTTTCTATTTTCTAGGATTTAAATTCCACTTTTTAAAGGATGCCTTTTTGCCTCTGTCAGGGTATACACCCCCAAATCTGAACTCTGGGGAACGGATGTGGGGACCCGTATGAAAGACCCCCTAAACTTGTCTTTTACCAGCTTAGGTTAAAACTCTTCCAAGGAACAGTCTTCTGCCTTGGACAGATAGTGCTGCCACCACCAAGTGATTTTCACAAATATTCAGGGAAGGGTCACTTGGAATCCCTATCCCCCCAAGCCTCTTCACCCCCTTTCCTGGGAAGGCTTGAGAATAAAATACCAACCAATTGCCTTATCAATGTGAGCACTGACCAACTCCTTGTCTAAGGACTTTGGAATCAAAGGATTCTTTAAAAAAAAAGATAAATTTTATTAAAAAAGAAACAAACATCTGAAAACTCAGGCTTTAGGGATTAAACACAAAAAATAACTTTCTTGAGGTTCAGTTTAAAGGTTACAATTAAAACAAAAGCACCTGGGGTTAGCACAGAGGAATCCACAAACCAAAACAACCAAAAAGGTTCCAAATCGCATCTGTCTTAACTTTTCCTGTGCTACTTACATATCTGGGGTTCCAAATGAAGAGTTTCTAGGTATGATGCTGATGATTTTCCATACCTGGCTTAAAGCTTACAGCTTGTTTCTGCCTTCCCCTCTCTCCAGCCCAAGAGACAAAGAAAAAAACCCCACACTCAGCAGTTTTTCCAATTTGAAAGGGTACAGCCACCCTATTGGTTCCCCTGGTCAGGTGCCAACTCAGGTTAAGTTTCTCTTTACCCTTTACAGGTAAGGCAACTAGGGTACAGCTGCTAAGGAGGATTCTATGGCTACTGACTGGCTGGGTGTCCATAAAAGGGAACTAACCCCCCCCCCCATTTATCACAGCCTCTCATTGCTTCTTTTACTTTGTTGTTTAGCCACGGTGGCTCTTTTTGGGTTCTCTATGTTTTTTAATTTGGGGTATATATTTAAGTTGAGCCTCTATTATGGTGTCTTTAAAAAGTTTCCACACAGCTTGCAGAGATTTCACTTTTGGCATTGTACCCTTTTAATTTGTTTAACTAACCTCCTCATTTTTGTGTAGTTCCCCTTTCTGAAATTAAATGTTACAGTGTTGGGCCGCTGTGATGTTTTTCCTGCCACAAGGATATTAAATTTAATTATATTATGGGCACTATTACCAAGCGTTCCAGCTATATTCACCTCTTGGACTAGATCCTGTGCTCCACTTAGGACTAAATCAAGAATTGCCTCTCCTCTGGTGCATTCCAGGACTAGCTGCTCCAAGAAGCAGTCATTTAAGGTGTCAAGAAACTTTATCTCTGTATCCCAACCTGAGGTGATATGTACGCAGTCAATATGAGGATAAGTGAAATCCCCCATTATTATTATTATTGAGTTTTTTATTTTAATAGCCTCTCTAATCTCCCTGAGCATTTCACAGTCACTATCACCAGCCTGGTCAGGTGGTTGGAAATATATCCCTACTGCCATATTCTTATTATTAGAGCATGGAATTTCTATCCATAGAGATTCTATGGTATAGTCTGATTCACTTATGATTTTTACTTCATTTGATTCTATGCTTTCTTTCACATATAGTGCCACTCCCCCACTAGCACGACCTGTTCTGTCCTTCTGATATATTTTGTATCCTGGTATTACTGTATCCCATTGATTATCCTCATTCCACCAAGTTTCTGTGATGCCTATTATATCAATATCCTCATTTAATACGAGGCACTCTAGTTCGCCCATCTTATTATTTAGACTTCTAGCATTGGTATATAAGCACTTTAAAAACTTGTCTTTTAGTTGTCTGCCGTTACACAATGTAATTGAATGAGAATCTTTTTTATTTGACTGTTTCTGATCAGATCCTGGCGTATTTTATCATTTTCCATTCTCTTGTTTTCACTAGGACATAGAGATTCTCTATTAATAGATCCTCCCCTAAGGGATGTCCGAACCATGTGCTCCTCCGCAACTGTCGGCTTTCCCCCAGCCCTTAGTTTAAAAACTGCTCTACAACCTTTTAAATTTTAAATACCAGCAATCTGGTTCCATTTTGGTTTAGGTGGAGCCCATCCTTCCTGTATAGGCTCCCCCTTTCCCCAAAGTTTCCACTGTTCCTAATAAATCTAAACCCCTCCTCCCTACACTATCGTCTCAACCATTCATTGAGACTCCGCAGTTCTGCCTAACTGGCCCTGTGCATGGAACTGGGAGCATCCCAGAGAATCTCTTTCATAAGTGCAGTACTTTACATTTGTCTTTGTTGACTTTCATCCTATTTGTTTCAGACCATTTCTCCAGTTTGTCAAGATCATTGTGAATTCTATTCCTGTCCTCCAAAGTGCTTGCAACCCCTCTCAGCTTGGTACCGGCTGCAAACTTTACAAGTATACTTTCTAGGCCACCATCCAAATCATGTATGACAATATTGAATAGAATCAGACTCAGGACAGATCCCTGTGGGAACCCACTCTATATGCCCTTCCAGCTTGATTGTAGTTGAGTAGGCTTTCCTGAGCAGTTGTTCACCCACCTTAGAGTAGGTTTGTCTAGACTGTATTTCCCTAGTTTATCAGAAGGTCATCTGAGACTGCTAAGTCGAGATATATGCAGGGGTTCTCAAACTGGGGGTCAGGACCCCTCAGGGGGTCGCGAGGTTATTACATGGGGGGTCGTGAGCTGTCAGCCTCCACCCCAAACCCCGCTTTGCATCCAGCATTTATAATGGTGTTAAATATATTAAAAAGTGTTTTTAATTTATAAGGGGGGGGGTCACCAGTACAAAAGTTTAAGAACCACTGATCTACAGCTTCCCCACAATCCACAAGGCTTGTTACCCTGTCAAACGAGGATATTAGGTTGGTTTGACATGATTGATTCTTGACAAATCCATGCTGACTGTTAGTTATAACCTTATTGTCTAGGCGCTTACAAATTGATTGATGATTTGCTCCATTATCATTCCGGGTACTGAAGTTAAGCTGAGTGGTCTACAGTTGGGGATCTCTCCTGTCCTCCACAAGTTCTCAAAAATAAGTGCTATTGGCTCAGAGATCTCTTCAGCCAGTTCTTTAAGTATTCTAGGATGTATTTTGTCAGGCCCTGCTGACCTGAAGATATGTAAATTGTCTAAATAATTCTCAATTTGTGCTTTCTCTATTTTAGCCTCAGATCCTAGCCCATTTACACCGATGTTCATTATGTTAGTCGCCTGATCACTGTTAACCTTTCTGGTGAAAACTGAAACAAAAAAGGCATTGAACAGATTTAATAATAAGACAGAAGGTGAGTTTGTGGAAGACATAATTGTTTAAGATGACAGATGGTACGCAAACACCACAATAGGAAGATGAAATAGGTATATAAAATACATAAGTCCAGATTTACCCAAACCTGGTGAAAGGTAGTGAAAATTCAACTTCCTGTACCAAGTTGATCCACCTTTTTGTGATAGTGGGGGTATGCAACCCGCTACCCTTCCCTTCCTCAAGGTTTCTACTGGGGGATAGCATCTTTAAATCACCCAGTGTGTATAGGAGCTCTGCTGGCAGAGACTACTGAGCCTATGCAGCCACTTCCCAGCCCTGCTGTCCTCTGTACCCCATAGTGCAGGGGAGGTTGCACCTGTTTACCCCCTTCTTCAAGGAAGCTGGCCTAGAGCCTGAGGTTAATTTAGCATTGAGAATGTAAAAAATGAAGACTGTCTGGCATAAACAGAGGCATTTCCATCATATAATTCCCAGTTGGTGCCAGTGTAACACCCTATATTTATGTGCCCCATGGCCCCCCTCCTTTGGGAATTCCCCCCAGCCTTGCCTTTCCCTTAGGGAATTCCCACCCCTGCCGGCCCCATACCATTTCCCCGGGGAAGAGCCCCGCGGGCCCCTCCCGCAGAGAGATTGGGGAAAACTCAGCGGGGACTCTCGGGTGCGAAACTGCCTGTCTGCCAACACGTGGCCGCAGGGCTCAGGTTCCGCGCGGCGCTGGAGTCAAAGGTCCCTTCCCCAAACTTGCGGATTTAACAAGCGCTCTGCGGGCAGAGGCAGGCGGCAGCGTCCAGCGCTCCCGGGGAGAGGCGCGTGGCAGCTCAGCCCCCTCGCCCCACTTCAGAGAGCGCCGCCGGAAAGGGGAGGCGGGAGGAGCGGGTGTAAAATGTTGCGTCTCTCCCCCGCCACACACCTGAAAGCGATCCGCGAGTAGGGCCGGAGAATATAGCCCTGAAGCCAGGGGCGACCTGGAGCCGGCAGCTCGCAGGCTCCCTCTAGCCACCGCAGTTGCAGCAGAGGAGGCGAGCGAGAGCAGCAGCAGCAGGAGGAGAAGGAGGAGGATTTCTCTCTCTCTCTCTCTCTCTCTCTCTCTCAGCCAGTAATGAGCATCTGCCCCCTGGCACGGCTGAGCCACAGCGCGGCTGCACACACGCGCACACGGTATAAATAAGTTAAGGGACAAGCAGCGGGAGCTCCCCGTCTGGCTCAGCCCAGCAGGCAGGAGGGGAACCTCCCCCCCGGCGCCATGGCGTGCGTGGCCGGCTGCCGCTGCTGCACGGAGCGCCGGAGGCAGAGCAGCATCCTCTACAGCATCCTGAAGAGCGAGGAGCAGAAGGAGGCGGCGCGGCAGCCGCCGCCGCCGCAGGAGCCTCCGGGGCCGGGCTGCTCGTGCGGCTCGCGGCGGCGCGTGGCCCTGCGCAGCCCGCAGGTGGCGGGCAAGGCGGCCTCGGCCGTGCTGGTGAAGACCCTGCGCTTCGTCAAGAGCGTGCCCTGCTTCCAGGAGCTGCCGCTGGACGAGCAGCTGGTGCTGGTGCGCAGCTGCTGGGCTCCCCTGCTGGTGCTGGGGCTGGCCCAGGAGCGGGTGCACTTCGAGACGGTGGAGACCGCGGAGCCCAGCATGCTGCAGCGGATATTAACCGACCGGCGGCAGGAGCAGCAAGGGCAGCAGCACCCCCAGAGCAGCAGCCCGCAGCTGCCCTCGGCCGGCGAGATCCAGGCCATCAAAGGCTTCCTGGCCAAGTGCTGGAGCCTGGACATCAGCACCAAGGAGTACGCCTACCTCAAGGGGACTGTGCTCTTCAACCCGGGTGAGTAACCGGGGGTGCCGCCGCCTTGGGGAAGGGGATTCCCCTCAGCTGCACCTCCTGCGCATCCCCCCATTTGATTCCTTGCCTAGTGGGGTAGAGAAGAGAGCGGGACTGGAGGGAGGTTGATTGAAGAAGCTGACAGGATTTTAGTCAAGAGGAAACTTTTGAAAGGTGGAGCTTTTTTTTTTCTATTGAAGGGGGCTTTGCATTACATGCATTCAGTGGAAGGAAAGGGAGGAGGGTAGACCTGCCGCCTGGCCAAGTTTGCCCAGGATTGGTTCTTTTTGGAGGAAGCTGTCCAGGGTTGTCCCATTTTAGGCACTGCCAGCTGTCCCATTTTATGGGCTCAGATCAGCCTGGGGTCCTGTTTTTTCCCTTACCTCAGAGGTGGCAATGCTAGAAGAGTGGCAGACTCTCTTTTTCCCTTACTGGTCCAACCTCCCAGCAGTTAGAAAACTTAGGCCTGGGCTACACTAGAAAATTAGTTTGGTTTAACTACATCACTCCAGGGTGTGAGAAATCCACACCTCTGAGCAGCATAGACCATAAACCAACCTAAGTCCCTGTGATTCTTCTGTAGACCTAGCTATGGCATCTCAGGGAGGTGAATTAACTAGAGCAAGAGGGGAACCCCTCCTATGAGCAAAGGTAGTGTCTATATTGAAGCAGCTGTGCTGCTTTAGCATTTTAAGTGTAGACAAGCCCTTTGCATGCTTGGGGAGAGAGGGGAAGAATAGGAGGTGGGGGTGTGGGGTCCTGCTCAGGTAGAGAGCGTTTTGTCCAGTTTACTTAGAGTCTGAAAGTCACTGATACTAAATGACCTGTCTCTTGAGGTGGGAAGTGTAAATTTATTTCTCTTTCATCCTAGTAGAAAATCTTTCCTCTTTCCTGTTCATCCAGGCATTTGATAGGGGTCTTTCCAGTTACAATTCATACATGACTAATAGGAACTAGCTAGAGTGCTTTTTATTTTGTGTTAAATAATTGCCTCTGAGGATTACACCATCTTCCCACTTTCTTTGTTACAAAAAATTAATCCATGGAGGTTGGTTAGTGATAGTAATAGACAATAGTCACTGTATTTTTCTTTCTGAACTTGCAACTTTGCAAATTCAACTGCTGCACCACAAGCCATGCAGTAAGCATTATGGTTTGGTTTCTTAAAATAATCAGGTGGTAATTCATAACTGCAGTTAAGAAATAATGGATCAAAGTGTGCTTGATTGAAAACCTTACCAAAGAATAAAAAACTAACAAATCTCAAGATTTAGAAACAGAATCTGGTTCGATTAAATGAGGAAAGCTTGTATATATGTATGCATAGTTTGTTTAAAAACTCAGTCAGATATTTTAGCAGTTGATTTTTATTTTTAAAAACCTACCTGAAATATAATAGCTTGTTGTGCTTAGATAGTAGATAATGTTTTCACCCCTCAGCTCACAGAGAGCCGAGAAGCTTGTCAAACTTAGACCAAGAGGAAAGGTACTGAACTTGCAAACAACTCCACTCCCCTATTTTGTTTAGTTAGAAAGCAAACATCCTGTCACATCTTGGAGTTAACTTGCTTATCTGCAATCTGACGCTTGTTCCAATGTAGCTGTCAGCAGGACACATTAATATGAATAGAGCATTTCCTAGTGGCCAACAAGTTATTAGCAAACTTGTTCCTTTTATTATCTTTACTATTTACATGGTATATTTGGCACCTTGAAGATCGTTACTGGCAACAGTCCATACTGGTTGTCCATATTTTATCACCTACAAATTTTACATTTTTAAAAAACATGAATATTGGAAAATATTGTTGCAATCTAAATTTGTTGTTGCTTAACTAAGAGCAGCACTGCATGTCCAGAACAGCAACGTGGTGAGATTTTGGATTGCACTGTTAAAATCTGTGCCTATCTACATGCATGTTGGATAGAATATCTCTAGCTGAATCGTTTTCATGCAGAAAGGTAATTACATTTGGTTTGTTCCTCATCTAAGAAACTTAATATTGATGTTTATGAGTTACCAATTAGCTGGCATGCTGCAGGATGGCCAACTTCCATGAGTTGTTTTATAGATAAAAACTTTGTAAATGGACATTTAGTTTCCTGTTTTTCTTTCAGATCTGCCAGGGCTGCAGTGTGTACAGTATATCCAGGGACTGCAGCGGGAAGCACAGCAAGCTCTAAATGAACACGTCAGACTGATTCATCGAGGGGACCAGGCCAGATTTGCCAAGCTGAATGTTGTTCTTTCCTTGCTGAGATCCATTAATGCTAATGTAATTGCTGAACTATTCTTTAGGCCCATCATTGGAACGGTGAACATGGATGACATGCTGCTGGAGATGCTTTGTGCAAAGTTATAAAGGCATGTATACAAATAAATCCATTACTAAGGAATTCCTAGAGCAGAATAGTGTAAAGTACTGTAAATAAACTAACTTATTCTTTTTACATAGATAGTATTTTTGTATTCAGTAATAAAATATTCAAGTTCTGACATTTCATTTTTATTAAACTTATTGTTTTCAGAATAGGATGTACAGCCATGAAAATAGATGCCTTTTAAACCATTAATGAAGAGGTTTTAGTTTCCAAAGTGAGATGAATATTCTCTGTCTTTGAATAAAGGTCACACTGATCTATGTTATGTTTTCAAAATGAGCAACCCCCACTTTTCCCCAGAGCATTGTTGTTTTACATTGTAACACATTTATTTGGAAAGCCAAAAATAGGATAAAAGAGCCAAATTACTTTGCACATTTCAGTTCCATTAAATAAGATACCTTAGTCACAGCGATCTTTATAGTTGAACTATGGGACTTAGCCATAACCGCTGAAGTCAGTAAAGTCTTTCTGTTGACTCTATCAGGCTTTGGATCAGGTCTGTATTGAATAGTTAAGGGAACCATTTACCTACGGTTTTGTGTACATTGGGAAATTGACCAGAATAGCTATTGCATAATAAATTATTCTGCAATAGTTATTCTGGAATAGCTCCTTGTGTGGACACTATATTGTGAAATAAAGTCACTTTATTCTGGAATAATTAGTATGCTTCCAAAACAGAGTAATTATTCTGGAAAAAAAATCACCGTTCTTTACCATAAAAATTACTCCACAATATCTATTCCAGTCAATTTTCCCATATAGACAAGCCTTTAGATAATGTTGCAAACATTTCAAAATTGATTAAGAGTAATTCAGATACTTCCAAAGCCTGTGGCAAAACATTTAAATTTAACATATGTTGGACTCTGGGAAAAAGAACTATGGCCTGGTCTACACTGGTGGTGGGGGGGTTCCGATCTAAAAGTTACGCAACTTCAGCTACATGAATAATGTAGCTGAAGTCGACGTACTTAGATCTAATTACCATAGTGTCTTCACTGCTTTTGCTCCCCCGTCGCCTCTCGCCAAGCTGGAGTACAGGAGTCGATGGGAGAGCGCTTGGGGATTGATTTATTGCGTCTAGACTAGATGTGATAAATTGATCCCCGCTGGATCGATCACTGCCCGCCAATCCGGCTGGTAGTGAAGACAAACCCTCAGTCTTCTAAACACAGCAAACTCTTTACAAAGTCCCAAGAACTATTGGTAGACCACAGTTGATTTGTTTCCCCCCCTAGGCATTTGCTATAAAAACTAGAATTCAATGGGCCAAATTCTGACCTTAGTTCCACCTGCGGAAACATAAAATTACTCCACTGAAAGTATGGAGTTACTCTGGATTTACATCACTGTTACTGCAATCAGAATCTGGTCCACTTTGCTTAGTAACCTATACATGTCTCACTTAGGTTTTAAATTCATTTTCCTTATTTGTTTGCCTTAGCCTATTGACTGTGCCCTCAACATTCTTTTTGTTCCTTCTCTGCTAGTTTGTTTATATTATCAAGGACAAATCAAAGTCAGAAAATGAAAAAAAGACTTGTTAAATCATGTAGTCCACCTTTCTGCTAATGTGAATAGTTCCCTATAGCAAATCATTCCCGTTCTCTGATCTCACCCAGTCCCAGCGCTCTGCAGCAAAAGTTTAAAAGGCATATAACATTAAGGCCCCATTCCACACTAGGACAATAACCCACTGCTGACAATGGCTGGCTGCAATAAGTTCTCCTAGCCATTGAAAATGGTTTAGTTTTAATGTAGATGAGGGAGTGAGGAAACAAAAGAAAAACATTTTCAACAGGGAAAGGATAATGATGATGATCAAGGACCATGTTGAAGGCAGTTTTGGCCAATCTATATTATTAGCTAGGCACTTCCAATTCCTGCCGAAGAGGAGAGCTGGCATGGTCGGAGGAAACATGTTGGTGACAGTCATTATTGGCAATGGATCATTTTCCTAGGTATGATGTTAGTTTCTTACAGATTTTTTTTTGCGCTAAATACCATTTTACCAGCAATATTTAATGACAAAGCTAACTATAATGAGGGGGTTACAATTTAAAAACTAATGCTCAAAATGTATTTCTTACAAAACTGAATTAAAAAGAGAGGAGGTGGGGGAGGTAATATCTTCATTTGGACCAACTTCTGTTAGTGAAAGCAACAAGCTTTCAAGCTATGCAGACCTGAAGAAAGGTTCTGTGTAGCTCAAAAGCTTGTCTCTTTCACCAACAGAAGTTGGTCCAATAGAAGATATTACCTCACCCGCCTTGTTTCTCTAATATCCTGGGACCAACACGGCTAACAAAAAGGTAAATTAAAACATCTCATGAAATGATTTTTTTTTTTTTTCACCTTTAAGTGGTTTAGGTTGGTGCTGACATTGCTTCTGTTACTATGGGCTTTCTATTTATTAAAAGGAATTCTTTCAACAAAAATAATGGTCTTGTTGGTGATTAGCCCTTATACAGCCATTCAAGGAAGCTCCCATCCTATACCCACTTAGAGCTGGCTATCTAAGGGGTGGCCGTTAGAGCTGGTTGTATTGAAAAGGGCCTTTCTGGATTGGTTTAAAATTTTGTTTTTCTAACAAAATTGGGAAAGAAAAACATTTGTTGTTTTTCCTTCTCCTCCCCTTGCCAATTCTCTCCTGCTTTTCTAGTAGCAAGTGGGGGGGAAAAAGGAAGAAAATTGAGCTGAACTGCTTCAATCTAAACAAAGCCAATCACTGATGGAACTGAAACTTTATGTAATAACCTCTCCTAATGCCATGCGTTTTGTAAAACCTCTTAAAACATGATAAGGGTGTTCCTAGCTCTCATGAAAGTTATGTTGGGGGTGGGGGGCCAGCTCACAGAGTCTTCGTTAACCCCAACCTCGGTACACCCTATGCAAAGGCCAGGGATAATCACAGCCCCTGTGCCCAGGGAAAGGCAGGAACTTTTCTCTGCATTCCCCTACTTGGGCACAAATTGTCCCAAAGATGGTAGGGGGGAAAAGTGTAGTCAAGGCCGCGTATCCCAACCAGTAGAGTTGGCCAGGAGGGGCAGTCTGCATCATAGGCGCTGTCTCTGTGGCTAGAGCACTCACAAAAAAAAAAAAAAAAAAAAGTGGGTGCTCAGCACTCACCCAGCCACAGCTGTTTTGCAGCTCAGGGAGGGGCTTATGAGAGGGCAGAGAGCAGTGGCCTCAGGGAGGGGGTGGAGCAGGAGTAGGAAGAGGCAGAGAGGGACTTTGGGGGAGGGGTGGAGTGGGGGCGGGGCCTTGTGCCAGAGCTTGGATGGAGCACCCCCCGGGGAAAAGTAAAACAACGTCTATGGTCTGCATCCAAATGGATTATTATTTGTAGTAATAGTATTACTGGAGTGCCAATGATCTCCAATCATGGACCAGGACCCCATTGTGCTAGGTGCTGTACAAACACAGAACAAAAAGTTCCTCCCTGAAAGAGTGAAAGCACAGCTTGCATGCTACATAGCTTTGGCAGGGACTGTGTCTCCTGAGAGACAATCTCTGGAGCTTCCTCAGGAGAGAGGTCACTCTGCACCACTTAGTCCTGGCCTGTGTCTTAAAGGCACAGTCAGGTTCTTAAATTCGTAAGATAAACTGACAGCTAAATATACCAACAACAAATCTGTAAAATAGTTTTATGAACTTAGAATAATTGGCTGAGTTTTCAAAGGCCTAATGCTCAAGTTGCTGGAATTTCTCTCTGTGTCTGTTTGTATGTTCCATGGTAACCTTTGAATGCTGTATCTGATCAATTCCAAAAAATATCAGGGAACATTCTAGGCATCAGTGGGAAGAACCCTATAAATTTTGGGGAGGAATCAGGAAATGAGAGGCACAGGTTGCCCTTTCTCTGGTTAGCAGATCCACAGTTTGAAGTGTCTCTGCCATTGTCTATAGATCAAAGAACTGTCTGAAGGCAGCCATTAACACCTTTCAGCATAACAATACCCTTAGCTCATCTCTGCCCATCTTCTCAATAGAGTTTAACCTGTTGACACCCTGAATGACATCTTCCAGACAGAGAACAGTAAGGGTTGGGGGAAATGGGGAGTGCACGCAGCCCCTAGCATGGGGGAATGGGGCACACAGAATCCCTGGCAGGAAGGCGATTGGGGGACCCTGATAGAGCGATGGGGGAGATTGGGGACACACAGAGCCTCCAGCTTGGGGGGCAAAAGGGAGAATAGAGGGCAGAGCCCCTGGGAGGGAGGGAAGAGGGAATGGGGGTACACATAGAAACCTTGGTATGGGGGGAGGGGAGCACAGAATCCCTGGTAGAGGGAAGATTAGGGGACTCTGGTATGGAAGGCAATGGGGGTGCACACGGAGCCCCTGCCGTAGTGAAGGGAGAAAGGGAGTCCCTGATATAGGGGAGGCAGAAATGAAAGGCACATAGAACTCCTGTTGGAAGGGGCAGATTGCAGGACCCTGGTATGGGGAGGAAGGAGGTGAGGGAGGAACACAGAGCCCCTGCCATGGGGGTAGAAAATGGGGAACCCTGGCATATGGTAGAGAGGGAAGGAGGGCACAAAGCCCCTGGAATGGGAAGGAGTGGGGAAGGGGAGACACACAGCCACTAGCATGAGAGAGTGAGTGGGAGTTGTAGGCAGTCCCTGAATCAGAGGGGGATGGGAGAATGGCATACAGGGACTTTGGGAAGGTGGTGGGGAGGAAATGGAGGAATGCAAGGAGATCCTGGTGGGTGCAATGTGCTCTGTCTGTAGAAGCTGTGAAGTGTGTGACCCTTGAATTGATTTCCAAGGAAGCCCTATAATCCAACACCTTAGAAAATTGCATGAGAGATATGGCAATTTTTTTTCCTTCACAAATTCAGGTCTTTTTAAAAAATGCTATATTAAATCACTTCGCTTCTTGCACAAAGAGCTTCTGTTTCCTCGCGAAGGACCAAGACCAGTCACTTAGACAGGTATCAAAGGAACAAATTCTGTCCCCAGTGCACAAGCCTATGGCGAGTAACCAGGCTGTGTGCTAAGGAAGAATTTTGACAGACCTGAACACTCTATGGACACTTCTGTGTAGTGTGCCCTCTTCACAGGGACAGTGGGGAGGGAACAGAGAAGCATGTGACTAGAGGCACCACATAGTAGCAAATCCATAAGACATGAGGCATGATGGTAGAACTGCTGAGGTGGTGATTGAGTGGAAAAGCCCACCAGAATGCTTCCCATTTAAGGGCTATGGAACTTAAATATCCTGAGCTCAAAATCACTTCATTTTACAGAATACAGGGTGGGCATAACATGAGCACAGCTGTTCACTCTTGAGAACAGGCATGCTAGCTATTATGTTCTGCTCTAGCTGCAAGTGGCAGAGACCACCTATTGGCAGCCTAGAGGGAATTAGAATAGCTGGGTCTCATGGTCACAGGGAAATGTTTCCTGTCACTTTTTGGGGTGGGGAGGTGGAGGGGGGGAGAAGAGACATTTTTGTACCACATACGGACGTGACTTTCTGTAGAAAGGGCTGGGTCAGCAATCATACCAGGTTTCCTAACGCAGCACACTACTTCCGACTGAGCCTCTTCTGTGAGAATACAATGAATGAGCCGTCTCATAACAGCATCCTGCACTCATTAGACAGACATGTACCTTACAGTAAGAATGAAGCAACTCTGGTGCATCCAGAAGCAATATTATAGAAACACCTGTCCAGGGCAGAGTCTAAGCCAAGTAAAAGGGCTATACCGTTAGATGTGTTGGAGATCAGCCTACTAAAAGACTTCACAAACTATATTTCAATGTCCACATAGGTGGAGCATAGTTAATGTATTGTGGTTTTTTTTTTTTTGACAAAAAAAATGGTCGGTGTTTTTTTGGGAGAAGCTAGGCTCCCAAAAGAACGGCCTTATTTATTTATTTATTTATTTTAATTATTCATGTTGTCTTGTTGACTTCATTGGGGCTATATATGTCAGATCCACAGGATTGGGCTTACAACATGTATCTAAACAGTGTTCAGACATTTTGATAAAAACAGTTTCAATGCCAACACACCATTCTAGTGCTAAACAATGTGGCAAAACATTGTGGGATTTTGGGGGAAACATCATCTTCTGTGCATTACAAGGATACAGTCTTGTCCTTGGATATGCTTGTACTGCTCTGGGGAAAAAAAAAACAAAAAACCCCACAACAGGCTTAATTATCTGGAGTGTTAGAATAATTGGAGTCGGGATACCTTTTCTAGAATTCTCCCAAAGGAACCAATATAGAAGATATTAGTTAACATTCTAATATACATATTGACATTATTCCCAGGCACATTTAAATGAATCCATTATTCTCTCCCTAACATTGGTGCCCTGAGCACTGCTCTCCTCATAAGCACATTTTCCCAGAGCTTACATATTTTACAGACATTTCAAACTGAAAGCAACTTTTCCACAAATTCCATTTAGCAATCCTCATGGTGACAGTCCCTGCTAGATAAAGTCACGGCTGTGCATTTTGCCCAGTAATAGCTATTGCCACCTACATCAACCTAGACACCCAGCATTTCTAGCCAGGAGTGCAATGCTAGCAATAGTGAGTTTTTAATCACAAAGTGCCATTCAGCAGGGGTTACTCTTGGGAGATACCCTTTCCTCTGAAGAGATTTGAGAAAGTAAAAATAAAAAGAAACCTCATATTTTCAGTGAACCTGGTTAAGAATGTTTCTTATAGATAAGAATTAAATGGTATTTATTCTTAATCCTCTGTTTTCTAGTTTAATGTATAACCTTTGTTCAGGTAATCTTTCTAATAGTTTATTTAAAACTTTTTTTTTTTACAGCAGTTTGCTCTTACAAATAAACTATGGACACACAACAGCAACTGAGCAATATCTATTTTGCACCCAAAGAAGAGGCCATGCAAATAAAGTGTGTATTTTGTGAAATGAGTGTGTGTAGCGCATTGAATCTGTTATAAGTTCTCTTCATTTTTGTCTGTTTATAGACAGAAGTACTTCCTCTAGTGGACATTCTAGCATTATAGTAAACATTAAAAAACATTCCGAAAGCCATTCAGTTATTTAGCAGTCATTCACCAAGAAAAACAAAAATATAATAATAGAGAGAAGCAAATAAATATTATAACAAGCCCTTTTAAAATTTGGAGAGGCATTGTTAAATCAGTGAAGTACATACTGCCTCCAGCTTTGTTACATAATCAAAATCAAGCACTCTGCATTTATGATGCACACAAGATAGATTCAAAGAGTCAAAACCACTAGAGCCACTCTAAATTGTAGATTAACTTTGACTTAAATGTCTTTAAACAAACTAGACTAATGTGGACATGAGGCTATAAGCTGGACCGTATGGACAAATACTTAACACCACAAAATAAGTAAAGGGCCAAATTTACTGCTGGTATAAGTGCATTTCTGTTAAAGTCAATAGAATTGTAGCTTCTTATGCCAGCAATGGATGTGATCCAGAATCTTTTATACATACACACCATGGTATAGACTTGTATGTGTGCGTGTGTGTGTGTGTGTGTGTGTGTGTGTGTGTGTGTGTGTGTGTGTGTGTGTATATATATATATATGTTATAATTTGCTGTTTTATCTTGTACACATCAGTGTGTGTGTGTGTGTGTGTGTGTGTGTGTGTATATATATATATATATATACATACACACACACACTGATGTGTACAAGATAAAACAGCAAATTATAACATAGCAGCATAATATAGATTTTTAACAAGTTAACCCTGGAATTAGTGTAATAGTAATAACAAAACCCAATAAGATTAGTTGTATGGTTTGTGAGGTTGGAGACTCTCTGCTGGAGAAGGAAAACTACTTCAGAAAGAGAACAAGCTAGCCAACACAAAGCTGAGTCTATTCAGGCCTGCAAAAGGCACAGGAGCCCAAGCAGCCACATGCCTTGCTGGTGACAGAGAGGAACCTAGACAATCAATTATATATGTACATAAACCCACAATGGAGGTTTTTAAGAACAGGTTGGACAAATGCCCATCAGGGATGCTCTTGATTTGCTTGGTCCTGCCTCAACACAAGGGGGATGGACTAGATGACCTCTTGTCCCTTCCAGCCCCAGATTTCTAAGATTCAATGATTACTAACAGGAGCAGTCAGCTTATCTCAGTATACTAAACTAATACAGCTGACCTCATACTCTTTATTAGACATATATGCAATGGAAGCTGTTAAAAAGCAATAAAAGGCATCACTAAAATAAGATTCAGTGTTGCTAAACCACTCTGAGTAGAGACAGATATTCAGACGGGAAACTTTTACTCTTAGGGGAGACTGATGACAGTTTTCATCCCAGGATCAGGCCCACAGTTCCATTTCTCCATTTAGCCTTAATGTTTTTCAGACCACAACTCTCACACAATTATCTTGAATAGGTTTATATATGTATAATTAAGTGGAACTTTGTTAACAATTTTGTTGATGATACATAAGGAGGAAGACTTCAACCTAGTCCACTCCCTCTTAGTTGTATTGGTTTTTCAGGATTATTAGGAGTAAAAACTTCTTTCTTTCTCAGAAGTGAGCAATATGACTGAATACCCGTAGGGAGCAAATCTGTTCAGTAAGAAAATGCCATTTTTACCTTGAATAGAGCCCCACACTTTCACAACCAATCTTTGCAGAGTAGAACTGCACTTCCAAATTTAAAACACAACATTACAGGCCAGATCTTCATCAGAGATTAATGGTTGCCATTGGTATCAATGGAGCTATGCCAACTTACAGCCGCTGGAGGTTTTGTCCTTTTTTTCTATCGCTAGGATAAATTCAATTTTAATAATTTTGTTCCTCTATCACTTTCTCTAGCATCAACTACATCCAATTTTATCTTAAAAAAGAAAACAATGGAAAACAGAGTAAAAGTAGAGATGATGGGAGCTACAGTAATTCTGCCTCTGGGAAGGTACCCAAGCCTGAAATGAGAACTAGAACAAATTTGTGGAAGAATTCATTTTTCTCTTCTTGACAAGCTGGTAGTAGTTTTCCTGAAAAAGGGGAAGCCACTAAATAGTCTTATCTTGACCACCATTTTTATTTCTTCAGAAGAACACCATTTGATATAGCCCAATTTTAAGACTGAAGTTTGATTGTAAAATATTTGCTGGGAAAAACTAACAAACAAGACATTTATGAGGAACAGAGCACTGGTTAACAATATGCATATTAATGATCACTCTAAATTCATACCCAGAGCCACAGTGAAATGAATGCAGTGAAAGCTTTCAATGGAGTGGAATGGACGTTCCCAGTAGTGTTGTTCACAATATTTGTATTAAGCCTCAACTATGTTAGTTTAGCCCGTTTTTTATACACACACCCATTGACCTAAAACCACTTGCCTACTTCAAACTACAAAGCAGTACACATTGAGTATGTTTCAGCTCTCCCTTGCATTATTTTTTTATATCTAGATCCCTTCACCCAGTGTAGAAAAGGTTCACAAATAAATGGCACTACATATTCTATTTCACTAGAGGCTGATCATGCCATCCTCACACACAGAAAACGCTCACCGATTCTAGAAAAAGGTAATGATGTTTATCACTGTCCAAGTAGGGACTCATGCTGATTGGAAAATTTCAATCTATTCTATTGTTCCTGTTGGCCACCAAACCTCAATTAAATAAGGTAAAAATTAAGCACAGAAAAACCCAAATGACTTTGGATTTACCAGAGATAGCCTTGCCAGAGCAAGTGCACCACAACATGTAAAATACCTAGGAGTGACTGTACCTAGGAATTTGTACCTAGGAAATAAAACATATGGCTGTGATTATAAATACTTATGGCAAATAAACTTAGATTTGATGAGGTGGAATGGTATGACTGGGAAGAGCAAATGGTGAAATAATTAACATACTGTGTCACAGGCTGTTTCTTTTCCAAGCTTCTCCTTGCATTTTGTATCATCCTGTCTCAAGAAAGAAAGAAAGAAAGAAAGAAAAAACAGTCTCCAGGTGTTCCTTTAGTGTGTGATGATATGAGGGAAATTAATGCTTAAATAAACAGAACTGTTGACATCACAATTTTTTTAAACATAGCTATTTAAAAGTGAAGGTGAAAAATACAAAGAAATGAAGTAATGCTGCAGAGGTGTGAAAGTCTATTGTAGGTTATGAATTACAGTATGTGTACATACTGTTTTTTCATTGATATAACTTTTATAATCCATGTATCCCATTGGATCCATTTTTTCCTTAAATAGCTCAAGTTTATCTTTTACAAGCAATAAGACAATTTCATTTCTCTTAATACTTTTATTCTGGTCAACTACATTCCTCTAGGCAGTCGTTGCTTTTGCAGCCATAGTGCAATGAACTGTGCTTATTGACTGCAGTCACAAACATTCTAAACAGCTGTATTTGTTTAATTTGGCAAATCAGAACATTTCCCCTAATACCACTGTAGTAGAATTTGTTGGGAGGAGAAATCCTCAAAATAACTCTAGCATCAATTTTTTCAAGGGCATTTTTGACACTTGAAAAATATAAAAACCAGACCAGAAAAACAATTAAGAATACCTTTTAGGGAAGATGCGTGAACTATTGAGTGTGGGCAAGATGACTGAATAGGTATTTTCAATGTCTAATTGCTATGATTCTATGAAGTGTATTATGTAAGCAATTCCTTACAATATCAGCAAGTACCATTGTCTCTTTATGTATGAACTTCTTTTAATGGCTGATTTTCATGTAGCTTTTACAACTCCTTTAAAAAAAGGAGAATGCCAAGCACCTTTCTACCATATCAGTTCAAGTGGAATTAGTATTCAGAGAAGAACATTAAAGCAGCTAGTCTCTTTTGTTTGCAACATGCACAACAAAGAATGCCTTACATCAGAAGTTAAACATTATCATTACTGCAGACCTTTTACTTCACAAATAGCATGATCTTTTATATATTAGGAATATTGCAAGATTAAGAACAGCACCAAGAGAGATAAAAGCAGACGATGATGGATGTTTTAGAGGCTGGCAGAATCTGCAACACAGCAGGTCTCTTCTCCCCACATCTACCCTGCAATACTTTGTCAAAGGCAGCTCCCATATGTGGTGAAGAGACCCTGGGTGTTTCAAGTCTTGGAAACGCACAGTGATGCCATCACAAGTTCATCACATGCGCGTAATAAAAAGCATTCTGAACATTTTTTTGTCATGAGATCTCTGAAAAATGGAGATTGCTGCTTGTGTTTTTCCAGAGGCCCCCACAGCTCCTTCTTACAGGGATCCTGGGCCTTACTGTAATCTCAGCCCTGCCTCCAATAACAGACTGCCATTTCCTCTGCAGAATAATTAACATCATTAAGATACTTAAGTTGCAGAACCACTATCTGTGGTACATAACATACCGCTTAAATTAGCCTCTGTACTAGATGATTGGAAGGTAGATAACATAACGTCTATGTTTAAAAAAGCTTCAGAGTGATCC
Organism: Terrapene triunguis; assembly: GCF_002925995.2. Lineage (NCBI taxonomy): Eukaryota > Metazoa > Chordata > Testudines > Emydidae > Terrapene > Terrapene triunguis. The sequence continues at coordinate 26,157,520 of NW_020664374.1, read as the reverse complement.
TAGCAATTACACGCTGGTAAGTCTAACTTCAGTACAAGGCAAACTGGTTGAAACTATAGTAAAGAACAGAATTCTCAGACACATATATGAATACAGTTTGTTGGGGAAGAGTCAACATACCTTTTGTAAAAGGAAATCCTGCCTCACCAACCTATTTGAATTCCTTGAGAGAGTCAACAAACATGTGGACAAGGTTGATCCAGTGTACTTGGACTTTCAGATAGCCTTTGACAAGGTCCCTCACCGAAAGTTCTTAAGCAAAGTAAGCAGTCATGGGATAAGAGGGAAGGTCCTCTCATGTATCAGTAACTGATTAAAAGACAGGAAACAAAGGGTAGGAATAAAAGGTCAGTTTTCACAATGAAGAGTGGTAAATAGCGGGGTCCCCTAAGGATCTACATTGAGACCTGTGCTGTTCAATTTATTCATAAATTATCTGGAAAAGGGGGTGAACAGTGAGGTAGCAACATTTGCAGATGGAATACAAAATTACCCAAAAAAGTTAAAGTCCAAACCTGACTGCAAAGAGTTACAAAGTGGGTGACTGGGCAACAAAATGGTAGATGAACTTCAATGTTGATGAATGCAAAGTAATGCACATGGGAAAAAATAATCCCAACTTGGATTTGTCAAGAACAAATCATATCAAAGCAACTGAATAGCTTTCTTTGATAGGGTAAGAAGCCTTGTGGATGGGGGGAAAGTAGTAGATGTAGTATATCTTGACATTAGTAAGGCTTTTGATACTATCTCTCATGACCTTCTCATAAACAAACTAGGGAAATATAGCCTAGATAGAGCTACTATAAGGTGGGTGCATAACTGGTTGGAAAACCATTCCCAGAGAGTAGTTATCAATGGTTCACTGTCAAACTGGAAGGGCATAATGAGTGGGGTCCCTCAGGGATCGGTTCTGGTTCTGGTTCTGTTCAATATCTTCATCAATGAGTTAGATAATGGCATAGAGAGTACACTTAGAAACTTATAAAGTTTGCAGATCATAAAAACCTGGGAGGGATTGCAAGTGCTTTGGAGGATAGAATTAAAATTCAAAATGATCTGAACAAACTGGAGAAATGGTCTGAAGTAAATAGGATGAAATTCAACAAGGACAAATGTAAAGTACTCCACGTAGGAAGGAACAATAATTTGCACACATACAAAATGAGAAAGACTGCCTGGGAAGGAGTATAGCAGAAAGGGATCTGGGGGTTATAGTGGATCACAAGCTAAATATGAGTCAACAGTGCAACATCATTCTGGAATGTTGTATTAGCAGAAGTGTTGTAAGCAAGACATGAGACATAATTCTTCCACTCTATTCAGCTCAGGTTAGGCCGCAATTGGAGTATTGTGTTCAGTTCTGGGTGCCACATTTCAGGAAAGATGTGGACAAACTGGAGAAAATCCAGGGAAGAGCAACAAAAATGATTAAAGATCTAGAAAACATGTCCTATAAGAGAAGATTGAAAAAAAATGGGTTTGTTTAGAAGAGAAGACATGAGAAGAGAAGACATGATAACAGTTTTCAAATACATACAAGGTTGTGGGATAAAATTGTTTTCCTTAACCTTTGAGGGTAAGACAAGAAGCAATGGGCTTAAATTGCAGCAAGGAAGGTTTAGGTTGGACATTAGGAAAAACTTCCTAACTGTCAGAGTGGTTAAGCACTGGAATAAATTGCCTAGGGAGGTTGTGGAATCTCCATTACTGAAGGGTTAGACAAACAATCTGTCAAGGATGGTCTAGATAATACTCAGTTCTGCATGAGCGCAGGGGACTGGACTAGATGACCTACTGAGGTCTCTTCCAGTCCTACAATTCTATTATTCTTTATATACAAAAGGAGTGTTTCTAAATTAGCTGTTACACTCAAGAATGAGATCTTAGAGTCATTGTGGATAGTTCTCCAAACACATCTGCTCAATATACAACAGCATTCAAAAAACTAACAATATTAGGAAACTTTAGGAAAAGGATAGATAATAAGACATACTCTGTTTAAAACTGTGGTATGCCCACACTTGAATACTGCGTGCAGCTCTGATCACCCCATCTCAAAAAAAGATATATTAGAATTGGAAAAGATGCAGAGAAAGGCAAAAAAATGATTAGGTGTATGGAACAGCTTGCATACAATAAGAAATTAAAAGGACTGGGACTGTTCATCTTAGAAAAGAGACAACTAAGGGGGGATATGATAGAGGTATATAAAGTCATGAATGGTGTGGAAAAAGTGAATAGGGAAGTGCTATTTACCCCTTTACACAGCACAAGAACTAGGGGTCACCTGATGAAACTAATAGGCAGCAGGTTAAAAAAAATAAAAGGAAGTACTTCTTCACACAATCAGCTTGTGGAACTCATTGTCAGGGGATGTTGTGAAAGCCAAAAGTATAAGTGGGTTCAAAAAAGAATCAGATAAGTTCATGGAGGATAACTCCATCAATGGCTATTAGCCAAGATGATCAGTGATGGAATCCCATGCTCCAGGTGTCCCTAAACCTCCAACTGCTAGAAGCATCTGCCATTGGCCACTGAGAAAGACAGAATATTGGGCTAGATGGACCATTGGTCTGATCCAGAATGGATGTTCTTATGCTTAAAAGCAAGTCAACATTAAAAATAAGGTCATTCTATGTCTGGGACAAAGGAAAGGTACTATGAAATACCATGAACTGATGAAAAATAAAGTTCTAGGGTCTGATTCTGATCACACTTACATAAGTGTAAACAAAGTGTTCTTCCCCTGCTCACAGCCATGCTCACTGATGTTGAGGGAGTTACACTAATCAACATGGCAATGAAAGAGGAATGGGAACCATGCTGATACTATCAGAAGCCCTCTTTTCAATGTATTTTTCAATAATGTGCTTATTTCTCTCTTGAGCATTAAACAGCCACTTTAGTTTTTAAAACACGTACAGATGCTTTAGGAATCTACACAGTGAACATTAAAATCTCTTAACTTCATAACACTGCTTTCTAGAATCAACAGTTTCATTAGCTGTTACATTCTGTGCCATCTTTCAATTTTCATAGGCATTTTTCTGTTGAGCTCTCCTTAAGCCAGTTCTTTTCTGTTCAATGTAAAAACCAGCTCCCTCTAAAATATTTTGTGTATGAATATTGGTGTGATGCTATTTTGTATTTTCCCTGTGCAAAAAACCCCCTCTGTGTTACTTACATTATCTTTGTGCAATTGCAGCATATATATACAATTACTCTGATTGTGCATGCAAATCAGATAGTTTCAAAAGCAAATATTCATTTATACACATAGCTGTCCATTTATACATGAAATTATAGTGACTGCATATACACTTCTGAAAGTCAGGAACAAAATCCATTTTTGTCTATGAATACTGTACTTGGGACAGTCTCCTCACATAGAAAACAAAGGTTTAGAATATCTTTCATGAGCTAACTAATATGTAAGTGCCAGGATAGGTTAAGATGGAACTAGTATTGTAGTACAAATTTTCCTTACTGCATCCTAGAATCCCTCTCCACAATGATCATGATATCACATTGACTAATTGTTATGGATGATGTATAAAGATCATATGAATAGTGACTCTGGTGGGCTGACTCAGGATCTTATGATCATTATATTGACCAGTGGACTATTATGGACAGACATCACTATCTTTGTTGTGAGGTCAGAGTATATTTCTCCCATCAGGACAAAGGACTACCCTCTGACCTAATGGAATGCTTAGCTTTCAAGAGGTTGAAGAAAGAATATTGCCTTGCCAACAGACATTTTATTAGTGATTTGGTACTTTATAATGATTTGTAGTCCTTGCCCAATGATACAAAAGCACCTATAATGCCCTTTACATCAAGGTTCATCTCCTTGTGTCACCATGGTATTCATATGATCGGTGAGTGATGAATTATGAAGGAAGAGCAGCAGAGCATCAATGGTGGAAGTCTTGCTCTGAATTAGATTGACTACAGCATGTCATGAAATCTTATGTCATGTCTGAATAGAAGGCAAAGGAAGATTTTGTGTGTTCATCATAGGGTTCACACAATGCCAGAACAGAACTGTTCAAAAAGGCTAACAACTGGGTTCATTCAGTTTTAGTCTTGTCACAACATAGAATGTTTCTTGTTCTGGAGTTTTCAAATTATTTTGCCGATAAGATATCTCAGATCTGAAGTGATATCTGCCTCCAGGATAATGGGACAAATTCAGATTCTTGCTTGCCTGGGTTTCAGCTTGTGAAATGAGCGCACAAGCTATGCTCTGCAGGTCAGATCAATTTCCCTACTGCCTGTGGACAGCCAATGGGGAAGAACTGGAGCCATTATAGGAGATGATTGTTACCCTCTTGAAAGGAAGCAAGATGACAGTATCTTTTAAAGAAGCATTTGTTAGACCCTTGATTAAGGAGCCTCTCTCACCTCAGATAATCTTTCCAATTATCACCCCATCTATACATTTTGGGGGTAGACTGGGACAACTCAAACAACATCTGCTTAAAAATTGTGTGTGTTCATAAATCTCTGATACATAAAGCATGAGTCTTACCTCTTCCATGCTATTTGGTATGGTTATTGTTAGCTATTGGGATTACATATTATGCAATTTGTCTTATCCGAATGCAGTGTCAAGTAGAAAATTAACTGTGGTTTAACTGCAGTCATAACTGCATGACCACAATCTAATTCCAGAATGAAAAGGGTGGACCAGCAATACAGACTGACTACCAATATAGGGCTAGAGATTTAGCTGGTTTAAATCAGCACAGCTCCATTGATTTCAATAACTTTAAAAAGGCAGGAGAAAAATGGATTTCAATGGAGCTTTATCAGTTCTTTTTCATAGGTTCATAAATTCCAAGGCCAGAAGGAACCATTGTGATCACCCAGCCTGACCTCCAGTATAACACAGGCCATAGAATTTCCCCCAAATAATTCCTATAGCATGTCTTTTAGAAAAACATCCAATCTCGATTTACAAACTGTTAGTGATGGAGAATCCACCACATCCTCACCACGATCATCAAGCACGCACAGTCAACTGAGGACTATTGCACCAGTCAGAGGTGGCCACAGTTGTGGCATCACACCAATCATTGTGTAGTGAAGTTCCCAAACCTGGCTCAATCCTGTGAATCCCTGAATCTCTGGGGCAGCCCCACAGGTTGCACCAGATCAGGTCAGCGTGTATACCTCTTCACTCGTCAATACAGAGTTTGAGAGCACAGTATACTGGAGTCTTTTTGTCCATCCTGGCAACATGGCCAAAGACCATGCAACGCCACTTTTGAATATAATGAGTGATTGAAGGAAGGCCAGGTCTCTGTGAGACTGACATTTTGCACAAAGTGAAACCACTTCATGCTCAGGAATTGGCGCTGACAGCAGATATGAATTGCCTCTAGCCATTCCAAGTCTGCCTGTACGAGAATTCACCATGACCCTTAGTAAATTGTTCCAAGAGTTAATTACACTGTTAAAAATGTACACCTTATTGTCAGTCTTTGTCAGGACCTCAGGATCTGACCCATAATGTGACTGATAGATTTTTGTACAGGAGTCACAGCACATCAATAGCACTCCATTCTACAGGACATTCCAGAGTACATTACATTCACTTTTCAGCTTTAGTGCAATGTTGCAGTATGACATCACTCAATAAAACTCTCCTTGATATCTGAAAAGCTTAACACAATCTCCCCAAAGTGGCAAATGTGTTACCAATGGATCTAATATTCCAGATTGCAAGGTAATGTTAAACCCAATTACCAAGGCATGCTGTTAGCACCTGAAAACAGGATTTTTTTTTATTATGCCGCAGAGCAGCCCATCCTAATTCCCCTTCACATCATTGTCTAGTGGGTTCCCCAGCAGCTTCAGAGAATGGTGCAGTTTAGATCACATTGTAATCTTTTGCATTCACCTTCACAGCATGCTGAAAATGCTTACAATTATGACGCAGCCCTGACTCTTTATAGCCGAGGTCATAGTCAGTTTAGAAATAAACTCTAAATAAACTCTGTTTTATCTGTAAATCTGGCTTGACCTGAATTTCAGTAGCCTGGACAATTTGTAGTTATCATACACACATACGTCACACCAATCTGAAAGCCACATCCTTTTACATTACTCCTAGCAAATGTTTAATAAGGAAGCTCTGGCATTGTGCCATTACCGCTAACTTACAAATAGCAACAGCTATTCTATAGCAACAACATTAAGCAGTGCTAACTTGTCCAACTGGAAAATTCCAGGGGAAAATCAAGCAGGAAGAATATATTATAATTGCTTGCATTGGAATCTAGTCAAAACATTAGGGCTACCACTCTTCCTACTAAAAATCATACCATGGAATTTTCAATTGGCAAAGAACTGGATTTCACCGCTCATCTTTAAGGTAAGCCCTCTAGCAGCACACAGTGTCCCCTACCACAGTGTAAGGGTATTCGTTCAGTAATGGCCCAGAGGGAAGAGTGCTACCTCATGCGTCACACCAGCACCAAATGCTGGGATGACACCTGGACGTTTCTGAGGCCTTTCACCCAAGCAGCCCTATCCCTGTGCAGCTTGAAAGCTCTGCTGTGGTCACAGCTCAAGGCTGCCGGCCAGATCTGAAATGTGCAATATAGTTGACATTTTCTTTAATTCTACTATTACTTAAAACAGGCCAAGGGCAAGGGGCAAACCAGATAGCTTGTAATGAACTGTAGCTGAGTTAACCAGTTCAAGTGTACGCCAATTCTTTAATGTTATGAAACGTATCTGTCATGCAAGGGGTCAATGAAAAGCTCATGACTTACTGGTTATTAATATCATTGTTAATGTAGGTGCAAGCAACTGATGCAAAGTTAAGGACATAAACTGAAATTATAATTTTTAAAATGTGTTTGCCAGCCAGCCAACCAGAAGTTACTCCACCCTAGACAGAGGAATGTAGTTTTTCCCCCTGGGAGAAACTGACAAAGTACTTTGAAAGACAATGAGAATGTATTTACATATTGCATAAATAGACCCATCAAGCTAACAAGGGGTGGAGGCAAACCTTACACTATCACAGGGTGGTGGAGATTGACAATCACATATTTAATGTTTATGCAATTACACTGGAGGGGGCAGGATCTAAATAATTTGCATTTTAGCAGCCAACTCCAGCAAGAAACTTCCTTCATCAGGAGACTTCTTGTCACCTTTTTGACAGCTTGAATGAACTTTATCTAGGGGTAACCCTTAGAAGAACTCATTTCAAAGGGTCACTGGACTATAAAGGAGAAGGGCAAAGAAACCTCAAGTTATCTAACTTTCACCGAAGACAACAAAGGGTCCAGCTCTTGGATCAGGATCTATCCCTCAAAGTCAAAGAGCTGGGTCAGCCATCTTGATGGAAACATTACATGAAAATTTTACTTCTAGCTTGTTAAGTTTTTGTTACTAGGAACTGTTTTATTTCTTTTTCTCTTGTAACAATGTCTGACTTTAATCCTTATACTTACACTCACTTAAAACTTCTCTCTCTGGAATGAAATATGCTTATTTTTATGTTTAATTTAGACCAATCCAGAGCTGTGTATGAACTGAACTGTTTAGTAACTCCAGTTAAAGTAACAAACTGTTTGATATTGACTCTTTAGAGGAGCAATGAACCTTAACATTTCTCTGATTGTTCAGAGACAGGACTGGACATTTCAGAACAAACATTTTTGGGAAATTTGGGGCTGGAGAGAGTGTGGCACCAGCTTACTAGTTGTTAAGCAAGGCTGGGGGAGACCAATGGAAGTCGGTGATATTGCAGGCAGGCTCCAAAGCACTGGACCAGGGATGCCCAATACATAGAGTGGGTGCTTGTTGCTGACTGTGGGAGTCCCAGGCAGAGAACTACTGTAGCAAAGCTTTAGGGTGCTTAAGGGTTACAGGGTAAGAGGTGACTACTCTTCATCTGTCTGGATTGCACCCCAGAACTTAACACTTACCTGCAGAGTAAGTGACTGAAAGAATTCCATCAGTTCTATATGTTTGTAACCATGTCCTGGTGAATTGTAGCTGACAGACTCATTGCTATAATGATTCTGGAAATATTACTGTGCTCTAAATACATGAGTTCTTCACAAGAAGCACATTACAGTCAAAATTTCTTCACTTTTACACCTGCCATTATTTAAATGGCTGAATGCAATTCCATTGAACATGGCACATTATTACAACGGAATGTTTACCACAAAAAAAGCAAACAGAAGAGGACAAAAGAAAAGCATAGGAAAATAAATTTATAGAGCGAGACACTCTGGAGTCTCTCTTCTAACATCATATTAACAATCTCTTTCTAGTCAGCAGAAAGAGATTGTATGTTATTAAGAAAGGCAGAATACATGGAGTTACTTTCTGTAATGCACAAGTAAATACCAATGGTTGCCACCAATGGTGGCCATGTAAAAGTCAATACCAGAACTCCCATTGAGCTCAGTATACCCAGGATATCACCCCCAGCTGTTAAATGTTTGGTAAAGAATTCCAAGTAAGATACACAGAATTAACTCCAGCTGAAACAAGATCAACACCTTTCCTTGAGCAAGCCGAGATATGAGAAGCAATATATTGCAAGTCCAGCCACTAGATGCGGATGGAGTTCTGTTCAGGATGTCTCTAGGTTCTGCATGGTCCCATGTAAAGTAAACTATACAGGAGGTCTCCGTCCAACAACCGGGGGTGTAAGGTCTGTTCTGCAGCTACCTAGGTAATACTGGGCTCAGACTACACTGCCACAATTGTCTTCTCTAACGTCTGGCTACGAGTTGCCAAATATTCCTCTTTAGATAGAGCCAGTTGGAAAAATCTTTGATAAAATCATATTCTGTCAGAATAAGCAGTTCCATCATAATCAAAATGCTTCATGAAATCATCTTGCATTTGCCAGAATTCATTTTAGAAACAAACTGGAAAAAAATTGGCCAATGCTGAAACATCCATTTTCGGCTTTTTTGGAACAAGACACTTAGATTTTATTTTGAATTTTGTATTTTATTCTATAAATAATATAATACAAAATAAAAAAGTCAAAATAAAAAAGTCTAAATGAAACATTTCAATTGACCTATAACTTTTTTTTACCTTTCCTTTGAGAATTTCTAATTTTTTTTTAGAGTTTGTTCAATGCAGAATAAAGCCAGTTTTTTAAAAATCTCAAAATCTTTTGCAAAACAGTTTTGTCCTCTGTGCAGTACTACCTTTAGACATTTTGCTCCACTGACAACAGATAAGGGTTCTTCTCTTCATATTTGGTAGGAGGGAAAACAGCAGAACAAAGATAATGGATTCCAAGAAGGCTGACTTTAGCAAACTCAGGGAGTTGGTAGGTAACATCCCATGGAAAGCAAGTCTCAGGGAAAACAATTTGAGAATGCTGGCAGTTCTTTAAAGAGACACTAGAAAGGACACAAGAGTAAACTATCCCACTGCTTAGGAAAGATAGGAAGTATGGAAAGAGACCACTCTGGCTTAACCAGGAGATCTTCAGTGATCTGAAACTCAAAAACGAGTCCTACAAAAAGTGGAAACTAGGTCAAATTAGGAAAGATGAATATAAAAAACAACACAAGCACGTAGGGAGAACATTAGAAAGGCCAAGGAACAAAATGAGATTAAAGTAGCTAGAGACAAAAAGGGTAACAAGAAAACTTTCTACAACTACATTAGACACAAAAGGAAGACTAAGGACAGGGTAGGCCCATTACTCAATGAGGGGGGAAAGACAACAGAAAATGTGGAAATGGCAGAAGTGCTGAATTACTTTTTTGTTTCAGTTTTCACCAAAAAGGTTAGTAGCGATCAGACGTCTAACAGTGAATGTCAGCGAAAATGAGGTAGAATCAAAGGCTAAAATAGGGAAAGAACAAGTTAAAAATTACTTAGATAAGTTAGATGTCATCCAGTCAGCAGGGCCTGATGAAACACATCCTAGAATACTCAAGGAACTGACTGAGGAGATATCTGAGCCATTAGCGATTATCTTCAAAAACTCATGGGAGAGATTCCAGAGGAGTGGAAAAGGGCAAATATAGTGCCAATCTATAAAAAGGGAAATAAGGACAACCTGGGGAATTACAGACAGACAGCTTACCTTCAGAACCCAGAAAGATAATGGAGCAAATAATTAAGCAATTAATTTGCAAACACCTAGAAAATAATAAGGTAATAAGTAATAGTCAGCATGGACTTGTCAAGAACAAATCATGTCAAACCAACCAAATAACCTTTTTTAACAGGGTAAGAAGCCTTGTGAATGGGAAGAAGAGATAGATGTGGTATATTTTGACTTTAGTAAGGCGTTTCATATTGCATGCAGGGCTGGCTTTAGGACCTGCAGGGCCCGGTTTGAATACCCAGCGGCGGTCCGGGTCTTCGGCGGCGGGGGGGTCCGCTTCACGTCTTCTGCGGCACTGAAGGACCCCCTGCCACCGAAATGCTGCCGAAGACCCGGAGCGGACCCCCCGCCGCCGAAGACCCGGAGCGGACCGCCGCCGGGTGAGTAAAAAAAATTAAAAAGGCGCCTAAGGCGCAGGGCCCTCTTAGGCCTGGTCTACACTAGGCTTTTATGTCGAATTTAGCGCCGTTATATCGAATTAACCCTGCACCCGTCCACACCAGGAAGCCATTTAGTTCGACATAGAGCTCTCTTTAAATCGATTTCTGTAATCCTCCCCAACGAGAGGAGTAGCGCTAAATTCGAAATGGCCATATCGAATTAGGCTAGGTGTGGATGGAAATCGACGCTAATAGCTCCGGGAGCTATCCCACAGTGCACCACTCTGTTGACGCTCTGGACAGCAGTCCGAGCTCGGATGCTCTGACCAGCCACACCCCCGGGAAAATTTGAATTCATTTTCATTTTCCTGTCTGGGCAGTTTGAATCTCAGTTCCTCTTTGGACATTGAGGTGAGCTCAGCAGCAGTGGCAATGATGCAGAGCTCTCCAGCAGAGATGGCCGTGCAATCTAATAGAAAGAGGGCCCCAGCATGGACTGATCGGGAAGTCTTGGATCTCATCGCAGTGTGGGGCGATGAGTCCGTGCTTGCCGAGCTGCGCTCCAAAAGAAGGAATGCTAAGATCTACGAGAAGATCTCCAAAGCCATGGCAGAGAGAGGCTACAGCCGGGATGCAACGCAGTGCCGCGTGAAAATCAAGGAGCTGAGACAAGGCTACCAAAAAACCAAAGAGGCTAACGGACGATCCGGATCCCAGCCCCACACATCCCGTTTCTACGAGGCACTGCATTCCATCCTGGGAGCGGCCGCCACCACTACCCCACCCCTAACCGTGGACTCCGAGGATGGGATATTGTCCGCGGCCGGTTCCTCGTCGGACATGTTAGCGGATGGGGAAGATGAAGAAGGAGATGAGGAGGACGAGGCAGTCGACAGCGCTGGCACCGCTGATTTCCCCGACAGCCAGGAGCTCTTCATCACCCTTACCGAGATCCCGTACCAACCGTCCCCATCCCTTACCCCGGACACAGAATCAGGGGAAGGATCAAGCAGTAAGTGCTGTAAACATGTAAACATTTATTTAAAACAGAACGGTAATATTTATACTATTAACAATGTATATTTATAAAAGTGCTGTAAACTAGTAAAAAAATAATCAGGTACAAAACAGGAATATTTACAAAGGTAACAAATGGGTTTTCATGATTTCTCTGTCTTAGGCTCTTCTCAATTTAGTCCCAAGTATTTTAAAAAATTTTCACAATGTCCCTTACTACATGATTCCGAGGCCCAAGACGCTCCACTCCATAGTCCCAGTGCACCTAGGCGAAAATCCGGTCAATGTGGCCGGGGATTGACGAGAAATCCTCGTAGGAGAACTCCTCGTAGGTCTCGTGGAGGTAGATCTCAAGCCTGTTTATGAGGTTCCGGGGTAGGGCGATCTTAGTGGGCCCTCCGTGGTAGCAGACATGTCCCCTCCACGCCACAATCAAGTACTCGGGGATCATGGCCCGACATAGCATGGCGGCATACGGCCCCGGTTTCTGCATGCTTTCCCGCAGCATGCGTTCTCTCTGGGTGTCCGGGATCCTCAGGAGGGTGATGTCGCTCATGACGCCCTGCTTTGAATTAGGGAGGGGACTGTTAGTATTGGGACTGCTTTACAGCCACGCGGTGGAGGGAGAGGGGCAGCATACAGGGATCTTTCCCTGGGACAGCCGCGAGGGGGTGGGACAGGGGCAGAGTTGATGCTGTCCTGATTGCTGGCAGCAGAGACTGGCATTGCTTTCAATGTGAAAGGAGGCCAGTGCTACTGCTGGAGTTTTAAGCAGCCACAAGTCTACGGCTTACCATTATTGCCCGCTCCAGAAGTTCAGGTCTCCAGCCACAGTTCTCTGATCACTCCAAGACCACCGCAAGTCCACAGGCACTGAAGGCGACGGCCGAAAATTCGACCTTGTCCTGAGTGCGCATGTGAGAGGTGCAGTGCATGGTCTTGTTCACAGAGAAAGACTAGGTTCTTTGTATACAATTTCATTTATCTGTCTCAGGAATTCACTCCCTTTTTACAATTCACACAGACACATCTGCGACTGTCTCCCAACCCAGCCTGTCAGCACACTCCCAGAGGCTAGCGCAGATTAGGCGGAGGAAGAAGAAGACGCGTGAAGACATGTTCTCAGAACTAATGGGCTGCTCCCGAGCCCAGGCAGCCCAGCAGACACAGTGGAGGGAGAACTTGTCACAAATGCACCGAGCAGTCATGGAACGGGAGGAGAGGTGGCGTCAGGAGGACCAACAGGCTACTGAAAAGCTGCTTGGACTAATGAGGGAGCAAACGGACACGCTCCGGCGCCTTGTGGATGTTCTGCAAGACCGGAGGCAGGAGGACAGAGCCCCGCTGCAGTCTATCTGTAACCGCCCTCACCCGCCACCAAGTCCCACACCACCCTCACCTAAAGTCCAAAGAAGGAGGGGCGGCAAGGGACGTTAAAACTTTCAGTCAACCCCTGCAGACTGCTCTAGCACTAGAAGGCTGACATTCCCCAAAATTTCATAAGTCCTTTCCTACCCACCTCACACAAGCCCCCGTCCAAGTTTCACCCCCCACGTTTCATGTCTGGTTCGCAATAAAATGTTTGTTTCTGTTCATTGCTGTTTCAGTCAGGTTCTTTTGAGGGAGAGTCTGTCTGGAGGGGGGAAGGGGATTGGTAATTGGACAGGACAGTGATCTTTAGCAGGGTACAGAGGCGGTGTCAGGTCCAGCATCAGGACACATACACAGTGCAGTCACTGGTTACCCTGGTCAGTCTGGGAGGTGTTTTTCATGTTCTGGGGGGGTAGGGTTACAGATCCCCTGCTGCGTGGATCTGTGAGCCAGGATAAGGACCGCTGCATAAGATCTGTAACTGCCCTCCCCCGCCACAAAGTCACAGATCTTATGCAGCGGTCCTTATCCTGGCTCACAGATCCACGCAGCAGGGGATCTGTAACCCTACCCCCCCTGCCAGAAAGTCACATAGTCGACACATACACACAGTCCCCCCCAGGAGTGCTGGCAGGCTCCATTGAAATAACCAGTCCACCAGTGCGGAGCCTGTCATTCCGGGAGTTTAGAAGCATCATTTGCATCAGAACACTAAACCCGCCCCCCGCCACAGTCTGCGTCCCCGGTTTAAAATATTCCCGCGAAAACAGCAATACAGACAACGGTGTTCATTAACAAAATAGAACTGATTTTATTTTTTGGGAAGGGGAAGGGGGTGAAGGGGGTATGTAACTGGAGAGGATAGTCAAAATGAACTGGGTAAAGAAACGGGGGCAGGTTCAGCTTTTCTGTCCACAAACTGAAAAGTCACTGGTTGCCCTGCTCACTCAGGAACCTAGCTTTCAAAGCCTCCCGGATGCACAGGGCGTCCCGCTGTGATCTTCTAATCGCCCGGCTGTCTGGCTGGGCGTAATCAGCAGCCAGGCTATTTGCCTCTAGCTCCCACCCCGACATAAAGGTCTCCCCCTTGCTCTCACACAGATTGTGGAGCACACAGCAAGCTGCAATAACGATGGGGATATTGGTTTCACTGAGATCACAGCGAGTGAGTAAGCTTCTCCATCTCCCTTTGAGACGGCCAAAAGCACACTCCACTACCATTCTGCACTTGCTCAGCCAGTAGTTGAACAGTTCTTTTTCTGTGTCCAGGGCGCCAGTATAGGGCTTCATGAGCCAGGGCATTAGCGGGTAGGCTGGGTCCCCGAGGATGACTGTAGGCATCTCCACATCCCCAAGAGTTATTTTGTGGTCTGGGAAGTAAATACCTTCCTGCAGCCGTCTAAACAGACCAGAGTTCCTGAACACGCGAGCGTCATGAACCTTGCCCGGCCATCCGACGTTGATGTTTGTAAAACGTCCCCGATGGTCCACCAGTGCTTGCAGCACCATTGAAAAGTAGCCCTTTCTATTGATGTACTGGCTGGCCTGGTGGTCCGGTCCCAGGATAGGGATGTGAGTCCCATCGATAGCCCCACCGCAGTTTGGGAATCCCATCGCGGCAAAGCCATCTATGATGACCTGCGCGTTTCCCAGGGTCACTACCTTTGGGAGCAGTACCTTCACGATTGCCTTGGCTACTTGCATGACAACAACCCCCACGGTAGATTTGCCCACACCAAAGTGGTTCGCGACTGACCGGTAGCTGTCCGGCGTTGCAAGCTTCCAGAGGGCTATGGCCACTCGCTTCTCAACTGTGAGGGCTGCTCTCATCCTGGTATTCTGGCGCTTCAGGGCAGGGGACAGCAATTCACAAAGTTCGAGGAAAGTCCCCTTCCGCATGCGAAAGTTTCGCAGCCACTGGGATTCATCCCAGACCTGAAGCACTATACGGTCCCACCAGTCCGTGCTTGTTTCCCGGGCCCAGAATCGCCGTTCCACGATATCCACATGACCCATTGCCACCGTGATGTCCTGGGCGCTGGGGCTCGTGGTTTCTGACAGCTCTGTGCTACTCTCCGACTTCAGGCCATCACGGCGGTGTCGTAGCCTCCTCGCCTGATTACTCTTCATCTGCCTCAGGGAAAGGTGTATGATAAGCTGCGAGGTGTTGAGAACGGCCAGAAGTGCAGCGATGGTCGCAGCGTGATCCATGATCGCAGTGCTGTGGCGTCCGCGCTGTCACTGACCAGAAAAGTGCGCGAACTGATTTCCCGCCGGCGCTTTCATGGAGGGAGGGAGGGCGTTAGTGACGGACGGATGACGACAAATTTTTTTTACCCAGAAGGCATTGGCGGCTCGACCCAGAATTCCGATGGGCAGCGGGGACTGCGGGAACTGTGGGATAGCTGCCCACAGTGCACCGCTTCCAATATCGACGCTCGCCCCGTTAGTGTGGACTCACAAAGTCGAATTACTGTCCTTAGTGTGTCCTTAGTGTGGACACACACGTTCGACTTTGCAATATCGATTCCACATATTCGATTTAAGTAAAATCGAATTACCCTTGTAGTGTAGACATACCCTTAGGCACGGGCGCGGGGCCCGATTCCGGGGAATCGGCCTAAAGCTGGCCCTGCTTGCATGACCTTCTCATAAACAAACTAGGAAATATAGCTTAGATAGAGCTAATATAAGGTGGGTGCATAACTGGTTGGAAAACCATTCCCAGAGAGTAGTTATCAGTGGTTCACAGTCAACCTGACAGGCATATTGAGTGGGGTCCCACAGTGATCAGTCCTTGGTCCAGTTCCATTCAGTATCTTCATACATGATTTAGATAATGGCATGGAAAGGGCACTTATAAAGTTTGCGGATGATACCAAGCTGGGAGGGATTGCAAGTGCTTTGGAGGATAGAATTAAAATTCAAAATGATCTGAACAAACTGGAGAAATGGTCTGAAGTAAATAGGATGAAATTCAACAAGGACAAATTCAAAGTACTCCACGTAGGAAGGAACAATAATTTGCACACATACAAAATGAGAAAGACTGCCTGGGAAGGAGTATAGCAGAAAGGGATCTGGGGGTTATAGTGGATCACAAGCTAAATATGAGACAACAGTGTAACACTGTTTTTAAAAAAAGTAAAGATCATTCTGGGATGTATTAACAGGAGTGTTGTAAGCAAGACATGAGAAGTAATTCTTCCGCTCTACACAGCTCTGATAAGGCCTCAACTAGAGTATTGTGTCCAGTTCTGAGTGCCACATTTCAGGAAAGATGTGGAAAAATTGGAGCAAGGCCAGAGAAGAGCAACAAAAATGATGAAAGGTCTAGAAAACATGACTTATGAGGGGAAAATTGAAAAAATTGGCCTTGTTTAGTCTGGAGAAGAGAAGACCAAGGAGGGACAATGATAACAGTTTCAAGTACATAAAAGGTTGTTAAAAAGGAGGTAGATGAAAACTTGTCGTCCTCAACCTCTGAGGACAGGACAAGAAGCAATGGGCTTAAATTGCAGCAAGGGAGGTTTAGGTTGGACATTAGGAAAAACTTCCTAACTGTCAGGGTAGTTAAGCACTGGAAGAAAATGCCTAGGGAAGTTGTGGAATCTCTGTCATTGGAGGTTTTAAATAACAGGTTAGATGAACACCAGTCAGGAATGGTCTAGGTATTACTTAGTCCTGCCTGGAGTGCAGGGGACTGGACTAGATGATGTACTGAGGTCTGTTCTAGTCCTACACTTCTATGATTCTATGTTTGGACCAACCTTTCCCTTTGATATTCTTTTCTAATTAATAAATCTTGAGTCAGCCAAGAAATTATGTTGGTCTCTTGGGCATTCAGATTCTTTTAAGAGGCTTCTCCCTCCCATATTGTACCCTTCTTCCTTACCACCACTGGATAGGGAAATTATGTAATTTTAAACCTGGGACTAAAAAGATTCCCATGGTACAGTACTAATATTTAAATAATAACAACAACTCTTGTACTATCCCTGCATACTGTAGCTCACCACAATGGCTTCTATTTAATTGCTCAGGAGATTTATACAATGCAATGTTAGTTAAATCACACTTTACCAAGTAGCTAACAGCAATACTTGCTGTCCAAAAATTATGTGGCTCTATAGTAAACTGCTACATACACCTTTTCCTATGTTTTGCTCGTCCTATGCTTTCAAATTAAGAAGGACCCCAATAATATGACTGTGTACAGTGTAAGAATCTAACCATTTTTTGAGATTTTGGTACTGCTACATTTCCATTTTCAGTATTTAAAGCCCTCTTAGGAAATTCTGGGACCAAGAAAAAGATTACTAGGATAGAAATCAGAAAAATCAAAGTGTATACATTTAGGAAAACATTGGCTGCTCTGGTCCAGACAATATCAAATGCAAACAACACAATGTGCCAAGCTCCATATTGTGATATACAGCATCTGGCACCAAGTTTCCTGTCAAATCCATGCTCTTCATGTGTAGTGAATTCTCTCAAAATTTTTTACTGCACTAAGTAGTGCTATAAGACTGATCTCTTCATTTTTAATTGATAAATAGCAAAATAAAGATACTAATGCTGTATATATAGAAAATTACTTCACCATTGCTAATTAGTCAGTAGTCTTTTCCCAAAAGGGGATTAAAAATCTCACTTTTCAATTTTTTTGTACTGTAAGAATGTTCTCACTTGAAATGAACTCAAGATGACTACAAAGGGGCAGCTCAGTAAACATCTTGTTTTTGTATTATTCCTCCCACCCCCACAACTTACATTCCTGAAAATTGTTCCAGTGTTCAGAACAGTACTCTAATGTTCCTGAGTTATAAATACCTGCAATTTAACATTGAAAGACAACTTTACAATAGGCTAACTTCCGTCACTCAACAAAGCACTTTTAAGGAAGAATTTTCGCTTAGGAAGAGGTGAATAAGAGTAGGTGGAAGAATTTTAACAGATAGCGTCATTATCAGTAGTATCAGGAATGTATGTGGCCTTTTCTGAGAATCTATAACAAACTGCACTAAACAATATGAAATGTAGACAGCACATTTTTCATATGTAGAAGGACATAGGTAAAAGCTTTGTGTTGTGGAGACACTTTCTCCTTGCACACTCAGATTTAATTCACAACATCTAGCATTCAGTTAAAATTGATCTGAAGGATCTGAAGTGTCCCCTAACACTTTATTCTTGGGATCCCATTCCCCCCCACCCCTCATTTCCTTTTTGGATGGTGACATGGTCCTGACTTATTCTCAGGGGAGGACAGACCTATCTGGATGCCGACACTTCTCTCTGATTGATCACCTGGGTGGATGCTTGTGCAATGAGCTTACTTCCAACCCCAGAGTTAACTAAGCTCCACACCACTCCAGAGGCCAAGCCTGTTAACTTTCATTTGCCTGAGTTCCCTTAAACTAGAAAGCCAGTTGCAAGTTGCCCCCACCCTCCCAAATCTGGGTCTCCGCAAGGCCATCAAGCCAGACAACTGTGGTGGAGAATTTTTAGGAGAAAATGGTGAAAACAAACAGCACAGAACACAGAAAGTGATTCATTTGAGATATATTTTAACCCAGAAAGGGATTTCTACAGCACTAAGACACTAGATGTCAGACCAGAAGGTATGCTAGCTTGTATCAAATATTTGATTGCTGAACTGTTTAAGCTTTGCTGTGACAAAATGCTATATTATTACCTGAACACATATATTTCATGCATTAGCAATAAAAAGCGCTATAATTGTAAGATCCACAAACTGCTAAACAGCTTTGTTTAAATTATGCATGCAAACTTTATGGAACGGCCTATCAACCGATCATCTGCCATTTGATGCATATTAATTTTATGCTCTACTGCTTCAGCTGCTATTTCATCAGGATGTTTACTGCTATTTAAGGCTTATTACTTCACAGGGAAAGAAATATTGTCATTATACACACGCATATATATTTATACAGGGCCCAGCACATGTATCAAGATTAAATACAATAAGATACTGACTACAGTGTAAAAACTTTGGGAATGTGAAGCTAACCTTACTGGTGCATTATTTTTCTCTTTGAGGTTTTTTAGTATTTTAAATAATAAAAATAGAGAAAGGCCAATATAACTTGGGATATTAATACTGATTTGTGGATTTTTTTTATTAAATGAGAATGTAAATTGATTCTTAGGAAAACTAAGGATTCATAACACTGACTTGAGCCAGGCAAACTGGTGACAGACACCACTCACAGGTCCAGGGATAGCCTTCTCTAATTTGCTGGACCTCAACCAAGAAGTAAAGTTGGTTATGTGGAATTCATAATTATAGGCATCTGATAGAAATTATTAAAAACCCACACAGCCCTAACATGGTGTCCTCCATTCTGTTTATAAAGTATTTCGAGATCCCTGAATCTTTGTCCTGTAATCCAGGACTCTATCTAGGCTAAAATATTTATGGCCTTCTGAGCCATGGATACTGGCTCTGCAACAGGCCACCATGTTGAAGAAACAGGCCATCCAGCTGCATAAGTAAAATGTACATACATATGCAGTTGCTTGGGGAAGGAGAGCTTACGTACATAAGCTCTATGCCTCCTGCACACCACAAGCTGTGTTCTGCCTCAGTTCTAACCCCATAACGAAAAGCAGCATGCAGGAGTTATGCGAGTTCTAGGGATGCCTTACACCCAGATGACTGTAGAGACAGGAGACAATGTTGTAGGGAAAAAAAAAAAGATAGATGGCAGTGAGTGGTGGAGTACCTGATTACTAGGAAGGAGTGGGGTTCTCTGTAATCACTGGAAAGAAGGATGCTTCTACTTTTCTTCCACCCCACTTTGCTTTTGGGACTATCCCAATTGAAAAGAGGAAAGAAACTCTCTGAACCTTTTTTAATATTCATTTTTGGGGATGAGGGAGGAACAGCTGAGAAACTCTTTGGCTCAATAGGTCCCCTCTGTTACCTTCCTCCCTGAGCTAGTTACACCATTTAAACCTCACCTCAAGAGAAGAACCCAATTAGCTGAGTACCGCTACAGCTTATGCAGTCTAAGGCTTGCAGAGCCACTGTGAGCCAAGAACACCAGAGGCAAATTTGGTCTGAATGGCACAGCCATTGGGACCAATGGAAAATGATTATTTCAGTGCATGTCCAGGCTAGGGGTCCTTGAAAAAGTAGTAAGACAAATCCCTTCAAATTCTGTCTAGTTAAGATAATTCTGCAGAAGACATGCACATAGCACACACCTGTTCCACTTATCAGACATTCACTTAGAATATTAAGTATATTCTATGAAATAGGAGAAGATATGTTTACTGTTATCAAAAGCCATGGAGGAAATTAGTAACACCTCATTAAACATATCAACCAGAGCAGAATCATCACCCCAAGAGAAAGTTCTTGTCTAGTACCTTTGCTGCCAGATATTAAACCAATAAGAGTGTGGCACCTGCTCAAGCAGCATAATCAGTCACAAGGGAGCTTAACTTTTGATTTCATTTCCGTGTGTGGTATTTCATTACCACCTTTCTCTCCCACTTCATCAGAATACACAATTTCAATGGGAATACTTCTTTTTCCTTCCAGCTTTGCAAATATTAATCGATGTTCATCAGTGACAGTCTTAAAAGTAAGGGGGGGCGGCTTTGGGACAGAAGGAGAAAACAGAGATGTTAAGCTTTTATTAAAACTTGTATTTTCTACTTTAGGAATGAAAAACAATTTAGTTTGTTAAAAAAAGGGATGTGAATTTTTTGAATTAGAAGAAATAGGTAGCCTCTGTATGTGGAGAACTGCTCAGAAAAGGATTGTATTTTTTATGTAAACAATAAAAATACCATTGAGAAAGACAAGAGATGGAAAAGGCAACTCTAGTGGATTGGACAGGAGAATTGAATCAAGAGTGCCTCAGTTCCAGTCCCAGGTCTGACAGCAACTTGCTGTATAACTACAGGTCTGTCTCATCTTACGCGGGGGTTCCGTTCCGCGGTTAGCGCGTAAAGCGAAAACCGTGTATAGCCAAAATTCCATTGAGTTCAATGGCGGGCAAAATCGCCTGCACTACAGGTATAGTATTAAAATTGTTATTTTTCTCTCTTTTTTTTGTTTTGTTTTTGCCGACCGCGTAAAGTTGAAATTGCGCATGTTAAATGCGCGTAAGATGCAACAGACCTGTATGGGAAAAGTAATCTAATCTCTCTGTCTCAGTTTCCTTCATCTATAAAACAGGGATAATATTTACTTACCTCATACATACCTAACGTGCTCCATTTGCTACAATATGCTCTCTTATACAGCACTTTAAAAATCAGCACCTATATAATTCCCAAACACTAATTTCAAGACTGAACACTAGGAGCATTGCCTCTTTGCTATTTTTGTACAGTATCTGGCCCAGTGGGCTCCTGTGGTGGGGTGACTGCCCCACACAGAGAGAGGAAGGGGTTAAAAACAGCGCCAGGGAGGCTGCGCAGAACCCACTAATCAGGAAAGGGCGGACTGAGCCTACCAATAGGGGGAAGGCTTGCTGGAGCAGCCGATCAGGGCTGGTGAGGGCCATATTGTGATGCTCTGTACCTCGGGGAACACCCTGCACCCCCATGTTCATCCTTATAATGTGATTGTGTGGTATCCAATGCAAAGTTTGTCATGTCAGGTGTCTTCAAAGGGTCATGATGCACCGAGCATTGTTGTTATAGTAATGTTATAGGTTGTAATTTCATGTATATAGTTATGAGGCTGAAAATGTGTCCTTATGACTTAAAACAAGCCCAGGCAAAAACTCTCCAGGAGAAAAGAGGCAGTCCATACCTCATCAGGGCATGTATGAGACAAATCCAGCCCGGTCTCACAGGAACAAAAGACGCTGGCCTAGGCAGCAACAAAGGATCTGTTGGACTCTCGTGTGAGTCACCCCCCTTCCCTCGATCAGTTTAGGACTACGATGAGGTAATGCTCACCTGACTCTGAAGGGGGCGGGGCAAAGCCAAGAGGGAAGAAAGAACAAACATGATAAAAGGGAGAGACATTTGCCATGCTCTCTCTCTCCTCCACCTCCATCTACAGACACCACACCAAGCGACTGAAGTACTGATCAAAGGGGAGAGCCTGGCTGAAGAGCAACCAGCCAGCCTGTGGTGAGAAGCATCTAAGTTTGTAAGGGTACTGAAAGCTTAGAATGCATTTTGCTTTTATTTCATTTGACCAAATCTGACTTCTTGTGCTTTGACTTATAATCACATAAAATCCATCTTTTGTAGTTAATACATGTGTTTGTTTATTCTACCTGAAGCAGTGTGTTTGGTTTGGAGCGTGTCAGAGACTCCCCTTGGGATAACAAGCCTGGTACATATCTTTCTTTGTTAAATTGACAAACTCTCATAAGCTTGCAGTGTCCAGCGGACATAACTGGACACTGCAAGACGGAGGTTCCTAGGGTTGTGTCTGGAACCAGAGATATTGGCTAGTGTCATTCGGTTGCACAATCCAAGCAGCACCTGGCCAAAAGTGCTCGCTCACGTAGCTGGGAGCAGCTTACATGCTAGAGACTGTGCGTGAACAGCCCAGAAGTGGGGGTTCTCACAGCAGAGCAGGGTAAGGCTGGCTCCCAGAGTCAAGGATTGGAGTGACCTAGCAGATCACCGGTTCATATAACACCGAGGGAACATCACACATATCTAAAGGGCTGCTCAGCAGCGCAAAGGGAAGTCTCTCCCTGAAAGGCAAGGGAGGAGGACTGACTGCCTGAAGAAGTGCCCTAGATAGAGCAGTGCTGGGCAGGGGCAGCACACTTGCTAATGAGGAGAGTGGCTGGTATCCAGACTGCAGTTTGCCCCTGAGGCGAGGGGCTGGACCTTGGACTGCAGTTGGCTGCTGAGGCAAGGCGGGACTAAGGACTGCTGATACTAGAATGGGGGCACAGCCGGAAGACCGTGCCCAGAAGAGGATGCCGCAGTCTGGGGAGCGATGCAGGTCCCAGAGTGGTGGAGACAGCAAAGCGGGAGTGACACACCACCGGAGGAGGGCGCCCTGTGGAAGGACTTGAGCTATTTCCAGAACCACCAGCAGGAGGTGCTATGATGATGAGTCTTGCACCGCTACAGCTCCTGAATCCCGATTGGGGCCTACTTTAATATAGCTAATAATTAGCAGTAATAGTAAGGAGTGGGCGCACAAACAGACCATTGAGCTCTCTGTTGTAGTCTTCAAAGTGTTGCACAATTTGTCCCTTACCTCTTTTTCCTGCTAATTTCGTTTAGTTCCTCCCATCTCCCTGCTCAAGTTACGTGACTAAACATTCTTCTCCCACTCAACCCTGCATCTTTCTCCCTGTGTCCCTTACACCCTTCTTGTCCCAGTCTGCAAAACAGATGATGACTATTAAAACAACAGAACAAGCAAACACTGTTGAATCAGCAATGCGGAAGCTAAACATTATTACAAAATCACTTGCTTTCTGTTGCATACCATCCTTTGTAGTCCATTTAGAATGTAAGCTCTTTGGAGCAGGGACCATGTCCTCATTTATCTGTGACATTCCCTGCGCACATCTGACTTAATTATAAATAAAACAACATAAGAACTATGACAAAAATGAAAAGAAATACAGATAGCTGAGCAATGGACTCTTGGGACCAATAAGGAGATTGCATCATTTACATATTACGCTCACACTATATTTTATACATGAGTGTTACAAACAATAGAAAGGCATGCAACACAGAAATAAAGAGCTAAGATCATGTACAGAGGCAGTAAAACTATCAGAAGTCATGGCAATCTAAATATAGTAATAGTGATGAAAACCTCATGAGGAGGCACCCAAGGGTTCTGAATTAACTCAAATATGAAATTGCAGAACTACTAACTGTAGAATGTAACCTATGCTGAAACAAGCCCGTGTACCAAATGACTGGAAAGTAACTATGTAAAGCTTTTTAAAAAAGGCTCCACAGGTGATCCTGGCAATTACAGTTTGGTGAGCCTAACTTCAACACAGGCAGATTAGTAGAAACTACAGTAAAGAACAAAATAATCACACGCAGATTAACATGAGTTGTTGTTTCATAAACAGAACACCAATGGCTCAACAATCTATTAGAATTCTGTGCGGGAGTCAACAACCATGTGGACAAGGGTGATCCACTGGCTATAGTGTACTTGGACTTTCAGACAGTCTTTGACATGGTCCCTCACCAAAGGCTATTAAGGAAATTAAGTAGACATGGGAGAAAAGGGAAGGTCTGCTCACAGATCAGAAACAGGTTAAAAGATAGGAAACAAAGGGTAGGACTAAATGATCAATTTTCACAATGGAGAGACGTAAACAGTGGGGACCCCCAACAATCTGTGCCAGGACCTGTGTTGTTCAACATATTCATTAATAATCTGGAAAAGGGAGTGAACAATGAGGTGGCAAAGTTTGCAGATGACACAAAATTATTCAAGATAGTTAAGGCCAAAGCTGACTGTGAAGATTTACAGGGGAATCTTACAAAACTGGGTGACTAAATGGAAGGTGAAATTCAATAGTGGTAAATGCAAAGTAATACACATTGGAAAAAAATAATCCCAACTATACATATACAATGTCAGGTTCCAAATTAGCTGTTACCCTCAAGAAAGACATCTTGGAGTCATCATGGGTAGTTCTTTCAAAACTTCAGCTCAGTGGGCAGCAGCAGTCAAGAAGGGATTGATCCTTCAGTGTGCCCACATCTTGAATACTGTGTCCAGTTTTGGTCACCCATCTCAGAAAGGACATAGTGGAACTGGAAAAGCTACAGAAAAGGGCAACAAAGATGATGAAGGGTATGGAATGGCTTCCGTATGAGGAGAGACTAGAAAGATTAGGGCTGTTCATCCTAGAAAAGAGATGACTAAGGGGGGATATGACAGAGGTCTATAAAATCGTGACTTCTGTGACCCCTTTCCCACAATACAAAAACCAGGGGTCACCCCATAAAATTAATAGGCAGTGGGTTTAATACAAATAAGAGGAAGTACATTTTCACACAATGCACAATTAACCTGTGGAACTCATTGCCATTGGATGTTATGATGGCCAAACGCTAAACCAAGTTCAAAAAAGAACTAGATAAGTTCCTGGAGGATAGGTCCATCAATGCTTTTAGCCAAAATGGTCAGGAATGCAACCCCATGCTTGGGGCACCCCTGAATCCCCAGAAGCTGAGAGGGGAAACCCAGGGTGGATCACTTCAGCTATCCTGTTCTGTACTCTTCACCAGAAGCTCTCGTACTGGCCATTGTCAGAGACAGAATACTGGGCTAGATGGGCCATGGGTCTGACCCAGTTTGGCCATTCTTATGGAGTCTTTTTCCCCCCACAAAATCAGTAGAAGGTTTAGGCTTTTAATTTTATTTGCAATACTGGGTTATTTTTACCCTTTCTGTGCTCCCCATGCATAGCAAGCCTGACAGATTCTTATTATTTTATTCTGTGGAAGAGCAGAGCAGGAGAATGTTCCATAGCATAATAACTATGCCAGTAAAATGAGAACAAAATCCTCCGCTCTGCTTCCTTTGGAAAACCACAGTCTCACATTTTATACTCACGTTGTTGAAATATGTAATGTGTTACATATAAAAAGAAATACCTTATACAGATGCGTGCCTATGAAACACAATACTATGCTGTTTAAGCTTACTAGTGCAGTGGAATAATAGAATTTTATATCACATTGAACTCTATAATTCTAGTACATTTGCAAGGACATTTTTCAAGGGCCTCTCCCACTCTGGACACACTGCTGAGGATTTGGGCATCCAAGCAGCAAAGGGAACAAAGTGGGGTTGTTTTTTGAAACAGTCATTTTGATACTATATCCCAAGCTGTCTGGGAGGTCACCTTGACACCTGGCTACTGGCATTTTCAAAACCTCACTGCTACCTGATGGCATGCTCTCAAGGCACTGCTGAATGTCAGTTTCACCCCTCATCCAAAGTTACTCAAGACACAACCACAGTTCTCCCATCAGCCACCTGTCGCTTGCTGAAACAGTACACTGTCCTGAGTTGATAAAAAAAAAAAACCCTCATATAAGTATGGGTCAGGAGATGACTTGTTTTAAAGAATGATATTAAAACAAACAGTTTTCCCCTCATTTAGTGCTCAGATGTTGCAGAAGGTTGAACAAGAAGCTGTGAAGAAGCAGTTTTTATGTAACAGAGTCAGCATTTTCAAAAACTTGGGCCACAGAAACTGCCGTTGCAACCCCATCTAATGACTCAAGTGAGAGCTGGGATCCCAGATGATTTCCAAAGGCAATTTTTGGCCACGCTCAAACTGCCTGTGCATCCAATGGAATTTTGAGCATTGCCCATGGAATTTTCCTGGTGACTTAGGGTGAAGCAGAAATGCACCCTAGGTATACATTAGCATAACTTTTGCTTTGCCTATGCTATTCAGGCCTCAATGTCCAGTAATAAGCAGTCTATTTTTAGACACCACTGGAGACCCAGCCCCCTGATTCCCAATCTTCATCTTGCCCCTTCAAGGACTCAAACCTGTGGGCTCTCAGATAACTTGGGCACAACCAAACACCAGCTTTGAAAAGCCCTTGCATAGCCTCTTCTTTTTGAGCGTCTATGTGGATGCTTGAATTGCTGTCTGTGCCTTCCCAAGCTTTTGAAAATCTTGGAGAATGTTACTTAGAAAAATACTAGAACAAAACAATGCTCATCATACTAATATAATGCAATATTTGTTAAGCATCAGCAGAGTGCTTTTGACTCTATACAAGCACATATAAGTCCTTATGCTACAAGCTGTGAGTTCCTCCTGCGCAACTGTGTCTTCAGTTCCTGTGGCCTTGAGTCTAATGTTTTTTAAATGAAACTTGAACATGCACATATTCCAGTATCAGTACACCTCTTCACACAGTGGTGTGCAATCTTGTCAAGAGTGAGGGGAAAAAAGATGAAAACATAATAAAAACTTTAAAAAACCAACAAAAACAACCAAACACACACTTACCAGCCAAAAGAAAAGAGAAGTGCAATTTGCAGCAATCACCTTCAAAATGGCTTCCTTATGGCTGCAGCCCCTTTTGTCTCCCAGATTTAAAGGGCCCCCAACCAGAAAAGCAAGCTGAGACAGACTCTATAAAAGGGTGAACACACATAGAAGAATTCAGTGGTAACCAGGTAGTGGTAAAGGAAGTCATTTTTAGCAAAAGGCTTGAATATCTTTCTAAGGATCATTTTCTAGGTACAAATATTCTAAGATGTGATGAGTTGGAGCATTTTAGATAACTATGTAATTTGTTTCCCTTTTGTATTATGTTTCTATAATAAAAATCCAGGTCCTTTTGAACAGCAGCTGCTGCTTGTATTTAGCGTTTAATACCACTGCATCACGTCTTTCTCCAAGTGTATGGAACCCCCTGTGCATAAATCTTTCTCCACCACCCAAAACATAGATTCTTCCTACTCTGTAGTATAGAGCCATGATTTACCCCAGAACTGTTGAGATCTCCACACAAAATTTATAAATATTTCTAGCCTGAACATGACAAATGGCTCCATGACTCAAAAAACTGGTCTGAAGCTTTTGGAGGCAGGCTTTCACAGCTTGCCATTTATTGACTGTAGTGCAATACCACAGTTGGTAAAAGGATGTTCAGGTTATAGCCTCATGCACAGACCACTAATAGAGTCAGTGGTTTGACAGTCTTAATTAATGGTGAATGCACACTGCTGGACAACTCCAAATCTCATTGTCATAGTATGACCCTGGAAAGACCAGAAAACACTAACTAAGTGGATTCATGGTTAGAATTCAATGACTACCAATAGCTAATATTTTATATACCGTAAAATAATAAAGGGATTTTGTCATATTGATTCTGCTAGAATCATAACATTCCTTTTTTTTTTAAATCTTGTATTATTTTACCACCTAAGGCTGTGATCATGGGGGCCTAAATAGGTGAGCCTCAGCATCTGAATAGGTACTGAAGTAAACTGGTGATGAATAATAACCTCTATGCTTACTGATCTTGTCATATAGCAGGCTGATGTTCTTCACCAGTGATATTGGGCACAGTTATATTTTGCACATGAGAATAAGGAATGGAACCTATCTGCCACTATCTGAACTGTCAAAAGCCTCTTGTTTCTGAAAAACTGGATAACGTGTCACTCCTTACTCTTTTCTTGGCCTTGTTTCATTGTTATTGGACTATCAATAGGCACACAATTGCAGACTGCAGTGTAACAGTCTAGCCTTTCCCCACTGGTCTGCTGGAATGACTCCATACACTGGGTGATTTCCCATCATATTGGTAACAACAGAAAGTCCATTTTCCCAACAGGCTTTCAGTTTTGTAGGGTCATGAGAATTTGACAAATTCCTGACAGGTACCAATCCCCTGGAGAAAGCGCTGTACTACACACTTTGCAATGAAAGTAAGCTTTGTACCTGACAGCTGTGTGATGGGTTATGCCCCTCAGTAAGCCACCTGATGTGCTGAGATACCACTGAGTCTACCTGTTCTGCCAGCATGGCCCCCCTTTAACCTGTCTTGCTGAGCCAGGCTATTAAAGCCTCCTCTAACACACACACAGGCAGGGCTACACTCAGCTGCAGATCAGCTCTGGGAAGACTCATCTTAAGGGACTAACCCTTTCCCCTTCAGTTCAGTTTTTGTTTCCAGGTCTTTTTCACGGTTTCTTTGGGTGGGGAGGCAGAGGAGACCCCTGATGATGTCACTCCCCTGCCTTATATAGCTCTTGTGTAAGGCAGGAACCCTTTGTCTTCTAGTGGAAAACCACTGGCATTCCAAAAGGGGAGGGGTATCCAGCACCAGGTGACTCGGACCCATGCCTCTGCACTGCTGTGGCAGCCATTGCTCATAGGCTGTCTCCAGCATCCACAGGAAGACTAAGCTCTTTCAAGGTCCATTGTTTCTGCTAATGGCCCATTAGCCCTGTCTGGCTCCCATTGTTGTACCTGAAGGGCTGGTCGGGGGTGACACCCAAAGTAACACATTTGGAATACAGATACATAGTTAATATTCCTAACTTCAGATACAGGCATACAAAGTGGATAATCACATTCAGTAAATCATAACTTTTCCAATGATATCTCACATGAGCCATCTTGCATAAAAACAATGAGGAGTCCGGTGTCACCTAACAAATTTATTTGGGCATAAGCTTGCATAAAGTACATCTGTTTATGTCATACTCATATCATAAGCATATTTTCATAAGGAATATGGACTGTAATGTCACAAGCTGTTTTACCATTTTGGTGTAGTTGCGTTCTACTTTTGGCTTCACCCCCCACAAGACAAAAGAGGAAAATAGAGGCCAACGATATTAACAGTGCATATTTATTCTTGCCAAAAATCCATAATTCACAGCCTGGAAAGCCACCCCTAAAATCTGGAATGTAGTAATCTGAAAAAATAAAAAAAGATTGTGTTACATTTTTGTTGTCCCTTTGCTTGCTGCCCTCTCAGATCCCTTTCCGTATTCACTTTTTTCTTTTGTCTTTCACTTTCATTATTTTCTTTTGTGTCCTTTCCATTGTCTGTTTTCCCTCCTTTCTCTGTATTCTCTCCCCCCTTATCATAATTTTCTCTTCTCTGCTCTCTAACGCGTCTCTCCTCCCCAGGTGCTCCCCTATTTTTTCTCTCACCTCTCCTTCCCCCTTACAAGCCACAGATCACCTATAGTGTATATAGTTATAGGGAGATGCTACTATTCTCTTTCCAAGTGCTCCACCTTTCCAAGTAAGGCTACTCCCTCATTGTCTGTTGGTGGCACTGCTGAGTCAGTACAGAGGCAGAACATTACAGCATCTCTATGCTCTTTCTGACGCATGAAGATTCTGTATTTGCTTTTTCTTTGTTTATCATGTCTCTTAATTTGAAATAAAAGCCACTAACAGTAAGTCTGTGTGTATGGAAAACATGGCGTTCCCTGCATCCTACTCTCCCTTGACTGACCTTCTCATTTGAATCACTCCAGGTGCCCTGAAGTGAAGCAGGGAATTGAGCCAGTGGGCTCATCTGCCAGGTGAATGCCCCAACCACTAGGCTATGGGGCATTGTAGGATGGGTCTTTCTCTCTCACTCTCTTTCCTGCTGGAACTGTTCCACTTGGTATAACTAATCAATATTAATTGGTTCAGAAAAAGAGTGAGAATAACAGCTCAGTAACTAGGGCATCTGCTAGAAGACCCATGTTCAAGTCCCTGCCCCACAATGCGGGGGAGGGAGGTAATTCAAACCCAGGTCTTCCACTGTCTGAGTGAAGGCTCTAATCTCTGGGGGTCAAGTTAATAAGAGGGACAACTTCTCTTTCTTTGGGAGAAAGGGCTTAGGTGCCTCGCTCCAGATGGTCACCTAGCTCACCTATGACTAAAGACCAGTCCAGGCATATTGAAGCTGGTTTTAAGGCTGCCAAATATGTCTTTTTGAAAAGCACCATAGTTATTTAATAAACTCTGTATATTTCATTAATGTCAGTACAGCAAGGGTGAAATGCTGGAGCCACTGAAGTCAGTGGGAAGTTTGCTATGGACTTCAACAGAGCGAGGATTTGACCTCAAATGAAGTCCCTCAGTGTTTCAGGAATACTTTTATATCATTTGCTTAATAAGTGCCTCTACCCATCTTGCCAAGATTTGAAGTCCCAAACTTCTGACTAATTTGGGGATTAAGGCCAGAAAGGGGGATACAAATAAAATAATAGTAAATGTAATGATGGGGTGAGAGTTATTTCTGGACAATAAGTAATGTTTTACAATGCGGGGTTTCTGCCATATAATATTGTAATAACACCAGGTTTGTAGTGGATAAAGGTACATTTGGCTGTAAAGTGAGAGGCTAGTGAAGAGGTATGCAACAACCATATGTACCAAGGTTAAGCTTTTAAATGTTCAAATATGCATGAGAATAACTCAGCAGCAGCAGCAGCATGGATGAATAGACAATATGTGAACAGAATATAGATTATATTCTTGCAAAGACAATCTTTGAGGAATGATCGTGATAAACACATGCAGATTAAAAGCAATGACAAAGTGAACAAAAAGAGAATACAGACTTAAAAAAAAAATTCACAGATGCAGTTTTTTCTGAAGATTTAACAAAACAGAAACCCATAATTTTTGCTATCTTGAAAGACGATGTAGAAATTACCAGCCCATAGATTCTGCTCCTTGTTCCCACAAAGCATCAGACCACACTGCTTCTTTGGGGCCAGCCCCACGCAAGTATGAGGGACAGGTTGTGTGCAACACAGCTCAAGGGGAGTGAGGGCAGAAGGTGGTTTTATGACATGTTTCAGCACTTTTATTCTTGACTGCTGCAGGAGCCAAAATGGCCCCTGGTATAAATCAGCCCCATAGGCTGCTATAATTTATGCAGGGTTGCCTATGGGCCTCAGAGCAGCCTAGAATGCACTATGCTACCTCTGCCCTGCTCCCATCCTGGCCACCAGGAATCTGCTAATGGACATTGTGTGTGTGGGACAGAGGGTTTGGGGGGGCCCCCTCTTCTGTTGACTCTACACAGCTCCTGTACTAGAGGAATTCTCCTCCAGTGTCAGAAACTGTGATGGGGATGGTTAGGCCTAATGGTTGGAGCTGGAGCAGTCATGCCTAAGAGTTGGAGTCAGATTCAGTAGGCCAGAGCAGAGCTGGAGCAGGACTAGGAACAGGGCTGGAGCAGAACCAAAGCAAACGCAAGGCTGGAGCTTGCTAAGGTTCATGGAGTCTGTTGCTACTGTCAGGCAGGAGCAAGTTCCAAGCCCTGGCATGACATCAAGCAGACTGAGCTGCTTTTTCTCCTGTGAGGCTTATATACCTGGTCTGGAAGTCACAAGACCAGTTTCTGCCTGGTGGATTGTCTGGAGCCTAGCACAGGAGTGACTCATCATCTTACACCCAGTCACTTGTGACCTCTAATTGCTGCTGAGGCTGGAACAGAAGCAGACTCAACCTCAACATTTCCATAGTTTCTTTAAGGCATATTCAACAGAAGCATCTTCCAGTCTGGCAGAAAGCATGAAAAAGTGTAACTGTGATTGGTGTTACCGTGACTGGAAAATGGAGCAGAGGGTAAGCAAACTGAACGTTTTCATGTTCTTCATGAATTCCATATAACTTTGATCTCTACTGCCTTAAGGCTCATTCTTGCAGTCTTTACACACTCCCACATGCCCCTAAATGTAAGGGATAGTTTGCTTTTTAAAAGAGTCTAAGATTGGGCTAGTTAAGGGAAAGAAAAAAAAAATAGGCTGAGGCCTGTGTGTGCAAGGGGATTCACCTACAGGATTTTGTTCCTGTCCATGTGTGCTTTATGTTACTCTTAAATTTGATTTAAAAAAAATATTTTTACACCTGGCCACTTGATGCAGCATCTCACCTCATTTAGTAACGCCCATTAATTGGAGGTCGAGGGCTGTGTGTTCAGGAAGGGTGCTATCTCCTCTGTGAGAGCCAGGACTGTAAACCTACATTGAAGAGAAGGGTGGTGGTTAAATTGTTGAAAACCCTTTCTATAAAACAGCATGTATCGTCCCAGAGGCCCTTCAAATACTCTTATATACAGCACTGGAAATCTACTGATGCATCTGTCAACCTGAATGGAATGAGGGTCTATTCACTGATCCTATGTGGGTCTATGTTTGAGAAATTTGCACAAGTGTTACATTGGTACAAACTCCTTATGCAAACACGCTGAGCTAATGTAAAACTGAGTTTACACCAGTAATTTTCTGGATTTAGTAGTACTTGTTATAAACACATCTACATTAGGGATTTACATTTGTAGGTGCACTGATTTACTTGCATCAGTGCAAATTTTTCTAATGTAGACAGGGCCATTGAGCCCTCCTGGTTTAACAAATATGGTAGAGCTTGGGCACGCTTGATCATGAACTCTTGGTGATGAGCTTTACCTCAATCAAGTACAGTAGACCATTAATTCCTTTCTTTGTCTTCCCACACATAAACCACCTAGTATTTCTTGGATTCTGGGTACATGTGTCTTTCAGATTTCATTCTCTATAATGAATACTCATGTCTGGGATGGTTATTATGATTTGTTTCATAACAACTGTAGATTACATGAAGAGGGTCAGAAGCAGCAGCAAGAACAGCAGAGATGCTCCCTATCAAAATTAATGCATAATGCATCCCTCAGAAAGCAGCAGTATTTTCAGTGTATTGTCTTCAGACTCGGGCATATGGACTTGTAAATCGAAGCAACGTGCTGCATATAGTGAGGCATAGCTTCCTTATTAATTATCGCTTCCGAACCAGGTGGGTATCCTTCATAAATTCAGTGAAGGATTTGTTTGAGATTAGCGTGATCTTAAAATCACTAGCAGGAACAAAGCCATTAGGATGGCAGGGTTTATATACTATTGCACTTGTCTGTAGAAATAACGATTCTGTGCTAGGACTGTGTGATCTAATGATCATTTTGAGACAAACGTGAAAGTTATCAGTGGTGGTGATAATGAGAAGAAGGAGTACATGTTACAGACAGAGGAAGAGTTAAAATATTACTGTTGAGAAAGAACAGGCTTAGGCTAACCCTTGCTCTAGGGTGACAGTCTGTCCTGCTGATGACAAATTGGGGTGGGAAGGATATACATGGTACTTTAGATTGAGGGAAAGCAGGTTAACCTGGCAGGCCCTCCTGAAAATATCTAGGGAGGGGAACAGGAATGCATGACCTCAAGAAGGGATTAAGTAGCCCCCAAAAACATTAAGAGGACTTTTTCATACACCAGCTACTAGGTCCTTATCCTTCAGAAGACAGTGAAAGATAGAGACCTGGTTCATGGCTTCAGACTGGACCCATGAACGTCCCATGCGTTTTCTAAGAGAGTTCCATGCACTTTAGCTATTTTCACAATAACTTTTGCAGTTCATTCCACTCTGAAAGTCAAAAGTCAGATTTGATAGTTAAGAACCCATGTGATCAAAGTCAGAGAAAACATTCAAACAAGCCATTGTGAAATGAAATTACTGAGAGCCAATAACTCACAGCCACTGGTGATGGACTGCACACCTGCTGTCTGGGCTGAATATTCAAAGATCCTGACTTTATAAGAGTAAATACATTTGTAAACAAAATGTGCTCCTGTGAGTAACAGATGTATTGTTAATAAGCAACCGACAACAGGAAGACTGATCATAGAGTCATCCCTAGCATTCACTCCACTTTCTATTAAGATTCCAAAGCTGATTATGCAATTCCCAACCCTCGTCATATTTGGGGGAAATATACACAACCAACTAGAGGGACTCTTTGAAGAGCTTTGAAAATTGGGCCTTCAGAAATATAGGGAGATGGACTCAGATCCAGAATGTTCCTTCTCACTCTACAGCTGTGTGAAACTCAAAATCCACTCTCCCTTACTTTCTCATATAATTGATATGAGCAGGGATTGTGTCCTGCAAGGTATGTCCCCCACCTCTGATGTCACCCATCTGTCTGCTAGATGGTCTGCTCTCCCATCTTTTGTCTGTAGCGGTGTGGGATCTACCAAGGTGAACTTGTTCTCGCAGACCAAAGAATCCAGCTAAAGGAGAGCAGTCTCACTGTCTGTCCTCCTATTCATTTTAGTGTTGGCCCTACCTATGCCAGCTGTACAGGCCTGTCTGTAATTCAGGGGCCTAGTGCATCAGAGAACATACTGCAGCAGAGACTCTGCTAGTAAGCATTTCAAAGTAGCAGCCGTGTTAATCTGTATCCGCAAAAAGAACAGGAGTACTTGTGGCACCTTAGAGGCTAACAAATTTATTTCAGCATAAGCTTTCGTGGGCTGCAGCTCACTTCTTCAGATGCATCGAGTGGAACACACAGACAGAAGATATTTATACATACAGAGAACATGAAAAGGTGGAAGTACGCATACCAATTGTAAGAGGCAAATTAGACACAATTAACTTAGGCCTAAACAGAGACTGGGAATGGTTGGGTCATTACACTAATTGAATTTTTTCCCCCCATGTTAAGTTCTCCTCAACCTTCTATGGGTCATCTAGATTATCACTTCAAAGTTTTTTCTTCTGCTGCTACTGATAGCTCATCTCAATTGATTGGCCTCTTACAATTGGTATGCGTACTTCCACCTTTTCATGTTCTCTGTATGTATAAATATCTTCTGTCTGTGTGTTCCACTCGATGCATCTGAAGAAGTGAGCTGCAGCCCACGAAAACTTATGCTGAAATAAATTTGTTAGTCTCTAAGGTGCCACAAGTACTCCTGTTCTTTTTGCTAGTAAGCATGTAGGTTTTGTTTTGCATGTTTTATGCAAATGTTAATTTTCCTTTTACCTGTGACCCATTTCTCTGGAAGCCCTGTACAGCCCTCAGAGATTTTTAGAATCACCCTGCAGACAAAATATTATTACTGCATCTTTAAAATAAACAACTCCTTCTCCCTACCCACACACAAGCACAGGATGTGGGGCACACTACAAAAAAGTGACCATGGCTAGAAGAAACTCTGAATAGCACAGAATGTATTTGTAATGTCACCAAGAGACATTCGGAGCAATACTGCGGGATTCTTTTGTTTAGAGGAATGATTTAAGTTAAATAATAGTACAGTTACAGAAGATTATCCCCATATCTGATATTCTTCACTGATACAGTAATGTGTCCTGTAGATGGTGCTGTTCCCTCACTATTTTCACTTTCCACTGAGACATGACACTCACATGTGATGTTCCCAGAAAAAATAATCTCTGTAATATGTGTACTTTGTGCATCCTGAACTGCAAACAGAAAGAGGCGATCTCGTTCAATGTGAAATTAAAAGTGAAACTGTGTTAAACTTTTAAAAATGGGACCAGGGCTGTACCACATTGCTCATGCTGTTTTAATGGAGTATCTCATCTTGGTTGAGCGGAAAAAGAACCCAATGCCCCCAGTTTGCAGTAGAATTCCTTTCCTTCTGAAAACAAAACAAAACAAAACAAAACAAAAAAATCATTCACAGAAGCCCAGTTTTAAGACATCCATCCTTTTTTACTAAAGTATAATCCTGGCAGACACATAAGAGAATTTGAGTGTTAACTTTTTTTTAAAAGGACATTAAAATAACATTTAAATGAGTGAGAGAATGGCTGAATTAATGAAGCAATAACTTAACAAACAGACAAAGTAATGTAAACAGATGTGTCCTACTTCAAACAGCAGCTCATGTTTGATCAGCCTTTCACTGGAGATGTAGAGCTGGCAAGTACTCTGGGTATTGGACAAGGAGGATTTTTCCATCTGTGTTCTCTGCCGTGTGACATCGCAGTGAACGAGGCCAGATAAAGTTTAGCACAAGATTAAAAGGAGAGGAGCCTGATACTGCAGTAGAATAGTGTTTGTTTGGCCTCATAATATTTCTTATAAACAGAGCTGGCAGTGACATTTATAGTTAAGATTGCCTACCGTTTTCCATTATAAGCCCCTTTTTTCAGTTGCTTTTTCACTTTGCCAAACTTTAACTGTTCAGGTTGAAGTTTTCTATGCTTGCCCTGTGCCTCAGGCTGTTAAAGGTAAAGTTTTTTCCAAACCATTTTTGGACATCTCTAAAACCTTCATCCTTTGGAGAATGGACTTGCAGTCTGGCAGAGGGATAGTCCTGAGATCACAGAGGTGTCCTTCACTTCGTTATGCATATTTACCCAGATTTGAACAAATTATATGCTTCTGAAAACTGCCTTTGCACATGTTCAGTAGGGTTTATTAGAGACTTGCAGTGAAACTCTACCAATATTCCATCTGCACTGAGCATGCCCCCAACCCTTCAGAGCTTCTTACAGGTCCACTGTATTAGCACAACCCTTAATGGTGCACATGCTAGGCAGCAGCTACAAAACAGGAGAAGGTGTGCTGGACAGGAGCCAGGTGGCAACTAGGAGGTCCACTCTCCACATTTCGAAGGACTGATGTTAATTTTGTGGATTTCAAAGTTTTATTATTGAGCAATGCCTCATACATTAAGAAGCTGGCAAGCATCATGGTCCCCATTTTACAAGTGAGATAACCAAGAAAGAGCACAAGATCACCTCTAGCAGAGTGAGTAATGTAATCCAAATCGTTCCTGTGTAGTTCCCAAGCCTCATCCCACTTTTCCACACAGCCTTTCAGAATGAATGTACCAGATCTATATGCTGTCTGACCTATACCACACTCCCTACCAGAACAAGAACTAGAATCCAATACTCCTAATTCACAACATTTCCCTGCTGTCTAGCAAATTGTTTTGTATGCCACTGGCAAACTGTGTCACAACCCCTCTAGTGTCTGGTCCACACAAAATATAAACAGCACCACTGCTATTACTTTCTCCTTTAGCTCAAGTGGTAACAATATGGACTAGGGTTGCAAAGATTAGGATTCAGACACTGCTGATTACACATATGAGGAATCAGTAAACATCCCCATCATGGAATATCTGCTTTTTAGTTTGCTTAAAAAAAAAAAGGAAAATTATTAAAAAAAAACAAAAATGGTGGTAAGTAAACATTTAAGGTTGAAAATTCAAGTGCTCAAAAGTTAGGAAATACCCATTCAAACTTAATTTGGCTGCTTATTTTATATGAATTATGATAGTCTTTAACAACAGGATCACATACCATTTGCTCTACAGATAAGGGGATCAACAGCAAGTGGGGTGGAGAATTTCAGAAAGGGAAATGATTTTCTTATGTATTTAAGGGTACATCTACACTGCAAAAAAAAACCCAAACAAACAAAAAAAAAAACCTGTGGCAGCAAGTCTCAGAGCCCAGATCAATTGACTAAGGTTCATAGGACTTGCACTGCAGGGCCACAAATAAGAGTGTAGAGGGTCCTGTTTTGGTTTGAGCCCAGGCTCTGAGAC
Source organism: Terrapene triunguis (assembly GCF_002925995.2). Taxonomy (NCBI): domain Eukaryota; kingdom Metazoa; phylum Chordata; order Testudines; family Emydidae; genus Terrapene; species Terrapene triunguis. The sequence continues at coordinate 26,119,761 of NW_020664374.1, read as the reverse complement.
CCACCCACTTTGCTGGGTTTCAGACTCAGTGCTCCAGCCCAAGCAGGAACATCTACAATGCTATTTTTAGCCCCATACTGCAAGCCACTCAAGGCTCTGAGTCTTGCTACTGTAGGCTTTTTTTTTGGATTGTGGATGTACCCTAAATCACTGGATTGGGCCCCAGGATAGCTGAGTGCTATTCCAGACTCTGAGACAGACTTCCTATAAGATGCTGGGCAGGGCTTCAGCTTTATGCATATGTACAAAGTGGCTGAATTAAGGTTGAACACAGGCAACTTTAATGATGGTATTTCCTGATGCTTGATTTCGCAACCGTAAGATTCCTTTAATGTAGCTTTTGGTATTAAGTTAATAATATGTTAACATTATTAATAACAATAGCCCCAAACTGCCTCTGAACTTCATAGGCATTATTCTCCAATCTTTTATGAGAGTTTTATGCTGGTATGACCCCATTTAATTGAATGGCACCCCACCAGCGTCAAGGAATAGAGGATCAAGCCCTGTATCTCTATAAGGGGTGGCACCAGATCTGTCCAGAATCCCTACTCTAACATATTGTGGTGGTCAGCAAATATCTAGTTTTAGTGAGCTAGACAACAGACATAGCATCAGTTAGAGTCTGAGAACCTGGTTCTGATCTCATGCGTAAGACAATACTACTTACCCTCCAGTTTTTACATAAAGACTATTATCCTACAGCTAGAGCATATATGTGCAGTGTGAAAAATAGGTGGAATTAATGTGAGCCCAAACAATTCACATTTTTCGTTTGGTCTAACCTAGCCTCTGTGTGTGTGTGTGTGTGTGTTGGGGGAAGGGGAGAGGGGGAATGGGAACGTCAGCTATGAAAAATATGAAACATCAAGTGAATTAACTTGGTGACATCTACCCATATATTTTCAAAATACTGTCAAGATTTTAGCTGCACAACTGGTATTTAAGACAATGGGAAAGATGCAGCTGAAATTGAATGTGCTTTGACAAATTTACCTTCTGGACGAAAGCTAGGGTGACCAGATGTCCCGATTTTATAGGGACAGTCCCGATATTTGGGGCTTTTTCTTATATAGGCTCCTATTACCCCCCACCCCCATCCTGATTTTTCACACTTGCTGTCTGGTCACCCTAACGAAAGCACATATCTATAGTGTTGGTTGGAGGCAGGATGAGTGATTGTGATGAAAAAACTACACAAGTTTGCTTTTAGAGTTAGGCTTTGCTCCTCTGCCATTCTCACTGTTGCTTCCTCATCCTGAATAAAATCTATGATGGCTTCATACTCTTTTTCTGCTTCCTTTCCTAGCACAGAATTTCCAATTGCTTCCTAATCCAACTTCTCTGCCTTATGCACAGAATCCCAATGGCTTCCCCACTCCCTGATGTCCCCTAGTCTACACAGAGTACCTGAGGAGTGTCTTTCCTCTCTGCATCCTTTTGTTACTTTCTTCCCCTTCACACACCTTTGTTCTGCTTTTCCCACAGCTACTCCCTCCCCATTTTTCTTTCCCTCCCCTATACATGCTTCCTGATGTCTTTAGCATCTCCTCTTCCCACTTCTACCCCTGAACAATATCACCATTGTCTCTGACATTTCTCCTTGCCTTCTCTATAAAGACTTACCAGGAAGAAAGAGGCGTTGTTTTGCAATCCAACACAACTGTGAGCCTTGCTGATTTGAAGTAAAATAAACTAAAAGTGATTTTAAGTGACTCCTTTTGTTCTATTGTCTATACAGAGTTCATTGTTTTAAGAGTTACTTTTGAAAGAAAAATATTAATATTCTATACATGAAATGCTCAGAAAAAATGTGCCTCATGCATAGAACAGTGGCAGAATAATACAGATGAAATTATTTCTGTTATACATATTGAGGTATTCTGTATGGATTTTACAATGAAAATGTTCTTTTTTTTCCCTTTGCCCTCTCTTCTGGCTCATTCTAAACTCTCTGCTCTAAAGTTTTCTTGACCGCCCCCACCTACCTCTCTCTCTAATTCACTCAAACCTTACCCCTGCATGTGGTAGATGAGCACTTTTTTTTGTAATACTGACAGCTTTTTCTGCAACAAGCTCTGTGGTCTTCAGTAGCATTTACCCCTGGGCACACTGGCTTTTAACGGGCTTATTTGTTAAAAAGCCAAATGAAATGCTCTGTGATGCTCCCAACTGAGCTTTTTTAACAAGAAGTGAAAGCCAAACGTCAGCATTGTCGAAAGGCAAGCACGATGGATAACCAAAACTGATAGAGAATAAGATTGTTAAACAAAGTAGGGGCTAGGATCTTCACAACAACAATGGTATCAAATCTAGATCACTAGCAAAAATGAGATATACAGCATTTTTTTTAAGTAACACTTGTATGTATGGAATATTTTAAAGGCAAATAATAACACACAAATATTGTCTAAGCACATAAGTTTACTGTGTTTTATTATACACAAGAAAAACTGCATTAAAATATTATACAGAATTGTTTTAAATCAAATTACTGTCTGAAGGAATATAGGATTTGCCCTCCTGGATTGACCATTTATTTATCGATCCTTATATATGTGGCATTAGCTAATATCTGAATTCAGAGGAAAGCAAAACATTTCCATAATCCATCCAGTCAGCTATACAATGCCTAGAAGTAGTCATATTGTTATTTGTACTTTTATTTCTGTATTATCAACAAATTAGTTTCCTTGCTGTACCTTTGATAATATCAGTGCAAATAGTTGCACATACTGTTTCTCTGAGACAGCCTGAGCCTGGGAGGTACCTAAGGCATGATTAATTAGCCAAGTAAAAGAAACTACCCAGCTGACAAAAGTATTCATTGGACCAAATGACCTTTGATGTCTCAGTGCTTGAGGCCAGAGAATTTGGCATGAGATAATCTGGAATGCTAAGCGGGATCTACAGCTACTAAAATATGAATATTTTGAAGAGAGGTTATGTCTTCACTGCAGGAAACAGTGTGCTTATACATCAGGGTAGCTAATTTCAAAATAGCTACCTTGATGTCAAATCCTAGATGAGACAAGCTGTAGATTTTACCTCAATAGCTCATCTAGAGAAACCTCAGATGGGGGCTTTAGTATTAACCCCTAGAATTTTACACTGAGTTAGCTATGTCCTTGGGGGGGGCGGGGGGAAGCCCTTTTGCAATGAAAACAAAGCCAGGGTCTCTTTGGTATGGTCACTATATCTCTCAGGACCTGGAAAAAGGTGTAATCCTGGTGATGGTCAATCTCAGCGTGTGGAGGTGGGCCGTGACAGTGATGCTGGTTGGTGATGCCCACACTGAATCAAGCGGCCAAGTTCTGCCAGAAATAAAAAGGCAAAGAGGGGCAGTAGCTGTGTCACATCAAAAAGTGTCCTATCAAAACAAAATCCAGTGCCAACAACCCAGACATGGACACTTCCCCTCATTTTAAAAAAGAGGCAGGTCTAAATTATTATTCATATTGTTATTATTTGTATTACCGTAGCACCCAGGAGTGTGAGTCATGGCCCAGGACTCCATTGTGCTAGGTGTTGTACGAACACGGAACAAAACAGTCCCCTGTCCCTAAAGTTGCTCAAGAGCATTTCCTATGAATGCAATCACTAAAAATCAAAGAATTCCACCAATAGAAGGATTTAAATCCTGCTTTAAGGGAAGATTTAAATGCATAGCTGCTATTGAAACCCCCCATAATACTTAAGGTACGTCCACACTGCTCCACAGTTTAGAATGCGGATGTGTGAATAGCAGTGCACACCAAAGTGCTGTGCTGTAACTCCCCTGTGTGGTTGCTGTGGATGTGAACTAAAAGGTTCCCAGTTTGCATTAACACAGTCCTGTTTGAAGAGCAGTACATTAATGGAAACGAGGAACCTTTTAGTTCATGCTCATAGAGTCCACATGGAGGAGCTACAGCGTAGCACTATCCTCACCCCTGTAACCCAAACTATGTGATAGCTGTAGCCCTCAGACTGTAGATTCTTTGAGGCAGGAATCATCTTTTTATGTGTGTACAGAGCCTAGCACGAAGGGGTCCTGATCCCTGAATGAAGTGGCTAGGTACTAACACAATGCAAATCAAATAAAATAATAACAATAATACATAAATATACGGTATATGTAGTGACAGACAGTCTGACCTCATGGATTGGATGCTCAGGAGACCTGGGTTCTATTTCTGGCACTGCCACTGTTATACTGGGTGACCTGTTCATGCCTCAGTTTCCCCATCTGTAAAATGAAGATAATGACACTGACCTCCTTGGTAAAGTGCTTGATCGACTGATTACATGTGCTGTATAAGAGCTAAGTATTATTATTAATGTGAGAATTACCTCATTTTGGACACTTTAAAAAAAAATAATGGATAGATTACAAAATGCCACAGGCCCAATTCTCCTCTGCCACCTGTGTAAATCAGAAGTAACTCCACTGAAGTTAAAATAGAGCCCAAAGCTCACTGAAAAAAGTTGGAGTCTTTCCATTTACTTCAATGGGTTTTGGATCAGGATCTAAGTGAGAAAAGAATCAGGACCTATTTTTTTTTCTTTAAAGACTATAACAAGTACCAGCCTTACATTGTGGTGGTGAGGGGAATTTAATCATTATAATGTCTCTGCATGAGAGTCCCCTCCCACCATTAGACACGCAGGAGATAGACCTGCTTGGTCTTTATTTGTTTTACTTTCCTCAAGGTATGCATGAATGTAGAATTAAGGCCAGTAGCCTCTGAAGATGACTGCAAGCTCTGTAATTACAATTCAGGAAATTGAGCCTGTTAGCATGGAGCAAAGAGCAACAACTCCTAGCTTGCTTCTCCAAGAGACCCACAAATCTTTAAGACTGAAGATATAAATGTTGCGTAGGAGGTTTCCACATAAACAAAATATATATCGCCTCTAAAATCATAACTACCACTGCAGGCCTACCAATCAACTGACAGTGACTCTTCTGGGTTTTCCATAAATCATGGCTTGAGAGATTGTAACTTAGTTTAGTATTAGTAAATAGCATTTTAGTTAAAGGGATTTTCAAAAAGGGAAATAGAGCAATTAAAAATAGTTCACCTAACGCCGAAAGACACTAAACTCCCACCCCTTGCACATGCCCAGACACTCGAGAAACTAACCTTGTTTGAATGACATGTATATCTCTTTCCTGCTGGTAATGGCATAATGACTGTCCTGATGTTTTGAAAAAGGCAATAGATCTCAGTTTGTACGAAGGTGGGCTTCTCAAGATTACCACTGCTTCATCTGTGCTGTGAAAACTTGCATCACTGCTGAAATAGCAACAGTGTCAACTATAAAAAGCTATCTTCATTTTCCAAGCAATGCCTTCCCAAGGTCACAATGCTTTTACATTGTATAGTAGGCCCTGGTTTCTTAGAGTACCACTGACATTCTTTAAAACTGAGATTCAGTTTCACTCTCACCATTTCGCTTATTTTAATTATATCACTGAATCCCTATTAAAAAAACCCTATTGCTCGGATTCTTTTCTACATTTTATTTTAACCCTTGAAGAATTCTGTCACAAAGTTTGATGCTTTGTGAGTTAACAAGCATTACCTTGGACACTCTACCTAATAAATAGCTCAATTGCTACTTTGTGAGCAACTGAAAGAACAGATGGATATTTAGAATATGAAGAATTCCACTTTGCTAGTATTATTCCAGACAGACACATCTAATGAATGAGAACACAAAGGCATGCAGCAGCTGTCAGTTGAATACGTGCCATAGTGCAAAGCACTGCTATAAATGAATTTGAAAGATTTATGCACTTCTATTTCTATCTTGATATTCTCTGAGTGTATTTTATTTGGAGAATAATGTAGGGGGAGATGGAATACGGGCTGGAAGAAAATTAGATCTCAAATAACATCACAGATTAAAGTAAAACTGCTCATGAATTATCATCCTGCATAACTGAGCTACCATAAACTCCATACTGGACAATGGTCCATTATATTCTACTCCAATCTGGTGGTGATGCCATATTAAAAAAAAGCAGGTGGGTCTCTTTAGCTCATTGCAGCTGCACACATGTTCAGTAGTTAATGCATCTTTGAAAGTCCCCCTCAATCAGTTGTCATGCCTGAGAGGTTATTCAGTGACGTTCCACTGCTGCTTGTTTTGAAAGCCCATACTGGCATGTACATATATTCATTACACATACTATACATTGTGAGGTAGCAGGGCACATGCCCCTATATGAATCATGCATCAAGATTAAATAAATGGGCTTTGAATAGTGCACAGGACTATGATATAGTAAATTTATTTCACTTTGAATTCACAGTTGTCTGAGTGTGGCGGTCCCCAATGGTTGAGCCTCCACTGTTCAATTTCTATAATAAGCTTTGTTATTCAACATGTCACTGCTAAGGCATACTTCGATGAAATTTAAGTCTACTTTGAATGACTCTTTACGTGGTGGTAAATCAGATAACTAATACATACATTTGGATCCCATTTTATTCCCAGACTCATTGATATAATAGCTTTAGAAAGGTTATCTACAGTTATCTTGTCTATCAGCTGGCAGGACCGGATTGCTCTCAATATCAAACCAATATATGTTTTATCTAGTCTATTCTCGAGCTCTTCTAGAGGTGGTAACTCAGTGACCTCTCTTGGCAAATCGTTCTGTTGTCTAATTGACCTTGATTTTGGAATTTTTTACCCCATATGTCTAATCTGAATGAAATTTCCTTCTTTAACTTTCAGGCCATTGCTCATTATATCATCCTTAACCACCTTAAATAATTCCTCCCCATCTTTTGTGTTACTACTTCAAGTATTTAAACATGGTTATCATGTCTACTCTTTGTCATCTTTTCTCTAAGCTGTACATATTCAGTTCCTTTAATCTCACTTCAGAGGTCATGCCCACTAATCCTTTTATCACTTTAGTCACCTTTATTTGTATTTTCTCTAATTTACCAATGTCTTTTTTTATAATTAGGAGGCCAAAATTGTACACGGTTACTCAAACACTGTTGGAGGGTGAAGGGTAGGGATGGGAGGACAATGTGGGTATGGCTTCACAGTTTATAGCTGCTATTCTATTTGATGAAAGTACTATAAAGACTTATCAGTCTACTCCTTAACTAATTAGTGACTTTAATGAGCACTGAACCTTCAAGTGCAATGCTAGGGATCAATTAAAACATCTGTGGCAACATAATTAACTCAAAATAATGAATCAGAGAAATTCCTTGAAAAATGACACCTTCTTAAAAAGGTACAGTAAGTATATCATTTAACATGAAACCTATGTTTAGTATTCTGGTAGAATCCTTATAAGCATGATTTTATTTAATATGACAAGGCTAAATTTGTAGATGTTCTGAGCAACACAAATGACTGTAGAAGGAGCAGAATGTTTCTGAATTAAGAAAGACCTCCATGACAGTCAGTACACAGAGGGCAGATTCACAGCTGGCATATGACCATACATAGAGGTCAATGAGGGAACGGCATTCATTTATGCCAACAGTGACTGAGGCTGTAAGGTCTTAAAATTGAAAAGGAGCTACTGACATTTAATTCTTATGTCAGGGAAGGTCTTAATTTAAAGAAAAATGCCCCCCCAAGGCAAAATTGTGCTAATTGCCTCTTGCTTATGACCTTGACATTGACCTCAGGTATACCATTCCTAAGTCCAATTTTTCATTGTAAAACTTGTATTTGTGGTTAAAAATGTCTCCAGACTTAAACATAAAAGGGCAGGATACTGTACTGTATTCAGCTTACTTTGGGCATAGCAGAGAGGGAGCTCTCAGGTAGTCAGTTATCCTCCTTCATGCTTTGTCCTTTTGCCTGAGCAGTGTAGAGTAGGCTGGAGGCTGCTTTTTAAAAAATATTATTTATATAGCATAGGAGCCTACTGGACCAGGGGGCTGTACAAACACATAACAAAAAGGAGAGTCCGTGCCCCCAAAAGGTTACAATCTAAGTACAAGACAAGAGACAACATATGGATACAGAGAGACAGACGGGGTAATGGAAATGGCATAGGGCTGCCACAGTGTCTTCTACACTACCCACCCTACTAGCCACCAGTACAGGGGCATGATGGGGAGAATGGGGGCAAGCCTGGGGCACCACAGAGTCCAGCTGCCAGACAGCCCTTGGGGGCCATTGTCTGCTTCTGTAAAATGGAACAGACTTCAGGCTGCTACTCTGTGTTATGCTGGGGTCTAATATCTAGTGGTCCTGGGACTAAGGGAGCACAAAGGTGACTGAACTCTGCCTTTGCTTCAAAGTGGTCCTGCAATGAGCTCAGCTCAGTCAGATGAGAGATTCTGGTCCATAGTTCAGAGCTCCCAAATGCTGTATTTACAGTAAATGTAAAGAGCATTGGCCAAATTCTTTTTGACTTCATAGGAGTTACAGCGATGGTTGTAAAGGAGGACTTGGGTCATTTGACTTTTAACAAAGGCTTTCTCTTTACAGTGTTTATAATGCAGGGATGACTGGAAACGTAAATACACACATAACCCAAGCACAGAAGTCCTTATTGCCAATACTACTTTATAGTCTCCAGCTTCTAGTCCAGGCTGGATGTGACACGAAAGACTCCTGTCTCTGACTCAGTACAACATTTAATTCTTTAGTATTGAAATACTTTCCACACTCCCTTTCACCTTTTCTTTTTGCTGAAGTCACAATACCTGTACTAAGTTTTTGACATCACATTAACTTCCATGGGAACAAACCAGCATTAGAGAAACACGGGAATATGACTTCATTGTAGGATTAAGCAAAAAAACACTCCCAAGAACCCAAAACCCCAAAACCTAGGGAAAAAGCTCGTATACAACCATAAAGAGGGTGTCTGAAATAATCATGGAGTTAATACAGAAAATAACTGGCAATTTAGTGTTTTTATAGTAAAAATGCTCTCTTTTTTTTTCAAGTTTGTTGAAGTATGAAAGTCCTTCTTTAAAAGAGAGTCTATATGCCCCATTAATGATAGCTTGGATTACAGCAGTGCATTTGGTTTGAGTTCATATTTAAAAGAAACCATTTGCTCCTACTGAAGCAAGGCCCTCAGCCGATGTGAACCTCCTATGCTGCTGAAGTTAGCTGGCTTGACCTGACATATTTTTAGAGAGTACTGAAAACAAGAGAGGAGCAGGTGAGATAGGAGAGTCGGATCAAGGATGATTGTGTTGAGGGTCTAGTAGAAAGGCAAAGGGGTTATTTCATGTAACTGAATAGCATTCTAACATACAGGCAGCTTACAATAGTCATAGAAAACATAGTTGTGGCAAATGATACAGCAACAAATATTACTCTCTATTTGAAAACAACCACAATTCAGGCTAGAGTCAGAGCTCAGTGAACAGTTTTCTAGAGTTTGGAATTCTTGTGAGAGCATCTGATAAGTCAGGACTTGTCTACATATGGAGTTTTCTGGAATAGCTATTGTGCCTCAAATTTGCAACCTACGTTTAATACAAAATAATTTTCAAGTGCAGACAAGAACTCACATGCACTAGGAGTCTGATTCTTCTCTCATATACATCAGTTTTACAATGAAGTATTTTCATGAAGTTCAGTGGAGATACTCCTGATTTAGACTCATGTAACTTAGATCTGAATCATGCCCTAAGTCACAAACAATTTATCATTTGCCTAATAATCAAAGCGAGTGCTTCCAATTAGTCTTTATTTCAAAGAGTAAAACTTTTTTAAAAACCTAGAAAGCCCATCAAAATTCTGCAAAAATCCTGACTGGAATTTTCAACTGTTCTAAGGTCAAGTTCCAATATTGCTGCTGAAATGAAAGGTAATGTTTGGAACACGATCACTGTGACATAATCTTGTTTCAAACACAATTTGTGTGTGTCAAGCCTGGGGCTGAACTGATACGCGTCATGGAGCAATGGAGAGGTGCATTAAGCACCAGAAATACTGAAAAGAGCCTTTCTCGTCATCTCCTCTGCTAAAACCTGATGTACTCTGGACACTTTGATCCTGCAGGCCAGACACAAGAAAAGCTTCCTTTGATGGATTCTCTTTTCCACAAACACATGAAACCCCAATTCATGTAACTACAGTTATGCGTATATATCCAGGGAGAATAGATCTTAATTTATAAAAGAGAAGGAAAAGCCCAGTAGTTATTTCTTCCTCTGATTGATTCCTTTTTTTAATTGTAAACACTATGATAGCACTGTAGAGCTCCTGCTTTCACTTTTATTAAGGTCAGCTTGGCACACAAAGAACTTTTTTCAAACTTAAAAATTTGATCTTGCTCATGCCAAGCCAGTTTTCCAAAGATCTGCCATTTGTGCACTGAGGGTGGCATTCTCCCCTGTGCTGAGCGGCCAGTGCAAGGTTTATGAATTCTGTGAGCCCCTTTGAAGGTTTGAGCTGGATGTAATGTAGGCTCGTTGTGGTAGGCCTAGCACCAAACAGCCCCTTTGTGGCGGGGGGATGGGGTGTCGGAACCTCGCCACTCTCAAGTTCATGCGCCGGTCTCTCTGTGGGTGACCAGTTGCGGCCTAATGGCCTTCTTCCACACAATCACCCCTTGGTCAGGGTAGTGGGCCTAGCGGCTAGAGTCCGGGTAACTCAGCCCAAACGTCTGAGCGGGGTGGCCCAATGGCCAGGGTCCATATAAATTGCTCCCTGCGTTGGAGCAGTGCGGCCTAATGGCCAGAGTCCATACAATCCCTGTGGTGTGGGGGGATAGTGGTAGGGGGACCCAGGCCCGCCCTTTCCACCAGATCCTGACCCAGGGCCCTGATACTGGCAAGTTCCCCTTGCCACCAGCTCGGTGGGGATCCGTCCGCAACATGCCAAGCATCTGTGCAGCTCTAACGCCATTTGCCTCTAAAGTTCCCCTGGGTCACTTCCTACCATAAACACCAGTTCTCTGCTTCAGGGGGTCCTCCAGTCTGTTCCCCTCCTGTGACGTACTCCGTCTGGGCATCAGGGTGCATCGCGGCTTGGCTGGCCTCTGGATCCTGGTGCGCAGGCTGTCCCTCCTCGAGAGCTGGCGGTGTGCCTCCTTCCCCTCCGGTGGTCAGCCCAGACTGAGCAGCTCTGCAGGCTTTTATACCTGTTCTCCAGTTGGCGCATGCCAGCAGAGCTTCCAGGGCGTGGCTTCCTCTGCTAGGAAGGAAGGGTTAACCCCTGCGGTACCAGTGTGGGGCCACTCTACCCCGTCACACTCACCTATTGGAGGAGCCTCTGAACCCTTTCAGAGGTATCCTGGTTAAACAGACCTCTGTGTTCTTTAAACTGCAAATCCCATGATACAATGGTGGGCGCTTGGTAGGACGGGACTGAGCTTCTGGGATAAGAGGCTGCTTCAAGGGGTCAGCAGCACCCATTTTATGGGCAGGAAGCTGGAACAGAGAGCTGCTGCTTCCCTTTGGGTCTGGGCCAAGGAGAAGCTGTGACACAGTCCTGTGGATGAGTTGCTAGGATTGAAGACACGCGACTAGGGTTAAGACTACACGATAGTTGCACACTTGGTGCTGAGCCCTAGCACTTGGACTCCTCCACAGCGAGGCACGAGGGCAGAAGCTGGAGACTGTCAGTTGGGCAGAAGATCTGAACTTGGCCTACAGACAATTAAGGAAAAGAGTGAGTTACCCCTCGGCTCTTGTTTTCCAATATAACAACTGTTACTGCCAGCTAGCACTGTGCACACTAAGCTGCTCACAGTACAAAATTGCCTCACTCCTTGTGTCACCTGGACTGCCTTTGGTGGACTTACAGAGTGCTGGCCTGAGCTCCTGTTCACCCAGCACGCCAATGCAAAAGAGCGCCCAGGATTATAAGCTTAAGGGAGAGCGTGCACTCAGGGATGGGACGGACCTGTGTATAAAGTCAAGAGTGTCTGTTAGGTTTATATATTTCTTACTATATGTTCCATTCTATGCATCTGATGAAGTGGGCTGTAGCCCACGAAAGCTTATGCTCAAATAAATTTGTTAGTCTCTAAGGAGCCACAAGTCCTCCTGTTCTTTTTGTTAGGTTTATGTTGCAACTTGCTATTCAAAGCGGCAGCCATTCCCTGAGCTATTGAAGCGCCCCCTACTGATGTGGTATAGATATAACAACTTAATCTATTTAATCTGTTACATTTTTTATTATATGTTGTTAGGATAACTTTTAAGTAAAATTGTATTGGTTTTATTTTGGGTGTTTATTGCCTGCATAAGATTCATTATTTACATCTTTGTTCCGGGAGGCGACTGAGGCACACCCACAAATGTATACAGTGCCTGTCTTGGTGGAGGCACCGCCAACTATAAATATACATAGGAGTAAGATAACTACTGCAGGGGGTGACTAGAGGATTCCACCTAATTCCCCATCTCAGCTGGGCCCCCCATGATCTCTGTTTTCCTTAATGATGCAAGATTCCCAGGCAACAGGGGAGAGTTGCCTGCTCCCGAGTAACCCAGAGGAAAGGTGGGTTACATTAATTATTGCCCAGGCTGTGTGCTGGCCCTCTGCACACAGAGGAATTTCATCCAGATTCAACAATCTCAGCCACCAAAAATCTTATCAGATAGTTATGGGTTTGGTCACTCTCAGAGAGGCCACATTGGAAGTGGCATCTTACAAACATTGATGCATGTATTTATTTATTTGTAATTGGATACAGTAAAAGTAAGTAGTCCTATTAAGTAACTAAATGACAATTTTTGAGGTTATAATAATCCTTGATGAAAGCCTTGGCACTAGGAATATCCTTATATATAAAGCAACTGGTTCAATTTAGCTTTTCATTACTTCTGATGCAGAAGGGCTCATAACACACTCGAACTGTGGTAATTCCAACAGAGCAAATGGAATTGGATAAAAACGGCGTGAAATTCCATTTAATTATATTTATGCCTGTTCTTCCTATGTTTGAGGAGTTTAGATGTTTGCCTTTTAAATTAGAACAGTGAGTTCTGTGGGAGATGATCAAATTTGGTAATATTTAATTTTAACTAAAGGAAGGTTTTCTAAGTCACTTAGTTATTGAGAATGATACAATACGAAAGATCACTCCATCTTGGGCTCCCCTCTCCACCTTACCTAAAAACAAAACACTGTGACAGCAGAACCAAATAGAACCACACTACAGCAGACAAGGATGTGTTGCTATTTCCATTCTAAATGTCTGCATTTTCATGACAGTCTCCTGATCTAGCAGGACTCAAAAATCACAGTGCAAACTGAGGATCTCTTGTTTTCCTGAGTAGTCCATAGACTTAAAAACAGTAAGAAAATACTGTGATCATACATTTAATTATTGTGGTAGGTGCTGTACAAACATATAACAAGAGACAGTCCCTGTCCCAAGGAGCTTACAATCTAAATAGACAAGACCGACAAAGAGAACATTATTATCCCCATTTTACAGATTCAGAACTGAGGTGCAGAAAGGTGAAGTGACTAGCTCCAGGGCACACGTGAACCTAGATCTCACAGTCACAGGAACCTTTTGGTTCAAGCCTGTGGCATCCACAGGAAGAAGTTACAGTCCAGCACTTTGGTGCGCACTGCTATGCACACCCAGGGCCGGCTCCAAGTTTTTTGCCGCCCCAAGCAAAAAATTTTTCCCGTGCCCCCTGGCCCCGCCCCAACTCCGCCCCTTCCCCACCCCATTCCAACCCCTTCCCCAAATCCCCGGCCCCGCCTCCTCCCCCGGGCATGCCGCATTTCCCCTCCTACTCCTCCCTTCCAGGCTTGTCTGGAAGGGAGGGGGGAGAAGCTGAGCGACGGCGCACTCGTGGGAGGAGGCGGAGGTGAGCTGGGGGGGAGCAGTTCCTCTGCCCCCCGGGTTACTTCCTGCAGCCCTCCCCGCGCCCCCCCACCGCTGCAGCTCACCTCCGCTCCACCTGCTCCCCTGAGCGCGCCGCTGCCACAAAACAGCTGATTCGTGTGGCAAGCCTGGGAGGGAGGGAGGGGGGAGAAGCGAAGTGGAGCGGCGGCGGCGCGCTCAGGGGAGCAGGTGGAGCAGAGGTGAGCTGCGGCGGTAGGGGGCGGTTTCTCTGCTTTCCCCCTCAAGGGTTACTTCCTGCGGCCCTCCCCGCACCCCCCACCGCCGCAGCTCACCTCCGCTCAGGGCTGGCCCCCAGCTTTTTGCCCCCCACGCGGAGGAGAAAAAAAAAAAAAAAAGGAGCCAGAGTGCCGCCCCTTGGAAAGTGCCGCCCCAAGCATATGCTTGGAGCGCTGGTGCCTAAAGCCGGCCCTGTGCACACCCCCAAATTGTGGGGCCTTGTAGCCATGTCCTTAGTTATGTTTGATCATTCTGATTCATATAAACTATGGGGAGTTGTTTAGGTTTTGTATTTTTCGGGGGTTGGTGGTGGGTATTTGTTGCATTCTTAGCCAACTGGATCTCACACTGTCTCCCTCTGTGCTCTTGGCAAGTTATCTTTGGACTTTTTAAAAATAAATATTTTGTGTTTTATTTTACTGCTTTTTAAAACTGCATCAGTTGGCATCTTTTATGAGGGTAGCTCCATTGGTTAACAGCCATTACTGCACAATTAGGTTTGATATCTTATCAAAGGTGGGGAACACAGTAACAGCAAACTTAAAAGGGCAGATTTGAAAACAATGAGCAAAATGGTTAACATGAGGCTGAAGGGCAAAGTAATACAATTTTAAAACCATCAACTCAGCCTGGAGGCCATTTAAAATCATTGTAGTAGAGGCACAGATGGTGCGCTTACCTCTGAGCAAGGAAACAAAAAAAGGGAGAATGAAACTGGTATGGCCAAATGGAGGATTACATAACTTGATGAGTGCTTAAAATGCAACCTTTCAAAAGTGAAAACCCTGTGCTAACAGCATAAAGAGACTGGAACATGAATTATGACAGGTACAGTAATAATGTGCCAAAAGGGAAAGAAACATTCCAAACAACAAATAGCAAAATATACAAAGTAAGTGATGAAGGATGTAGAGGGAGATCTTCAAAGCATGGAGGGGAGGTAAGGTATATGTCCACACTACAAACACCCTGCCCCCTCAAACCTTCAGCAGTTAGTCTCAGAGCCTGGGTCAGCTGATTCGGACTCATGCGAGGGGGCTAAAATAGCAAGGTAGACATTCCTGCTTGGGCTGGAGCCCTGTCTCCGAGCCCAACCCTCTTGCCAGGTTTCAGAGCCCTGCAGTTTTTGCTTTTTCCTATGTTGTGTAAGCATCGGGATGAAACTGAAGTGTAATAAATTAAGATACGAAAGTTAATATTTCATTGGAGGAGGCCACTGAATCAACTGCTGTGTCTGGATTTTACTTTTAAAAGCAATGTAATTTCATGGTCACTAGCAATGTTGCTAGCTATAAAAGTTAAAACAAGATTAACTGGTTCAGAGTCACCTAGGGTTACCATATTTCCACAATCAAAAAAGAGGACACTGGGGGGGGGGAGCCCTGCTCTAGCCCCGCCCCGCCCCCATCCACTCCCTCCCACTTCCCACCCCCTGACTGCCCCCCTCAGAACCCTCAGCCCCCCCTGCTTCTTGTCCCCTGATTGAACCCCCCACCCTAACTGCCCCCCTAGGACCCTACCTGTCCCCTGACTGCCCCAACCCTTATGGGTGGCAGGTCTGTAGAAATTTTGGTGGTGCCCAGAACCCCCCCACAACTCCACCCCCCCACCTGCCTAAGGCTCTGGGATGGGGGTTGGGTGGGGGGAGGAGGTCTGGGGTGCAGGTCCTGGGCTGGGGATTAGGGTGCAGGAGGGGTGCAGGGTGCAGGCTCTGGGATGGAGTTTGGGTGCTGGGTGCAGGCTCCGGTCTGGGGCAGGGGGTGGGTGTGCAGGAGGGGGTGAGGGGTGCAGGCTCTGGGATGGAGTTTGGGGGTGGGAGGGGGTGCAGGCTTTGGGAGGGAGTGTGAGGGCAGGAGGGTGTGTGTGGGAAGGGGAGGGGGTTTGGGAGGGAGTTTGGGGATAGGAGGGGGTGCAGGGGTGAGGGCTGTGGGTCTGAGGATGAGGGGTTCATGATGCAGGAGGGGACTCAGGGATGGAGCAGAGGATTAGGGTGCGGGGGGATGAGGGTTAGGGCTGAGGATGAAGGGTTCATGATGCAGGAGGGGGCTCAGGGCTGGGGTAGAGGATTAGGGTGCAGGGGGATGACAGCTCTGGCTGAGGATGAGGGGTTCATGATGCAGGAGAAGGCTCAGGGCTGGGGCAGAGGATTAGGGTGCGGGGGGATGACAGCTCTGGCTGAGGATGAGGGGTTTGGGGCGTTGGAGAGGCTCAGGGCTAGGGTGGAAGGGCAGGGTAAGGGCAGCGTGCCTTGCCATGAGTGGATGGAGGGCACTAGGACCCTGGGGCAGCAGACAGCAGTTGCTGCCGGGAGCAGGGCTCCGCATAGGAATGTGCTACTCTGGCAGCACAAGCAGGCACGGGAGAGGCGCGCGCGCTGCTTTCTTTTGGGCAGGGATGGGGGGACCCGCGGGGGGGGGGACGGATGCGTGGGGTGGGGGGTGGCAGGTGGAGGCCAGGGCCCGCTCCAGGCAGGGCCGGGGGAGAGACCCAGCTCCAAATATTGCTGGAGCAGGGCCCCCCGGCCCTGGATATTGCTCGAGCTCGGGCACCACAAAAGAATATAACCCGCCGCCCCCCCACCCGATATTCACACCCCCACCCCTAGAACTCCTGACCCATCCAACCCTCCCCCTGCTCCCTGACTGCCCCCCGGGACTCCCCTCACCATGCCCATGCCGGTAAGATGCTGGTTCCTCCACGTGGAGGCAAAACATGCCTCCCCCGCAGAGTGCTGAGGCAGCAGAGGGGGAGCAGGGGAGGGGCTCTGACTGCTGGAGGCCAATGGGAGTGGCTCAATCAGGCCCAGCTGCCCAATCAGCTACGCCGCACTCTGCATGGAAGGGAGGGAGAGAGGGGAGGGGAGGTGGAAAAATCCCGGACCTTTTAACCTTGTTACCAATTCCTCCCGGACGACTATTTAAAGACGAAAAAGCCAGACATGTCTGGGGAAATACGGATGGATGGTAACCCTAGAGTCACCCAGGTTTTATGCCACCAGAAAGTCCCCAACAGAGGATGAAGTTGTGTCAGCCATCACTTCTGTTCTTCCTGGTATGATCAACGCTGGGTGGGAATAGACTGCTCAAAATGTAGGTGGCACTGGCTGGACATGGGGTGTGAACACAGAGTGTCACTTCCCCACACAGCAGCTTCTGGCAGCAGAGATTCAAAGGATTCCCTAACACCTCCAGTCAGAACTCCAAACCACCTTCTTGGGTTGAATCATATCCAGGGACTGGCAGTGGGAGGCCCATTTGACTGAATCTGGCCCATCAACTATTAAGCTAATGATTGTGGAAATCAATAAAGAATTCCCCAACCCCGCCCTTTTGCACAACTGGATAGATGCATTATGGGTTGTGTTCCTTGCTTTCATCTGACACATCAAGTTTTGGCCTTTGCCAGTGGTCAGATATTCAGTCTATGGCAATTCCTAGTTTTCTTTTTCATTTCCCAGTTTAGTGCAACTCTAACTACCATTTTAACTTCTTTTTTTAAGTTCCCTCCTCACCAGTTTGGTACTTCCCTTCCCTGATCTCCGTTTGCAGACCCAATTTAGAAAATGTTAAACACCAGAAATCTCACACTTTCTGTCCTCCAGATGGCAGATTCGGTACTCTTTGACCTAAGAGTGATTTCTTAGTCACCTGGCACTGTAGATGAGCTCAGCATGAGGGAGCATCAGGTCCTAGGGGAGAAGCAAAAAAAAAGGTGAGATTAATTCTATTTCATGTTTTTCTAAATGTTATGCTGATAGTAACTGACCCATGTTCTTGTAGATTATACACTTTGGATCCACAACTGGATTATTACCTCATAAAAAATACCTCATTAGCCCTTAAATATCAAGTATTCTAAAAGAAATGGTCTAAATGTATGTACATGATAAACAGTACTGCTGGGCTAATACAAAAGGAACTGGTTTGGAGATGTCATGTTTTCTGGTAAACTTGCATATTTCCAGCAAATAATATTTTTCTATTTGGTTTCTCATTTTTGCTATATTTTAAAATAATCTATCAATATTAGAAGAATGACTGAAGTGCCCATAAACAAGGATATTCATGTTAAAACTGAATCTTTACCCAAGAGTTATAACGTAAAAACGGCCATACTGAGTCAGACCAAAGGTCCATCAAGCCCAGTATCCTGTGCTCTGACAGTGGCCAATGGCAGGTGCCCCAAAGGGAATGAACAGACAGGTTATCATCAAGTGATCCATGCCCTGTCATCCAATCCCAGCTTCTGGCAAACAGAGGCTAGGGACACCATTCCTGCCCATCCTGGCTAATAGCCATTGATGGACCTATCTTCCATTAATCTATCTAGCTCTTTTTTGATCCCCGTTATAATACTGGCCTTCACAACACCCTCTGGCAAGGAGTTCCAGAGGTTGACAGTGCATTGCGTGGAAAAAATACTTTCTTGTGTTTGTTTTAAACCTGCTACCTATTAATTTCAGTTGGTGGCCCCTTGTTCTTGTATTATGAGAAGGAGTAAATAATACTTCCTTATTTACTTTCTCTATACCACTCAAGATTTTATAGACCTCTATCATATCCCCCCTTAGTCGCCTCTTTTCCAAGCTGAAAAGTCCCAGTCTTATTAATCTCTCCTCATATGGAAGCCATTCTATACTCCTAATCATTTTTGTTGCCCTTTTCTGAACCTTTTCCAATTCCAATATATCTTTTTTGAGATGGGGCGACTACATCTGCAAGCAGTATTCAAAGTGTGGGCATACCGTGGATTTATATAGAGGCAATATGATATTTTCTTCCATCAACCACCTGCTTTTCCCATAAACTAAATGGGAGAAGGTCCTTACCAGATCCTGTCTAGATTAGAGAGGAGTCCCAGTATGGAAGAGGTTGAGAACCTAGGCAACTACTGGTAAAATTCCTGCTGTGGGGAAGCCCTACTAGGGTCTGTATGCTGTGTACCAGAATAAATAGCTTGTCTTCATACGGGGCCCAGTCATGGTTCCCAATCCATGAGTAGAGGATCTGTGTAAATCTCATGCCTCCCATATGATAAGGTGACATAGCCACCTCCACAGTGTCAGTTCCACTTTCACCCTGACTCTGTGGAGGGCTTGCTGCATGTCAGGGGAAAGATGTGGAACCCTTCTTCCATGTGTTGTCAGCAACAAGGGCCAGGTTCCAATAGATAGGGGCACCTCTTAAAACTAACACACACCAGCAGCTCAAGCCCCCACCCAGAACTTCAGGGACTGCTAAATAACTTTCCTGCGTACTCTTAATAGGCAATCCTTCCCCACTCACAAGCACTGAATCTATGTATGAAACAAGGAAAACTTTATCAGGGGAAAGGGAACACAACGCAAACTTGGGAAAACAAACTCACAATATATCTAAATGAATGATAAGTAAAACAGAGCTTTTGTCAGTAGACTTAACTCAGCTCCCCATTTGTTGGTGTGAATGTCCAATATGCAACTATCCCTTTACCACAATATGTCCCCCTGCTCCATCCTCATGGTCTACGTGTGAGTGGGTAGTGTAGTTCCAGAGAACTGAGATGTGCTCAGGCAGGCCTTCCTCACCAGAATTTGGCAAAAAGTTCTCTCTGCACTGCACCCTGTCAAGGACCCACTTCTTTGTCATCTGCTACAGAAGAGTCCTCCTAATAGATCAGGAAAGGAGAACTAGTAGTACATTAGAACCTTAAGCAGAGATCTTGCCACCAGGGGTACACTCCTTCCCACCCTTTTCCTCTCTCTCAGCATCACTATCCAACCAATTCTGAGTTTGTGTTTGGCTATGGTGACTCCCAAAGTGTTGCTCAAGGAATTCTGGGTAGAGAGCTTATTGTAGTTCTTCCCTTTGTTCACCAACAGATGACAGCAGAGAGCTCTTTACCCTCTAAAATTTCAGTCTTCAGAGCTTACACATGCAAGATCAGGGGTGCTGGGCAAACAAGATTAAGAGTGTACAGGCTTGGGGTAGGAAGAGGGAGTCTCTAACAGAATGGGTCCAACAGAGAGCCCATGTGGGGTGAAAGCAAGAATAGCCCTATGTTCCCCCGGATCCATGAAGTCTGAGATTGGATCCAAATCTCATTCTGCAGTGGACGAACCCTGCCTCATGGTGGAATGCTGGGATACTCTGGGAAGAGAACCTCAGAAAGATTTCCTCCCCCTTACACGTGTTATTCTCAAGAAGGAGTGATCAAGCCCATATATTTGAAGGCAAATGATCATACAAACCACAAAAATATGTAAAGAAAGTAACAAATACTCTCATGCTGGGAAGCTTTTGGCTATTTAAGGTCAAGGAATGGTATTTTGGGGAGGAAGGAGAAGGTTTCACTGGCTCTCCTCTAAAAATCATTATCCACTATGCAGATTCCTGCAACAGGTGGATACAAAGAAGTAGCTTAGGTTCAGCATTTCCTTTCATTTGTGATTTACATGAGGGTTTTTTTAGCTGAAGTTTTAGGAGGGTTCTGCCACCTGCATGCCTCTGAATTTTTAAGGTGTTCTTTGCAGCTGAAGAGGTTTGTTTTCCATAATGTCACTAATTGCTTAACTGCTTCTCAAACATTTATGCAGTTCTATGGAAAAACATAATAGATCCCCATAGGTTTTCTGGGTTCACTTTGATCGTGCGATGTTGATTACTTGTTTTATTTTTAATAAAGCTGGCTAAACATTGATCCGCAGTCATTAGTACTGTTATCTAAACTGCTAAAACATAAATTCAATGCAACTACAATATCAGCTGCAAGATAATGTATCTTGTTACCTTATAGTAAGCAATGCGGATTAATTCAGACACCCATATTATAAATAAATCTAAATATTCAGGCTTGTCTTTTTTTAAAGAGGATTTCATGACCCAAATGAGGTTTGCATACTATAGATGTAATAGCATGACATATTACAGTGCAAGAGGCCATATTACAGACACATACAATATCTTTGAGACTATTGTATCAACTATATACATATTATCAGTAGTTGTATGAGCCAGGGATTGTATTCTTACTCCCTGGGGGAGAGTTGTCAAGCATCCTCCAGGAAGTAAAATCAGCAGGAAATGATTACTACAGACCTTGGGGCAGGTACACAACTCAAGAGCAGGAGGCGGGGTTTGCATATACTGGCTCAGACCAGGTTCAAGAGGCCCAGGAGACAAAGAAAGAGTGTGGTATAAAGGGTGAGCCAGTTCTGGCAGAGGGCTTCTCTTTCTAATTCAACAAACTGACATGAACTTTCAACCTAGGGCAAACCCTGCTGGAAGGGTTTGAAGGATGTTGAAACTTACCAGATTCCCCATGTGGAAGATGCGTGACTCCTGGTAAGCTAAGCATGCGTTCAAGGTTTTGTTTTGTTTTATTCTATGTTTTCTCTTTAAAGCTTCTGTCCTTAAATAAATGTACTTTGCTCTGGGAAGGCTGGTCAACCATTGGTGTTCACTAGCCCCTCGAGAGAGAGCAAAACAAAACAAAACAACAGGTTCTGGTCCAAAGACAGACCGGCTGGGATAAACACAATGAAGCCCAGAGGGATTGTAAAACTAAATCCGCAGTCTAGAGTGAGAGGGAGGCCGATTCCCTCCTCATAGAGAAGTGATGGCTGGAAGCCTAAAACCTAATAGGACATGGACTGGGGCAGATTGTAACTTTTGTGAACTTTTAACAACAGTTAGGCAATTGATCTTGCAAAAAGGATCAGCTATGCAGGGACCCAGGAAGGCCAGATAATTTGTTTGTAGCGATGAATTTAAATAAAGGATATTGCCATGAAACAAAAGGGAAAATGACAAGCATGTGACTTTAGAATTTTGAGCCTTTCTCACATGTTAGGGGAAGGCTGGAGAAGGGGGGGCCGTGCAGCCCTGCAGCAAGTCAATTGACAACACAATAAATACATCCATTTTCTCTTCTCAAAATAAAATGTTAACATCCATTTCTGGTGTGAGTTCCTTGCAGAGTTTGATTCTTCTGAACAAGAATGATTTTAGGGTTTTCATGAAGCTGGGCCAAGTGTTTAAGAGAGACTAATGATTTTGAGTGATTCCGTTTTTTGGGTGACCAACCTGAGAGACTCTAAAGGGGCCTGCTTTTCACAAAGTGCTGAACCCCTGCCTACTGAACATCAGATCCTGTTAAGGTGTCACTAGTGGGGCACCCAAAAATGGAGTCACCCCAAATCACTTGTCACTGCTGAAAATGTAGGCCATAAGTAAGGCTACGATTTAGTCATGGAGGTTGTGGAAGTCACAGAATCCGTGACTTCAGCCTGCGGTGGTCGGGAGCTGCAGGGTCCCCTGCCACCCACGGGGGCAGGGAGCTATAGGGTACCCCCACCACCTCTGGTGGCCTAGGGAGCTCCAAGCCACTGCAGGCGGTGGAGGTACTCTTCCGCTACCTGCCACTGAGGGCAGCGGGAAACTGCTTCAGTTCCTGGCCCTGTGGGCAACGGAGGAACTCCACAGCTCCCGGCTGCCATGGGTGGCGGGGGAACCACCGAGCTCCCATCTGCTGCGGGCCCCTGGAGCTGTGGACAGCGCAGCTCCCAGCTGCTGCGGGTGGCGGGGGCACCCCACAGGAGCCCCACAGTTCCCAGCCCTGTGCAGCTGCCCCCTGGGTGGGGACCCTCTGATCCCCATTTTGTCAGTGATTTTTAGTAAAAGTCACAGACAGGTCATGGCTTCTGTGAATTTTTCTTTATTGCCCGTGACCTGTCTGTGACTTTTACTAAAAATATCTGTGACAAAATCTTAGCCTTAGCCATAAGTGACAGCGGGAGAAAGTAAATATGGGTTCAAGAAGGTTATAAGCATCTCCTATCTTTACTATGTTCGTAAGTATATCTAAAGAGGCACAAGCCTGGACATCTTCGTTCAAATTTCTTTACAGGACATATTCAGGGTATGTAACATATAGCATCAGAAATGCAAATAGACTTCTCAGTTTAAATTCTAAATGCGAGATAAACGCCCCTCTCCCTAGCCCACAGCCTCAGAGGTGGGAATGCTTTGTCTGGGCCAGCAGATAAAAGAAAACATTTGGCTTTAAGGATTGCACACACTCCCTCCTGGACTTGAGGAGGTGAAGGTGACTCTGGGGCTGATAGATTGGACAGAAGGGGGCAGCATTAGCCAGCCTATTGGGTACTTTATATGCCCTTTTCCCAGCTGGGAAAAAAGTCCCCCCATGATCAGAGCAGGATAGGTTTTGGGGCTTGCCTGTGGGCATCATATTAGCACCTTTTGGAGGCTGAGAAGGGATTTCCCCCCCTCACCACTAGACTGGCCAGGGTGGGTGTGACATTACCGAGGGTACAATCTGGACTGCTGAACAGCTGCCTGGGGTGCCTTTTACACTGCTTTCCTGTCAGAACATCCACTCCTGGCCTACTCACACAGCCTTCAGCAGGCAAATTCATTCCCAGCTGAACACACGAGCACTCTGACCAGTCACTCATGAATTACATACAGGGCAACACCCGCAAATTCTTAGTTCCAGCCTTGTTCCCCAGAAATACCTGTCTTATACTGGCCTGCACACTAGTGAGCAATGCAAGCTCATAGAAAGTCTGTCATTTCATCAAAGGAAAATTATATATGCACCAGCCCTGTTATCCTAAATAGAGTTTTCCACACACTTAATCCAAACACACTGGTTAAGATAAAACAATAAGCTAAGCATATTAACTACAGAAAGATAGATTTTAAGTGATTACAAGTGACGATGCATAAAAGTCAAGATTGGTTACAAAAAGAAAATAAGAGAGTAAAACACTAATACCTAACTTAACATACTAAGTGAAGTTAAAAGTAAAAGGTTTTGTCTCACCATATGCTTTGCTAAATTTCACAGACTGGGTCTCCTTTCAGCCTGGGACCCCTCCTCCTTAGTTCAGTTTTTTGAGAGCCATTGATGTCATGAGCATAGAGGTAGGAGGAGAAGAGGTGAAGTCAAGTGTTTTCCTCCCTCTTTATAATTAAAGAAACATCCTTGCTGAGTCATGTTCACACGCAGTCCGTTATGGATGTGAGGTTTGAATCGTCTCTGTGATTAAATGTAAATTTCTTGTTTACACCTTCCCCTCTGCTGGAGGACAGCCTGTTAAGTAGGTGATAGCCCTTTAACACCTGTCTGGGATGCTAGTGTGTCTTTGTCTCTGAAAAAGTGGTTTATGGGTGTGACCTAGAAATTTTTACAACATAATTCAGTAACAATCATACAGTAGAATCTTATAACTTTGCATAGTGTCGCTACACATATTTTAACAGGATAATGATATTCAGCAGATTATGACTTTTCAAATGATATCTCACAAGGCATACTTTGTACAAAATTTATCATTTTGTAAAAGTGGTGACCATAATAGTATAGACTGTCACAGGGGGTTGAGATTCTTCAACTTCCTCTCAGCAGTCCAGGGTGCCGGTGGGTAGATTAGGTTATAAAATTCAATGTGTCCCAAATTTGTAAATGTCTAGTCAGAGGTGCTGAAATAATTTTTATGGGGGGGGGGAGTGTTGATGATGTAAACCATGTATTTGGTGTTTGTTATTACTACTTCAAGCCAAGGGGTGCGGCAGCACCCCAAATTCCAGCACCACTGTGTGCAGTGCAGGTAACTGAAACCAGAACTGGAAGTGGACTAGGAGAAGGCCTCTCTTCAAGAAGGTGTGGATTTTGGTTGGGGCTCCTAATGTCTGATACAGCAAGGAGACAACCCCATTTCCTCAGCCCCTTAACCCTAGTACAAAAAGGAGGGCAGTGGGGTGCCAGCAATGGTAATGGGATCATGTAAATGGGGTGAGGGGCTGATGGCAGCCCTCCACTAAACGGTACAGGTTACGAAGGAAGGATGATGTGAACTGCACAAGTAATTGCTCAATAGTTCCCAGATGTGTTACTTAATAATGTTGTGGCCTAGATAGACTGCATCCCTGGTGTCTTGACTATCTTCCTGTGGCGTCTGGGACAATAGGGCTCTCAAGGCTCACCCTAGCCTTCCAACACAGAGCCTCCACAATGAGCGCCGCTTTGACAGTGGATAAATGGGTAGTGATCCTGCTTGGGAAGCATGCAACTCTGGACTGCACTCAGTCAATAAGCAATCAGCTCCGTGTTGGCAAATCTACAGTGCGGGTCACCATCATCCAGGTGTATGAGGCCATTCCGAGTATCCTACTGCACAGGACTGTGACTCTGGGCAGTGGGTAAGAAATAGATGGATTAACGAAAATGGGTTCCCGAACTGTGGTGGGTCAATAGATGGGAAGAATATCCTGATTCTGTGCCTGCCTCTGTCTTCCCCCTCCCCCAATTTGCTTCTGAGTACATAAACAGAAAGGGGTACTTTTCCAGGGGTAAGCAAGCATTGGTGGATCATTGTGGATGTTTCACTGATATTAGAGTTGGGTGGTTAGGGAAGGAGCATGCGGCTTGTATCTTTAGAGATACAGGACTTTTGGGAAAGTTGCAAGCTGAAGGAAAGATTTAATGATCATCTGATCATCAGGTGCAGGATGACTGCAAAGTGTGCATTTGGCAGATTTAAGGGCCACTGGAGCTATCTTCCGATGAGACTGACTGTTGACAAGTCAAATATCCCTATTGTTATTGCTGCATGAGGCCAAGGGGAAAATGTTACTGGGGGGGGTGGAGGGGGCGGCATGCGGAGGTAGAGTGGAAAGACTGTCTGCTGATTTTGAGCAGCCTGACACAGCGATAATTACCAGAGGCAAACTGAGGTACTGTGCAGCTGAGGGAGACCTTAAGGCTATGAATTTTTTGACTCTATGAGCACTTATCGATCTGGTGTTTACATTTCTGTACCGCAAGACAAAGAAAATAAATCAGAGAACTTAAAAAACAGAACTGCATTGTGCGGTAATAAACAACGAACAAACTACTAAAAAAGAAAGTGCAAGATGCTGGCTGCTCTGGGCTGCCTCACAGGTCAGTGTATGCGTACTCACAACATAGTCTACTTGTTGCACACGAGGGGTTGAGTGGAAAGGATACTGTTGCAGGAAATTCTGTTGTATATGGTCCTGGCCGTTGACAGAAAGAGCTGTTCATGCAGCGTAATGGCTTCTGGGGTGTAGGCCTTTGGATGCTGTGTTCCACAGTACTTTGGAGCATCTCAGTTTATTGTCTGAATTCCTGCATGGTGTCTTGGTGCACCTCCCAAAACACCTCTTGCTCTTTTTGCCTTTCCTCCAGCATGCATTTCTTCCATTCCCTGGTCTCACAGGCTCCGAACTGAGAACTCTTAAGACACTCAGAGAAAATGTCCTTCCTTGGCCATTTCTTTTTCCTCCTCCTCACGGTCAGTCTTTCAGCACTTGGGCAGGGTGTGGTTCTCAAGGATACCCCAGTCAAGGTCTGGTCATCAATAGCCAGCCAGCCAGCCAGCCATTGCTAGATTTATGAGGCTTGCAGACATGACGAGATAAGTGGCACAACTCCTGAAAATGTTTTCCATAAAGATCTGCATCAAAATACAAACAGGGCCACACTTGCTACCACTTGCTTCAGGGCTGTGTAACAGTAGAGAGCATGGTTAATCTAGAAGGGTATTTTTCAAATCCTCTAGCTGTGTGTGTGTGGGGGGGGAGACTGAAATTTGTGGGTGACTGATAAGTCTAGGACAGTGTAATAAACACGGCTGAGGACAAACAGGATGAATGGGTCAAGACAAACTGGAAGCTCCAAGAGTAAAGAAGAGTGGTGGTCACTGGCTAGTTCCCTGAACCAGTCCAAGCCAAGCCCCCTGAGCCAGCAACTTACCATTTCTTCCTCTTCACTGACTCTAAGCATAGGTGCAAGTAACTTGTTCTGAATTTGGACTTTCGACCTACCTAGAAAAACAAAATATTGTGTTAGGGGTTAGAAGACTTGCATTCAGTAAGTTTACAATGATATTTCTGCAAAATCCTGCAGTATAAATGCCCAGTTATTGGATTGTTTGCAAGCAGTCTTTTGTATTTTTAATGTATTTAATTTGAGTGCTCAGGTGTTGGCTGGCGTGTATTTCTTTTTTTGGTTTTGAATGTACAGGATTGTATTTGCATTGTTTTTATTGTGTTAGTTCCCATCCCCCTTTGAATGCTTCAAAGGCTTCTGCTAAAGTATGTATTCGGGAATGCTTTTTGGTTGGTTACAGTTTTCTTACTGTCACTTTTTGACCAATACGGCCAATGCATTCTCTTAGAATAAACCAGCCATTAAAATAATAATTCCTTTGTTCCCTGCCTGCCCAGGGTCTGCCATCATTTTGTACGGGGGTTGGGAGACAGAGAAGGAAAGGATGAAGTTTGAGGGGCTGTGAAGAAAGGAAAATGAAAGCTACGCATAAATGGGGGCTAGAAAGTAAACCTACCTGAGTCCCCATCCTCTCTTCAGTGGTTCCCTCTGGAGCAGCTGGGGGGGGGGGGTTTCAACTGGGTCTTGAAGAGCTCCTGGCTCTCCATAGGCTCTGCATCCTCCACGTCTCCTCCCTCAACAAGCTTGTTGTCTGTGTTCAGTTCTGGGGTGTCTTCCTTTGGATACTGTGACATGTCTGCTTTAATTCGCAGGTTGGTAGAAGGGTCCCTGCTTAGTCTGGCATCTAGTGCCACATAGTTCTAGCAGCCGCTCTGGAGGACACCCCCAGATTGTTTGTTGGCCTCCTTTGCCCTGTGGTAAGACTACTGCAGTCCTTTCCCCTTTGCCCAGCACTGGAATGCCTCCCTGTCATACCCAGCTTCAGCATCACCTCTGCAATGTCCCTGTTGGAGAAAAACACAGTTCTCACTCTTTCGGTTGGGTACAGCAAAGTCAGATACTTTATTTTCTCAAGCAATTGCATAGAGGGAGAGAGTGCACTAGGACACAGGGTCTCCCCCTCCTAGGCAGGTCTCTCTACAGATAAACAATTACAGCAAGCATTTATACCTTTTGTTACAGACAATAATAAGCAACAGCTGCATTTTGTTTATACATAGGTCATCCTGATATCTTATTTTTCTCACTTATTTAGATCTACATTCCATATTATCTACACATTATCTACACAAGGTCGCAACAACTTCTCACACAGTTCTTTCCCACTTGCCTCACACAATCCTCTCTTCTATAAATCTCGCGTTATTAGGGTTACAGTTAGCCTGACTCTTGCTAAGAAAGACTGTTTGCATTTGAAATTCCCTTCCAATCCCTGTCAGGCCACATCCCTTTGAACCTTTTTATTCCTGTGAGACTTCTGCAGATGGGCTTGCGCTGCTCCTTCCCCCACATCCTGAGGAAATTCAGGACTTCTTTCCTGGACTGGGCACCAGTAGGCGATTTGCCTGAGGTTCTCATAGCTGCAGCTTTACCTGGAGCCATACCTATGTGTTCGCAAAGATGTGCTCCTAAAGTTAAGCTATCAGGAAGACAAGAGAGGCATTTTCAAAACACATTGAAGATTTTAAAGGTGGGGTGGGCATCCGGTCACTGTTACCCCTGGGTATCAGAGTTCAAAAATTCAACCATAGCAGTCACTGCTGTGGGGAGAGCAGCATTGTGGGATTGTTGCTGGGGGACTGATTGAACCAGTACAGGTAATTCAGCATCCACATAGGCAGAAGAGTGCTGGGAGAGGACTTAACGCCACTCAGGGAGCTGGTTTAACTTCACTGACAGGAGTTCAGGGTTTTGCACGTAGAAATCAAAATTGAGTGTGGACACATGCAAGGTTGTGCTGACAGAAGGCAAGTCATACTGGTAAAACTTTGTAGCATAGACTGGTCCTTACTGTTTACATTTTATTTTATTTATTTATTTTTGCAAGCTCAGGAGTTCTTGGGATCCAGCCTGGTCTCAGTTTGCCTTCCAGATAGCATTCCCCAGTCTGCATTCCCCATGTCAGGGAAATTTGTCTCAAATCTCTACCCTCTATTGGTACCATCTCTCAATGCTTTTTCTGTTAGAAGACCATGGTGTGAAGTCTCCTTTTGCCACAGACTGGTTTCTCCCAGTCAGTGAGCCAGGCCATCTAAGGATATGTCTTCATTGCACAGTTGGCCCAGGCTCTTATCTGGGTTTTAACCCACCCACTCATCCACACAGAAAAAACCTTTGACCTGCTTTTGGGGGGTGTTTTAAGCCTGGCATGGCTAGGGAAGTGGGGGTTGGCATGTTGGAGTCTAAATTCTGCTTTAATTCAGGCTGGAACACATCCACTTTTCAATGAAAACACAAGCACTCATAGTCCTCCAACACCAGGGGAGGGAAAAATACATTTCTGTCCAGCCCGCTATGACTAACATTACTGTCTGGCCTCCTCTGCCCCCTTGCAATCTCCGAGTCTGGGCCGCTAAAAGTCCCACGGCACAGCGGAGCACTCAGGAAGGCTGCCTGCCTGCTGTGGCCTGACGCTGCTTCCGGAAGCGGACGGCTGCTGCTGGCATGTCTCTGAGTGCCCATGGGGGGGAGGGGGAAGGTGGCTCCGCGCGCTGCCCCTGCCCCCAGCACTGTCCTCACAGCTCCCATTGGCCAGAAACCAGCCAATGGGAGCCGCGGAGGCAGTGCTTGCGGGCGTGAGCAGTACACAGAGACCTGCTGCCCCCCTCCCCCGAAGAGGCACGCAGAGACATGCCAGCAGCAGCCGGCCACAGCCGCTTCCAGGAGCGGCGTGGGGCCACGGCATGCAGGCAGCCTGCCTCAGCCCTGCTGCACCACCAGCTGGGAGCTACCTGTGGTAAGCACCTCCCAGCCAGAGCCTGCACCTCGCACCCCTTTCCGCACCTCAACCCCCTGCCCCAGGTCAGAACCCCCTCCTGTACCCAAACTCCCTCCCAGATCCCACACCCCTCACCCCCTCCTGCACTCCAACACTCTGCACCATCCCAGAGCTCACCTCCTGCACCCAAACTCCCTCCCAGACCCTGCAACCCCTCCATTAATATAGTAGAAATGTGTGGCCCGTAACAACTTACCAAAATTCGTGGAGTGGCCCCTCTGCGAAAATTATTGCCCACCCCTCTCCAACGCCCTTCTGACAATTCCCCCCGAAGGACAGAAATTTCTCCCATAACTGACTGGGAAGGAATCCTAGAACATCACAGCACAAAATACCATGGGACATGCCCACAACTACACACACAGACATGTGTAGAAACTGTGAGGACACAAGAATTCAGGTACGACTCTGTTGGGAGGATGCTTATGCCCAGGCTAGATTAAACCAGATGCAAATTACCTGGATTAACTGTGAAGTGAAAACATATCCTTGGAATAAGACCCTGGGATGGTTGTTCCATTGTCTGAAAGACAAGATGGGGGAGGTAATATCTTTTATTGGACCAACTTCTGTTAGTGAGAGAGGGAGTAGCTTTTGAGGCACACAGAGCTCTTCTTCAAGTCTGTATAAACTCAAAAGCTTGTCTCTTTCATCAACAGAAGTTGGTCCAATAAAGGACATTACCTCTCCCATCTCGTCTCTCTAATTTCCTGAGACCAACATGGGTACAACAATACTGCAAACTCCACTGTCTGTTAGTTAGACCCATTCAGCCTTAACATATTGCAATCACAAACCTTGTGTCTGCGGAGAGTGTGTTGAAACCATGTTCTTGCTCTGACATTTCAACATACTGCCTCAGAAACCCTATACATAGAAAACATATTTTGGAGTCAGGACCACCATTCATCACCAAGCACCCACAAATATATGATAAAAACTAGGGCTGTCAAGCGATTAAAAAAATTAATAGTGATTAATCGCGTGATTAAAAAAATTAATCATGATTAATCTTGCAATTAATCGCACTGTTAATAATAGAATACCATTTATTTAAATATTTTTGGATATTTTCTACATTTTCAAATACACTGATTTCAATTACAACACAGAATACAAAGTGTACAGTGCTCACTTTATATTTATTTTTATTACAAATATTTGCACTGTAAAAAAGAAAAAAATAAATAGTATTTTTCAGTTCACTTAATACAAGTATTGTAGTGAAATCTCTTTTCATGAAAGTTGAACTTACAAATGTAGAATTATGTCCAAAAAATAACTGCATTCAAAAATAAAACAATGTAAAACTTTAGAGCCTACAAGTCCACTCAGTCCTACTTCAGCCAATCGCTCACACAAGCAAGTTTGTTTACATTTGCAGGAGATAATGCTGCCCACAGGTAAAACAGAGCAGGAGACATACAATTCTCCCCCAAGAAGTTCAGTCATAAATTTAATTAATGCATTATTTTTTTAATGAGCGTGATCGGCATGGAAGCATGTTCTCATTTTCAGGTGATACTGTAAATAAGAAGCAGGCAGCATTATCTTTCGTATGTGTAAACAAACTTGTTTGTCTTTGTGATTGGCTGAAAAAAGAAGTAGGACTGAGTGGACTTGTGGGCGCTAAAGTTTTACGTTGTTTTATTTTTGAGTGCAGTTATGTAACAAAAAAAAAATCTACATTTGTAAGTTGCATTTTCACGATAGAGGTTGCATTTCAGTATTGTATGAAGTGAATTGAAAAATACTATTTCTTTTGTTTATCATTTTTACAGTGCAAATATTTGTAATAAAATAATAATATAAAGTGAGCACTATACACTTTGTATTCTGTGTTGTAAATTGAAATCAAATATTTGAAAATGTAGAAAAACATCCAAAATATTTAATCAATTTCAATTGGTAGTCTATTGTTTAACAGTGCGATTAAAACTGCAGTTAATCACAATTAATGTTTTAATTCGCAATTAATTTTTGTGAGTTAATCGCATGAGTTAACTGAGATTAATTGACAGCCCTAATAAAAACAAAAGAGAGAGGGGGCTGGATTGAGGATTGCTAGAAAGTCAAACCCAAATACAACATGCATATCAGATTATCCAAACAAAATGCAGCTTCCAAACTGTCTTCTTCATCTCCATATCAAATGAAATGAATTGAATCACTTCACAATAGCATGTAAATCAAAACCCAAATAAAATCTTGCAATTGCTGACCATCTGATTGCAGACAACAATATATCTGACTGTGACAAACTATTTAATGCTGCTGTGACAAGCTATTTAATGATGCTGCCCATGCTAACAATGCACAAGAATTAGAGAAGTCATATGCAAGACAAGCATTTGCTGATATGTTTATAGCCCTAAATGCTCTTATTGTCATTTTCAGATTTGACACTGGAATCTATCCAAAGTAGACCTTGACTATTTCGGACTCAAATTAAATCCAGCTAAGAACTAGACTCTATGAGCAGAGTGTCAAGCTTGATCAGACCACTGGTGTTTCGAGTGCAGTATCCTGCTTCTGGCAATGACTGCTGACTGATGCTTCAGGAGAACTCAAAATAAAAAATAAAAACCCATAATTCACTTGGTTATTTGTGCAGTGCTGTATATGGATTGAAAATTCCTGCCTGACCCCTGCAGGAACAACTGATGCCCGATACATTAGATCTGATTATCCAGGACGGTAATCATGCTTAACTACAAATGTTATTAGTCATAACATTTTTAAAACCAGCTATAGCAAATGACACCTGGAGTTCTTCCAGCAGTGAATTCCAGAAGCTCTGTAAAGAAATATTTACTTTAGTTCATCTTACATTTATCTACCATTAATTTCATTGAGTGACTTGCATTATGGGCACAGAAAAAAAGACATAACATCATGAACTGCTATATCATTGTCAAGCCATACCATCAGCCTAGATGAACCCCTTTGGCTAGGGGATCTAACTCCTAGAGACAAGGCAGAATGTAGATTCAGTTTAAATGGTCTTCTGAATTTGTGGACAACGTATAGTCCTGAAACTGAAATTCCCTTGACTAGTCCCTAATCTACATGATGTTTGAATTTATGCCTCCAAAAAAAACCAGTTAACAGGTTTTACTAAAGAGCTGTAATTAAAGATGGGAACTAAACTAGGCTCAGATAAATTGAACTCTATAAAAGGGACCTGAAGCTGTCATCAAGGCACACAGTACTAGAATCCTACCTTTGTATTGTTACCTACCTGTGCAGGTTTGCACTGCAGCTATGCAAAACATTCACAATGAAACCCCAAACTGAGAAATTCACTTGCTTTTCAGAGCTGATTAAAAATTCAAACATCAGAATAGGTAAGATTTGTTCGCATTCACAAACTTTTTAAATGAATATGGGTCCGTTCTCAAGCAGACCACATCAGCTTATGGTTTTGTGTCAAAATCTTGGAATATTTGCCATTTCACATCATTTTGACCTGAAACCGGGTGAAATTTGGCTGCTGCTTGCTTTGCACTCCCTGAAAGTCAAGGTGAAACTCAGGAGATATGAACCCAGGTGGAAAAAAATGTACATATGAGCCGTTAAGATGGAGTTTCACCCAACTTTAGTTTGTACCACACTTTTCTAAAATTAATTTGCTAGTTAGTAAAGGAAGAAAATAATCTCATTAGGAGGAAGTAACACATACACTGCCTTCCAGAGTATGAATAAACTCATTAGGGTTCAGTTTATACTGCATTATTCCAGTTTTACATCCATGTAAATCTATTGGAATAAAGGGGGTTACACCAGATAGTATAGAGCTGGAATAATTCAATGGTGAATCAAGCCCAATGTCTCTTTCTTTTGACCCACATATAAAACTGACCATGAAAGGAGATGCAACCAATCTAGACTTTATGAAGCACCTCTAAAATACTCATTTCCCATCCTTAAAAAGAGATTGCAATTCTATTTCAAATCAGACTTGCTGGGGTTAGGAAAGCCTGACACATATGTAATATTTTCCTATTAATAAGAACAAATTGCTACCAAAAAAGAAATAAATCAGATGGGTAATAAATTAAGGTGCTTTCTTAAGATAATGCAGAACAGGAAATGAACCTAAAGGTTGTTTAAAAAAATATAAAAAAGTTCTCTCTGAATCTATTTACAAGAGAGGCTGTTTACTATTGCTTCTTAGGATGGTCAGTTCACACAGTGGAACTGGACAAGTGGTTTCCAAGAAAACTGGGATGCAGAAAATGTTCCATCCCAGAAACAAAAAACATCTGAGCGCATCTATATGATCTGTGAGACGAAGGTTAACAGGAACCTAGATCCCCAAGTGGTGCACACATCTCCAGATGGAAACTCTGTCAACTACCTGGAATAAGTCAGAGCTACAGTCCAGCATGGTACGGGAAGCCCCCAAATTCCATGTCCTCTGTGACCTCAGCCTTCACATAGACAATCTTATTGACAGAGTAGTACTTGATCTCAAGGCCTACATGGAAACCATGAGATTCTCCCAGGCAGTCTCTGGATCTACACATGCAGGCACATGTTAGATCCTAACTTCAGTTTAGAACTGGATATTAGAGAGATCACAAACATATCACTCTCCTGGTCTGATCAACTCCTCATTCAAACAGAGATCAGAGATTTCCTTCCTTCCTTCCTTCCTTCCAAGATAGTGAGCAACCAAAGACATTTGAACTCCCTTGGTTTTCAACTTGTCCTAGAGGTTAGCACAACAGTATAAGCACCTGTTGCCCCATACCCTCTATTCCTGGGTCCCAGGCTGTGCACTCCACCCATGCCAACTGAGACAATCACCATAGTTCACACATCTGGCAGATGAAGAGCACATGCAGAAAGTTAGAATGCAGGTGGTGCAAGAAACATCATGAATCCCTCTGCTAGCAGCACAAACCACACTTGCAAGGACTACACTACTTCACCCTCCCTTTCCTGGAGAAAGTAATAACCACCAAATTCCAACAAGTAACATCAGCCAACATCCTGGATGCCTTACAATCAGGATGAACTTCTGTTGGTGAGTGAGAGAGTAACTTTTGAGCCACACAGAGCTCTTCTTCAGGTCTGTGTAAGCTTGAAAGCTGCAGGGACAACTTCCTGATGCCCATGGACACAGGTAAGGTCTCCAAGCTCATACTGCTGGACCTCTCTGCAGCCTTTGATACATTAGATAAAAAGTACTACTAATATGCCTACATGACATAGCAGAATTAGATTGCCCAGCATATAATGGCTACAGTTGTACCTCGCTAACAAAACTCAGATAGTGGTGATGGGTAACTGTTCCTCCTCTCTGAAAGCCCTCACTCACAGGGATCCATGCTATTTCCACTTCAAAATCTACATGAGAGCACTGGGAGAGATGGCGAGATGCTATGGGCTCAACATAGGCGCCAACTTTCTCCGGCGCCAGTGGGTGCCCGCGCCCCCTGCCCATGGCCCCGCCCTGACTCCACCCTTGCCCCGCCCCTGGCCCCGCCTCCATTCCAACCCCATCCCCAAAGTCCCCACCCTAACTCTGCCCCCTCCCTGTCCCTATTGGATCCCTTCCCCAAATATCTGCCCCGGCCCCGCCTCTTCCTCCAGCGCGCCGCGTTCCCCCTCCTCCCCTCTCCCGTCCTGCCCCGCGATTCAGCTGTTTCACGGCGCAAGCGCTGGGAGGAAGGGGGGAGAAGCAGGACGCGGCGGTGCACTCATGGAGGAGGCGGAGGTAAGCTGGAGCAGGTGGGGCGGGGCAGGGAGCTGCCGGTGGGTGCTGAACACCCACCAATTTTTTTCTTTGGGTGCTCCAGCCCCGGAGCACCCACGGAGTCGGCGCCTATGGGCTCAGATGCTAACAGCATGCCAATTACACTCAACTCATGGCTGACTCATTCGCAACCACCACCATTACTAAAATGTCAGAATGCCTCCAAGAAATTAGCCCTTGGATGAAGGCTGCTGTCTCAACCTGAACCCAGGCAAGACCAAAGTGATGATGGTTACAAAAGGGAAACACTTCAAGGAACTGGTCAAGATGTTGTCTCCTCCTTCCATTGAAGGCATCAAGCCCCAATTCAAAGTTGTGCAAGGCCCCAGGTTCCTGTCAACTTCTCACTGAGCTTGAATGAGCAGGTAAGGTCAGTTTCCAAACATGACTTCTTTCACCTATAGCTTGCTAGGAATACGGTTGCCACCTATCTGGGTTTTACCAAGACAGTTCGTTTTTTGGCTTCTGTGTCCAGGTGCCATTTAGTGTTTCCAGGTGTTCGACTTTTGACTGGAAAGTCTGGTTGAAAAGGGGACCTGGCAACCCTAAATGGCACCTGAATCAAACGACCAGTTACCCAGGATGGGGGGGAGGCTCCGGGTCATAAACCCACACCAGCCCCTGCTCAGCCAGAGCCACCTCCTACCTGTAGGCAAACTCCTTGAGATGGTCCAGTGAGTGACAGGGTGATGGGAGGAGAGGAGCAAGCAATGTGGGCGGGACCTGGGGGGAAGAGACACAGGAGGGGGCAGGGCCTTGAGGGAAGAGGCGGAGCAGGGTTGGGGCCTCAAGGGAAGAGGCAGAGCAGGGGTAGGGCCTGAGGATCCAGTTACCAGCAATTAGAAAGGTTGTAATCCTAGCTAGGAAACGTCATCCCTTTCCCCTGGCAATGGCCTGGCCACAGTAATCCATGCATATGTCTCCTCCAGGCTGGATTACTGTGACTCACTGTACCTGAAGGTGAATGTGAAGATGCTGCACAGGCTCTAGCTGGCATAGAAAGCAACTGTCCACCTTTTCCATGGCCACTGTGAACACATCATGCTTATGCTCCAGTCTCTCAAATTCAGTCAACTTCCGAGCCCAGTTTAAGGCCTTGATTCTAATTTTCAAAGC
The DNA here is from genome assembly GCF_002925995.2 of Terrapene triunguis. NCBI lineage: Eukaryota > Metazoa > Chordata > Testudines > Emydidae > Terrapene > Terrapene triunguis. The sequence continues at coordinate 26,083,104 of NW_020664374.1, read as the reverse complement.
AATTTAGAGATCAAGCCACAGCAAGATTAAAGACTGAATTTTGATCAATGAACCACAGCTGTGCTCCTCTGGGACAAGGCAGATCACACAAACTCCAGGATGAAGCATGCGAGAGATGGGGACAAAGCTTTCTCTTTCAAGGGGCTCTGGCTATGGAACACTCTTCCAGAGGAGAAAAGGCAAATCCAGAGTCTGATCATCTTTAGTTCATAGTTCAACACCTTCCTTTTTGAGACAGATTTACCACCACCAGCGACTCTCAATTAAAACACCCCCTTCTATTCCGAAACCCCTGCCAACTCACATATGGCAGTTTGTCTGGGGCTGAGGAAAGCCTTTGGGATGATGCCAGAAGTTACGCTGTAGCTTGCTTCTGAAGTTAAAAATGCAGCAGGAGTAGATGACGGGAAGAGAGGGAGATCTGGCTCAGAACAGAAAACAAAGAATACTTATAAAGAGCAACGGCAGTATCTCACCGTTAAGAAAAGTGCTTATGTGTTCTTAATTAGATAATTACAGGAAGGATTTAGAGCAGGTGAAGAGACCCACTGTAGAACTGTAAATTCACTGATAATCACATGATCTAGGACGTAGCCACGGTATAAGTTGTGTTATTAGAATAACATATGGCAAATGAAATATGCAAAAGCAATGAAGACTACATGTCTATTCTAAAAAGAAAGGTGCGAAGGGTAAGGAAGAAGAAGAAGCATGAACTAGAGTGGGAATGTTTCAGACATGATCTACTGCATAAGAGTGTCCAGGGAAAGTTAATTAGGGGATTATGCTGACGCTTCCATTACTTTACATACATATCCATATTCCTGATGATTGCCTGCCTTTCCATATCCTGTTTCACTGCCTCCATCGAGCACAATACCTAGAGTCAGAGGGGTGCAAATGGCTGTAGCACAGCACACTGTGTCACAATGTAGATGTCAAGTGTAATATCATCCTGTCATTTAAAGACAAATGGCACTAATTTCAGATGGGCTTCGCTGGGCATCTGCTGTTATATGATCTTCAGTTCTTGTGACAGATGAAAGGAGGAGAGTACTTTAGGTACTGCAGGTGCCTCTGGCTGGAGTTTGCCATCAGCCTAAATTATAAATTTCAGTTCCTCTCTCACAGAAGCGACCTGTTAGAAATGTTGCTTTATGCACCCTCTGTGCTACTTTAAGTTTAGTATCCTGCATGCCTTTGATGTGCTGAATCAAAGAAAAAAGGCAAATAGGTTATAGAGACCATAGTGCAATAACTTTAAGAGCACTCATCAGCTAGGGGAAGACAGAGAAGCACAGGGGAGTGGGCGGAAATGATACAAAGCTGACTTTGAACTTGGGTGTCCCTCCCAGCCCCCACTGCAGTCAAATGCACTCTCAGCCAGATAGCGAGCAAGGAACTGGATTCTGATGATGATTCAACAGCACAATTATTATACCTGTAAAAACATTTACCAGTAGGTTTAGACATAGTTAAGCATCTCTGTCTAGATGCCCCTGCTGTACATTACAGATGGGCCATGAGGTGGCTAGGCAAACCCACCACAAACAAACGTGAGGGAATTATAGTAGCCTTGTGCATTCCTTTGGATCTGAGCCACTCTTGACCTCGCTTGGTATTGAGCCAGCCCCAAACTATGCATTAGATAGTCACAACACTTACTTGGCTACACAAGGGAATAAGACTTCCCTATGTCTCTGCTTGGACCTGCTCCAGTTACAGTGGAGAGAGCAGAGGTGACTAGCCTGACCCTCCCTACTATGAACAAAAAGGTAGAGAATGGAAGGAGCCCAGCACCCTACTTTTCCAACTCCTCCACTCACCACCTAGAGTAGCTGGTCATCTGCACAGTGGGAGTAAGTTGTGCTACAAAAGTGGGTGAAGTAGTTTACTTCTCCCCACCCAGAGCAAAGATGAGCAGGGAAGGAATTGTAATGATGCTACTCCAGAGGCAGTGCAGCTCTGGGGGTTCACTAAGGACAGATGATACAGTTACAATCTAGTCCCACTATGACTTTTTGCAGCTGGACTCAGATGTTCCATTTGCTGGCACACCTGGAAGTGCCCACAGAATTAACTATAGGGTTCTACGGACAATTTTAAATAAATAGCAGACTGGGAACAGAAGCGCTGTGGAGATTACCCTTTTGCAGCTCTCTCCCTGTCCATTTGATACAAAATGTCTCTTTGTAAAGCAGCAACTCCTTTGCAAAGTGAATGGCAGGGCTTTCCACCCCCATTGCTCAGGTGTAAATGACTGCACAGGTGCCAGGCAGAGGAGAAGCAGTTCCCACCTGTGCATTATTCCAATACAGCAAAGCCCACTCCCATGGCAATATTGGCCTGTGTAGCTCCTTTAGCTATCCAAGTGAAATGCATGCCTGTGCAGAGGGCTAACACAAGGCTGATGCACCACTTCAGCCCTATTTTGGTGGGAGAGGAGTTCATTTCCTTCAAAACTGACCTTTTTCTAATCTTCACAATGGCTTGATCAGCTTTATTTTAACAAGTCATTTTACCTGTCCCTACTTAGTTCTTTATTTGTTTTTTAAAAGAGGTTTAATCCTAACTAAAAATTATAATGCAACCAATGAAAATTAGTCAAGCCTAAGGGTTGAACAATCACACACATAAAGGTCAGAAAATTACAATAGTTCATGTTGCTTTCCCGATATTAACTCAGCCACGTTGCTCATCACAGACTTTTTTACAGCCGAATTTTAGAGAACAAATTCTTATCTGGATCAGAATTTTGGCAGTTCGGTATTTGGAAAAGAACTGGCCAGTCTGAAAAACAGTGACTTATCTTATTGTTTATCTCGTATTACTGAGTCATTCGATTATAGACTGAAGTCAGTGGAAAAACACCACTGTAAAACCAGAGAACGGCCCTAGCCTGATTACATGAAGCAGATGTGTAGTTTAGCTCATGTTAGTAGGCCTCACAGCGATCACTCAGAACATTTACTTAAGCATTTGTAGAATCATAACTTAACTGAGGTATCTGATTTAGTTGGTGTTGGTCCTGCTTTGAGCAGGGGATTGGACTAGATGACCTCCTGAGGTCTCTTACAATCGTAATCTTCTATGATTCTATGATCTGGGGCAGAGAGCATCTTTTTGTTCTGTGCTTGTACAGCAGCTAGTGCAATGGTGGCCTGGTCTCTGACTGGGGTACTTGGTACTAACACAATACAAATGAATAATAATTGCTCTGGTGCCTGTTCCTCCTCTGCTTTGCTCAGTTTTCCCACTAAACAGTTTGGGGGCAGGCCAGGAACATATAGGGAAGGTGAAATTCACCCTATGCAAAGGGTGAGAACAAAGCCAATGATCATTTAAGTCTCCATGGGTACATCTACCCAGACCGTGGCAATGAGTCTCCCAGCCTGGGTTGACAGACTCAGATTTGTGGGGCTCACGCTAGTGCTCTAAAAAAAGCTGTGTACACAGCGCTTTGAAGTTGCGGCTTTGGCTCTGACCTGAGTGGGGAGGGAGGGCTTCAGAGCCTGAGCTGCAGCCCACACTGCAGCTTCAAAGCATTGTCTACACGGCTATTTTTAGAGCACGAGCATGAGTCCTGCATGCCCACATCTGTTGACCCAGCCTGGGATGCTGGCAGCTGCGGACTGTGTAGATGTACCAAATCAGTCCAGAGAATAAAGGTTTGGGTCAATTTCTATTCAAATCAAACCAGGTCACCCATCCCTATTGCCTCTCAAGAGATGAGAGGCTCTTCAAATATGAAATCTTAACTCCCCAGTAATTTGCATGTCACTGTCTCTATCATGCAGAATATTTTGGTTTTGCAATTGCTGTTACCAGCAGAGATGTAAGTGATCAATAGATTTAGAGGAGGTCCTTGCCAGGGCTTAGATACTCACAGCTCTTGCCATACTAAGACCTTCCTGCCTCATGAAAGTGTTATTATTAGTGTTGCTAACACTGGCAGAGCACTCAAAGACTATTTTAGCCTCTCAAATGGGAAAAAAGTTATTATATCATGACTGAACAATATGTGTGATCTGATTTATAATGATTCTTTATTCTTTCTTTGCTTTGTGCATTTCTTTAATGAAAGCTAAAATCAAGACAATGAAAGATGTTAGGAAAGATGTTTGGGCTTTTATTTTTTAGTGTCTTTTGAATGCACAGCACACAGCTATCCGCTAACCACCTGTGACATTCAGAACGGCAAGAGAAAAATATGATATAAATGCCAGGGGCTTGATCCTGCCCTTAGATAGTGCAGGAGAACATCACTCCTTGTTCTTTAAAATCAGCTTCTAAAGGGACCTGCCCTCAAACTGGGAAAACTAATATCTAGACCCTGTAGCAGCACACATTGCTGCACTACAGGAGGTGTCACTGCACCAGTGAATTGATGCAGGAAATTTTACCTCTACCTGTTATGTTATAAATCGGGTGTTTAGTTTTAATTTAAACTGATAGAACATGACAATATCCCACTACAGGAGAAATTTAAGAACAGGCTTAACCTGCACCCCCACCATCACCATACTGCAAATATACTAATTTTTCCCTTTGCAGAGGTAGTGACTGAGCTCAGAAGCTCTTTCACTAGAGGTCAGCCCTGGCAGAACTGGGCATCGGGGTGGGGGGAGGGGCACATGTTTTATGTTTTTCAAGGAAAACAATTTAAAGCAGAGTGTAAACAGTTTTTATTCCTAAAAATGAACAATAATGTGCATGCCCTCCTCCCCACAAACTAGAAAGAGAAACATTAAAATCTGCACTCTAACCTAGGTGTAATACACTGTTTAGGGAAATGTCAGAATGCCCTGTTTGCTATTGTTGTATAATAATCATTTAGGGAAAGACTGTACACTCTTTGGAGGAGGGAACATCTTTTTGTTCTGTTTGCACAACACCTAGCACAACAGGGTCCTGGTCCGTGACTGTGGCTCCTAAATGCTATGGTAATACAGATAACAATGATTCCGTCTCACTAATACACGGATGTGCAGTGGGGGAGGTGGCATAAAGGTTAATGGAACAGTCTAGCCCATAACAAAACCACTTCAGAATGAGTGTGGGAAATGAAGGTCACTACTGTCTTGCCCTGTCTGGTGGGGAAGGTTAAAATGACTGTGACTCACGCAACGCTAATTGTCTCCTCTGACACAGTGTGATTCCACTGGAGATTCATTTGGTTTTATTTGTTCAGTTTTCTGAGCTGGAGATTCCAGAATACAGGCCCAATCTTGAGCTGCATTAGAGAAGCTTTGGACTGCTCTGTTGGGGGCAAAACAGCCTCTTCCCAGCTGCTAGAGGGTTCTTTCTGTGTACAGGGACCTTTGGGTGGACAGAGCCAAAGGAGCAGCTCCCATATGCCAGAGGAGATATGGCTGGGACTCCCTTACACACTGACCACCCGTGACTGCTGTATTTGAGAGATAGAAATAGGGAAGCAGAGAGAAAGAGAGAGAATGAATTAACAGGGCCATGAGAAGGGATAAGTAAAGAGAGACAACACATATTAAAATGCTGAAAGTCAACACAGGGAAGTGCAACACAGGAAAACCAAATAGGAAGGGGACACAGGCTCAGCTGAGAGGTCAGGAGTTTGACAATGGGATAAATAAAATCAAGTCAAAATAAGGACTCTGTCAATTTGTTATAAGAATTTTCATTCGAAATCCAGGAGTTAAATGTTTATTTTTTTCCTCCCCTATTAAGAGAACAAGGTAGATTTCTGGCTCTTCTGTCCTTCCCTTTTCTTTCTTTCTTTTAAGGAAAAAAATACATGGTATTCTGTGTCATTCAATGGAATTCACCCAGTGGGGCAGGAAATCCGCAGCATGGAAGGAAATCCCCAGCATGACACTGGAATTTTAAGTCTTCAAGACTATAAACTGGAGATGGTAGGGTGATATATGTCAGCCTTAGGCATTTCTTTCTTGCAAAACTGGAAGACTGAAAGCCCCTGTAACACTGGGAATAGTACCGATACTAGATTACTAATCAGGGAGCAAGGCCTCGGAAGCAGGTAGGTTTTCTATTATTATCATTAATTATTTGTATTACAGCAGTACATAGATGTCTCAACTGAGATCAGAGCACCACTGGATTAGGAAATGTACAAATATATAGTAAGAGACCATCCTGTTCCCAAGGAGCTTACAGTCTAAATAGACAAGACAGATTAAGGGTGGGAGGGGAAACAGTAACACAGTCAGTTAAAGTGACTTACCCAAGGTTACACAGCAGGTCAGTGGCAGAACCTTAAAATCAAAACCAAGTCTCCAAATTCCAGTTTAGTGGTCAATCCATTGGATCATGTATTCATTTAGAACTCTGCTTTCTCTGCATGTTTTTAAAGGAGCACTGTCAATTAAAAAGAAAAAGGTAAATATAGTTTCAGTTACTATACATGCCTCTGATTCCTCCAACCAATTTTGTAGTTTCACAAATCCAAGTCCCTATTTTTCAAAATATTCTTTTCTCCTTTGTTTCTGAGTGATAGTACCACACAGACAACATGGGAATAACCAACTGACTATACTGAGGGAAAAGTGAACCTTTTTTGGGGTGGGGGAGGGCATAGTTGGGCTGTGTGGGTGGAATGAAGGGGACAAGGAGGACAGAAGAAAGACAAGAGCACAAATGCAGGGAGGACCAAGTTAGAGTGGGCCTTGAAGGAGAGGATAAAGACAGAGTTATATGGTGAGAGAGGACATTAATGGAGGGGTCTGAAGAGGGGCTGGGTGAAATGACAGCAGCAGGTGAGGTAGGTCTTTTTGCTACACATTTTGGATTGATTGGAGGGAGCTACATGCATATCTGGGATGCTAGAAAGAAAGTTTATTTCAGTAATTAAAGAAAAAAAATCAGGTTGGAACAAGAGTTTTGGCAGTGTGGATGGAGAAGAATGAGGGATTTTGGAGATATTGATAGCAGTAAGTGGAAGGATTTAGTGACAGTGCTAATGGGAGAGGATTGTGATGTTGTGGAGCTGCGAGGATGGGAGAGTTGCCAACGGTGATGAAGAAGGAGAAAGTTTATGTGTAAGACATATGAATGAACTGATAGCAAAAATATAAAGTGCCAGCAAGGTCTACGGAAGCAGGGGTCTCTAGTGCATGATTTAACTTGCTGAGAGTTGTCTAAATGTTGTGGTAATTAAAGTCTAAAGTGCTGAGTTTTGGTAACATTTTAGAGAGCCAATATTCTTGCTGTAATCCCTGGTTAACAAATAAAATTGTGATTTATCTAATAATATCTGGGATTTAGGTGATTAGTAAACAGAGGAGACGGTCATAAACACAATACACTTGATCCTCAGAAAGTTCAGCTTTTATAGTGAAAGCAGCCACTTTACACTAATCCCAGTAGTACTCAGTATACATTTCATCTAATTCTCCCTCTACCTGGTAACTAATTTTTGTTAGTCCTTAGGTAACTCTTGTTGATTTCCAACTGTCCGATGTCCTTATCTGGAAGGCTGTCCTGGCGCTGGTCTAGAAAGCCAGTCTCTATGTTTGCCATAATAAAATATTTGCTTCTTTTGCCTTTCTTCTAGCTGTAATTGTGACTCTGATTCCCTCCCACCCCCCAGGTTTGAGTAACTGAGATCTTGTGTTAAGTAAAACTACTGGGTGAGATCATTAACCTGCTCTGGCCGCTACCTTATAAAAGAGCTGGAACCGTGCTAAGCAGTGGTTTTCAAAAATTTTAAGCTGAGTACCCCTTTCCAAATAATGTAGTCTACTGCGTATCTCCATCTGATAATATATCTATGAAAGCAGGGGGAAAACAAGTCTGTAAGGGATAACACAATATGTTGTCCATCATTACAGGATTTTTCTCATGTACCCCCCGACAAGAACTTCCATACCCTTTGGGGTACATGTATTGCAGTGTGAAAACCACTGTAGAGGGACCCTAAAAGCCTTCATCTGCCTGGAAAGTAGTGTTGGGCAAGTTATTTAAGATCTCTGCCTTGGTTTTCCATTTGAAAACATCTGGAGGATAATGTGATGCTGGTAAGCCAAGTGCCAGCTCTGGGCAAGGACTAGGTGTCAGCTGAGAACTGACAAACTCACAGCCAGAAGCCAGATCAGCTCATTTGTGTGTTAGTATAGTTCAAAGTGGATGTTAGAATGTATAAGAATGTGTATAATGTTTAAACTTTATGAAAAACTGGTAGCCTGTCACATGCACTGTTTTAACCCTGTTATGCCATAACAGCAAACATTTGCATTGTATATACCCCTATAACTAAGTAATCCATCAAAGGAGAAAGAAGTCTTATATAATGCCACTGAATAACTTTAACAGGAAATTGCTAATTCGGACACATGGAAAGCAAATGGTCATTGTGTGTGAGATCAAAGATTTTGTTAAGCGCATTCCTCCCCCAGCTCCATGAAGAATGGACCTGTGTGGCAACAGATGCTGCCAGCTTGGTTTATGTGAGAAGCTATAAATATGGACACAAGGAAAATTTCTTTGTGGACTGTTTGGAGTCTAACAGGGCAGAATAACCGACAGAGAAGATGGAGATCTCCAGAGTTACTCTGGGTAACCCTAAAAGTCTTTTAGAAAACTGTCAGATTCCTACAGCTCCGCTACCTTTTGAAATTATAGACTGTGACTCAGCGGTACATATATTTTATCTGCTTTAACCTCTCAATAGCTCACTTTCCCTTTTTCTTAGCTAATAAACCTATAGTTTGCTAACTATAGGTTTATTAGTTACTGTAGAACTGGCTACCAGCATTGTCTTTGGTGTGAGTTTTAGGATGCAAATTGACCTGGGCAATTGACTGGTCTCTTGGGACTGGGTGTAGCCTGAATATTTTGTGTTTTTTGGTATAAATGATCATTTATCACGTAGTCCAGCTTGCCTTGGTTGCAAGGTAGAGTGGAGTGTGTAAGGGGACTGTCTGTGATTCTATTATAAGACTATCGTAGTACTTTTGGAGTTCACATTTGGTACTGGGTTGGTGAAATCTCGTTATGGAACATACCACTGGTTTGGGGTGTCTGCTTTGCTTTTGACAGTCTGCCCTGAGGTAGGCACTCACAGTTGTGAGCCACCTTAGACAGCGTGACAGAAAATATTTAGTTGCTTTCCTCAGAGAGGTATTTTGGGAGATGAGTTATTTAATATTTGGCAAAGCATTTTGCTATGTATTTGCTAAGTATGATTATTTAGCTAAAATAAGAATGCTGGTGATCATTTGTAACCATGGGTTTGACTCTGTTTAACACTAGTTTTAATAAATTCACGTTGACAATATTTACACCACCATTGGCAGTTTTCAAGTGGTACCAGTGAACATTCTCCAGCATATGCTTGCAGCTCAGTCAGAGAGTCTTCTCATCTCCTAGACCAGGGGTCTCAAACTCAAATGACCACAAGGGCCACATGAGGACTAGTGCATTGGCCCGAGGGCCGCATCACTGACACCCCCACTCGCTGGCCCCGGCTCCACCCTTCCATGAGGTCCCGCCCCTGCCCCATCTCTTCTCCCCCTCCCCCGAGCGTGCTCCTCCCCCCTCCCTCCTGGAAAGTGCTAAGCATTATACAGAGCATACAGATCACTGCTGCTCCTACAACAAGTCATTTCCAAGCGGTTTTAATAAAATATATACACTCAGTAATGCACCTCACTCAAAGGACAAAACATGCACTTAGTTAGATTTACTTCTGTTAAAGCCCCCTCACTGCACTGGGCTGCACCACCACTCCACCACTGCTCTGCCTCTTCCAAGGGTGGCAGGTTTGTAGAAATTTTGGTGGTGCCCAGAACCTGCCCCCCCAAACTCCACCCCCACCTGCCTAAGGCTCTGGGATGGAGTTTGGGTGCTGGGTGCAGGCTCCGGGCTGGGGCAGGGGTGTAGGCTCTGGGATGGAGTTTGGAGTTAGGAGGGGGTGCAGAGGTGAGGCTGGGGGACACTTGGGGGAGGTGCGTGGGGGCGGCAGGCGGGGCCGGGGGAGAGACCTGGCCCCAAACATTGGGGAGCAGCGAGCAGGGAACTTAGCTGCCACATAAAATAACTCGGGGGGGGGGGGGGGGGGGGGTTGGGTGGGGGCGGGGGGGAACGGGGGGGGGGGGCATGGGGAGCTTGGCGGGCCGTAGGGAAGAGCTCCGTGGGCCGCATGCGGCCCCCGGGCCGTGTGTTTGAGACCCCTGTCCTAGACTGTCAGGCTGCATCTGTCAGTGGCAAAGTAAGGACTCAAATTCTTCCCTGGCAGTAGCAATGTTGGAAGTTATAGCGCAGAGAGGGTGCAGGCATTTTTACCACCATGTAATGTAACTTCACTGCTCATTTTAGTAAAAACAATTCTCTTAAAGCATCCATATGACAATTTATAAAGTGAGAAATAAAATCATAATGGGGCTGAGCCACTGCAGGCAATGAGAGCCTTCCCATTGATTTCAATGGACGTTGGATCAGGTCTTCTGAGCATATTGTCCTCAGACCAGATCTTTGTCCTAAAACTGCTGTGGACATCAGTGCAGCTCGACTGTATATGAATAACAAAATCTGGTTCTGTATTGTTTTGCTAGAGATTATTGTGAATAGCAGAATTTGGCTCTGTGCCGAGCTCCAGATTCTGAGCAACCACACAGTTCAAAACTTAGGAATGAAGTCCAAGCCCATCTCAAGTTTAGCACTATTTCTTATTACTAGTACAGGGAAAGGGAAAGGCCTTGTTTTGGCAGTAGTAATACATTACAGTATGCTGACAAAATAGTAGAACTTTAATAACCAAAGATGGGCCATAGACATCCAGGCTGTCTTGAAATCCAGACAATTTGAATCCTGTTTTTGTGTATGTGGCCCATTAGAAAGACATAGGAACCAGTGGCAACATTCAGATCAACTTCAAAGTCCAGGGGTATTCAAATCTTTTCTTCAAATGGAGGCTCATATCTACTATATGCAAAATGTATCAGCCTGTTATGGTACATTAAATCATTATGATGAGCTGACATTGCTATCTGTGAAACTATCTGGTCGAACTCAAGGACCTGATCAAGAATGAGAAAGCAGAGAAGAGTTGATTTTTCAAATGAAAACGTTTTGTTCTAATAATCTTTCTTCTTCCATGTCTCCTTCCCTATTTCTAACTATAAGTTCTACACTATGATGTGACCTGACTTTCCAGCTGTTACATTCATGATACTTTCATAGATTCATAGATTCTAGGACTGGAAGGGACCTCAAGAGGTCATAGAGTCAGGTCCCCTGCCCTCATGGCAGGACCAAATACTGTCTAGACCATCCCTGACAGACATTTATCTAACCTACTCTTAAATATCTCCAGAGATGGAGATTCCACAACTTCCCTAGGCAGTTTATTCCAGTGTTTAACCACCCTGACAGTTAGGAACTTTTTCCTAATGTCCAACCTAAACCTCCCTTGCTGCAGTTTAAGCCCATTGCTTCTTGTTCTATCCTTAGAGGCTAAGGGGAACAAGTTTTCTCCCTCCTCCTGATGACACCCTTTTAGATATCTGAAAACTGCTATCATGTCCCCTGTCAGTCTTCTCTTTTCCAAACTAAACAAACCCAATTCTTTCAGCCTTCCTTCATAGGTCATGTTCTCAAGACCTTTAATCATTCTTGTTGCTCTTCTCTGGACCCTCTCCAATTTCTCCACATCTTTCTTGAAATGCGGTGCCCAGAACTGGACACAATACTCCAGTGGAGGCCTAACCAGCGCAGAGTAGAGCGGAAGAATGACTTCTTGCTCACAACACACCTGTTAATGCATCCCAGAATCATGTTTACTTTTTTTGCAACAGCATCACACTGTTGACTCATATTTAGCTTGTGGTCCACTATAACCCCTAGATCCCTTTCTGCCGTACTCCTTCCTAGACAGTCTCTTCCCATTCTGTATGTGTGAAACTGATTGTTCCTTCCTAAGTGGAGCACTTTGCATTTATCTTTGTTAAACTTCATCCTGTTTACCTCAGACCATTTCTCCAATTTGTCCAGATCATTTTGAATTATGACCCTGTCCTCCAAAGCAGTTGTAATCCCTCCCAGTTTGGTATCATCTGCAAACTTAATAAGTGTACTTTCTATGCCAATATCTAAGTCGTTGATGAAGATATTGAACAAAGCCGGTCCCAAAACCGACCCCTGCGGAACCCCACTTGTTATACCTTTCCAGCAGAATTGGAAACCATTAATAACTACTCTCTGAGTACGGTTATCCAGCCAGTTATGCACCCACCTTATAGTAGCCCCATCTAAGTTGTATTTGCCTAGTTTATTGATAAGAATATAATGCGAGACCATATCAAATGCCTTACTAAAGTCTAGGTATACCACAGCCACCGCTTCTGCCTTATCCACAAGACTCATTATCCTATCAAAGAAAGCTATCAGATTGGTTTGACACGATTTGTTCTTTACAAATCCATGCTGGCTATTCCCTATCACCTTACCACCTTCCAAGTGTTTGCAGATGATTTCCTTAATTACTTGCTCCATTATCTTTCCTGGCACAGAAGTTAAACTAACTGGTCTGTAGTTTCCTGGGTTGTTTTTATTTCCCTTTTTATAGATGGGCACTACGTTTGCCCTTTTCCAGTTTTCTGGAATCTCTCCCGTCTCCCATGATTTTCCAAAGATAAAAGCTAGAGGCTCAGATACCTCCTCTATTAGCTCCTTGAGTATTCTAGGTGCATTTCATCAGGCCCTGGTGACTTGTAGGCATCTAACTTTTATAAGTGATTTTTAACTTGTTTTTTTTTATTTTATCTTCTAAACCTACCCCCATCCCATTAGCATTCACTATGTTAGGCATTCCTTCAGACTTCTCGGTGAAGACCGAAACAAAGAAGTCATTAAGCATCTCTGCCATTTCCAAGTTTCCTGTTCCTCCCTCATCACTGAGCAGTGGGCCTACCCTGTCCTTGGTCTTCCTCTTGCTTCTAATGTATTGATAAAAAGCCTTCTTGTTGTCCTTCATTCCTGTAGCTAGTCTGAGCTCATTTTTTGCCTTTGCCTTTCTAATCTTGCCCCTGCATTCCTGTGTTGTTTGCCTGTATCCATCCTTTGTAATCTGTCCTAGTTTCCATTTTTTGTATGACTCCTTTTTATTTTTTAGATCATGCAAGATCTCGTGATTAAGCCAAGGTGGTCTTTTGCCACATTTTCTATCTTTCCTACCCAGCGGAATAGGTTGCTTTTGGGCCCTTAATAGTGTCCCTTTGAAAAACTGCCAACTCTCCTCAGTTGTTTTTCCCCTCAGTCTTGATTCCCATGGGACCTTACCTATCAGTTCTCTGAGCTTACCAAAATCCACCTTCCTGAAATCCACTGTCTCTATGTTGCTGTACTTCCTTCTACCCTTCCTTAGAATTGCAAACTCTATGTTTTCCTGATCACTTTCACCCAAGCTGCCTTCTACTTTCAAATTCTCAACGAGTTCCTCCCTATTTGTTAAAATCAAATCTAGAACAGCTTCCCCCCTTGTAGCTTTTAAAACCTTCTGAAATAAAAAGTTGTCTGAAATGCAGCCCAAGAACTTATTGGATAGTCTGTGCCGCGCGGTGTTATTTTCCCAACATATATCTGGATAGTTGAAGTCCCCCCATCACCACCAAATCTTGGGCTTTGGATGATTTTGTTAGTTGTTTAAAAAAAGCCTCATCCACCTCTTCCACCTGGTTAGGTGGCCTGTAGTAGACTCCTCACATGACATCACCCTTGTTTTTTACCCCTTTTAGCCTAACCCAGAGAGACTCAACACTTCCGTCTCCTATGTCCATCTCCACCTCAGTCCAAATGTGTACATTTTTAATATATAAGGCAACACCTCCTCCCTTTTTCCCCTGTCTATCCTTCCTGAGCAAGCTGTACCCATCCACACCAACATTCCAATCATGTGTATTATCCCACCAAGTTTCGGTGATGCCAACAATGTCATAGTTGTATTTATTTATTAGCACTTCCAGTTCTTCCTGCTTATTACCCATACTTTTCGCATTTGTATATAGGCATCTAAGATACTGATTTGATCTTGCCTCCCAGTTTTGCCCTGACCCTCCTTTCTCTCTGCCATTATAGCCCACGCTCCCTCCTATTTCCGACCCATCTCCCAGGTCTCCATGTTCCTCACTTACTTGTGGACTTTGCACACCGGTCCCCATCGAACCTAGTTTAAAGCCCTCCTCACTAGGTTAGCCAGTCTGTGTCCAAATAGGGTCTTTCCCCTCCTCGAAAGGTGAACGCCATCTCTGCCTAGCAGTCCTTCCTCGAATAGCATCCCGTGGTCGAGGAAGCCAAAGCCCTCCTGGTGACACCATCTTTGCAGCCAGGCATTCACCTCCACGATGCACCTGTCTCTGCCCGGGCCCCTACCTTTGACAGGAAGAATTGAAGAGAATACCACCTGCACTCCAAACTCCTTCACCCGTACTCCCAGAGCCCTGTAGTCACTCTTGATCCGCTCAGTGTCACACCTCGCAGTATCATTTGTGCCCACATGGATGAGTAGCATGGGGTAGTAGTCAGAGGGCTGGATAATCCTCGACAATGCCTCCGTAATGTCTCGGATACGGCCCCCGGCAGGCAGCATACCTCCCGAGATGAAATGTCCGGGTGACAGATGGGCTCCTCCGTCCCCCTCAGAAGAGAGTCTCCAACCACCACTACCCTACATTTCCTATTCGCAGTGGTGGCAGCAAACCTCCGAGTCTTAGGGGTATAAGGCTTCTCCTCCTCTACTGTAGGGGGTGATTCCTTCTCTTCTGTATCAAGAAGAGAATAACGGTAATAACGCCTATTACCACGGCGGGGGGGTTCGGAGCAGGGGTGGTGCACTGCCTGCTGCCAGAAGTAACCAGCTGCCAGTGTCCACCCTGAGCCATCTCCTCCTCCACCAGTGGTGTGTCAGCAGTCCTGTGTACTGGGACAGCTACCTCAGCTGTCTCCACATGGACACTGTCCAGGAATTGCTCGTGGATTCGGATGCTCGTCCACCTAACCACCTCCTCCTGTAGCTCCCCCAGCTGCTGCCTGAGAGATTCCACCAGCAGGCACCTTTCACATTGGATGGTCCCCCCAGCCTGGATGTCAGTAAGTGGGAATTGCAAATCACAGTCTCTGCAAAACCACACCAGGATCTGGGTAGAAGCATCCATGCTCAGGCGCTCTGTCTGGCTACAGGCGCAGGTGGAGGAGACAGAAGCAGTGCTGGCACTGGTGTTGAGGGTCTTCCTAACCATCGTAGGCCTCCCTCTGTCAAACTCCCTCTCAAACTCCCCTATCTGCAGCCCCCTGTCCGCTTCGCTCCCCTGGTCGCTCTGCCTTATAATATTTGTCTTATATTTACTTCAGAAGATAAGGAAAATAGCTTTCTACATTGCTTCCCAAGGAATATGAAAAAAAAAAACTGAAAAAGGCAGGAGGATGTATTTATACTTCCATTACACCAGTATAAATCAGGAGTAACTCAAATTAAAACAATGGAACTACACTGGTGTGAAACTAGTGTGAACGAGCTCAGAATCTGGCCCAGAACGATTAATTAACCACACTCCATTTCCAGCCTGTGGCTCAGCTGCACCTCACAAACAGCTCTGCAATGCTGCTGCTGCTGCTGCTCTTGTAGTTTATGCTGTCAGCAGAACTCTCAAGAGTGAAACACAGCCCAGTGATTACACTCATTATATCTATTATCCTAGATCCAACCAGCTCAACACAGGAAAGGAAAAAAGAAAGGATGCTAATTACTCCCTGGTTATGACTGTTGTGGGGTAACACATTCTCTCTTATGTAAGAACCCTATTAGCAAAACCAACAGAAATTTAAAAAAATAAATTGCTGACCTTTCTCCTCCCAGAAAAATGTGTCACTTTCAGCATTTTTAAGATCAAAAATAGCAAAAGCAGAGTTTCTCCTTTGTATATCTCTGCTTGCCAGCTCCATTTGTTCACTTATGTGCTTGAATAGTGACTAATGTTGCTTCCAAAAAACCATTTATGGCTTGATCAGCCTCACAGGTCACAGCCCGTTTAGTACTTTTCCAATGGCCCATCATTATTAGTAAGCATGGGTCTGATCTGCAAACCCTTGAAATTACAGGCAATCCTTAGATGAACAGACCTATTGCAGTCAATCAGTTCTCAGAAACAGGCTATTGTCCTCTCCCTCCTCCCCTTTTTGATTCCATTACACTAATCTAACAAAGGAGATTACAGTTGAAGGCCTTGTCCACACACAAAAGTTGTAATACTTTAACTTTCCTGATACAGTAGAGCCTCAGGGCTTTAGCTAGGAGGGGAGCACCGGTTTCAGCTACAGCGCAACACTATGCCTTAAATGGCTTTTTGTGTGTCCATCTCTGTCCTTACATACCAGTCCTGCTCAAGCATATCAGTCAGTGCCAGTGCAGAATTCTCCCAGTCAGCTGGGTGTTTCATGGACCCACGGACTGGCTAGAGCGTGAGTGCACCAGTTACTTGCTGACTGAACTGAACATTCATTGCCAGATTCCTGAATGAGGGGAAATGGTTCAACTTTGGAATTTATTCCATCTCTCTCCTTGTGTGCACTCAAGTGGGCATGAGGAGGGCAGATCCGGTACTGAGATGAGCAGAGCCTCCCCTGGGATGAAGTCCTACTCACCCCAAACAGTCCATGCTTGTGAAAGGTGCACATTGTGTTCTGAACAGAGGCTTGGCTGTCTCCTTTGTCCTCCTGGACAGGAACTGGAAGGCACTTAACTCCATTCTTGTTGGAATGATATAAGGGCAGGATATCAGGGCTTAGTCTCTCTCTTGTCTCACCACGGCTTTGTGGAAGAGAGAGATTTCCTTTGCTAGCATAGGGCACAGCAGCCCTTCACAGGGAAGGAGAGGAGTGGCTCCACCTGCATGGAATCCTTACTGTGACTAAGGCTCTCAAAGCACTCTCTTCCCTCTAGAGATGTTTAACAATGAACATTGCCAAACAGAAACGTGCATGCAATATTCATTTCGCTGCCAGACATGTACCTGGGCTTAACATAGGCAAAGCGCTCTCGATTGCAGGTCACCAGATTCAAAGCACCAGAGGCCAAGGAAGGGCCAGAACAGTTGCTGGCAGCCCTATGGAATCTTGGTAGCTAGAAGCAATATCTGTGTTGAAGGGAGCACCTGTACCACGCATCCTTTTAGCTTACACAGTGGCAGTTGAAAAGCTTGGGGTGGGGGACTGAGGGTTTATCCAGGGCCTGGCCTACACCAGAACCCGAAATTTAGCTGTTCATGGTCTTGCGATAGCTAACTAGTTATCTAGGGTGGCCTTTTACTGAAGGTCATCTGGATCCCTATCGGGGATTCATGATCCACAGGATGAGGGATGGTTTGGGCCTGAGCTGCTGGGATACAGACAGATATTAGGAAGCCAGTGATCTTGCAGGTCCTTCAACAATTAGTTGAGGTTCTTCCTGGGGTCTACCATTTGGAGGTGTAGGGAGGGGGTGAAGGTGGACACTTCAAGGCAGCCTTTCTGTCAGTTTTCTTCAGGGCCTTTCGGCTCAGTGAGGTGTTCCCAACAGCCAAGGGAGACTCTTTGGGGTGGGCTCGCAAACTATAAGACATGCAGTGGAAAGGGACTGTCTACAGGTCAAGATCTGTAATCAAAAACCAATCAAATTGGGGTTGGTGAGGCTGGTGTTCTGGTGCACCGTTCCTGCCATATGTGGCTCAATGGTCACCAGGTGAGAGTCCCCGGGTCCTGAAGGGTTCCTTCCTCATTGAATTCCGGTTTGTGGGCATGTAAGAAGAGGCTGTCATTCTTGGACCCGCCACTGTGAGAATATGGCTCCACTCATTCTGTATAGGGGCCACAACAGCAGCAGTCTAGTTGGCTCTGGGGTCCATCAGCAGTCCAGGCTATAGGGCGTGGGTGATTCGATCCAGGGCCTATAAGACTTATATGTGATTGCCTGAGGGAAGACCAAGGCAGGTGGTGGGCTGTAAGCACCACAGCTTTTAACCATGTGTGCTTCCTTCACCATGTCTGTCGCACAGAATGTATCGGAACACAGCTATAACTAGGGATATGGGATTTGAGGGCACAGCATTGTGCACTGGGCTTACAGGAGAGCATGTAGCTCAGGAAGGGGCATGCAGTCGGGCCTCAGGCTGGATGCGATTTTGTCTTTGCACAGCTGATGATACATGTGCTGGGACGAACTCATTCCTCCTTTGCAGGGCTGGTGCCCCATTATCTACCTAGGGGAGAATGACCTGGGAACGCGCTCTGGGCTCCAGCTGATTTGGAAGGCCAAGTGGGATAATGGACTGCTAGTGGACATGTTTGCCAGTGTGGGGATAGTATGGTTGGAGAAACTAGCCCACAGGCTATGGCAGACTGACCTCTGCCTATGAAAAAGGCAGATAGGGCCCACAAGAAGGCCAACTGGAAAGTAACAGCATGGCTGGAGTCCCAAGGTGGCTCAGTTATAAGCCCAGAGTGCAGCTGAGCTTTATCAAGAGGATGGAGTGCATCTCTCTGATATAAGCACCAATCTGTTCCTGG
The DNA here is from genome assembly GCF_002925995.2 of Terrapene triunguis. Lineage (NCBI taxonomy): Eukaryota > Metazoa > Chordata > Testudines > Emydidae > Terrapene > Terrapene triunguis. The sequence continues at coordinate 26,064,579 of NW_020664374.1, read as the reverse complement.
ATAATCTTGGTATTGGGTTGGCTGAACTTCTAGATAGCTCATGCAAGATGGGGTGGAGAGAGCCAAGCTGATGCTGGCTCCTCCTTGTGCCAGCTACCCAGCAGGAACTCACTGATTTCAGCTCCAGATCAAAAAGGTAACATAATGGGAATCCTGAGGTGATCTCTTTACAAGATGGAACCATTGTGTCTAACCCCCTGGGACAAATGCGAACCAGGGGCTGGGGTACTGCTCAGGTGGACCGCTGTATCAATACACTTGATGGTGGTGCTGGCTGGGGATCAAGATGCCTTCTCACCTCAAGTCCCAAAAGAGGGATGGATGCTAGGTGGTGAATGGAGGAGCCCAGAGACCCTTCTAGTGTGATAATTGGCTCCCACTGTAGTGGGAGCCCCAAGAGTTGGCAAAGGACCAGTGGGGTGTGTGTGGGTGTGCTGGGCTGTCCCTTGACAGGAACCTTGGATCTAATTTGACTAATAAAGTTGTGTCCTGGCTAAAATCCATACTGTGTGCTTGCCTTCTTTTGTATGAAGCACCTTTGTACTTAATTTAATTGTGTCCACCATAAGGGGATTGTACCTGTTAAAGCAGTGCAACTTTTTAGTGTAAAGAAGGCCAAAAATTTATACCTACATGGAAAGGGGAATAAACTATACTAGTAAAAGTCATCTTTATACCAAAATAACTATGTCTGCAGTAGGGGTTATACTGATATTACTATATTGGTTTTAAATAGCCACACCCCAAACTGACAATTACAGCTGTGCAAAAAATGTTTAGATCAAGCTGACTATATTCTATATTGTCACCTCTTTTTTGTTGAGTGATATGTATTTCAAAAGAAAAAAAATACAGTTTTTGCCTTCTAGTAGCCCTGTGATCAGAGGACCAAAAAATCTGAGATATATTTTTGTATCCCATTGCCTTCCCAACACTTGCTGCATGTAGTTTTCACATGTGGAGGAAACATTTTTTTTGGAGACTGATCTAAAGAGTAATTTACTAAAAATTGATTTAAAAATCAATCCACATTCTGCTACACTAAATAAATAAGAAACAATTAATGAAACACTCATTGCTCCTCATTGAAAAGCAAATAAGTCAAAAACCATTTAATTTATTGTTTGAAGAGTAACTAATGAGCCGGTTCCTTTCATATTATTCAAAGTACAAACAAACCAGTTTTCATTATATGATTCAAGTAACAGCAAATGAACTACAGACTAATTTCAGCTCCCCAAATAGTTTAGTTGTATGTATAATATATGTAACGGTGGGCTGATCAAAGGTGCCAAGCACTCAGAAATCCCAATAAATCAATGGTAGCTGCAGGCGCTTACCACCTTTCACAATCAGTTTTTCTTAAACCTTTCAAAAGGTGGGTCAGGTGGGATGAAGTGGTTAAAAGTCAGGCAGTCAATACTAAACTATTATAAGAGTCTTGCTAGTGAAGGCAGGGGGTTGGATTCAATGACCTTTCAAGGTCCCTTCCAGTTCTATGAGATAGGTATATCTCCATATATTATAAGAGCAAATATACCTTGCCATAAATGTTTACTGTCTCACCCCTGCAATCGTGCATTTCTGACACTTGGCGAGAGAATTAACTTACAAAACACTACCCATAGTTCTCTTTACCTTTAATTAAAAAATTAGGTTACGTCTACAAGTGCCAAGCACCACAAGCGTCAGCACTGCAGCTATGCCACTGTAGCACCATAGCATAAACACTTGCTGCAGCAACGGAAGGGGTTTTCCATTGCTGTAGTAAATCCACCCTTCAAGCACTGGTAGCTAGGTAGATGGAAAAATTCTTCTGTCCACTTAGTGACATCTAGACCAGGGCTTAAGTCGGCTTACCTGTGTGTCTCAGGGGAGTACATTTTTCACACCCCTGAGCAACACAGCTAGGTCAACTTAAGTTTTAGGCCTCAGCATCAACTTCAGCTTTTACATGTATATATTTTTCTATAGTGCTTACAGGTAATAGTTTAACTGAAGTGGAACACTATCCTCAATCCTCCACTGCCCATTCTAAGACCTGGTCTACATGACAACATTAGGTCAACATAAGTTGCCTTGCATCAACCTAAATTTGCACGTGTCTACATTTAAATTCATCTTCCATCGATGTAAGTTCCCTGCTCTGGCGACACAGTAACACCACCTCCATGAGCTGCTTTGAGCCATGGTCGATGTACTGAGGTTAATGCAAGGCGAGTTTAGGCATTGCCTTACCTATGTCAACACTAACAGTCCTCCAGCAGCTGTCCCACAGTGCCCGATATTGACTACTCTGATCACAATTGTGAACTCCATTGCTCAGGGGTTACAGAAACCAGAAGTCACTCTTTCCCCACCCCTTTAAAACCCTGCAAATTTTTGAAATGCCTTTTCCTGATTTTCTAGCTTAGCGAGCACCCCTAGCAGCTCTCCATTATTGTGTGCAACTGCCCAGCTGACCATGCCAGGTACACGCTCCGGCCTGGAGTAGACCAGAGATATTGGATTTCCTGGGGCTGCGGGGAGAAGAGGATATGCGAAAAACAGACTATCCATAGAAATGTTCATATCTATGAGCAGATTGCCCAGAGGATGCAGGAGAAGGGGTACAACATGGACCAGCAGCAGTGCCAGGTGAAAGAAAAGCAACTATGGCAGGCATACCAAAAGGCCAGGGAGGCCAACAGTTGATCCAATAGTGAGCCTGCCACTACAAACCTGCCACTTGTACAAAGAGCTGCATGCCATCATTGGTAGGGACCTCACCAACACCCCACAGACCACAGTGGATACCTCAGAGGAGCCCAAATCTCAGATCTCTGGTGTCAACAGCAGTGCTGAAGAGGATGAGGAAGAGGAGGAGAATGGGTGACATGCAAGGAGGGGGTGTTCTAGATATGCCATGAGCCAAATCTGTTTGAGACTCCACCTCAGTCCCGGAAGTCGAGTACGGGTGAGCCCGATGCAGGGAAAACATGTACAAGTATTTCCTATTACAATCATTAGCCGGACACAGTTATCAACTTTTCATTAATTTACTCATACTAGAAGAGAGAGCTGTACAACAAAGAGAGGTAGAATTATCTACTTTTCATTCTCATTTCCTTGTCGAGTTAGGCCCGGGTTGAGGGGGGCATAGGGAGCAGTTTGTCCCTTGAATCCTCCTGAGAGATCTCAATGAAACTTTCATGGAGGTACTCTGCAGTCTTTTCCCAAAGAGTTCTAAAGATGGCAGCCTTATTTCTTCCTCCATGTTAGGATGCTTTCCCACCCCAGTCAGTGATAACATTGGAAGGCACCATTGAAGTAAACGGGCTAGCGGCATGCAGGCCCAGGTGGCTTTGGGACGCCAGCAGCAGCTGTGCGCTCTGTGCCATTGTTACCCTCAGGAGTGAGATATCAGCTAAAAATCACCACCGCCTGGGGAAAATGGTGCCTGCATTCAGAGCCCTTGCTGTGTACTCAGCTTCATGAAACCAAGCAATTCCCTCTTCATTTCCCTCACCCCGGCAGGCCATACTCACCGGGGCTGGTGCTGAGTGGTGCCATGCACAAGCACTGAGAAGAAGAAGTGTCAATAAGCATGTGTGGCACTGATCCAGAAAGGGTTAAGCAACCAGCAGGCTAAATGACCCAAATTCAAAATTTAAAGACATATTAGGAAAGTATATAAATGGTAATTAGGGCTATTCCTTATAATTAGCTAACATAGTCATGTTAGGTAGACTAGAGCTTTGAAATGTAGACTTGTATTGTTAGAGAATTAGAAAAAGATAGTGATTGTATTTGTCTGTGTTTACCTATATCTTGTTAGAGGTTAACAATATAATCAGATGATTCCGGTCTGTTATTATATTCTATTGATTCAGAGATCAAAAAGGAATTGTGTAATAATATAATTGTCTTTATTTCTCTTTGAAGTTTGTAGTAAACTACCTATGAAATACTTAAATGGATAATTACCTTATGCTAATCATTGCAACTAATTACCTGTGTATACATAGGAAATAGAATTTACTTCAAAGCCACAGTGTATATTACCCATTCTTCATCCAATGAATGCCTGCTGTGTTGACTATTGTCAAGAGGCTATCACAGCTTGCCAGAGATCTATAAAAGAACTCTCGGACCCCAATCCTGTATCTCAGATCTGCTTAAGCTTGGTTAGGGAAATCTTGAGTCACAAGACTGGGTTCTCCAGCTCCAGTCTGGATTACCCTGCTATTTCTCATGGAAGAATTTGTGCAGATTCTGCATATGGACAGTCTACTGGATTATAACCTATGGAACTGATTCTGAAAGAACTTTATGCAACTCACCATCTCTACTATGAAACTGACCTAAAAACTTTATTCATATCGGTATGTTTAATCACAATCCTCTCTCTCTTTTCTTTTTAAAAAACTCTTAGTTTAGTTAATAAGAATTGGCTGTAAGCATGTATTTGGATAAGATCTGAAATATTCATTGACCTGGTGGGTAATGTGTCTGATCCCTTGGGATTGGTATAACTTTATATATGGTAAATAAGATTTTAAATAATCATCATCGTATTTGACTTGGCTGTCTGGGTGGGAGCCAAAGGCTGGGTTGCTTTACAGGAGCTGTGTTTTTGGTTTCTGGGTAACCAGTAAGGAATTGTAGAAGCTGTTTTGTTGCTGGCTCGGTGAATCTAATCATTATAATAACCACCACTTTTGGGGATCGCCTGCCCTATTCTTTGCAGTTTGCCCTGATTGAGCAATCTCAGTGTGGCTCCTCCAAGCACACAAGTCACAGCGTGCCTTGTTTAAAACTTCAGGGGAGCAAGGGAAAGACATTCTGAACCTTGACTTTCACTTTCCGTTGTTAATATGCTGACAATGATAGCTCTGTGTGTTTTATCTGGAGCCCGTGCCTTGAGGGGTTCCCCTCCACACACACAGAACTCCTGAGCCAGATGAGAAGAAAGAAGAGGCAGACTATGAGCAGAGGGCCTAGAGGGTGCATATTCCATACTGCATGGTGAAGGAAAGAACAGAAATGAGAAAGGCCCAGAGTCCCAGCAGGAAGAGGAGAGGGAGATGCACCAGGACATAATGTCTCAGGCAACAAACACAGATGCTGCAGACTGTTGCGGACTTCCACGTTCAATAGTCATGGGCTTGTCTCCCTTTTCCAGATTTGTAGATGTACACAAAGCACCACACACTTCCTAAAAGGCCACAAAGCTTCAGGGCCAGGAGAGCAATGAAATAGCTAATGATGGTACCACTGAAATTTATTTAGTTAGATGAGGGAGCGTCTCACACCTCCAAGACATGTATGCAGCATAAAACAACACTGCATGGGTTAGATTTGAAAGGTTTTTCTTTGCAACCATAAGTAGTAGAAACTTAAAACCAAACAGCAGCAGCAAACACCTTAGTTTCTGGAACATGGTTCTGTGCCAGTGAGTGGGGTTCTGGAGCAAATTCCACAGTTGCAGACAGGACTGTCCCTACCCATACGCAAAATACATAGCTGCATAGGGCACCAGGAAATTTGGGGCACAAAATTTCCTGGTGCCCTGAGCAGCTGCGTGCTGCTCCAGCCCCTGCCCCGCCTCTTCCCCATGGCCCCTGCCCCTGCTCCGCCCCAGCCCTGCCTCTTCCCACTCCTGCTCTGCCCCAGCCCCACCCCCACTCGCCTGAGGACTGCAGCAGGGCCGGGCCTTCATGCACCGGCGGTGGGAAGTGCAGCAACCCAGCCCCAACCACGCTACTGGTGAGTGCTGGGGGGGCGGTTCCCCCCTGCCCTCCAAGCCAGCCCCGCCACCCCCACGGGGGCCTGGGCCCCCCTCCCTATGGGGTGGGGGAAGGCTGTGTAGGGCCCCAGAATAGCTAGGGACAGCCCTGGTTGCAGAGTCACTCAGTCCTGATCTCATAGTTATGCACCACTCACAGAATTTGACTTACCATACACACAGCCGTAGTTCTTTAGAGTCACTCAGGAATACCTCTCTTATTTCTCTTTTCTTGACTTCAGTAGGAATCTTGTCTGAATAAGATGTAAACAAGAATTTCAGGATCAGGATTGACAAAAATAAGACAAAAATATAACAACCATAAATAATAATTTATAATGTGAAAGTTCATAGTACATTGAAATGTAGTGTTGCAGATTTGGGGTTTAAGGATGGAAGTCTATACAGTGAGAAGGGTATCGGGAAGTAAACGGTAAATATAATTACTGCCTAAAAATAAAAGATATTAATAGAGCATATAAATGATTGCTGTCATTCCTTTTGTCTCTCAGCTTTCCCCATGCTCCTTATTCACTGCAGCCACTGTTTGTGAGGTTTGGCAGCTTTTTGCTCTGTGCTTTAGCTCAAGTATCTTTTCCCCTTTGGCCTCTCACCAGTAGTCAGAAGTTTTACTTGCCTTCTAAGAAAGGACCATAGTGAATCTCCTAGGAAGAGCCAGAAGCTCTTCAGGGAAGTTTGTGTTTTTCTATGGGTGAGATTGTGCAACCTTCTATCACATGGCGTAGTACCTTAGGTCAGGAATAGTCCTACTGAAATCAGTGAGCCTGGAGTACTACACAAAGGGGAGTAAAGATGGCTGAATATGGCCCTATCTGTTTGTACAGCTTGACCAGATGTCCCGATTTTATAGGGACAGTCCCAATTTTGGGGACTTTTTCTTATATAGGCTCCTATTACCCCCTACCCCGATTTTTCACATTTGCTGTCTGGTCACCCTAGTACAGCTCCAACTCAATGGGGCTATAACCATGGGCACTACTGTAGTATAAACAGTAAATAATAAGGATGGCAGAAGCAGGTTAAAGAAAGAATGTTTATTAGACAATTGAGGAAAAAGCAGGAATCATGAGGCACTTGGATAAGTTAGATTTCTGTTTCTCTGTAGTTCTTCTACACCTTGTTTTCTATCTGAACCCCTTTGAGGAAAACTTGGGAAGCTTGATAACACCAAAGATAAGGTTTATTCCCCCCTTAATTTTTCCAGAGCTCAGATTCTTCCTTTCATTCTCCTCTTCCTCCTCTCTCCCCTCCCTGGCGCATCCTCGGAATTATAGTTCCTGGATTCAAAACTACAGGACCACCTAGGAATTAACTTCCAAATACAAACTGGGATAGTCATCTGCACCTAGCTAGATACACCAACACCATGCTAAGTAGCATAAAATATATTTAGGTCTAAGACTGCACCCAGCCTCAACTAAGTAGGTCAATATGTTATGGTTTCAGTTCAGTGAACAAAACACTTACATCCTTAGACTTCTGTCTCTCTCCTTCAGGCAGTCAAATCTCTCTCAGCTTGTCAATGCCCTAGCTTCTCAGACACCCACCTTTGTTGTACTCTCAATTACCTTTGAAGATTAGGTGTCAATCCCTGCATTGCCATTTTAGCCTTGAAGTCCTCTTTTTATATTACTTCCCAGACAATATCATTTCCTCAATTTCAATATCTCCATGGGAGCTTATCACTCTATTTCCTTTTCTACACATCCTACTTTTGTACATAATTTGAGTGAGCGCCACCATGTCTAGATAAGCTGTTATCTAGTATTTCAAAGGAACTCTGTTTGCATTTGAGAGATGCAGGCCATATCAGTTATTTAATGCTATCAGAAAGTACACGTACAATGGACTGCCTTCCCCAAACTCTGGTTTATCCCCTGCTGATGAAGGCCTCTTGACATTTATATGGCTGCCCTTGTCCCACAATGACATTCATATTCCTTGTCCAGACTCAGGGAGAATTCTCCCACTCTTCAGGGCATACACACCCTAAATGAATTGTTAGTGGAATCAAAGAGTCATTCCTACAAATCCTAGTCTCTATTGACTGTCAATTCACTTCATCATGCTAGTCTTGCATGTCCTTGGTCACAGTGAAGGAGGGACAAAGGGAATCAGAGTTCAGGTCAGAAGAAGTGGCGAACAAAAACTGAGGTGAGGCCAGTGATTTAGGGCTTGTCTACCCATGGAGTTATCCCAGATTAACCCCATGTGTGAACAATCATATTCTGGCTTCACAGAGTTAATGAGGGATAATTAACTCCAAGTTTAGAAAATAGCATTGCTGCCTGGCTAGATTTTGTACTGCTTTGCCAGTTAACAGATTTAGTCATAGACTCAGACTATGACTAGACTGGAATCATAGACTATCGGGGTTGGAAGGGACCTCAGGAGATTATCTAGTCCAACCCCCTGTTCAAAGCAGGGCCAATCCCCAGGTGCCATTCCCTCCTCCCATTTGGGACACATTAGAGTGAGCTACAGTTCATAACCTCATAGTCCGTGCTGCAGCGCCATGTAAGAATAAGGTAAGGAAAATGACAAAACACCATAAAATACATGTATTGTGTGGGTGGGTCTAAAACACGTTAGTAATGATTAGCTATAGTCAGCACTAGGACCCATTTGTTGTGGAGGATGTGTGTGGCCAGTGGCTGTTTTTTGCTGGTGGGGGTCTGGCAGTGACTGGCTTGTCTGCGTCTTGGCAGTGGCAACACTATTGGACAAGCCCTTATTGTTCAGGCTTGGGGGCAGTTTCCAGGTTTCCTCTTACTTCTATCCTAGTAGCTTTCCTTCCTGAGTAACCAATCATCCAGCCATACGAATGGAATTGTCTCCCAAGACATGCAATATTTAGCCTAATAAACACATTTGCCTTTGATCCTCATGCAAAATATATCCAGATACTATACTAAAGAATTACAAATAAAGGCTATTAATAGCAATTATGTTAAATTTATTATTGGAGATATCCTATTTCCTAGAACTGGAAGGGACCTTGAAAGGTCATCCAATCCAATCCAATCCAATCCAATCCCCTGCCTTCACTAGCAGGACCAAGAACTGATTTTGCCCCAGATCCCTAAGTGGCCCCCTCAAGGATTGAGCTCACAACCCTGGGTTTAGCAGGCCAATGCTCAAACCACTGAGCTATGTCACCCCCTGTGCAATTTTCTTTTGTACAATAACTTAGACTCTCCAAGTAACTGCAAAATAGCTCTATTTAATTAAATGGTAAGAAGAACGAGAAATCCATTTGTAATAGAGAGCTTTAAATACTATTCCATAAGTGTTGTTCTTAATCACATTGGATTGTATCTTACTCTATGAATAATCCCACTGAAAATACTACACATGTATTAAGTTACTACTCATCATATGTATGGATGGAAGAATAGGCCCTGGACAGTGAAATGAATGTTTTAGTGTAAATGTATAACCACACTCTGTTATACCACTGAGGATCTAATTGTTGGAAGGGCTTGTTTGAGCCTTCAGCCTCAGCCCTGAGCAACGGGTGACGTAATTATCTGCCAAAGAAAGGGATGCATATTCAGAGAGTCACAATTCCTTTCCTGCTTCCATCCTGCTCTAAGGGAGAAGTGAGTTATGTCAACCCTTCGAAGGGTTCAGTTTACTCTCTCCCTGCACCTTGCCACTACTCTGGTTAATGAGTAGGAGGGAAAGGAGGAAGACTGCTCCCTTCCCATCCCTCTGTAGTGCTTCAGTGTAGATACTAGCTATGCCAACAGTGTGGGTTCCTCTGTTGGCATAGGGAATCCAATTTCCTGAGAGGTGGCATCTAGGTCGATGGAAGAATTATTTTATCAACCTAACACTATCTACACCCAGGTTTAGGGTGGATTTTTCACACTCCGAGAGATGTAGCTATGCTGATGTAAGTTCACAGTGTATACCAGATCTCACACCCAAATGCCACAGAGGCCAAGCAAGGTGATGTGGAAGGAAAATACTCCTATGCTTGTCATTCACAAGATGATGAGGATCGTAAAAAAATATCCCCACATTGATATAATCTGGGCGGCCCATTAACATGGCCAACAATATCAGTTCTGTGATTGTTAAAGATTGGTCAGCAAATGGATACAGCTTTTGTTAACTGAGAAATAGTACTTTTCATCTGACCCAACAAAATAATAGACAAAGGTTAACTTGCTAATCGAGAGAAGGCATCTTACTTATTGGACTTCTTAAATTAGGTAGGTATTCTGTCCTACTCTTCTTCCAGTAACTGTGATAAATCTGTGATTGATCCATACTTGCAAGTGCCAGAGTTCAGTGAGATAATGGATACCGAAGAGGGAAAATCATTTCAGGCATATGATTTAAAAGTAATTACAGGACTGAATCAAGGAGGGATTGTTAGTGAACAAGATCCTTCACAAGAAGTAGTAATTTTAGTTCAAACAACAATCCCCATAATTGTGAAATTATATTACTTCAAAGATTGAAAGAGTTTCTACCGTTATAAAATCAGGTTTTAAAATTATGGGACTTGATTCCAAAACAGTGAAGTGTGAGGAAAGTTGCCTAGAAGAATATGAAAAATTTCACCAAGCTCTGTTTGTCTAAGGAGAGTTTAGCTGAAATGAGTATATAAAGTGAACAGCCACCCGAGATTAAAAATAAAAGCTATACCACAAACAAAATAAAAGGACAAAAAAAAAAAAGAGAAATAGTTAGAAATAAGGCTAATAGAATTTGTAGAAAGATTGGCAAATGCACATATAAGAACATGTGTTAAGTACTGGAATGTGAGTAGTCTTCCTCATGACCAGGGTGGGAGTCTGGCTTAGTGATTGGAGCAGAGCCAGGGCCTGAATCAGGAGCCAAGTTACCAAGTCCAGAGAGTGAGCTGGAGCCAAGAGCCAGAGTATCAGCCGGAGCAGGGGCAGAAACCAGGAGCCAAGGTGAGGAAACCAAGAAAAGGATCCAGGAACAAGGAGCAGGAACAGGAACAAGCAAAAAAAAACAGACCCAGAAAAACAGCTGCAGGTGTGGTATGCTATTGAGGAGCCATTAACTCAGCCCTGCTGCAAGGTTTAAGAATGTACCTGCTGGAGCCTTCAGCCAATCAGGAGATCAATTTCATTAGCAGAATCAGCTGAAGGCAATGGGGTTCAGCTGTGGGGCCCTGACACCTTGGTAGATGCATTTAGATATTTGGCACAGTGAAACAAGCACTGTTGCATTTATTTCAACATGCGTTGATTTGACTATTTAATCCCATATGAGCACTCTTTGGTGCATCTATGGATCTATTTAGAATTTGCATGCAGGCAACCAGCCTATCTGAATGTGAAATTGTTAGACTGCATATTCAAATATACTCATATCTGTTTCTCCCATGAAAGAGCTGGAATCTCCAGCACTTGAGTCATTTACAACTTGAGTTGGTAAAGTACTGGAATATATTAGAATATAGGGAGCAATCCTGCACTAGCCAGGGAATGAACTAGTTGACTGAACAGGTGGTTTCCATCACACATTTTTAGGAATCTGTCTGTTAAAAACCTAACAATGGCTACATGACCCTCAATGGGGTTGCTACCAAAAATGCAATTATTAAAGAAGTTTCAGTAAAGAAAAATGTAATAAAGTTGTTTAAGTACTATTTATCGTCTTGGTCTGTTTAGCCAGAGGATAAAAATTTAATATAACAAATGAAAGACTTCCATCAGACAAGAGGTACCTCTGAGATGCATGTCTTGGAAAAAAGGCAATTTCCAATTTTATCTTTGGTTTGAGATCTAATGTGGGTTGCATCTAATGATTATTGAAGGCTACAGAAATGGCTTTATTGCACAGAATTTTAATTTATAAACAGGATACTGTAAAGGGTGCCCTGAAGCCTCTGAAAATGAGAATAAACCTGTTTGTTGAAGTTTCATTATTTTATTATTACAGTTGTATGTTTGTCACATGACTTCAAAGACTTTTAGGGGTTTTTCTTCTCAACATCCCAGCTAGCCTGAATGAGGCCTAATCTCACAAGCTGGGCCTTAAAAACCTCTAAAGATGGAGATTCCACCACCTCTCTAGGTAACCCATTCCAGTGCTTCACCACCCTCCTAGTGAAATAGTGTTTCCTAATATCCAACCTAGACCTCCCCCACTGCAACTTGAGACCATTGCTCCTTGGTCTGTCATTTGCCACCACTGAGCAATGCCTAGCTCCATCCTCTTTGGAACCCCCCTTCAGATAGTTGAAGGCTGCTATCAAATCCCCCCTCACTCTTCTCTTCTGCAAACTAAACAAGCCCAGTTCCCTCAGCCTCTCCTTGTGGGTTATGTGCCCCAGCCCCCTGATCATTCTCATTGCCCTCCGCTGGACTCTCTCCAATTTGTCTACATCCTTTCTATAGTGGGGGGCCCAAAACAGGATGCAATACTCCAGATGTGGCCTCACCAGTGCCGAATAGAGGGGAATAATCACTTCCCTCATTCTGCTGGCAATGCTCCAACTAATGCAGCCCTTAGCCTTCTGGGCAACAAGGGCACACTGCTGACTCATATCCAGCTTCTCATCCACTGTAATCCCTAGGTCCTTTTCTGAAGAACTGCTGCTTAGCCAGTCGGCCCTTAGCCTGTAGCAGTGCATGGGATTCTTCCGTCCTAAGTGCAGGATTCTGCACTTGTCCTTGTTGAACCTCATCAGATTTTTTTGGCCTAATCCTCCAATTTGTCTAGGTCACTCAGGACCCTATCCCTACCCTCCAGTGTATCTACCTCTCCCCCCAACTTAGTGTCATCTGCAAACTTGCCGAGAGTGCAATCCATCCCATCACCCAGATCATTTATAAAGATGTTGAACAAAACAGGCCCCAGGACCGACCCCTGGGGCACTCCGCTTGATACCGGCTGCCAACTAGACATTGAGCCGTTGATCACTACCAGTTGAGCCTGACAATCTAGCCAGCTTTCTATCCACCTTATAGTCCATTCATCCAATCCACATTTTTAACTTGCTGGCACGAATACTGTGGGAGACCATATCAAAAGCTTTGCTAAAGTCAAGAGATATCACATCCACTGCTTTCCCCATATCCATGGAGCCAGTTATCTCATCATAGAAGGCAATCAGGTTGGTCAGGCATGACTTGCCCTTGGTGAATCCATGTTGACTGTTCCTGATCACCTTCCTCTCCTCCAAGTACTTCAGAATGGTTTCCTTGATGACCTGCTCCATGATTTTCCCAGGGACTGAGGTGAGGCTGACCGATCTGTAGTTCCCCGGGTTCTCCTTCTTACACATTTATAACTTGACTCATGTGAGTCAAATCATTGAGCTTAATGGAATTACTCACAGAAGCAGAATTACTCACATGCAGAAGTATTTGCAGGGGTAGGTTCTAATATAACTTGTCCATAATTGTTTACTTATGGAATAAACTTTGCTCAGAGGAGAAGATTCTTCCCAATCCACATCAATTAGCATTTTGCTTATATTAGAAGCATAAGGGTACGGTATATATTGCTTATACAGTTTTTATCCTTTCTAACTTAACTGAAAAAGGGAGGAGGAAAGTAAGTGTGTGTGTGTGTGTGTGTGTCGGGGGAGAAGGATAGAAAGAGGGAGGAAAAACCTGAAAAAAATTAATATTGATTTGAATCAAATTGAATTGAAACAACATTTTTCATTTTAAATCAAAACATCTTTTCATTTCGCTCTAATGGGGAAAAAATCAAATTTGAAAGAATACACCCATTTTCATAAGGTTTGAAAAATGATTTATTCCAATCAAAAAAATGTTTGATCAAAACATTTTGACCAGTTCCAGCTCTAGTTGTTTCTATAAAATATCTAATCCTTTAAAGAATCCTGCTAAACCCATGGTTTCAGTCACCACATGACTTTCACAGATTAATGTTGTGTTTAACATAATATTTTCTTTTATCAGTTTTGAATGTCACTTTACAATTTTTTAAGTCAGGGTGAATAAAAGTTCCCGTCTTTACACCATTAATTATTTTGTACATTTTGATCATGTCCTCTCTTATCCAACTCCTCTCCAAGATAAAGAGGCCCAATTTTTTAAATCTGTCTTTGTGAGTTTTTCTATGCCTGTAATCATTCATTCATTCATTCACTGAACCCCCTCTATTTCTGCCATATTATTTCTGTGATGGGATGACCAGAAGTGGAAGCAATATGCCATATGAGGAGATACTATGAATTTATATAATGGCATAATATTTTTATCCCACCCAATATTAATGTATCCAGATGTTTTCTTTGCTTTTTTTTTTGGTCACCACTGTGAACTGAACAGAGATTTTCACTGAGCTGGCCACAAAGATTCCAAGTCTTTTTGCTGCGTGATTACATAATTTAAAATCCACCAATGTGTATGAGTAATTCAAATTATTCCCTTTAATGTGCACTATCTTGCATTTATCAACACTTAATTTTTCATCTGCCATCATAATGCCCATTTATGTAGATTTGTGAGAGTCATCTCTAGTTCCTTGCAGTCTCCTTTAACCCCCAAATACCTAAACAATGTTTCATCTGCAAATTTTGCCTCCTCACTGTTTGTTCCATTTTCCAGATCATTAACATTATATGTATAACTCTGATACTTATATGTATCCTTGAAGCACCCACTGATAATCTTTTGCCATGTAGAAAACTAGCCATTTATTTCTAGTTTGTTTTCTGTCTCTAGTAGTCCATGATAGTAATCAAACTCCCTTAATAGTTTCTCATGAGGGACTTTTTCAAAAGGCTTTTGAATAATTCCTAATGATTCTAAGATGTATGCTGTATTGAACAGAAGTTAAAAAAAATCAGAAGCTAAAAGTAATTTTGAATTAGGTCAGCAAATTCTAAACTAACTAGGTAGCTAGAATAACTCACCTAAGACAACTCCTTTACAAGGTACAGAAGAGCCATGGCTGCTGGAACATAAAAGAGTTTAAGTATTTGAAGCACATATTGACATTGGCATAGGTGCTGCAAATCTTTGACCCATTAATAAAAAACACGAAGCTCTCAGCAGATGTTTTCAAAATGAGGGTTAGGTCGGTATTGTTATAGACATGATTCTAAAAGGCTGCCGATAAGGTGCTCTGTGAGAGTCATGACAGCAACAGAGAAAATCAATCTGGAAATTGAAGAAAGACGCTAGGCTTTCTATGACTGTTCAAAGTTTAAACACCAAACTGACCAGAAACCACTAATTTCAATACATGAGGGGAACTGGAGAGAATCACTGAGAATACAGTGATTAGTTCTTCTGACAGTATATAAATAGAGTGACCAGACATCCCGTTTTTAAAGGGACAGTCCCGTTTTTGGGGACTTTTTCTTATATCGACGCCTATTACCCCCCCACCCCCATCCCGTTTTTTCACAGTTGCTATCTGGTAACCCTATATATAAATATGATTTGACCTGTGACAGATCAAACTCCCTGTCTGGATCTTGAGAGACGCTGGAGCCACCTGAAAAGAGTCAGCCTCAAACCCATCATTTCTTCTATGCTTCTTGAAAGGATTCAGGAACCAGGCAGGAAGATGGTAAGAACCTGGGAGATCAAGGCAACTGGAGTAGAGTATATCCTATATACCTGAACCGCCCAGGGTGTATATATCGTACACGGGCTGTCAGAGTCTCCCATGTCTACACTGCTATTTTTAAGCAGTAGTAATATCCCGCTACCTCACCCCTGCTGGACCCTTTCCCCACTGCCTCCCTCCCCTCCGCCAGAGTCTCTTTCTAGAGTCTCTCTCTGCAGTGCATAGCTGCGTGCCACAGTGACAAGTGTCTGCCTTTCACTACAGCGAATAGCTACAAGTGTCGTTGTGGCTGTACTCTATGCTGTCATAAAGTGTAGACCTAGCCAAACAGATTGAACAATGTGATGGCAGCAACAGGCATGTTAGTTCCATTTTTGGAGAGGAGATGGGTAAGGAGGGTTAATTAGGAGGGAGATCAGCTAAAGGGAGAGAAAAATGAAGGGAGAGGAGGGGGGACACGTAAGGGGAGAAAAGAATAAGAGAGGGAATTGTGGAATGAGGCTGAGGTGATGAAATAAGGGGGAGGAGGGAAAAGGATTGGAGCAGACAGGCAATCAGCCCAGGGCAGAGGAAGTCCAGTCAAACAACTGTACAAAGTTCTCAGACTGTCTGAAGTTCTCTGCTTTGGCTGCTGCTGCTGCTCCTGCCACCTGGAGTCTCTGGCTGGTTCCTCTCTGCAGTTCCCCCCCCCACACCCGCGGAGTCAAATGGCAGGGGGAGAGGAAGCACCACTTGGATCCCAGTTTCCTCAAGGTGTGTGTGTGTGTGGGGGGTCTCTCAGGGAGAATACTGGGGGGTACCCCTAGCTGGGCCCCATATTATTCCTCCCCCCATGTGCAGCAGCGGCTGCCTCTGCATTTCCTGGCTGGAATCCCAAGACTTGTAATTCCGTGGGACAAGAAATACCTTGTTGATGGAACTGGTCAAAAAAAGGGGAAGGTTTTTTCTGTGTGAAAAATGCATCCTTTTTTCAATAAAACATTATAAAAAAGGAAAGTTTTATGATCATCTCTATAGTAGTAGTAGTAGTACCATCCATATTTTCATGTCTGAATATTGATGATGTTCTAGTAGAATGTTTGGAAGCCTTCTCCATCAATTGCTAGTTTTAAGCACTCAACAGTTGTCTTCCCAGTGATCTGCCACACACCATCTATCCATCTCCTCACTGGTCATCCTCTACTACGATGACCCACCACCATTCCTTCCATGATAATTTTCTCAATGTTATTTCCTCCTTCGTGACCTTCTTAAGGGTATCCCATTTAGATCTCAAGCCTCTAGTTATCACCTTTCTCAGGGCAGAAACCTATATTTCTCCCCCTCCAGACTGGGGATTTAGGCTGCAATTCCTCCTGCAATTCACTGTGATCAACTCAGTAAGTCTGAATTTAGTTCAGCACCTGCCATAAGTCCTGTTCTCTCCCAGACACAATGATAGGGTTGACCAGTGACCAACCAGCCTTTATAAAGCAAAGTATTTATTCATTCATAATGAAAGCATTACAGAGAAAACCTATCTTGAAAACAACAAACAACTTCTATGCATACTTACCACGTAATACCTATCTACTACATAAGAACGGTCATACTGGGTCAGACCAATGGTCCATCTGGCCTAGTATCCTGTTTTCTGACAGTTGCCAATTCCAGATGCTTCAGAGGCAGTGAACAGAACAGGGCAATTATTGAGTGGTCCAGGCCCAGCTTCTAGCAGTCAGAAGTTTAGAGACACTCAAACAAGGGGTTGTGTCCCAGACCATCTTGGCTAACAGCCATTGATGGACCTATCCTCCATGAATTTATCTAATTATTTTTTGAACCCAGTTGTACTTTTGGCTTTACAACATCTCCTGGCAATGAGTTCCACAGGTTGACTGTGAATTATATGAAGAAGTACTTTCTTATGTTTGTCTTAAACCTGCTGCTTATTAATTTCATGCGGGGGGAGAGAGCTGGTTCTTGTGTTATGTGACGGGGAAAATAATACTTTCTTATTCACTTTCTGCACACCATTCATGATTTTATAGACCTTTATCATAATCCCCCTTAGTCGTCTTTTCTCTCTCTCCTTGTATGGAAACTGTTCCATACCCCTAATCATTTTTGTTGCCCTTCTCTGAACCTTTTCCAGTTTCACTATATCCTTTCTGAGATAGGGCCACCAGCACTGCACACAATAGTCAAGGTTTGGGCCTGGATTTATATAGTGGCATTGGGATATTTTCTGTCTTATTATCTACCCCTTTCCTAATAGTTTCTAACATTGTTAGCTTTTTTGATTGCCATTGCATATTGAGCAGATGTTTTCAGAGAACTATCCACGACTTGATCTTTCTTGACTGGTAACAGCTAATTTAGACCTCATCATTTTGTATGTTTAGTTGGGATTATGTTTTCCAATGTGCATTACTTTGCATTTATCAACATTGAATTTCATCTTCCCTTTTGTTGTCCAACCATCCAGTTTTGTGAGATCCCTTGGTAACTCTTTGTAGTCAGCTTTGGACTTACCTATCAATAATTTTGTATCCTCTGCAAACTTTGCCACCTCACTCTTCACCCCCTTTTCCATATAATTTATGAATATATTGAACAGCACTCTTCTCAGTACAGATCCTTGGGGTATTATTCACTAAACCCCAGTTCAGAGGTTCATAATGTATACCCTTTGACCCCATTGATGGACAGTTGTCACTGAGGGCAAAAGTTGACCTGCAGAACCTTTTGCAGCTGGCGATGATGTTGAAGAAAATAACCATGCTGGTCTCCCAGATCCAGATTGTGTCTACAGGGAAATCTCATGAAAGAAGGCCCAGAGATGACTGAGAGAAGGAAAGTATAAAGGGAAGGGTTAGGTTTTGAGATGGGAAATGCTGCACATTGACCAAAGGTTTCAAAGTCCTTCACCCTTTCAGCAAGGTCTGTCCCTCGTGGCTACAGTGACATGTCCCTTATTGGATCTGGTGAGAGTACCCCCCGCCCTCCAATATCAGGCTGGACACTTTATACCATTCTCAGTTCTTAGTTTGGTAGTCTTCTTTAACAAGTTCAAAACAGGATATGCAGTTTCCCCTGAGGGAAGGGGGTGTGTGAAGGGGAAGTGAGGCTTCCCCAGACTTATTTACCTATGTAGGGATTTGCATTAAATTATCCCGAGTGATTTTAGTTCCTGACTGGGCATTCATGTTTATGTGACTCCCCCATCACCTCCACTGTGTTGTTTGCCTTGTTTTAGGGGAAAAAATAACCCCTTAACACCTGGTGAGTAACAATACAAGGGGAGAAGGGAAGCTGAGTCACTTTTTTCAGCAAAATAAATCTGATGTTTTCCAGTTCTTCACAATCACATAGGAAAATTTTATCACAGTTGAACATACCACAACTTCAACTGTGATCAAGCACAATAAATCCAAATTTACAAGTCATGGAGTTCCTAGGATTGTAATAATAGGTAACTGACCACAGTTCAAGAATATAAAATTCCTGGATTCTCCTAAAACTTTCAACATAAGACATCTGAACCTAAATATATACAATCAAACAGATGAGCAGGATGTATTAATCCATACGAGGCATAGTTCATAGTGATGAAACTGCTCCAAAAGTCAGTGGGTGCCAGTGACTATCCATATTTAGGACTACTCAGCTACACAGCTGCAATGTGGAAAGTTACCAGCTAAGCTTCTGCATAGTAGACATACTGAATTATCTGACAGAGGCATAATGAAAGGATGAATAATGACTCTGTGATCTTGGCAAAGAGCTTAAACCAATCAAACCAGATAAAAAATTATGGCAGATGCCCATGACCTTCATCACAATTCAAACAAAAAGACACTGAATTTGGAAAGATGGTCACTGGCCAGAACAAGCTACAGTGCGTAGAGAAATGTTACCTTGTGCATATTCAGTGAGCACATAAAGATCTGCTAAATGAAGCTGAGAACAGGAATGAGGAAGAAAATGGGTAGCTAGGTGATAAGAATGATGTGAGAGGACATACTCCAGCTCAAAAAGCTTAATAGATTGATCTGATTTTGTACAATATGTGAGAGACTGAATAGATTATATATATATTAAAAATGTCTAAATGCACTTTGATTTACATTAGATCCAGAAAACCATTAAAGCATCCAAAAAAACGGAGACCAGCTGATAAATGTAACAACGTGGAAGATGTTATTAATTTCTGTGGTCATTTGTTGGAATATAGAAAGTACACACGCTAAAAAGGCAAGATGTGCTATATAGTATTGAAGTTAAGCAGGATTTTAACATTTATATAGGATTCTATGCAGTGACTTCCTGCTGATTCATCCAGATTCTCTCACACAAATCCAGACAGGCTTTGTTAAAGTGTAAACACATCAGTGCTACTACAATTTGCTGTTTCTAGTTTTTTTAACATTTGTATCGCAGCAGTACCTAAAGTCCAATTAGGACAAGGTTGTCTAGTGCTAGCTGCTATACAAACAGAGAAAATGATGATGCCTGGCTCAGAGAGCATACAAGCTAAAAGTGATCTTGAAACCTGCCTGAGTCATTAAAGAAATAGAATATGAAAAACTGTGTCACTCTTTCCAACAGCATTAAAAAAGATCTTCTCCTGCCACTGTCTTCAACAGCATTTGCATAAAAACTCTTCACGCCTGTGAGTATATGCTTAAAATTCTTCTTCCTCCTCATTAAACTGAAAACCTCATGTATTTTCATAAGAGGCCTTTTCACCTGTATTATTTTTCTTCTTTTTAAATGAGGAAATCTCAGCATTGCTTCATTACTTTCTCTAAGCTTTGTTAATTTAAATTCCTACACGTGTCACAAGTTTCTTCTGTTTTCCCCATACAAAGAAAGAACAGGGTACTTTCAAACTAAGACCTTGTCTTCCCACAATTTGAAGGGTGCAAAGGAATTTCTGTAGGTGTGGCTCGCTGAGTTTCTGCTGTAATAATTGCTTTAACACTGCTGGGATTTTGCTGCATTAATGATGATGTGCTAGAGTGCTAGAACCTAGGGCTAGGTCTACACTAGGATGGCGGGGTCGATCTAAGATATGCAACTTCAGCTACACGAATAGCGTAGCTGAAGTCGGCGTATCTTAGGTCGATTTACCTGGCAGTGAGGACGGCGGCGAGTCGACAGCTGCAACTTCCCCATCGACTCCGCTACCGCCTCTCACTGCGGTGGAGTTCCGGAGTCAACGGCAGAGCTATTGGGGATCGATTTTTATCGCATCTACATTAAACGCGATAAATCGATCCCCGATAGATTGATCACTACCTGCCGATCTGGCGGGTAGTGTAGACGTGCCTTAGGATAGGCATCTTTCTATTTTTTTAAATCTAATTCAGCTTGAACCCAGTTTTAAAAACTAATTTAGTTAAATGGGTGGAAAACCCTGCCTGGGCACTCTGAATTCAATTTAAACCTAGTTTATATCAATTTAGATTCATTTGACTCCTTATCAAGGAATTGACTTGGGGTATGTCTACACTGCAAGTGAAGGTATGTGTGTAGTGTGGATAGGCATACAAACACTAACTTTAATCCAGTTATGTGGATAACACTAGTAGTGTAGATGTGGCTGCATAGGCTTCAGTACAGACTAGCAACTGGAGGACAGGCCCACTGGAGAATCTAGGTACCAACTATGCCTGTGCCATTACTGTTGTTACCCTTGTTAACCATCACACCGGCATTTGCAGTGTAGATACACCCTTCGTTTAACTTGATCATATCAAGTTAGCTTAATATCAGAATAAGCCAGGTTTAAATCCCCTTCCATTGCAAATCTGAATATGATAAAGTCTTACAGATTTACTTCAGTTTGAAGACAGCAGACAAAAAAGAGCAAATATGAAGTGTGAAATCCTGGTCCTGTTGAAGCCCAGGACCCATGAGATGACATTTATTGCACCAAATTACTTTCCCTCTTTGATTTATTGGCTGTCCTGGGGCCTGTCCCAGCAATTGTACAGACATACCCCCTTATCCAGAGCTGTTCCTAAAGAGATAATTTAGCCCTTTGCAAAGAGATTCTAACTGCAGCCTCCTTTAAACTTCTTTGCTTGCTCTTAACTTTTCTTTTTGCCTCTCCAACCTATCTGACTGCTTTAGCATCTGAGATAGTTTGTGAGAGACATAGACCACTCCTTTGCATATTCCATTTTGACTAATCCCCCAACATTAGGATCGCACACACAGTTCCCAAGGTGACTGCATTTGTAACTAAATCTATCAAACCCCTCACAGAAAATCATTAATTTTATTCCATTTCCCTTGCCAGGGATTCACCTTGCACACTTGATGTACAGAATCCCCATTTTGGTACACTAAATAAGATCAAAGGTTACACAGTCTATTCCAGATTCATTTGAAAAAACCAATCAGATCATTATGCTTTAGATGGCTTATCTTCTGGGAGACTTTTCTTTAGTGAACCATTATTTTACACAGTTAAAGATCCATTCAGCTAAAATACAATCAAACTCTTTGGAATTTTACAGCTGGTCCAATTAAAGAGACACACCACCCTAGCAAGTGAGGGCCAACATTTAGATTTTGTAAAAACAAACCTTTACAAAAACAGAAAGCCAAAAATATTTTTTCTAAAAAATATGGATTTTTTACATGACAATGAAAGTGGTTATTTTTTAAAAGGAATAACATTTCCCAGTGTTTTAAATCCAGACATTATTGCATCCTGCTAGTGTATGAGAACTAAAAAGGGGAACCAAATTAGAAGCTCATTGTATATATATATAAGTGCATTTTACTTCAATGTCTTAGCTGAGTGAAATGCAAGAAAAAACAGAATGTGGGGCCTGATCCAGCTTCCAGATGGAGTCTTTCACTGGAAGCTGAATAAGATCCACGGTGAAGAGTAAATTGGATTTTTAAAGCTATTTTACTTTTAACAATTGAAGCTGTTAAAGACATTTTTTTTAAAAGAATCTTAACTTAAGAATGTGTCTAGCCCTTCCCAATCTATCAGATGTAGCTATTGAAAATTTCTGATTACTGTTATAAAAAGCTTCATAAGAACAGAGGAAAAAAGAATACATTCTCAATAAGACAAGCTCATTCCATTATTTTATCTCCTTTAAGGAAATAAGTGAGTAAGTTTTCATGTTTATTCATAGCTGCTGCTTTCATTATTTCTTGCTTTATTATGTGTCATGTTCATGCATTATCTAGAAGTGAGAATAAAGCTTTTTTAAAAAGGTCCAATGAAAAACATGGCTACAGAACAAGTGTCAAAGCTTCACCAACCAATAATTTGACCATTCTCCTTCTTCGGTAAATTGTGAACTCTACCTCAATATACTCTATGGACAAAGGTCCTGGTTTGAGGGCTTTTTTTTTGGTTGGCTTTTTGTGTATGTGATTTATATTTTGCAGACTTCAAACATATGTAAGAAAAAATAATGGGTACATTTCAAATTACATTACAGCAGTCTGGTGATTTTTGGAGTAAGAGCTGATACAGCAAGAAAAATTTTACATGTTCCAGGTTTATTAACATCATTGATGATTAGAACATAGCCTGTAAATGTTTCACTTCACCCCCTCTTAACAGTTATCGGATACATCTTTGTACATTTTCTATAAGACAAAGAAGTTAGGCAATTTAACGAAGCACTTAAGCACATCCTTAACTC
Organism: Terrapene triunguis; assembly: GCF_002925995.2. NCBI lineage: Eukaryota > Metazoa > Chordata > Testudines > Emydidae > Terrapene > Terrapene triunguis. Next base: position 26,041,584 of record NW_020664374.1, on the reverse strand, counting down.
TAAGGATGTCACTAATTTTATCCTCATTCAGCAAAGAACTTAAACATGTACTTATCTTTATGCCTATGAGTAATGCTTTGTCAAATCAGGGTTTAATTGAGTTGCCTGTGAGCTTGACTCAGGTTATGAGTTTTACAGAGTTAACAGGGTGCACTCTGATGTTATTTTTATTATGCCCACCAAGAGTAATTCCTTTGTAAACTAAATTGTATATAATATGGGAGGTTTGCTGGGGTGACAGGGTGCAGAGGGGCCAGAAACTTGCATTTGCACTTTATGCTGAAATAAAGTACCTGATTATGCAAACTTCTGACTCTGATTGGATCATATTAGTCTTCAGAGTAAGTGAATTTGCATAGTGTATAGTTATTGAGAAATAACCATACAGTGATTATACAATCATAACCACCTCTTCTTTTGCCAGTGAGTCAGAATGCAGGGAATTGTCTTAACCTAGAAATAAATGTACACTTGTCGGGTCAGCTTTGACTAACTAAGAATTTCATTTCAGGGTAATTCAATTTAAATGTAGGAACTTTCTGATCTACAGAATTTTTTAAAAAACCTTGATTTACTTATCTGAAGAGCAAGAGATACATACAGTAGTATCAGATTATTTCATTTAAATAACTGTGGAGAATAAAGGAGAAATCTGTATTATTTTGCATGATTATGGGTAGCTCAGTTTATCTGCTTGATATTATTCTGACTGTACAGAATTAAATCAAAGGATGTTAGGGAGAGCAAACAAGAAACAAAAAGATGATCAGAAAAGACATCATAAGGTAAACAACTTCAAGGGAGTTAAAGGAACAATAGAAGGATCACTATTTGGGAAGATACCTTTCCAGGCAAAAAAGACACATCTGTTTTGGCAAGGCGATAAATCTAGAGATCAAAAGGACCATAAACAGATTAAAGCACACCCCGTAGAAAGAAAGTGGGTGGGAATTAAGTGGGCAACAACTGCTTGAGAAGAGATACTGACAGATAGAAACTGCAACAGCTCTTGTCTGTCTGTCACTCCCAGCCCAGAAGAAGGGGTACCTGGGCTGAGTGGAATTTACTAATACTTGCAAGCAAAAGGATATGGTGTGGGTAAGACCCAGTTTTTTAGGCCTTTTGTTGTTTTAACCCTTTTCTTTGCTTATGTACTGTAGTGTGAACAAACAATATGTTAGTTTTGAAAAAAAGCTGTTTGGAGTCACTTGAATCAGCTGCCATTCAGTTCCAGGAAGTCTCCTGCAGGGGCCAAGTCCTATTGGATCAGCTAGAGGAGCCCAGTTGGTAACCAAAGATGCTGTGACCCGGAGATCCAGTCTAGGAATTGTTGAACTGCAGGGTTCCACCCTTCAGAAAGGGGAAGGATGCTGAGCCTAACCTGAGTGGTGCTCGTGACAGGAACTGCAAAGGGGTCTAAAACACCTCTAACCATGACATTAATAAAGAGATATTGAATCCAGACAATGCATGATAGGATACTTTTGTATTTAATTTAGAGGACATACTCATGAAATATAACATCTAAATAACCTGGCTTCGACTCATCTACTACCACTGCCTTCTTGATAATTCTAAAATTATTGGACTAAATTTGATATATAGAATTATCAGCCCTAGGCAATAAGCTCTCTCTTTGGATTACTACCACCCAGTATAGCATAACCACATTTACATCACCCTTTACCTTCTAAGGGGATTCGAGAAGAGGATTTTGTTTTTAATAAATGTTTTATACTTTAATTTTTTCCCCTCCAATCTTTCCTTTCCTCACCTTGTAGGCAGCTAAAGACCAAATTCACTTGCGGATTTGTAGGCTTTCATAATCTGGTCAGGCTCATGTATCACAAGCACTGTATAGGGAAAATAATTTTGTTCTTTTAACTCCCCTTCTAAAACTTTTCCTTTAGCAGGGGAAGCTATGTAAGGCATTTAGGAAATAACACCTTCATTACAAGTGTTAATGTGACATCTTATTAATCCAGAGTTATCATCAGAAATACAAAACCCTTGTTCTAAGATATTAGTGGTTTTTTTCTCTTTTGATTCAGTTATATTATTATTGTTTCTCTTTTTTTGTAAGGTATAAATTGTGATTGCAATTATTTGGCTTCTCCACAGGTTTTTATGCTTTTGTAAGATTATATTTGTCTCAATAATTAGGTTACTAGCAGAAAGTATATTCTCTTTATTATCAGCAAATACATTTCTGCTGAGTCTTGGGGGGTTTGTTTCCTGCTTACAGATTTTTATTTTTTTACTTCTAAACTTTAACCCAGATCAGAGAGTGATTTAATGACTCAAAAAGGTTAAAAAGTTTGTCATCGTCTGCTATGTGGAAACCCATTTGAGGTGGTCAAGATGCAATCCTGGGGGTTTCCACAGCCTTGAATGTAGATTCTGTAATACACAAGGTCACCATAATGCTTCTTTTGGGGGATGCTGTAAAATTTTAGTACATGGTCATTAACATAGACTAGCTTTACTGAGAACAGTAAAATGATAGGGCCTGTACTTGTACATGTACCATCACTTGTATCACTACTGCATGCCCAGCACTAATATCCCTGCATATGCATGTTAATGTTTGTAAAGCACATGCTCACACAAAGAAGTTGGTCTGAAGCCCCAATGAAAGACAGACTCCACAGTGTCATATATGCATGTATATGAACCCCCTATTTGTATTTTGAAAGCTAAACCTCACTGCGGAAGTATCACTAACTGTGCTGTCACTTGAAAAGTGCGGCAGACAAGTTGCAGGCCTCATGAGACCTTGAATTTTGCTGCGTGGAATTAACAGTTTTCAAGATTTATTTATTTAAATTATCATCACATTGAAATGAAAGACAGGCTAAGTATTATAACCAGTGGAGCTCTGAGTTACATTATTTTTAACTTGTTATTTACCCTCCCTTTAATGGTTCTATAGTCAATGTGGCATTCTTGAAAAATGCCAAATTGACAGCTTGGAGACTGAAGCCCTCTATTTATCCACAGTACAAGCATAGCATGGGCACCAACAGTGCAAATCTCTCTCTATTGCCCCACAGATTATGTGTCAGCCCATTTCTAAAGCTTTTTGAGCAAGAGGGTAGTGAAATCTCCATGCCTATCTGCTTCTTGGAATCTTTTTTTCTAAAAAATGCCAATGAGGGTGCCAATTAGCACCAGTTGTGCTGACTGTTAGATATGCTTTATGGATTCCTGTCCACAGAAACTGCACTGAGGTTTAGGTTTTTTATATGAATTTTATCCCTGTGAAAGACTCAGTGGTTTATCAGTAGTGAGGATGCAAAGGAAAATGTCCTCCCTCTAAGCTGTCTGTTCTCTGGCTCTGTGTAGTGGCCTCTCCCTAAAAATGTATTGACATTTGCTAGTACACTTCACCTCCTTTGTGCTATCCTGGAAAGGCTGAGGAACCAGTATTTATTGGTGAATCTACTCCATAGAATGTATCTTATATATTTCTGTTGCTTGCTGTAACACTTCCCAGGGACACCTCATGATCACTTGCTCTTAGCTTGAGGAAGTTTTGTCTGTGGCTCAGCTCCCTGACTCCACTAGGCCCTGGCAACACAAGCACCACAGTCCAGATCTCTGCAGGCCTCTCTTGCTCGGGTTAGCAATAAGCATGCACCAACTTCGAATCCTCCAATTGGTCGCTCTGGAGTGCCCAGTCCCTGTTCCACTGAACACTCTCAGAACTCTCAGCTTTGCTACTCCCAACTCCAGATCTCCGCTCTTCTTAACACACAGTATTTAGATACATTTATAGTGGACAGAAGAATAAATTTATCAAAGAATAGAGTGATAGAAAGTAAGAAAATTGGAAACAAATAGTTACATATAAAAAAAATGAGAACATTCTTTTTAGAATTAAACTTAACTCACAAGGCATTCCCCGATGTCCTACAAGGTAGCTTACCAAGTCCTTTCCCCAGTGTCTTCAAATAGGTTGGTGGGGGTCCCGTTTCCTAAGATCAAACCCGCTGATGGCTTGTCCTCCCACACTGAAGGATGCCAGGGTTTCTCTATACACTCTCAGATGTATTACACCAGATCTTTGATGCTCACCTGAAAATAGGATTCGCCCAACCCCTGCTGCTTACCTCTCCCTGTTAATTTATTTTTGAAGTCACCTCAAGCTCTTCATTAGCATTTGACTTAGAGTTTGCCTTCTGTTGTATCACATAGAACAAATGAAAGTCCACCAGGGCGATAGGTGTCTCGCACCTTCTGTCTGGAAATGTTTGTGTCAAGATATGCTACCTTTGAGTGATCTGATTTTAACTACAAGGCCTAGACAACATATATTTCAGCATATATACATAACTCCACTACTATTTTCCATATGTAGATCTCACAATGGATATGATGACCTGTGTGATACAGGCTTTAATTAGAGACTGTACATGACAGAGACCGTATGTGACATTCTTTTGGTGAACCCACGGGATTGCTGTATCCCTATGTACCACTGTACCCTCTGCCAGTTGGCGTCAAGAGATCCTGGCTTCAGATTTGCCATATAATTGTGCTAATGGGAGCTGCGGGAAGTGGCATGGGCTCCCATGGTCCGGGAACGGCGAACTGCGGTCACTGGGAGCTGTGGGTGGCCGTGCAAATGTAAACAAACTGTCTGGCAGACCACCACCGGATGGGCTCTGTGCCGCCCGCGGGCTGCAGTTTGCCCACAACTGGTTTATACCATGAGTATTGCGGATTTGTTTGTCTTATTTTTTTCCTGTCTGGCATAAAGTGGATGTTCTCATTACCTCTAAAAATGCTTAATTTTTTTGTGAATCTTTCTAAGTTATTTATCTCAATGATATCTTGTGACAGTGAGTTCCACAGGCTGACTTAAAAAAAACACAGCATACACAATGGATTTATTGTCTTTCATTTCTTTGGTTGTCCTCTTATTCTGGTATTTTAAGAAAAAGAAAATAGTTGAGCTTGAATGCTTAATATATTGTTTCTATGTCTCATGTGTCCTATATTATCTATCTCCTCTACAAAATAAACAGTCTCACTCTTTTCACTCCTCGTGCAGAAGTAATTCCATTCTTTTAGTCATTTTCATTGCTCGTCTCTATCCATCCTAACTTCTGCTCTGTATCTTGAGATGGGATGACCAGAACTGAACACTGAAAGTTAAGGGTGTACCAAAAATTGGCATAATCTAGGCCAGTGGTTCCCAAACTTGTTCTGCCCCTTGTGCAGGGAAAGCCCCTGGCAGGCCGGGCCGGTTTGTGTACCTGCCGCACCCGCAGGTTTGGCCAATCGCTGCAATTTTTATTCCCTTCTTTTTATTCCCTTAAATTAGAAACCAGCAAGTAGAGTATTATATAAAATAGTAAGACTCCCCTATTCTAAGCCATTTTTATATGCCCACTTACCATCACATCCTTCAAAATGGGACTTTATACAGTACCATATCTGCCTGCTCTGGTGGTAACCTTACTGTCATCTTCATAAAACAACACTGGAATAGTTTGATATATACCTAAGTGAAACTATGTACATATCTAAATCAACATGGATTACTGGAAATCCAGCACCTTCCTTTCTGAGGAACCTTTTTTGTTAATGAAAATGTTGACTAGATAATATCACCATCTTAGGATGGAAGTTTTAAAAAGCCTCATTGTTGACCTTACTCTGCTCCCACTGACGTCAACGGCAAAACTCTCATTGACATCTGAAAAAACGCCACCCTTAAGTCTTCAACAATAGTTGAGGGATCTATGGAGCAGAGGTTCTCAACCTGTTTCTTTCTGAGCCCCCCCCCCCCCATGCTATAAAACTCCACAGCACATCTGTGCCACAACTTTTTTTTTTGCATATCCAGTAGATTAAAAGCTGTATTAAATTGTTAGTTATACATTTACACACACACACGTAATATAAAAGAAGGATAATGTAGGTAAAAAATATTTTTGCTTTACCTACTCAGTGTGAAACTTGTTGCTCTGTGACGATGTGGGGGTATCTTCAACAAGCACACATTCATGTCATGGTCAGTGTTCATCCTAGCTTGGTAGTTTGTTTTCATTGATGTCATGGCTGACCTGCACAGCCCCAGCCCCTACCCCTCCATGGACTGGTTGAACTGCACAGCCCCAGCCCTTCCACCAGCGTTGCAGGGCTCGGGCTTCAGCTTTCTATCCTGGGCCGCAGCGAGTCTAATGCCAGCGCTGCTTGGGGGAACTCCCTGAAACCTGCTCGTGGCTTCCCACGGACCCACAGACCCCCACTTGAGAACCGCTGCTATGGAGGAGAGTGAACCCTGGTATTTTTGCCCCATCTTTGCTGTTCTGTAGAGGATCATATTTTGTTGAAAATGTTTCCACTGTCTTGATCTTTGCTGACAGAATTTCTATCCCTATCCCAGCCCTTTTAGGGGGAAAAGTAAAAGGGAGTCTTTTGTTAAAATTTCAGCTTGCTATTCAGGCACTTGTAGTTGATGTATTCTTCTCCTCTAGAACTAAATAATGCTTTGAATCTGAGCTGGTTGGTTCTTTTCTTTTCCCTTCTTGTTTCAACTTTGTAATTTCCTCTGCCCTTACTTCTTTTAGGAGATTTAAAAGAAGACTTTGAAAACAAATTGAATAAGTACTTTGAAGATGAAACGTGCCATGGAACTGTTAAATTTTATTATGATTAAATTGTGTAACTACAGTGCCTATAACAACATTGTTGCACTGAAGAGTGGTCTATTTTACACAACCAAATGCAATTTATATGTTTTTTGGAGTTAACTCATCTGTGTAGTACAATGGTGTGTCAATTTTTAAGAAGGATTTGCTGAATTCTTATAGGAAAATTGTATTCTCACTGAGCAGATAAAAGCAGGAACATAGCCCTATGTTCTTTAGTCTTTTATTAAGCCCTTCTAGTGCAGAGTAGCGAATACAATTAGATAAATTTAGCTTTGAAACACTTCCTTGTAGTATAGAGTACTATAGGCTAGAGGGATTCTTTTAAAACTATGCTTTAGTTTCTCCTCTAGATTATTTTTTCCTATAATCAAACCTAAATTCACAGCTGAATTAATAATGATTGCAACTACTTATGCCATGCAAAAAGCTTCTATAGTCAGAGTGGGTTAGTGACTGAGGGTATGTCCACACTACGAAATTAGGTCGAATTTATAGAAGCTGGTTTTATAGAAATCGGTTGTATACAGCCGATTGTGTGTGTCCCCACATAAAATGCTTTGAGTGCATTAAGTCGGCGGACTGCGTCCACAGTACTAAGGCTAGCGTCGACTTCCGGAGCATTGCACTATGGGTAGCTATCCCACAGTTCCCGCAGTCTCCGCCGCCCATTGGAATTCTGGGTTGAGATCCCAATGCCTGACTGATGCAAAACAGTGTCGCGGGGGGTTCTGGGTACATGTCGTCAGGCCCCTCCCCCTCCATCAGAGCAACGGCAGACAATTGATTTGCGCCTTTTTACCTGGGTTACCTGTGCAGACAACATACCCTGGCAAGCATGGAGCCCGCTCAGCTCAGCTCACCGTCACCATATGTCATCTGGGTGCCAGCAGATGTGGTACTGCATTGCTACACAGCAGCAGCTAACTAATTGCCTTTTGGCAGTAGACGGTGCAGTATGACTGGTAGCCTTCATCAGTGATCTGGGTGCTGGCAGACGTGGGGCTGCATTGCTACACAGCAGCAGCCCCTTGCCTTTTGGCGATAGATGGTGTATTAAGACTGATATCCATTGTCGTCATATTGCAGTTCAATCAGAGGCACCTGGGCAGACATGCTCAGTCCTATTGAACCGTCTTGACGATGATGGCTATCAGTCTTAGTACACTATTTTCTGCCAAGCGCCCAGTATTTTCTGCCAAGCACCCAGAAGATGCCGAGGGCTATCAGTCATGCTGCACTGTCGGCTGCCAGCTTAAGATGTAAAAAATAGATGGACCAGATTTGTTCTGTATTCATTTGCTTCCCCCTCTCTCCATGAAATCATGCTAAACCCAGGGTTTTGAGTTCAATCTTTGGGGGGGCCATTCTGTGTGACAGTTGTTTGTGTTTCTCCCTGATGCACAGCCACCTTTGTTGATTTTAATTCCCTGTACCTGTACGCCATGTCGTCACTCGCCCCTCCCTCCCTCCGTCAGATACTAGTTTCGCTCCTTTTTTCAGACCAGACGCCATAGCACTGGGATCATGGAGCCCGCTCAGATCACCGCGGCAATTATGAGCACTATGAACACCACGCACATTGTCCTGGAGTATATGCAGAGCCAGGACATGCCAAAGCAAAACCAGGACCAGCCAAGGAGGCGATTGCAGCGCGGCGACGAGATTGATGAGGAAATTGACATGGACATAAACCTCTCACAAAGTACAGGCTCCAGAAATGTGCAAATCATGGTGTTACTGGGGCAGGTTCATGCCGTGGAATGCTGATTCTGGGCCCGGGAGAAAAGCACAGACTGGTGGGACCGCATCGTGCTGCAGGTGTGGGACGATTCCCAGTGGCTGCGAAACTGTCGCATGCGTAAGGGCACTTTCATGGAACTTTGTGACTTGCTTTCCCCTGCCCTGAAGCGCCAGAATACCAGGATGAGAGCAGCCCTCACAGTTGAGAAGCGAGTGGCGATAGCCCTGTGGAAGCTTGCAACGCCAGACAGCTACTGGTCAGTCGGGAATCAATTTGGAGTGGGCAAATCTACTGTGGGGGCTGCTGTGATCCAAGTTGCCAGGGCAATCAAAGACCTGGTGATATCAAGGGTAGTGACTCTGGGAAACATGCAGGCCATAGTGGATGGCTTTGCTGCAATGAGATTCCCAAACTGTGGTGTGGCGATAGACGGAACCCATATCCCTATCTTGTCATCGGAGCACCAAGCCACCGCAAGGGGTACTTTTCAATGCTGTACATTGAAAAGTACATAAACCGCAAGGGGTACTTTTCAATGCTGCTGCAAGCCCTGGTGGATCACAAGGGACGTTTCAGCAACATCAACGTGGGATGGCCAGGAAAGGTACATGATGCTCGCGTATTCAGGCACTCTGGTCTGTTTTGAAAGCTGGAGGAAGGGACTTTCTTCCCGGACCAGAAAATAACCATTGGGGATGTTGAAATGCCTATCGTGATCCAGCCTACCCCTTAATGCCATGGTTCATGAAGCCGTACACAGGCAGCCTGGACAGTAGTCAGGACCTGTTCAACTATAGGCTGAGCAAGTGCCGAATGGTGGTGGAATGTGCATTTGGCCGTTTAAAAGCGCGCTGGCGCAGCTTACTGACTCGCTCAGACCTCAGCGAAAAGAATATCCCCATTGTTATTGCTGCTTGCTGTGCGCTCCACAATATCTGTGAGAGTAAGGGGGAGACATTTATGGCGGGGTGGGAGGTTGAGGCAAATCGCCTGGCCGCTGATTACGCGCAGCCAGACACCAGGGCGGTTAGAAGAGTGCAGCAGGGTGTGGTGCACATCAGAGAAGCTTTGAAAACGAGTTTTGTGACTGACCAGGCTATGGTGTGAAACTTCTGTTTGTTTCTCCTTGATGAACCCTCCGCCCCCCCCCCCCACCTGGTTCACTCAACTTCCCTGTAAACCAACCACCCCACCCACCCCTCCCCCCTTCGAGCACCGCTTGAAGAGGCAATAAAGTCATTGTTACTTCTCATTCATGCAATCTTTACTAATTTATCACACAACTAGGGGGATAATTGCCAAGGTAGCCCGGGAGGGGTGGGGGAGGAGGGAAGGAAAAGGACACACTGCAGTTTAAAACGTTAGCACTTATTGAAGGCCAGCCTTCCCATGCTCGAGCAATCATCTGGGGTGGAGTGACTGGGTGGCTGGAGTCCCCCCCACCGTGTTCTTGGACATCTGGGTGAGGAGGCAATGGGACTTGGGGAGGAGGGCTGTTGGTTACACAGGGGCTGTAGCGGCGGTCTCTGCTCCTGCTGCTTTTCCTGCAGCTCAGCCATACCCTGGAGCATATCAGTTTGATTCTCCAGCAGCCGGAGCATCGACTCTTGCCCTCTGTCTACAAGCTGACGCCACCTATCATTTTCAGCCCACGATTCAGCCCGCCACCTCTCCTCTCGTTCATATTGTGCTTTTCTGTAGTCAGTCATTGACTGCCTCCACGCATTCTGCTGTGCTCTTTCAGCGTGGGAGGACATCTGGAACTCCGAGAACATATCATCCCGAGTCCGCCATTTTCTCCTTCTAATCTTCGCTAGCCTCTGCGAAGGAGAAACATTTGTAGCTGGTGGAGGAGAAAGGAGAGGTGGTTAAGAAAAGACACATTTTAGAGAACAATGAGTACACTCTTTCACATTAAATTTTGCTGTTCACATTACACAGCACATGTGCTTTCGTTACAAGGTCGCATTTTTCCTCTTATATTGAGGGCCTGCCGGTTTGGTGTGAGAGATCACTCATGCAGTGCCAGGCAACAGATTTTGGCTTGCAGGCAGCCATGGTAAGCCACAGTCTTTTGGCTTTTTTAACCTTCTTAACATGTGGGAATGGTTTCAAACAGTAGCGCCCTCATTTCCCATACCAAGCACCCGTTGGGTTGGCCATTTAAAATGGGTTTGCAATGTAAAAGGAGGGGCTGCGGTTTCCGGGTTAACATGCAGCACAAACCCAACTAACCCCCCTCCCCCCACACCCAATTCTCAGGGATGATCACTTCACCCCTCCCCCCCACCGCGTGGCTAACAGCAGGGAACATTTCTGTTCAGCAGAGCAGGAACGGGCACCTCTGAATGTCCCCTTAATAAAATCGCCCCATTTCAACCAGGTGACCATGAATGATATCACTCTCCTGAGGATAACAAAGAGCGACAAGGAATGGATGTTGTCTGCATGCCAGCAAACACCAGGACCATACGCTGCCATGCTTTTTTATGCAATGATTCCAGACTACGTGCTACTGGCCTGGCGTGGTAAAGTGTCCTACCATGGCGGATGGGATAAGGCAGCCCTCCCCAGAAACCTTTTGCAAAGGCTTTGGGAGTACATGAAGGAGAGCTTTCTGGAGATGTCCCTGGAGGATTTCTGTTCCATCCCCATACATGTTAACAGACTTTTCCAGTAGCTGTACTGGCCGCGATTGGCAGGGCAAATTAATTATTAAACACGCTTGCTTTTAAACCATGTGTAATATTTACAAAGGTACACTCACCAGAAGTCCCTTGTGTGCCCTCAGGGTCTGGGAGCACACCTTGGGTGAGTTCGGGGGTTACTGGTTCCAGGTCCAGGGTGATAAACATATCCTGGCTGTTGGGGAAACCGGTTTCTCCGTTTCCTTGCTGTGAGCTATCTACATTATCTTCATCTTCCTCGTACCCCGAACCCGCTTCCCTGTTGCGTGATTCTCCATTGATGGAGTCAAAGCACACGGTTGGAGTAGTGGTGGCTGCGCCCCCTAGCATCGCATGCAGCTCCATGTAGAAGCGGCATGTTTGCGGCTCTGCCCCGGACCTTCCGTTTGCCTCTCTGGCTTTGTGGTATGCTTGCCTTAGCTCCTTAATTTTCACGCGGCACTGCTGTGCGTCCCTGTTATGGCCTCTGTCCTTCATGGGCCTGGAGACCTTTTCTAATATTTTGCCATTTCGTTTACTGCTATGGAGTTCAGCTAGCACTGATTCATCTCCCCATATGGCGAGCAGATCCCGTACCTCCCGTTCGGTCCATGATGGAGCTCTTTTGCGATCCTGGGACTCCATCACGGTTACCTGTGCTGATGAGCTCTGCGTGGTCACTTGTGCTCTCTACGCTGAGCAAACAGGAAATGAAATTCAAAAGTTCGCGGGGCTTTTCCTGTCTACCTGGTCAGTGCATCTGAGTTGAGAGTGCTGTCCAGAGCGGTCACAATGAAGCACTGTGGGATAGCTCCCGGAGGCCAATAACGTTGAATTCTGTTCACACTATCCCAATTCCGACCCGCTAAGGCCGATTTTATCGCTAATCCCCTCGTCGGAGGTGGAGTAAAGAAACCAGTTTAAAGGGCCCTTTAAGTCAAAAAAAGGGACTTAGCCGTGTGAACGTGTCCAGGCTTAATTCGATTTAACGCTGCTAAATTCAACCTAAACTCGTAGTGTAGACCAGGCCTGAGTGACACCTCCCACCAAGTCAGGTAGTCAGAGTGGTGAATCAACAGTCTCCCATTCATTGACTTCAGTGACCATTGGATCAGGCACCAAGGGTATGTCTGTACTGCAATAATGGGGTAAGATTGCAGCTTGGGTAGGTGTCCCAAAGCTAGCTTTAATCTATGTAGCTAGCTAGGATCCTGGAGGAGTGAAGCTGTGACAGTGCATGTTTCGGTGTGGGCTGCACAGCCCTGCCTAGAAGGCTGGTAATTACTGACAGGTCTAGTCCACACTGAAGCTTGCAGTATTGCAGCTTCAGTACTCTAGTACCCAAGCTAGCTTAGATATATCTAACCATTGACTTCAGTAGAGACAGGATTTCACCCAATACCTGGAAGAAAAGACTTTTTGACAGCCAGACTGATTGTGCTGCAATATAGTCACCCAAAGAAAAAGTGCTGAAAGCCCCATTAGAACAATTCTGCACAGAGATTAACATGATCACTTAGCAAGTATTTTCGATGTATAACTTCTGAATATACCAGTGTTCATTTTCCCCAGAGGTAACACAATTCATTTATCTGTCTACATGTTAAAGTTGGAGTTAAGTTCTGACAGATTCAGCCTCTGAAGATAGTTTAACAAGACATGAATAATCTGAAATGACATGCAGGGAAATTTTGTTTAAACACGGAGGAATCAATAATAGCAAAGAGATAAATTTAAAGAAGTACTGAGAGCCTGAAGTGTGTTGTATTTGTTTTCAGAGGAGACAAAAGTTACCCTCATGATTATGAAGAATACTTCATAAAAATGTGGCTATTTCATTCCTCTAAAATGTTATTGGCAATAAAATGATCTTGGAAAGTTTTTGTTTTGCCACAAATAGAAACAGCCATCACTGTTTATTTCTAGATAGTGTTTTCTCTAGGGAGTTTTGGATATTAGCCTATGACACTCCAGGAGCAGTAACTGACATGAAGTCCTTGGTCTGGGGTACTTGTTCAAATACACTGTTTGTTGTAAAGTAAACTATGTCTGACACTTCTTCTAGGGCCATTATTATTTTTCCTTGCCATATTTCTTAGCTATTAGGTACTGAAACTGAAAAGAGAAATATTTTCTTCATGACATTTTGTGCAGTCATGTGACTGAGCATGGAGAATGTGCTCTAAAACCTTCATCATCCATGAAGGAGTACAGCTATGAAATTATGTGTGTAATTCTATTATTCAACTTAAGTGATATCAGTGATTGCTTTTTGGCTGGGAAAAGTATTCCTCCTGCAATGGCGGTTATCATGAGTGTATGGGACATATTCACCATAATCCCTAATGTGGTAGCTAGGGAGCCCCTAGGATTTCCCAGCAAGCATATGGTTGGGAAAAGAAACACTGATCTATAATGTGTGATTGCCAGGATAATGGAGGATCAACCCTAGGATATAAGGGATCTTGGCTATCTATAGGACTTGTATTATGGTCCTCCAGTCCTTGCAGGATGACATATTGAAAAGAGTGCATGAGGGATACCAGGATCTCAGAATGCTGGCAGTGAAGTTGAATGCCAGTGTGGTAACCCAGGTATAGGCTAAAAATCTAAACCACAAGGTGAAATCATGTCAGTCTTGCAGAATGACCAGACAGACCCAGAGAACTTCTCATACAAAATTATCCAGCTGGCCTTGGGAAATATTAATTTTAGACCTGGGTAAATAAAAAGAGATCTATTTGGTAGCCCTTAAATATATCTTTTTGGCGCTGTAGACAAGTCAATAGGTCACAAGAAAGGTTAAGCATGAGCCAGATTCTCAGTTTGTACAAGTCAGTGTAGCTGTATTGAAGTCACTGATGCTACACTGAGACAGACTAATTGAGAACCTGCCCCCATCTGTTTCATTTTGATATTCTAGAAGAAATAGTCATTGATGACAAGCCCCAGTTTGCCAGTTCTGAATTCCAAGCTTTTGGGATACAGTTTATCACCCACAAAGAAATGGCTAGTTTGAGAGATGCCGTTAAGACAATTGTACAGTTTGAAGACCCAGTATTTGTTCTGGACAAAACCCCATACAAAGCCAAAACATAACCAGATCTAGACGAATGGTTAAACCTGCATCTATAAAATTCATCTTGATCTATAATTTATCACCAAATATTGTAAATTGTTAAAGCTTATTTATATAGGAACAACAAAGGAAAAGATGTGAGCATGTACCATTTCTTGAAATATAATAGATAGCAAGCAGGAAGAGGTAAGGGAAGATCTTAGGCTGAAGATCTACAGTCAGAGACACAGAGTAGATTTAGAAGAAAGTGTTTTCTTTACTCTAATAACATTCTTTTTTCAGTGTTAGAAGAAAGTGACTATTTCTTTATCATTGTCCCAGGATGCTAACTTCACATCTCAAAGGCTACTTGCTGTACTTGTTATATCGATGAGAAGGGCTGGTCAAATTTTTCTTCAAAACTGTATTGACAGAAAAGTGGGTTTTTGATTAATTTTTTTCGGCACAAAGCCTTTCATCAAAAATGAAACACCTAAACACTGAAAACTTTTGGTTCAGAAATGCTACCACAGTACATAATGGGACTTGTAGTTCAGGTGCCTCGTACCACCATTCTTCTGCACGAACCAGCTGCCCTGGTTGAATTACATCTCCCATGATGCACTGTAGCGGCTCAGCAACAGAGGAGACTGTGAGGCACCAGAGGAGACATAATTAGGGCCCTACCAAATTCATGGTCCATTCTGGTCAATTTCATGGCCAGAGGGTTTAAAAATTGGTCAATTTCACGATTGCAGATGTTTACAACTGAAATTTCATGGTGTTGTAACTGTGAGGGCCCCGACCCAAAATGGGATTATGGTAGAGGGGTGAAGTTGTTGTAGGGGGGTCCCAAGATTGCCACCCTCACTTCTGTGCTGCCTTCCTCCCAGCTTCCTACAGTTAGGCCTGGTCTACATTAGGCTTTTATGTCGAATTTAGCGCCGTTACATCGAATTAACCCTGCACCCGTCCACACCACGAAGCTATTTAGTTCGACATAGAGCTCTCTTAAATTCGACTTCTGTACTCCTCCCCAACGAGAGGAGTAGCGCTAAATTCGAAATGGCAATATCGAATTAGGCTAGGTGTGGATGGAAATCGACGGTAATAGCTCCGGGAGCTATCCCACAATGCACCACTCTGTTGACGCTCTGGACAGCAGTCCGAGCTCGGATGCTCTGACCAGCCACACAGGAAAAGCCCCTTTTGAAAATCTGAATTCCTTTTCCTGTCTGGGCAGATTGAATTTCATTTCCTGTTTGGACATCGTGGCGAGCTCAGCAGCACTGGCAACGATGCAGAGCTCTCCAGCAGAGGTGACCGTGCAATCCCAGAATAGAAAGAGGGCCCCAGCATGGACTGATCGGGAAGTCTTGGATCTGATCACTGTGTGGGGCGATGAGTCCGTGCTTTCAGAGCTGCGCTCCAAAAGAAGGAATGCTAAGATCTACGAGAAGATCTCTAAAGCCATGGCAGAGAGAGGATACAGCCGGGATGCAACGCAGTGCCGCGTGAAAATCAAGGAACTGAGACAAGGCTACCAAAAAACCAAAGAGGCAAATGGACGATCCGGATCCCAGCCCCACACATCCCGTTTCTACGAGGCACTGCATTCCATCCTAGGTGCGGCCGCCACCACTACCCCACCACTGACCGTGGACTCTGAGGATGGGATATTGTCCGCGGCCGGTTCCTCGTCGGACATGTTAGCGGACGGGGAA
Organism: Terrapene triunguis; assembly: GCF_002925995.2. Lineage (NCBI taxonomy): Eukaryota > Metazoa > Chordata > Testudines > Emydidae > Terrapene > Terrapene triunguis. The sequence goes on along the minus strand of NW_020664374.1, from coordinate 26,025,730 downwards.
GATGAAGAAGGAGATGAGGAGGACGAGGCAGTCGACAGCGCTGGCACCGCTGATTTCCCCGACAGCCAGGAGCTCTTCATCACCCTTACCGAGATCCCCTACCAACCGTCCCCAGCTGTTAGCCCAGACACAGATTCAGGGGAAGGATCAAGCAGTAAGTGCTCTAAACATGTAAACATTTATTTTTAACAGAACGGGAATATTTATAATGTTAACAATGGGTTTTTCCTAAAGTGCTTTAAACATGTAAACAATTATCTGCAACAAAACTGGAATATTTACAATAGTAACAAAGGGTTTCTCATGATTTGTCTGCCTTAGGCTCTTCACTATTTAGTCCCAAGTATTTAAAAAAATTTTTACAATGTCCGGTAATTCATGATTCTGCTGCCCAAGACGCTCCACTCTTTAGTCCCAGTGCACCTATGCGAAAATCCGGTCAATATGGCCAGGGATAGACGCGAAATCCTCATAGGAGAACTCCTCATAGGTCTCATGGAGGTACATTTCCAGCCTGTTCTTCAGGTTCCTGGGTAGGGCGATCTTATTGGGCCCTCCGTGGTAGGACACATTTCCCCGCCACGACACAATCAAGTATTCTGGGATCATCGCACGGCAGAGCATGGCAGCATACGGCCCTGGTTTTTGCATGCTTTCCCTAAGCATGCGTTCCTTCTCACTCTCCGAGATCCTCATGAGGGTGATGTCGCTCATGATGCCCTGCTTTGAATTAGGGAGGGGAATGTTAGTATTGGGACTGCTTTACAGCCACGCGGTGGAGGGAGAGGGGCAGCATATAGGGATCTTTCCCTGGGACAGCCGCGAGGGGGTGGGACAGGGGCAGAGTTCATGCTGTCCTGATTGTTGGCAGCAGAGACTGGCATTGCTTTCAATGTGAAAGGAGGCCAGTGCTACTATTACAGTTTTAAGCAGCCACAAGTCTACGGCTTACCATGATTGCCCGCTACAGAAGTTCAGGTGTCCTGCCCCGCTTCTCAGATAACTGCAAGACCACTGCAAGACCCCAGGCACTGAAGGCGAGGGCCGAAAATTCGACCTTGTCCTGAGTGCGCATGTGAGAGGTGCAGTGCATGGTCTTGTTCACAGAGAAAGACTAGGTTCTTTGTACACAACTTCATTTATCTGTCTCAGGAATTCACTCCCTTTTTCCCATTCCCACAGACACATCTGCGACTGTCTCCCAACCCAGCCTGTCAGCACACTCCCAGAGGCTAGCGCAGATTAGGCGGAGGAAGAAGACGACGCGGGAGGACATGTTCTCAGAACTAATGGGCTGCTCCCGAGCCCAGGCAGCCCAGCAGACACAGTGGAGGGAGAACTTGTCACAAATGCACCGAGCAGTCATGGAACGGGAGGAGAGGTGGCATCAGGAGGACCAGCAGGCTACTGAAAAGCTGCTTGGACTAATGAGGGAGCAAACGGACATGCTCCGGCGCCTTGTGGATGTTCTGCAAGACCGGAGGCAGGAGGACAGAGCCCTGCTGCAGTCTATCTCTAACTGCCCTCCCCCGCCACCAAGTCCCACACCCCCCTCACTCAAAGTACAAAGAAGGAGGGGCGGCAAGGGCCGTTAAAACTTTCAGTCAACCCCTGCAGACTGCTCTAGCACTAGAAGGCTCTCATTCCCCAAAATTTGGGGGGGAAGGGGCTTGGTAATTGGACAGGACAGTCACCTTTAGCAGGGTACAGAGGCGGGGTCAGGTCCAGCATCAGGACACATACACAGTGCAGTCACTAGTTACCCTGGTCAGTCTGGGAGGTGGTTTTCATGTTCTGGGGGAGGGGTGGGGGTTGCTCTGTGACTTTGTGGCGGGGGAGGGCAGTTACAGATCTTATGCAGCGGTCCTTATCCTGGATCACAGAGCCATGCAGCAGGGGATCTGTAACCCTCCTCCCCCTGCCAGAAAGTCACATAGCCGACACATACACGCAGTTCCGCCCAGGAGTGCTGGCAGGCTCCGTTGAAACAACCAGTCCACCACTGCGGAGCCTGTCATTCCTGGAGTTTAGAAGCATCATTTGCATCAGAACACTAAACTCGCCCCCCGCCACAGTCTACGTCCCCGGTTTAAAACATTCCCGCGAAAACAGTAATAAAGACAACGGTGTTCATTAACTAAATAGAACTGATTTTATTTTTTGGGAAGGGGGTGAAGGGGGTATGTAACTGGAGAGGATAGTCAACATGAACTGGGTAAAGAAACGGGGGCAGGTTCAGCTTCTGTGTCCACAAACATAACAGTCAACGGTTACCCTGCTCAGTCTGGAACCTTGCTTTCAAAGCCTCCCGTATGCACAGCGCGTCCCGCTGGGATCTTCTAATCGCCCGGCTGTCTGGCTGGGCGTAATCAGCAGCCAGGCTATTTGCCTCAACCTCCCACCCCGCCATAAAGGTCTCCCCCTTGCTCTCAGAGAGATTGTGGAGCACACAGCAAGCTGCTATAACAATGGGGATATTGGTTTCGCTGAGATCACAGCGAGTCAGTAAGCTTCTCCATCTCCCTTTGAGACGGCCAAAAGCACACTCCACCACCATTCTGCACTTGCTCAGCCGGTAGTTGAACAGTTCTTTTTCTGTGTCCAGGGCGCCAGTATAGGGCTTCATGAGCCAGGGCATTAGCGGGTAGGCTGGGTCCCCGAGGATCACTGTAGGCATCTCCACATCCCCAAGAGTTATTTTGTGGTCCGGGAAGTAAATACCTTCCTGCAGCCGTCTAAACAGACCAGAGTTCCTGAACACGCGAGCGTCATGAACCTTGCCCGGCCATCCGACGTTGATGTTGGTAAAATGTCCCCTATGGTCCACCAGTGCTTGCAGCACCATTGAAAAGTAGCCCTTTCTGTTAATGTACTGGCTGGCCTGGTGGTCCGGTCCCAGGATAGGGATGTGAGTCCCATCTATAGCCCCACCGCAGTTTGGGAATCCCATCGCGGCGAAGCCATCTATGATGACCTGCGCGTTTCCCAGGGTGACTACCTTTGAGAGCAGTACCTTAACGATTGCGTTGGCTACTTGCATCACAACAACCCCCACGGTAGATTTGCCCACACCAAAGTGGTTCGCGACTGACCGGTAGCTGTCCGGCGTTGCAAGCTTCCAGAGGGCTATGGCCACTCGCTTCTGGACAGTCAGGGCTGCTCGCATCCGGGTGTCACTGCGCTTCAGGGCAGGGGACAGCAACTCACAAAGTTCGAGGAAAGTCCCCTTCCGCATGCGAAAGTTTCGCAGCCACTGGGATTCATCCCAGACCTGCAGCACTATGCGGTCCCACCAGTCCGTGCTTGTTTCCCGGCCCATTGCCACCGTGATGTCCTGGGCGCTGGGGCTCGTGGTTTCTGACAGTTCTGTGCTACTCTCCGACTTCAGGCCCTCACGGCGGTGCCGTAGCCTCCTCACCTGATTTCTCTGCATCTGCCTCAGGGAAAGGTGTATGATAAGCTGCGAGGCGTTGAGAACGGCCACAACTGCAGTGATGGTCGCAGCGTGATCCATGATCGCAGTGCTGTGGCGTCCGCGCTATCACTGACCAGAAAAGTGCGCGAACCGATTTCCCGCCGGCGCTTTCAGGGAGGGAGGGAGGGCGTTAGTGACGGACGGATGACGACAGTTACCCAAAAGCACCCTCGACACATTTTTTTACCCAGAAGGCATTGGTGGCTCGACCCATAATTCCAATGGGCAGCGGGGACTGCGGGAACTGTGGGATAGCTGCCCACAGTGCACCGCTTCCAATGTCGACGCTTGCCCCGTTAGTGTGGACTCACAAAGTCGAATTACTGTCCTTAGTGTGGACACACACGTTCGACTTTGCAATATCGATTCCACATATTCGATTTAAGTGAAATCGAACTACCCTCGTAGAGTAGACATACCCTTAGAAGAGATTCCCGGAGGTGGAGGTGGGTAGGATCTCCTCCATGATGCCCTAGCTGCTAGTCCATGCCAGGGACAGATTAAGGCAGGGCTCCCAGCCAATTTGGGGGCCCCTCAGGAAAAATGGGTGCCCTATCCCAGAAAGAAGCTCTAGGGCAGAAGCACCTACCAGGTTACCCCAAGCCCCAGCAGGAGCCGCAGGGGAAGAAGCCCCAAGCCCTGGTTCCCCAGCTGCGCGGGGAGTGGAAGCCCTGAGCCTGGGCTGCCCCAGCTGGAGCAGCAGAGGAAGCTCCCGGCCCGGGCTGCAACGAGCCCTGGCTGCAGCCGTGAAGAGGAAGCCCCCAGGGGAGGAAGCCCCGGGCTCAGCGCCTGGTGCTACGGCAGAAGCCATGGGGGGATGTGGTGGACAGAAGTCCGGAGCCCAGTTCCTGGGCTGCTGCAGCGCAGAAGTGAGGCTGTAACACCATAATTTCTGTGCTGCCTCTGGTGGTGGGTCTGATCTCCCCACCAAGAGTGGCTGTGCAGAGGAAGGACAACTCCTGTTCCTCCCCAGCACGGCCAGACTAGCAGCTAGGAGCCCTGGGCTCCCAGCAGCAAGGGATATCAGATTTCATGGGGGAGGGCTGATTTCACCACGTTTTTCACAGCTGTGAAATTGGTAGGGCCCTAGACATAATCCAGCCAAAGAACCCTCTGTGTAGGAGGTTGGGGGCATGACACACCTGAACTATGAATCTTATGAGGCACTGTGGTGGTATTTCCAAACAGAAAAAAAAACTTTCAGGTTTTGATTTTTTTTTTGAACACAGAAAGTCAAGATTTTCTAGGGGGAAAAAAGAAATCCCTCATTTTCTGACTGGCTCTATTACAGAGAACTTCAATTATTAGGGCTATCAGCCTGACATCTGTCTCCAGCCTTGAATTTACATATATAAAACTGATCATAGCAGTAATTTCCGTGATGCTTTTATTCCAATATAAAGAGCAAGGAAAAAAACCCAGTCAGTGTAGTAATTATCCTAAAAAACTATTCTCCTAACTTTTTATAATTGTTTTTATATTATTACAAAGATGAATTCATTTGTTGATTGTCTTACTCCTCTCTGGTCCCCAATCAAAAAACCAAAACAAAACTGTAAAATTATCATCTAATTTCTTTAAAACTTCTCTCTCTGCTGTTTTATATTTTTAAATGTTAAAGAACAGAGAACAATGAAATCAATGAACTAATTATACTAAATACTCTTCTTTTGTACAGGATGTTTCAGAACAACCAACATCTTCATCAAATCAATGAACTGATTAGTGTAAAATGTAAAGACTTCCTTAAGGAGTCTTCTCTCCCTATCACTTTAGCTATCTGAAAGGAAGATATGATTCTTGTGAGATGATCTAACACCTACTTTATATTCCCAGCTAAAAACTGCACTAATCTAAAGTTATGGTTGAGAGCATGTATACAAGTCACTTAGGGGTAAATCACATTACACATATTGTAACTGTCCCAAAATCAAGTATTACATCAGATTTAAAGTTAAATTTAAATAAAATCTAATCTAGGGTGTAGAAATGCACAATTAAGGTGCTCAAACTCTGTCTTGTAGGCATCCCTAATATGAAAGAGGACAACTTTGCTTACCAGCATCACTTAGATTCACTCCCATTGAGAAGAGTAAGAGATGACAGCCATTTTGGATGAGGGTTGTGGAATTCTCTGTAGTAAACTACTATTCTCAGCCTTTGCTGAAGAACAGCAGAAAATATGACCATTAATCCTGAAAGAAGTTCTCAAAATGTAGCCTATGTATGATAATTCAATTAGTTTTAATTATATGAGAAGGTGAAAAAGTGCATTAGTCCATTAAGATCATTCAGGAGGGAAAAATGGTCTGACACAGGGTGCTACATTTCTTAAAGGATCTACTTAAAAAGTTAATTAGTTTGAATTAAAATTAACCAATTTCCATGTAAATTCTCAGAAAATTAATTCTGTGTTCCAAGAGTAAGTGCTGTAATTTTGGCATGGAAATACTTTTTTCCATACATAAAGTAGTTGAATCCTTGCTTTAAGTGCAAAATTCAACTCAGTTTTGCATCAACTTCTACAATGGGTAAAAATGCACTTCTTCAGCTAGAGAGGTTGAGATCCCATTAATTCCTAAAGATAATTAGCAGAGGAAATCACCTATTGTTTTGACAGCCACAAACAAGTATCTAATGATGCTCTAACACAGGGGTTGGCAACCTCTGGCACGCGGCTCGCCAGGGTAAGCACTACTTCCATGTTTGTACATTGCCTAGAACAATGGCAGTGGTGTAGTCCTGAATGGGTAGCTACATTGCCAGTGTGAGCTAACATGCACTGTGTGTGCGCAAGGTCATGCTGTGCAGAGGACACCATTTTGCTCTAAAATGGCATTCTCCATGATGTGCAAACTCACACACGGCGCTACGTGAAGGATGCCATTTTGTTCTTTTGTGATCTGGCCCCACTACACCAGTGACCAATGGTTAAGGCCTTTAGGTGGCTTCCCAGCACAAATATACATACATAATAATAGTAACAGGAACCTTACTTTAAAACTTAAGATTTTCATTGAAACAAAGGGTACAAACTATGTCCTCTGTATCACACTTCAAAACTCTTTGCCACTATTGGCACAGTTATTACACTTCTATACAAGTGCACTTAAAACCTCTCAAGAGCTTTAAATAGGGATTGATAGAGATCTGTTCTGTCCATACACCCATTTTATTTGACATTTTTATATAAATTGCACAAAGTGGCACCACATGGCTCTCAAATTCTGTGGAGTCAGTATATTGTGCATACTATCTTTTTTTCCTCAAATGTGAAGTTATTTCCTATATAGAAACAATTATAAAATGGTACTGACTGTGGAATATCGCACATAGAAGCTACTAACACCTGCTATTCTCAGCATGAAGTTTATTCCTGTAATCTGTTACATTGTAAGGAGCAGGGTAGGTATAAATGGTCAATTTTCAGAATCGAGAGAGGTAAATAGTGGTGTCCCCCAGGGGTCTGTCCTGGGACCAGTCCTATTCAACATATTCATAAATTATCTGGAAAAAGGGGTAAACAGAGAGGTGGCAAAGTTTGCAGATGATACAAAATTACTAAAGATAGTTAAGACCCAGGCAGACTGCGAAGAGCTACAAAAGGATCTCTCAAAACTGGATGACAGGGCAACAAAATGGCATATGAAATTTAATGTTGATAAATGCAAAGTAATGCACATTGGAAAGCATAATCCCAACTATACATATAAAATGATGGGGTCTAAATTAGCTGTTACCACTCAAGAAAGAGATCTTGTAGTCATTGTGGATAGTTCTCTGAAAACATCCACTCAATGTGCAGCAGCAGTCAAAAAAGTGAACAGAATGCTGGGAATAATTAAGATAGGGCTAGATAATAGGACAGAAAATATCATGTTGCCTCTATATGAATCCATGGTATGCCCACATCTGGAATACTGTGTGCAGATGTGGTCGCCCCATCTCAAAAAAGATATATTGGAATTGGAAAAGGTTCAGAAAAGGGCAACAAAAAATGATTAGGGGTATAGAATGGCTTCCATATGAGGAGAGATTAATAAGACTTGGACTTTTCATCTTGGAAAAGAGATGGCTAAGGGGAGATATGATTGAGGTCTATAAAAGCATGACTGGTGTAGAGAAAGTAGATAAGGAAGTGTTGTTTACTACTTCTCATAACACAAGAACTAGGGGTCACCAAATGAAATGAATAGGCAGCAAGTTTAAAACAAATAAAAGGAAGTATTTCTTCACACAATGCACAGTCAGCCTGTGGAACTCCTTGCCAGAGGATGTTGTGAAGGCCAAGACCATAACAAGGTTCAAAAATTCATGGAGGATAGGTCCATCAATGGCTATTAGCCAGGATGGGTAGGAATGGTGTCCCTAGTCTCTGTTTGTCAGAAGCTGGGAATGAGCAACAGGGGATGGATCACTTGATGATTACCTGTTCTGTTCATTCCCTGTGGGGAACCTCGCACTGGCCACTGTCAGAAGACAGGATACTGGGCTAGATGGACCTTTGGTCTGACCCAGTAGGGCCATTCTTATGTTCTTAAGTAATGCATGGAGATATCAACTTTAATCCTAATCTTTTTAAAAGCACCCATCTGGCACTAGCACAATGTCCAATCACTCTAATTTCATGAGTATACTTTTTTTATTTCATTGCAATCACATTAGCATAAACAGAGCATGATTGACATTGATGTTTGCCAGCAGTTCATTTTAGAGGAGAACATTTTCATGTCTGTTTCATAATATCTTTTATTTGGTAAGCACAAGGAGTGGAGTTGTAAGAAAAGATGTGCAGGAAAATGTTAATGAGAATAAGATGAATATTGTATCCAGCTTTTGTTATGTAGACAGGAGAGCCAATTTACCTCTATGTGATCTTCACGCCCAGGCAGCGCTAAGAAGTAAGATGAAACAAAACTATTTCCTTCCTGTTTAACTAAAAGAACGTGTCACATTAATCACTAAACATGGGTCTTTCTAAAGGGTACCAGAGTTGTCACAGATAGCTTAGCACTCTAGAATACGGCATTTCCACCCCCTCCCCCATAATACAAAATTATGTCCAGACATTAAAGTACAATCCTAATTAGGTAGTTGATCACATAAATGTACACCTTCTTACTGAAGATTTCTTAACCTTGTCTGTCTTCACTATTATCTTCTTACTTTACTGAGTGGGTAGTTTAGAGCTGCACTCTATTCTACAGCAAAGCCTCCAGTGATTTCTGTTAAGTGTTTTTTCTATTTTGAGTCCTGCAGAGCTTATACAGCCATGGGAGAGCGAACTGGACTCTATTCTACCTCCTGCTTCATTGACAAAATTGTCAGCCAGGTACTGATTGTGGAGTTTTTATGACTGATGATGAGGTAAGAAGCTGAAAGATCATAATTTGAGTTGCAGATCCCAGGCTGAGTTTGCAGAGCCAGTACTTAGGAAGAAAAAAAGTCTGATTTAAAGTCCAGGGGGAGAAAAGATACAGAAATAATTGAAATAGCAAATATGAAGCCCAAGAGAGTCACTTTTCTGATTACAACAGCATTTTAATTGAGTTTCCAAATACTTCACACAAACAAAATGCAAAGGAAGGTTTCTAGTTTATTTATGTTTTCCTGAATGTCCTAGAATTCATTGGTGACAGTATATAGAAATGAAATAGAAAGCTTTTTCACAGCATGAAAACTGCAGATGTGGAAGGCAAGAAACTTAGTACTAATATAGTATCATTACATTTTCTTGACCCATAAAATCTCTACAATAAATTATTTAGATCTGAAAACTCAGAGATTTTGAAATTGACATCATCCAACAGGCACAATATACTATGAATGAGAGTTTAAATATTCTTATTTAATTAGTAGTGGTTTATTAGGCTGTAGATTTAATTGGCAAATGTTAGTGATTAATCTGAAGAACTGATTGCATAAAATGAATAATAGAGACATTAATACACATCTTAATACATTTGTTCTTTGAGTGAACCTTAAAGTAAAGAGTCTGTTGCATAAAACTGTATCTGGAAATAAAATAGCAAAATGAGTGATAGGTTGTTGTTGAAAAAACAAAAAACACAAAATGGAGTCAAAGAAGTGTCAAGTAAGTTTGTGTTGCCTAAACCTGTAGATTAGGGATGAAGTAAAAAAAAAAAAAAAGAAAAGTTGTCGCCACCATTTTTCAAACGAAGTATCCATACATGGACCATTAGACAGTTATGGACATTTATTTTATAGGATAGCATTTGGCAGAAGTGTGGTACAAGGCTTTCCTGACATGCTTAATTTGAAATATTCTAAATACTACTAGCTAGGATTAGGATTACCCCACTACCAAATGCTATGAGCCAGTGATTTACCATCGCACCCCTGGGCCTTCTTTTGCCTACTCCAGAAAGAGATTCTGAAGAGACCTCACGTACAAATAAAGAACCAAGTGTTATCACTATCTTCATGGCCGTATCCTGAGAAATTCCTAAAACATGCATTTAATATACCTGCTATTCCATCCCTAGTGCATCAAAATCCATCCCCACCGCCTTTCTATCTTTTGTTTAACAGCCTTACAGTATAAGTATAACTTTTCAACACTTTGCTCTGACCATTTTGGCAAGCTATAAAACAAACAACCTCAGCACACATGAACGCTCTGTGCTGAGAGGGCCACCTTTGGTTTAAAACTAAACACAGAATTGTATTCCACAGATGGGCCAGAAAATAAAATGAAGGCAATATAGTCAAATGTTTTCCCAAGTCAAGAGAGGAAAGCTGTGGTGCTGGAATGGGGTAGCTGGTCTTCTGATATTTGCTGTGCCTGTGGTTTCCCAGCAACTAAAATGCTGCCTGTGTTTTCCTGCCTTTTGCTATTCTTGTTTCCCTCCCCTTTGTGTCTGTTTGCCTTAGAATCAAATGTAACAACAAAACCTGAAGAAATAAAAGCTACTGCCTAAATTAACTCTTTCTCCAGCGAAGACATCTAATATCATCTAAAAACTATCACACAAGGATAATTTTCCTTTAAGAGGCTCTGTACAAATAATGTTGTCTATGTGCTTAGTGGCAGCAGATATCTTGCCCTTCCAGGTTAGCTTCCTGCTGGAGGAAAATTCAATGACAGAGTCTAGTACAGGGGTCGGCAACGTTTGGCACGCGGCTCGCCAGGGTAAGCACCCTAGCGGGCCGGGCCAGTTTATTTACCTGCTGACGCGTCAGGTTCGGCCGATCGCGGCCCCCACTCGCCGCGGTTCGCCGTCCCGGGTCTAGAGTATTCTTAGTGTGACTTGTTTTACTGACCCTCTAACACCAATCCATGAACAGAGGTGGCCATAAACAGCATGTAGACACTCCTGGCAATTTATTCCAGTGCTTAACCACCTTGACAGTTAGGAAGTTTTTCTTAATGTCTAACCTAAATTGCCCTTGCTGCAATTTAAGCCCATTGCTTCTTGTCCTATCCTCAGACGTTAAGGAGAACAATTTTTCTCCCTCCTCCTTGTAACAACCTTTTAAGTTCTTAAAAACTGTTATGTCCCCTGTCAGTCTTCTCTTCTCCAGAAGAAACAAACCCATTTTTTCAATCTTCCCTCATAGGTCATGTTTTCTAGACCTTTAATCATTTTTGTTGCTCTTCTCTGGACTTTCTCCAATTTGTCCACATCTTTCTTGAAATGTGGCATCCAGAACTGGACACAATACGAGCACAGTGTAGAGTAGAAGAATTACTTCTCATGTATTGCTTACAACACTCCTGCTAATACATCCCAGAATGATGTTTGCTTTTTTTGAAATAGCATTACACAGTTGACTCATATTTAGCTTGTGATCCACTATGACCCCCAGATCCCTTTCTGCAGTACTCCTTCCTAGGCAGTCATTTCCCATTTTGTATGTGTGCAACTGATTGTTCCTTCCTAAGTGGAGCACTTTGCATTTGTCCTTATTGAATTTCATCCTATTTACTTCAGGTCATTTGTCCAGATCATTTTGAATTTTAATCCATTTATTGATGCAGAATATGCAAAGTAAATATTTTTTTGCCAGCTCTGGAAGGGGTCCTCTGTTTACAGACCCTACTTAGTGTCACAGCAATACTGACAGGAACACTGGGCTAGATTCTGTCCTGCCTAGCTCCCCGTGTGCTCATTTACACCTGGGTAAAGTGAGTGTAAAACTATCATTCTGTCAGGCAGCATTTCATTGTGTAGAGACTTGATCTTACAAGATGCTGAGTACGCTGGACCTGAGCCTGCAACTCCCTTCAGCATGTGCTTAACTTTAACTGCATAAGGCAGAGAAGTCATCAGCATGAGAAAAGATAGATGAATAATTGATTTCTTTTTTGTTTAGCCAGCAAGGCAAAAAAAAAAAAAAAATCAGAACAAATGAGAGAGACAAAGTATCTATAGCCTGGCAAATAAGGCACTCACAGGTAGGACAAATCCTTCCTCTGAATCAGGCAAAGAAGACTTGAATCCACATCTCCAGGTGAGTGTCTTAATCACCAGGCTACAGAGTAGCTCTCTTTTTGGCACAGTGAATATTTATACAAAATCAAATAGCTTCATCAGGAGAAACAGAGCTGAATATCCTGTAGTCTGGTGCTTAGGGCACTTCCCTGTTAGGAACAAGACCTGAGTTCAAATCCTTGAGCCAATGAATATTTAAGTATTTATACACAATGGAATATCAACAGGAAAGACCGAGAGTAACCCACCCCAAACTAGCCTATAGCATGGTAGTTAGATCTCCCACCTTCCAGGTAATCTGCCATGCATACTCCCAAGCTAGGCGGACAGTTTGCACATGCTCCCTGCTCGGGTACAGTTTACAGGGAACACTGGGAAAACTAAGGGGGGGACAAAACACACAACCTGGCACTCTTGAATAGGACAGAAGTGAGGTAGCCCCTCCCACTGTAATTCAAGGACTGAATATCATGCTCCTGCGTTTATCATATTGGAATCTTACCATACAGCAAGAGCGGTCTCAAATAGGGGAACCAGTAATAGGGACACCCAGAAGCAGAGGCCACATTTGAAAATGCTGGCATGGATATCTGTGCCTCAGGCTTAACATTCTATAAAATAGAGGTAGTTATAATACTTGATTCTCTGTTGTGAGGTTTAATTGATTAATGGCTGTAAGACTTTAAGATACTTGAATTGAAGGTGCTCTAGAAGTGCAAAGCATTATTATTCACTGCTTAAAAAACATAGGAAAGGTCATGAAAGATTCTTTTACTGAAGTTGAAAACTTCTTAAGAGTCAGATGACCTTGAAATATAAGCTAGAGGAGCAATATGTTACATACAAAGTCATCTCAGACTTAAAAAAAAAATTAAGTTAATGATCTCATCTGTTACCTTCACCATTTATAATCACCTGTGAGCTCCCAAACCAGCCATTCTAGCGGCAGCTCCCTTGAGGCACTCCCAGAGAAAGTGTTCTCATTAGAGCTACAGCCAGAGCAGGAAACTGTCAGAGTGGATGAGTCGCTTCAGAAGCTTAGGGTGACTGCAAACCAAGATGACAGAACTGAAAATTATTTAAATATATCTTTGCTTCCCACTGGCTCTAAGTATTGCAGCCTAATCTGAAATTTTGCAACACACATTGTAGTTAGCATTGTATGGCCTTTTTAATCTTCAAAACTGTGAGCAAACTATTGTTTCATATTTATAATGTTGGTGTACAGTAAGTATTATCCCTAATGTAAAGAAAGAGAAACTGAGAGACGGAGAAGCTAAGTGTCTTTCTCAAGACAACACAGTAAGTCAGTGGCAGATTCAAAGGAGTTTCTCACAGCATCCTCACAGAAACCACTAGACATTGTTGCTTTCTCTAATATCAGCAGAGCTGGTTTTAGCTATAGTGTGATGAGCTAATTCCATCAGCAATACCACTAGTATTTATTGCCCAGTTTATCCTGCTTTCTGAATCTACTAACAGTGACAATCCCGTTAAAATACACAGGAATCCTACCAGAACCTATAAACTATTCCCAAGCCTTATCTACTAGCTCCAAATACATTTACTCTATTTGTTTGTATGAATTACTATTCTTGTAATACAACTGTAGGTTCATTTTTCCTGTTGAGCAAAAATGTTTCCTTGGTAAAGTCTTTCAAAGCTACAAGGAAGGGAAAACCTCACATGTACCACAGGGAAGAGGTTAACAAGAGGTTACAAGCATGAGTGGTAAGAGCAGTCACCTTAAAGTGAAGGGGGTAAGGAACATAGGGAGTAAATAAATGTATGGCCAACCTTCTCAAAGGTTAGCAATCTCGGTGCATTTTTCATTTTAATACCTACACAACTGCAGCATTTTCTGTACACATAGAGCCAAAGAGTCATTTTAGATTCAGTTAAGTAATATAAACAAGCCCAATAACCTTTCATGCAAGACTCTCCTACTCCCACAGGGAAAAAGTAAATAAAAAAAAGAGTAGCAGCATAGTGTAGCAGTGTAAACATAGAACTGGGACCCTGGACCTGAGCTCTAATTCAAGCATTAAGAAGGACTCCCATTAAAGCCTAGAGCAAATCACTTGGGGCCAGATTTTGAAAGGTATTCAGGTACTCAAAGAGTCGGATGGGCACTTAGTGGGAATTTCAAAAGTGCCCAGGCGCATAACTTGCACTGAAATCTTTAGAGGCTTAAATACTTTTACCAATCTGGCCCTTAGACACTAGTTCTGCAACTTGTTCCACACAGGCAACCTCCTTATAGTATTGTAATACAGCCAGTGGGGATTTGCACAGAGCCAGAGATCCACCTACTCAAAATCAGTTGCAGGGTTAGGTCCTTATGCTCTCAGCCTCCCCATCAGTAAAATGAGGTCAGCAGCAACATTTCTTCACCAAAGAGCATTGGTTCAAAAGCCGCGAATGATAAAAAGAATATTTTTTCTTCTGTTGCTGGTGAATGATAGTAAGAATAGGAGCATATTAGCTAGTTGCAATGTATAGGAAACTGTTCTTCACCCTTTTCTCAGGACTAAACATGCTAAAAGCTTAATATAGCTAATACAAGAAAATATATAACAGTTTCAAAGGCTTTCGTTACCTCTGAACATGCAAATAAATACGCATATTTTGAAGACTAAATCATAACTGTAGTTGCTGTATAAAAGAGGCCCTCTTAATCTTAAAATAAAAACAAAAACAGAAAATACAGTTAATAGCAAACAAGCAATACAAATGAACCAACCCCAACATGGAAGGAATATCCTGACAATTTCAACAAGACTTACCTGGAAAGAGTTCAGGACAACTTCATAGACCTGCCTTCCCAAGGATCCACCTTCATAAATGATATTTTCAGCATAGCTGTGCTCTGAAAAGCAGCTGTGACCATGGTATTATGAAAGTCCAAGACAGATTTCTTGAACAAGCATACTCAATTTATTGGTAAAATTATCATTCTTAGTTTCCTCTCAATTCAACTGACACATCAGAGACAAACATGACTGTTCCCTTCTCCTACCTCTTCCCCTGCAATAAATGTCCCATAGGCCAAATTATGCCTTCATTTACACCTTTGCAACCCCATTGTCTTCCAATTATGCCCCCAGTGACAGCTGCATAACCCCATTACCTTCAAATTATGCTGTTAAAGGCACCTATGTAACCCCCACTGATTTCAGCAAAATTGGACAGGTGCCACTGATTAGAATTTAGTCCACAATTGTTTTGTTTATTTCTATCAAGAACTAGACTCCCCAGCACACTCCTACTCAGCTCTGTAGGGCTAACAGGAGTAAAAAGCAGCAGATCTCAGATCCTTAGAGAGTTTCATTGGGAGTTAGGTGCCTAAATGCTTTTGGGGATCTGTGCCTAAAATCTTATTTTGTCACTGAAGTCAGCAGGTATTACTTTGATTACATGCAAGGAATAGGTTTATTACATTTCTAGGTAAAACTATATTTTAAGAGTTTGATTTAATCAGACAAGAGAAAAAAAAATCCCAAATAGTGGCTGGCACTTCATCTATACGCCTCACTATGGTGCTCCCTTCTTGCCCATTTATTTTATTCATACCATGTCAGGTGATGAGGGCACATGAGCAGCCTTCATTGTGAATTTCCAGGGTGAGTTAGACTGCTAGTAATGAAAAAAAAACAAAACCCCATACTTCTGTGTGAAAAGGGGATACCACCCTCACAGAGTAAACATAATTGCATTTCAAATGTGGGTTTGGCATGGCCCGAGCAGAAAATTAGATAATAGAAAAGAGCCAGAATGTTAAAGTGAATTCAGGCAAAGATAAATTGTTTGTGCCTGATTCTATAGTGTGCATGTAAGGAAGAGATAAAGAGGTCCATAAGAATACCTTAAGTGGCATTCCTTGTTGTTGTTTTTTTATCTACACTAGGGCAATTTTAAACCTAAGTAAATAAGGTACAGTTTATGCTTCCCTAAAAGCAACATGCATCTTCTGAGGCCATATCTGGAGTGTCATTCCTATCCTCTAACAGGAGTAGGGCTGGCAGTAAGGGTGACTCTTCCTGACAGTTCTTAAATTAACTGTGGCCCTGGGATAATGGCAAGTCCTCTTCTCCCCACTGCCAAGCCCTAACCAGTTGGAAATCAGGGGACATGGCTGGCCCTTTCTGAGATGGCAATGGCCATGCTGCTTCTGAATTGAGTAAGGGCTTCAGAGAATATAATGCAAAAACCAGTAATATAAATTCATAGACAGGATCATCTCCCTCAGGATCTTTGTCTAGGGGAAGCCCTCCATGCACAGAGCTCTCTCTTTAGACACAGAAGTAACACCTCCATAACATCATCATCCACATCCTGGACTCTGTGGAGAACCTCCACAGACAGATAAGGGCACGCCGGGCGACTCTTGCAGAGAATCCACCTAAAAGTTACTGCAGCTTCAGGCTGTAACATCTTCTATGTAGTGTGTGCCCATTCTGTGCTTGAAGCTGTCTCCCCTCTCTCTTCCCTTCTGCTGCCCCTCCCAGCTCTTTTAGGGGGAGTTCCATAGGGATCCATCATCAGTTGCTTTTTTATTTTAAATAGAAAAGGAGTCGAAGATGGAGGGTTAGTCTGGTTTTGAAATCTGCTGTCTTTTGTCACATTTAAATCAGATCCTTGCTGTTATTTAAATATTTGTTTAAAATTATTTTCACCCTCCCCCAATTTTAATTAAAAGTTATAAAACACATTTACCCAAGAGATTAGATCAGAGCCATTCCATCCTATTTAAAATCAAGAAAGCCTCTGATAAGTCCTTGAAACCCCTTCTAGTCTGTTACATAAATCTGGATTTAGTCAGTTTTTAAAAATGCTAAGTATTTGCCAGAGAGACCAAAACAACTTTTACAAAGCTATGATGTTTTACTGGATAAAAACATAAACAGTTTGTGAGGTTTTAAAAGAGAGTATTACGTACCTAATAGAGTGAAACAGCTCCTTGCCACATGCTCAGGCCTACTGGGTAAATATGTATTTAGGCTGCTTCCTTTTTTTAAAAATTGCGGTTCGTTTGTTCAGAAGCTATGAATACTTCTTCTTGAGCCATTGTAATCTATTGGCTAAGGTCATAGTCATTGTTTACTACAAGTAATTTTACTGATTGCTCAAAAGTGTATTTTTTATAAACATAATCAACACAAATCAAAGGACTCCCCAGTTAATGTTACATTACATTTCAAGCTCACCTCAGTTCCCATGCCATACAACATTTGCTTCATCATACGCAAACATAGTCAGCTATTCAGCTTCACAACTAACTTCCCACATAGGGCCACCCACATTGCACCACTTGAATACCTCTAAATTGCACTCAAACACATCAGCTTAAGTAGGACCTCAGCAGGCAAAAATATCTCACTGGCAGACATACTTTCCCAGTAGAAGGATATAATGTATTGATACTACCTAAAATAATATGAGGTTCTAATTAAGCTTGTGCACTTAAGTGACTCCTACTTTGGAGTTGGTCGACACCAAAAAGTTTAGAGAAGATATCATTCAACAGCTTTATAACCTGAGGATTTGTTTTCAGAAGGCAATTTGTTTTCTCCCTTAGCAGCACAGGATGTGTTGCCAGAAAAGGACACATCCACAGATTTGCCAGTCCATGGCAATGTTCAGTGTATGCCCAAAGAAACTATGCCACTAGGGAGAATTTGTTATGAGGGGTGACTGAGAGGCAACTAGAGGAGGTATCTTCTATAGACCATCTTGTGCATCTTCTTTCATGGAAATTCCTCTTCTAGTGTCTTCTCATATCTTCAGGATCATTCTCTTACCTTGTATAGCTTGGTAATAGGTAGTACTACAGTTTGTTGGGTACAGAATGATGATTTCCACTGAATGGAATCTGTGTATGGGATCCATTTACCTGCTCTTAAAGGAAGAACCCTGCTTAATGTCCTATTGGAAAGTGACACGCCTGCAAGACCTATAGCTAAATGGCTTGAAGTTACGGATCTTCAGACCACATCTTTTGCCATCACTTCTACACTGTGATTCTATTTAGTCTATTTAGATGTTAATATCACTTAGCACTACAGTGGTTTGTACTTACCATTTATTAGCCTTTATATATGTTAGGCATAGTGTACACCACGCTAATAGGTGTTATGTGTATGGTATTAATATGATATATACATATGTATGTGCTGGGAAGTTACGCCAACTGAATGTATTATGCTTTTCCTACAATTCTGTTCACCCATGTCAAGTATCCCATAACACTTTGCAAAGCTGAAGTCAGCTTTGGCATTCAGGGCTGCCCAGAGGATTCAGGGGGCCTGGGGCAAAGCAATTTTGGGGGCCCCTTCCATAAAAAAAGTTGCAATACTATAGAATACTATATTCTCATGGGGGCCCCTGCGGCCCCGAGGCAAATTGCCCCACTTGCTCCCCCCCCCCCACCCCGGGCGGCCCTGGGAAAAATAAACATTTAAAAACCTTCTGCATCTCGGCACATACCCAGTTTTGAGAAAACTTCTTTACAAGTCACCTTTACAAGGTATCACTGGTTCTCAGCATCAGCTAGTGCTAAAAGGCACTAAAGCTCATTAAAAGGGTTGGACAAATATTTTCCGTCAAAACTTTTTTTGGCTTGAAAACTAGGGGTTTTTAAAAAGCAGAAAAAAATCACGGCCAATGTCTGCTTTCCTTCAAAATTTGTTGTGTTTTTTTTTAATTGAAAAGTTGAAATTAGTCTGCCAAAACCTGAACATGGTTTGGGGTTTCAGAAGTGTGTGGCCAAATATTTGCTGCTTGCTGTGTTTGATTGTTTAAAGAAACAATACAAAAATTCTGCTTAAAAAAAAATCCAAAACTTTTGAACCACCTCAGCTTGTGACCAAATGCCTGAGCCCATCCAGTCAGAGATTTTTCCAGGTTTTTGATATTCTGCTGGCTTCCTTAACTCATATCTGTCTCCATAACTTTGGGGTCATTTAGGTTAGAACATAAGAACATAAGAATGGCCATACGGGGTCAGACCAAAGGTCCATCCAGCCCAGTATCCTGTCTACCGACAGTGGTCAATGCCAAGTGCCCCAGAGGGAGTGAACCTAACAGGTAATGATCAAGTGATCTCTCTCCTGCCGTCCATCTCCACCCTCTGACAAACAGAGAGTAGGGACACCATTCCTTACCCATCCTGGCTAATAGCCATTAATGGACTTAACCTCCATGAATTTATCTGTTTCCTAGAGACTGGCTCCATGGGGTCCCTCACAAACTGGAGACGGTTACTGTGGGTTTGTCTTTAGTATAGCTTATGTATATACTCCACGAACTGAGCATTTGAGCTTGTTCCAGAATTTGGGATGAGCCTATGTTGTGAAAACTGAAATGCTCAAAATAGCACATGCATGTGAATGGACACAAGGTGCTAAAATTAAATTAACCCAGGAGTTCTCAAACTGGGGGTCGGGACCCCTCAGGGGGTCACGAGGTTATTACTGGGGGTCACGAGCTGTCAGCCTCCACCTCAAACCCCTCTTTGCCTCCAGCATTTATAATAGTGTTAAATATATAAAAAAGTGTTTTTAATTTATAAGGGGGGGTCGCACTCAGAGGTTTGCTATGTGAAAGGGGTCACCAGTATAAAAGTTTGAGAACCACTGAATTAACCCCTCTGGAGCCTCGGGGAATGCAGGGGTGGGGGGTCTCCCTTGGTAGGGTTGGGAAGGAGGTAGGTGGTGTATGATATTGCTCTTCTCATGTGATCCCTCCCCCATGGCTCTCTTGGCTCTATCACTGTTAATCTAAAGTGGCTAATTTTAAATGAAGCTACCCTCCCCTGACATGAATCTCCCTATGGCACTGAAATTAAATGTAGACTATAATTTGGCATTTTAGAAGTGAAAGGGATGGTAGCCCTAAGGGAAAAGATAACAGCTTGGCTTATTGTGTTAAAAGGCTGTCTGTAAGCCTCAAACTGCTGAATGAGCTTTAGGGTAGGGAAGGCTGTGCCTCCCCAAACAGCCTGGCTCTGCCCCCTATCTGACCCCCACCCACTTCCTGCCCCCCGACTGCCCCCCTCAGAATCCCCGACCCATCTTGCTCCTTGTCCCCTCACTGCCCCCCCCCACCCCCACCAACCCCCCTGTCCCCTGACTGCCCTGACCCCTATCCACCCCCCCGCCGAGTCCTGACAGACCCCCAGAATGCCCACGATCCAACCCCCCATTCCCTGTCCCCTGACTGCCCGCTCCCAGCAGCGCTGTCCAGGGCCCCTCCTGGGTTACCGCTGCCTCTCCCCTCTCTCGGAGCCTCAGCGCGCCGCGTCCAGGAGCTGCCCTGGTCCCTGGACAGCGCTGCAGCGGCATGGTTCTGGCGGGAGCTCACAGCCCCGCCCCCTTACCACGCTGCTCTGACTCAGTGGGAGGAGTTCAGGCCCCGCCGCTGCAGCGCTGTCCAGGGCCACTCCTGACACGGTGCGCTGAGGCGCCGGGGGATGGGGGAAGGCAGAGGCGGGGCCAGGGGCCGCTGCGGGGCCCAGGGCCTGGGGCAAATTGCCCCATTTGCCTGCCCCCCCCAGGCGGCCCTGTTGGCATTAGAAAATAGGAAGCCAGTCAAAAACAAGATACATGAGTTATGTGTACTAGCACAAGTTAGGATGTATCTCTATGCCCAACTGACTTTAAATGAGCTATCCAAAACAACATTTTAAAAAAAGGTATACCATGGTAGCAGAAAAGCAAAGTAAAAGGCTTATTGGTCATCTTTAGTCTCAGGTAACATATCAAGCACTATCTTACTTGTGCAGATCTGTACTATAACTACAAGTGGTTTGGGGGGCATATTCTGGAAGCAAACCTAATGTGTCAGTTGAACAGTGCAAGGGCTTCTCAGAGGGGTGAGGTGTGTGACTCCTTGTTGTGTATTGCTTTGTTTTAGTTAATAAACTTGGCAAAGCTTGGTCATTTGGTCTCTTGAACATTTTAAATATACAACTGCAAGAATTAGTCAAGTAATTGGTTAACAATACGTTCATTCTGTTTTGACAGGGACATTTGATTACACACCCCTGTAAAACTCACCTACCTGTGTGCATTCCACGGTATGGCAAACATTTCCCAATTGAAGCTACTCACCGCCAGACTCTCTGGATTGATGCTCCTGGTCCCCCTGTTTCAGTTTGACCAGAGAGCAGGTCCTCCTGGCAACTTCTCCTTGTTGTCTTCATGTTCTCAGCATCACAGTTGTTGTTTGTGACTACATTTTTTTTTTTTTTTTTTTTTTTTTTTTTAATTTTTTTTTTTTTTCAGTTTTTGGGGCAAATAAATGGTACTCTGACTTCTATGAGCATTGTAATTTCCACTCTGGAAATGCTAAGTTTCTCTCTGCTCCAATGGCAGCCATTTTGTCAGTTTGCATAAAATATACCTGAGCATTTTATTTTTGGAATTGTGAATGCAACAGCATAAATGGCATTCAAGTATCCTTAAACACTTAGCATATAGGCTTACAAGCAAGTATGAAAATAGGTGATGCTCACAAGCCTTTTCAAGAGAATATGTTTCAAATGCATGTAAATCATTGAACTCATAAGATGGCAAGCCTGGAACTAAATAATTATATCTTCATTAATTACAGACTTAAATAATCTATGCACACTGCAATGACCTCTGAAACACAACAACATTGTTTAACAAACAAAACTCCTTGATGGGAAAAACTGTACAAAGGGGAGCTACATGCACATGAAATAGTGGGAAATTCCATAAGTTTACCAATGTTACCCATGTACTGGCCAAGATTCACATAAAACACAAGGAAATAAATTACAAAATTATGAACGGTGGTGGGGAAGGCTGAGGGATGCAGAAATAAGGTTCTAGTCTCCTAGGTTGCAGGGTCCTGGCCTATGGCATGTGTGTCATGGGGTGCTGAGGAGGATAACTGTGCTATGGATGAGTGGTAATGACAGGGAGGGAGGAAGAGGGGATGCTTTTATGGTTGTTTAAGAATTGCATTAAAAAAAGGAAGTTGGAGTTGCTTAGAGGGCAGAAATACATAAATACGTTCACTTAGGATGAACATGGCCAAGCCAAATTTCCTTAGGAAAATCAGAAGACAGCCATCCCCAAAAGGATGAAAACAGATGTAAGGTGGAGGGCAATCAAGACAGTCCTTGTATGCAGTCACATATATGCCTTGCCATGCCACACTAAATATTTGGATATGTTAATTCTGTCACCTGAGCGTTCAGATGTTAGGGCTTCAAAGGGCACACACAGATGTGTGCACAGAGGCTACTTTTTGAATATATGCACACATCCTAGAGCAGCATGGCTTCTCTACACTGCACCACCAATGAATACTATCTCTGTAAATAGCTCACCACTGAAGCATCTGCACTATATGGGGAGAGGTGGTTTGTCCTCTGGCAGGAGCTGGCATACAGGTTCCTATGTAACAATACCCTACTGCTGCCATGGGGCTCATGGCAGGGGGTTACCTACATCTTGCTCTTATGCCCCACTGAGGCCATTAGCAGCTGGTTCTATGCTTGGGATTGGCCTATCACAGGCTGAGGTCAGGCCTGGCTGAACAAAAAGGTCATCTCTATCTCCTTTTTGTACCTTCGGGGAGCAAAAGAATTAAAACAAGAATTCCAAGACATCTGAATATGGTACCTGGCCAGCCTCCAGAGGGTTCAGGGGAAACATCAACAGTTATCCTCCAATATAGGCATGCAAATCTCATTGCCTACACATTAAAGTGTTAGATCCTATCAACTATGTCCACAAATAATAGTATTCAATGTGTGTGCATTCAGGTGATTGCAGATGCAAAGTTGTGTACCACGTGGTGGCTATGTTGAGGCTCTTTTGAACATTTGTCTCTCAGTTTCTAGGTGCAGTGCAGACACCATGAATACTTGGAAGCATTTCATTGCTAGTCATTCAATAGCAATCTCAGGCACTACTGACCTGTTTGTGAAAATTTAGCTCAGCATAACAGAGAGAAAACATGCATTTGAGCAAAGGAATGTTAGCAATCATTGCAACCTGAAGAGAATTTTAGACCGTTGGCCATCTATCTATGTATTGAAGATTAGGTTAGTATTGTGTGAGCTGATGATCATAAATGGAGATGACTGTAAGGAATTCAACCTCCTCTGCATTCTTTGTAGTAGAGTTATATGCTAATATTTGGAAAGAGAAGCATATATTGCTCTCTAAAGACAGTTCTCTCACTTTTTTCAATTTTCTGCTTCTTTTCAGGTATATAGCTCCATTTAGCTGCCAAACTCCTCTGGATGTGCCTGATTTTGAAAAGGTTTAACATACAATAATGTAATTTATACATCAGTGTGCATCTCAGATGTGTGTGTCTCTGAAATTCCAAGGGATGGAGTGTAAACATGTCAAAGAAAAATAGAGCCCTTTGTGTTATTTGATCATTTTTATTAATGTCCTTTTTAATAGGAATATTTTCAAAATGAAACTAAAGCTACATAAATATTTGCTGAATGTATACTGGGTCTCATATTTCCTTTGCACTTGACATGCTGTCAGTAGAGTAAACATAACTCATCCAGTGTATAATATGTTTATTGACATCGTTCCTGGGGCAATGGATTGCGTTGGTATCAGTGAAACCATGATCATCTGACCAGAAACTCTTCAGGGTGTTGCTTATGTCACAGATTAAAATATTATGAGAAGTAGCTACTTTAGAGACAGCGTTCAGAGAGATCACTCTTGGGAATAAACAGGGCAATTTGAGTTCAAGCAGGCCCTTCAGGCTGCAGGCTCCAGCTGCAAAGTTCAGTGGTGACACTGAATCTGTGTGATTCATTATGTGATCATATGATGGTAGAAATGATCTAATCCAATTGCCATTTTTTTTAGTGGACAAAAAAATTCTGTGATTCTCATGGACTGGCAGCATCATAGGCGCCGACTCCATGGGTGCTCCGGGGCTGGAGCACCCACGGGGAAAAATTAGTGGGTGCTCTGCAACCACTGGCAGCCAAGGTCCCCGACCCACCCTACCTCACCTCCTCTTCCGCCTCCACCTCTTCCCCTGAGCACACCTTGTCCCTGCTCCTCCACCTACCTCCCAGCGCTTGCTGCTGCCAAACAGCTGGGAACTTTACAAATGTAGGAACTTCCTGGTTAGGGAGTTCTCTAGTTGCTGCTTAAGGCATGTCCTCACACTATCTGGTGTCAGAAGTGAGTGAATTCCTTTCTCTAAAGGAGGAGTAAGGGGAGGGGGAGAGAAAGAGCCCCAGGATGCCAGTGTAGTGGGTAAGTGGGGAAAGTGGAAAATCAGGGAGGAGACCTGTGAAAGCTGCAGCAGGAGAGAGGAAGAGCCCTGTCTCCACATCGCTATAGAACCCATAACACAAATGGTTCTGTTAGAGTAGATTGATTTTGGCAACTCAGACAGCTGGCCTTGCTGGTTCCGTGGATATGAACGATTCTGGATGGCTTCTGCTTTAACAGAGAAAGCACAAAAATACCTCGTAAATTCCCTGATTTTTGCCATGGTGATGCTGATGATGATAACTATGTGCTCTGCCCCTCAGTGATGAGGAAAAAAAGAAAACTCCAAAGTGAAAGATGCTTTTGAAGCCCATTTCACAGGCAGACAGAATATTATATACGGAATAGCCCAATTTAATAGGAAGTGCCTGAAACAAGGGGAAACAGCTGAGACTTTTATTACCGTAGTTCACAGTCTTGCTGAACATTGCAAATATGGAATGATTAAAAGAAGAACTAATAAGACAAAATAATTGTTTGCATAAAAGACAATAGCTTCAGTTAGGCCAAGATCTCATACTAGTAAAAGCTGAAACAAAAGTAGGAATGCAAGAAACCATAGAGAAACAGCAATGTGACTTACATTGGGGGCGGGAAGGAGACTGCATCAGACCATATTGACATAGTAAATATTTATAACATAAGAACATTACACAGCTAGAGAGTGGGAGACCAAAGAACTTTAATAGGAGGTGAGGTTGGTAAAGCTGTGAAAGATGAAGCAAGACACCAAGCCACAGCTGGCAACAATGATAGGGTTGCCAGCAACACAAGGACTACAGCTAGTAGAGAAACTGAAGTGCATGAATGGGGAAAAAAAAAACTATACAGAAGATGTATCCACATGTCTTCACAGGGTTAGGAAAGCTGTCAAGGGGCTACAAAATAAAACTGGTGGCATCAAAGACTCTTTTTTCTTTCGCAGCCTCATTCCACATTCCTATATCCTTGTGAGGGAAAGCCAAAGGAGAATTAAAGACGATGGAAGATACAGGGTTTATTTCATAGATAGAAGAGCAGGGATGGTCCAAGCACCAAAGTACCAAAGCCCAATGGCACAATCCAGATTTGTGTGGAACTTATACAAGTTAATAAAAGCATGTGCAGAGAAAGAGAACATAACATAAGAACATAAGAACGGCCGTATCGGGTCAGACAAAAGGTCCATCTAGCCCAGTATCCTGTCTACCGACAGTGGCCAATGCCAGGTGCCCCAGAGGGAGTGGACCAACAGGCAATGATCAAGTGATCTCTCTCCTGCCATCCATCTCCATCCTCTGACAAACAGAGGCTACGGACACCATTCCTTACCCATCCTGGCTAATAGCCATTAATGGACTTAACCATCATGAATTTATCCAGTTCTCTTTTAAACGCTGTTATAGTCCTAGCCTTCACAACTTCCTTAGGTAAGGAGTTCCACAAGTTGACTGTGCGCTGCGTGAAGAAGAACTTCCTTGTATTTGTTTTAAACCTGCTGCCCATTAATTTCATTTGGTGACCCCTAGTTCTTGTATTGTGGGAATAAGTAAATAACTTTTCCTTATCCACTTTCTCCACATCACTCATGATTTTATATATCTCTAACATATCCCCCCTTAGTCTCCTCTTTTCCAAGCTGAAGAGTCCTAGCCTCTTTAATCTCTCCTCATATGGGACCCGTTCCAAACCACTAATCATTTTAGTTGCCCTTTTCTAGTGCCAGTATATCTTTTTTAACATGAGGAGACCACATCTGTATGTAGTATTCGAGATGTGGGCGTACCATCGATTTATATAAGGGCAATAATATATTTTCAGTCTTATTCTCTATCCCCTTTTAAATGATCCCTAACATCCTGTTTGCACACTGCTAGGACATCTTCAGAGAACTATCCACGATGACTCCAAGATCTTTTTCCTGACTTCTTGTAGCTAAATTAGCCCCCATCATATTGTATGTATAGTTGGGGTTCTTTTTTCCAATGTGCATTACTTTACATTTATCCACATTAAATTTCATTTGCCATTTTGTTGCCCAATCACTTAGTTTTGTGAGATCTTTTTGAAGTTCTTCACAGTCTGCTTTGGTCTTAACTATCTTGAGCAGTTTAGTATCATCTGCAAACTTTGCCACCTCACTGTTTACCCCTTTCTCCAGATCATTTATAAATAAGTTGAATAGGATTGGTCCGAGGACTGACCCTTGTGGAACACCACTAGTTACCCCTCTCCATTCTGAGAATTTACCATTAATTCCTACCCTTTGTTCCCTGCCTTTTAACCAGTTCTCAGTCCATGAAAGGACCTTCCCTTTTATCCCATGACAGCTTAATTTACATAAGAGACATGCTTCCTGTTGTTGACCAGAGATTAGCTCAGTTATCAGAAACCAAAATCTTCTTAAATTTAGATGCTACAGCAGACTTTTGACAAATCTCCCTTGTTAGAGAGTCTATACCTTTGACTACATTTATCACTGTGTTTGGAAGGTATTATTTCAATCATCTTACATTTGGCATATCTTCAGCACTAGAACATGTCCAAATGAGAATGTCTCAGATTGTGTCAGTTTTGCTTGGCAACCTTTACCATGCAGATGATGTGTTTGGTACATGGCGGAGCTAAAAATGAACACGAGGAGCGACTACATGGAGTTTTGAGACGCTTTCAAGAAGCCAGTCTCATTTTGAATGAAAAATGTGAATTTGGTAATGAGCAGATAAAATTGGTAGGACACATAATTAGGAATCAGGGAATTCAGCTTGATTCAGACAAACTGAAGGCATTACAACCCTTATCTGATCCCAAAGATGTTTCTGCTGTAAGAAAATTCCCGGGCATGACAAATCCTTTTAGAAAATTTGTAGCAAATTTAGCTCATCCAAAAAAACAAAAAACAAACAAAAAGACCCCAAACCCCACCCTTAAGAGATCTCCTTAATGAGCCCAATATGTTGATCTGGGGTAGCCCACCACAAAACCAATTTAATAAGTAAAAAGAACTGACATCGTCACCTATTTTGGCAAAATATTCAGTAAACTATGCAACAGCAGCAGCGGCGGACACATCTTCATATGGCTTAGGAGCAGTGCTCATATGAAAGTAGTTAAAAGGAGACCAAAGACCTGTTGCAGTCATATCAAGAAGCCTCAGAGAAACCGAGCCATGGCATGTTCAAGTGGAAAAGGAAACTTGGGCCTATGAATGGCTCAGTGCACATTGGTTTGACTTGATTTTTAGCCATGAAACAGGCCACAAACCCTTAGGACATTACTGGGTTCAAACCCACTGGATGACCTTCCACCTAAAATTCAAAGATTTTGACTACAATTGATGTGATTTTCTTGCAGTACTGAACACATACCAAGAAAAGCACTCATAGCAGCAGACACACTACCTAGAGCTGCAGCTGAGCAGCCACCAATGGAAGAAAAAATGCTCTAGAGAAAGATGTCAAAGCCTACATTGAATTTGTTCTAGCAGCAATTCCAGCGCCTGACAGTCATCAGCAAATTAGAGATGAACAACTAAAGGATAAGAATTGCTAGAAACTGACTCACTGTTGCCAAAGAGAATAAGGTTGAAGAAGTCAACTTCCAACAGACCTCCCCCATATTGGTAGATCCAAAATGACCTTCAGATGGCTGGTGGCCTGCTTCTGAAAAGGCAGTGCATTTTTATCCCTATGGTAGTTCAGAAAGAGAAGCTTTCCAAAATCCATGAGGTACACCAAGGTAAAACAAGTACAGGGTATGAGCACAACAATCTGTATGGTGGCTGGTCTGAGTAGGAAAATTCATACCTTAGTAGAGGGCTGCAAGCTATGTAAGAAGTATGTGTGGGGTGGGGACGAAAATTACCAGAACCATTGCTTTTTACCAAGCTACCCAGCAGATCTTGACAGCAGGTAGCTACTAATTTGTTTTTTCTGGAAAGGACATATATACATGCCAACATTATTGTAGCTGATTCCTTATCCAGATATATTGAGTTGGTTACACTTACCCACACTTTATCGGCACAGAAACTAAAGTCAATATTTGTAAGACATGGAGTTCCTGAAGTCCTCATATCTGATAATGGGCCTCATTTACTTCTGAAACATTCCTAGAATTTGCACAGGACTTTGATTTTGAAAGCATACTGGTTGCCCACATTAACCCCAGAGCAACAGGGAGATGGAGAGCACTGCAGACTTTAAAAAGACTTCTGCACAAAAAAAAAAAAAAAGTTAGTGGACTTCTATAAAGCACTCCTGGCATATTGGTCAACACTGTCTGGACTATCTCCAGCAGATCTTTTGATGGGAAGAGAGCTAAAGATGCCTTTACCTGTGCCAGCAATACAGTTTAAGCCTAAGTGGTCTCTCCTGAAGAAAATTAAAAAACGGGGCACTGAAATAAAAATTCAGCAACAACAAAACTTCAGTGTTCAGAACACAACAAAAGCACTACCTGAATGGACACTATGGAACAAAGTTTGGCTCTAAAACTCATTGACATTTGGAACTGTTCGGAATTTGGCAGAAACTCCCAGACTCTACATTGTGGAGACTCCGAAAGGACTTCTCGGGTAGAATCTTCAGTATTTCCCAACACAACGAAGAGAAGATGTAGCCCTTGCTGGTACTCTGTCAGGAAGTGAGCCCCCTACACACACCCAACAGAACTGAGAACATGGTCTGGAAGACTGATCTGACCCCTTCAAAGACTTAATCTTTAGCCTCCTGGTCAGGACTATTTAAATGCAATTGATAAGGGGACATAGTAGCGTAAATAATTATAAGGAATTTGAAGTTTTATTTGAATTGTTGTGTATATACATATTAGTATAAAAGATTAAAACTTAAATGATAAACCAAAGGGAGATGGAGGGGTGCTATTAGCATTTCTCATCCTCCACAGTTACCAGAGAAGTCTAGGATGAGTTGCAGCGGAGATCTTAATAAAGAGGGGGATTTCCAAGTTAGGAAGTTTTCTAATTGCAGCTTAAAGCATGGGTCTGTGTTTATGTCCTCACACTACAGTCCAGATTTTCATTTTACAATGGTGAAAATCTGGAGCCACACCACTGAAATCAATGAAATTACACAGATTTAAAACTGGTGAAAGTGAAAGGAGAAACAAGCCAAAAGTTTCTTACACTTTTAAAAATGGTGGGACATGGAGATTCTAAGGAGTAAAAGTCTGGAGGAGCAAAGGGGGCTGATTCTGTCTCACTTACACTGGCTTTACACTGGTATAACTACATTGAGTTAAGTAGAGTACTCCTGATTTACACCACTGCTAGTGAGAAGAGAACCAAACCCTTTGTGTTTTGTTCTGAGAACCGATGAGTGAATTCCTCCTGATCCAACAACTGAATCATACTTATGGACCTTAAAATTGTTATCGGTCTTTTAAAACATGTTGGATGGTTGCAAGTTAGTTTTTATTTGTACAATGACAATATTGCCTTAGTTCTACTCCAGTACAGTTCCAATACAATCCAAGATTGTACTCCCACTCCACACACGTGTGCGCATGCACAGAAACGCACACACACACACACACTCACAAGGCTATGATCTTGATTCACTACTGTGTTATTCCACTTTTACGCTGTTCAATGATTTCAATTGCGTTACACTGGCATAAACTGGAGTAATGCGGGGTGAATCAAGTATTAGGTTTTTTTTTTTTAAATAAACTCTTCCTCAAAGTGTAAGAGACCCTCTGCTATTTATACTGCACTAGCTACTTGCTTTAATATGTAGAAATCTATAAACCTCCATCAAAAGCAATTTGGAACTGAGTAGCTATAATATTATATATATTTTAATCCTGTATGCAAACTACAGACCGAGACTGAAGGGCTAATAATAACCAATTGCACATGAAAGAAAAGCAAATATTAATGCTGCTGGTTTTCCCCATTAATAGAATATATCTTGTGTTAAAATAAATTTATATGCAAAAAACTAGACCCTCAGCTCATGTAAACTGGCACAGCTCCACTGATGCATCAGCTGAAAATCTGGCCTAGTATGTCTATAAAATAAAATGACCAAACTGGAATCTTCCTATCTTATCCTAGATTATTATTGGCAATAACTGGATAATTGGTTTTAAAAAAAGTTTGCATACGCAACTTATTCACATAGTTTTATTTTTTGTTTTTTTGTTTTTTTTTGTCAGTTCACAAAAGAAGTATTTAAAGTTGTCATAACCTTGCATTTAGCCAGTGAAAGAGCAATCTTGAAAGGAAAACATTTTTACAAACTGGACATATACCCTGTTTATTTTCTCTAAAAGTTGCACGCCATAAAGCAAGTAATTTTCCAGTTTAAAACCTTCTTCAGATATTATTATACAAAAATATTCATATGCAAGTAATAAAGGGTTTTTTTTAAAACATCCAACTTTTTTTTAAATCTAAAGCAAAGTTACACCAAAAGTTTTGTTGTTGTTGTTGTTGTTGTTGTTTTAAATCTAGACAAAGTACACCTTGTGCTTTAACAAACCTACAGCATCATGTGCTCATATACTCTTTACAAGGATTGTAGTGAATAGGCTCATGTCTCATTATTCATTAAATTATGCAAAAAGTATATTCGGTGCAGAACTTGCCTATTTTTGTGGTTTTTGTTTCCTTTAATCTTTGTGTGTGTGCGTGCACGCACGTGTGTGTGGAAAAGTTAAGGCAAGTGCAATCAAAGTTACAAAAATCAATATCTCTATTGCTAACATGTGCAGCATTCATATTTAGTGAGTGATGTCTTTTCTCCCTTAAGAATAAAAATCAATGAAAGTACAAAATGCTAAATATGTTATACTTGTTACAACAAGCTGTGCAGTTTAAAGTATCAAACATGGTAAATTTTTAAAAGGTGTCATATACTGTAGGATAACATAAATATGCTGTTTAAAGTAACATACATTGAAATTGGGTAACATTTCTATCATTTACCTTTTGCTTTTCAGCAGCATGTATAGCATCACTAATAAAAATGCACTCTTATCTATGCCCCCTTTTATATTATTTAACTAAATATGAATATAAGTTACTCTCATTAGGTAAAATATTTAACATTCAGTACACATAATATAGTCTGTTGCATTTCTACTTAACTATAGTGTGTCTACCTTAATTTCAGTGGGTTTGCACAAAGTGTCTAAAGAAAGAGGCAACTTCTGCAGTTTTTATTCACATGTGTACCCCTATGGTAAGCCTTGGAAGGAACATATGTATTGAGCTACAGTTTATATAGCATCAGTGAAAGACACTTGAAAAAGATAGAAATTCTACATCTTTAACAAAAATACATAAAATAGGAAAATCATTTGTACAGGTTTTTGCTTAATCTGCATCTTTGCTGATTGTGGGTGCTGATTACAAACTCTGGGCCTGATTCTGCTCTCCTTTAAACCAGTTGTACGCTGATGTAAGTGCAGTGGGGTTCCTTCTACTTAGGGTTAAATATGTGTGGAAAGATGCTCCCAAAGTCCCACATGGCATCCATCTATTTCTTTCCATTAAACGATCAGAAGACTAACTGATAGGTTTGATGATAAAGTGCTTTATTCGGCCTCTCGTCTAGCTGTTAATTTAGTGTAGTGCACTGCACTCTCAAGTACTATTATCACTGCAATTTTTTGTTGCTATATATAATTAATTATATATATACACATCCAGCTCTCATTGACATGACATGATAACTAAAGAAACTAAATCCCATGGAGAAATCGCCTTCAGTCCAAAGACACTAAAGGTGGCACTGAGCTAAGACATTCCTCTACAGAATTTAGTTTAGTTAATTTTTAGTCACAGTTCCATTGCTTTGTTAAAGTGAAGTCTGCCTAATGTCACTCCTACCACTGGCAATTAATGCATGTTTCTTGTTGTAATAAGTCTCTTTGGACATTTTGTCTAGTTATCTATTGAACGATGCATAGTAATGGTCTCTACTCTACCTAAAATTACCTACCTATCGAAATTGTGCACAAAGGCTCCAATCCTGCAAAGATTTATGGATGTGCTTAACTTTGTGCACTGTGAATAGTCCCAATGGGTAAAGTTAATCATGTGCATTAAGCACTCATCTCTGCAGGATTGGGGCCTTAGGATCTGACTCAAAGTTAAGTCAATAGAAAGGTTCATAGTAAATTAACTGTTAAAAAAAAAAAAAAAAGCTGAGACATAGCATCCTATTTGCATATTAGTGTCCAGCATTACCATTTCATACAATCAAACTTCAGGGGGAAAAATGCACTTCAGTGCCACTATAATCATTATATACAATGATGGGCCTCTCGGGGCGATTAAGCAGTGATTCAAGAGGATATGGTCATCCTGTCACCAAACCCTTTAGTATCACTAACAAAGCTTTGTAATAAGTATCTTTCAACATTACAGGAGAGGGAAATAAAACACCTGGTGAATGTTAGGTACCCAGTGTTCTACAGGCAGGTGATGTTTGAAATCATGATCAGATCCATTGTTTGTTGTATCCAGAGGCTGATTATGCAGGTATGTAAGGGCTTAATGTGGCAAAGGGAGGCAGTGGAAACAATTAACTTTTGCTGTGTATTAAAGGTGGAGTGGGGAGCAAACCAAGCAGCCACCTGCACAGGACAACTCCACACAACCTCTGTTCTAGAGACATCACAAGGTATGGCCTTCAAAGGGAACTACAAATAAGGAAAAGTGGGCATATCACACACCCCTCCCCCACCCCAAAGTGAGCATGACTGTGTACAATAAGTCAGTGTACAATAAGTATCTACATGGTCAAAGGTATGTGGAATGGAACCATAAGAATGGTGCTTTGGCCTCCTTTTCCTTCCCAAATCTATCCATACCTAGCAGTGGGCTCACTACAAGTTTGCCTTGGCACTGCAAGACAAGCAGAGCATTTTCATGTGAGCAAAGCCATCTTACTTGGACTTAGTCTACTTTTACAGGATCAGGTTGGTACTGTTTTATTTTACAGTGCTGTGAATGATTATATGATTGGATACATATCTTTGGAGAAAAAGCAGATGCAAGTGCTTTTCCATTTGTTGAAACCACTTCTCTTCTTGAGAGTCTATACGTCTTGTAAAGGATTACATTTTTACATTTTAAATGCTTTTGCTGAGGTAGAAATGGGTTCAGTGATCTAAAATAAGAAGCATGATTTCTTTGTAATTTTTGCAAATTAGAGACAATAAGAAAGCTGTGTGGATGTTTTTCTCTTTACTTTGTATTTACATAATTGTCACCATTTGATGCTTTCTGGGTTTTAGGAAGACCAGTGTACAACATTCTAATGTGATGCTAAAGTTACATGTATAATACTAATTGTTTTAATTGTCTACTTAAAGTGTCCCTAAGTACATAATTAGAGCAGCAGTGAGCTGTTCACCACAGAATTTTAACGCTGGCAAACAATTTCTTCCACGTTTGTAAGTTCATTGCTGTTCACCTGTTAAGCTTGTAATGAAGATTTTTTTAAATTTTTTTTTAAAAAGAACCAAACATACACACACATACACTGTTGTTTACCTGTCACACATTGTAAAACGAGTTTAAAACAGGCTCCCAAACAACAGACTACAGCATTGCTGGGAAAATCAATCTATGCTAAGAATTGAAGCTAAAACAATAAGGTAAATCATAAGAACTAGTCACCGCACCATTGTTTTATGCAGGGGTGTGTATGAACCAGAGAAAGATTACACACTGAGGCTTGAAAAGAAAGGGATGTTACCCCAAAAGGGCACTGTTAAGACATTAGGGATGAAGAAAAGGGTGTGAATTGTGAATACAAGTACTTTTACAAATTAAAAAGCTGCTCCTGCAAGTGACATCTACTCACCCAAATAGTCCCACAGGTAAAGAATGTTCATATGAGCCAGGCTTGAAGGATGCACCTCAAGCTTTGTGTTTTATCTTGAGTATTGGAGAGACTGCAAGGTAAATGAAGGGGGCGGGGAGTGGACCGGAAGGAATGAAGGTTAAGATCAGGAGCAGTGAGGTGTGGTTGGAGCACAGGTTGGGAGTTATTTGTCATCACGCTTTTGATGCTTTCATCTTAACTTTGTAACTTGCTGGGCTCAATCACAGTGCTTACCATGTGTACCGAAAAGACTGGGAGAGGCACAATCCGTTTCCAAGTCTCCCTGTTGCATTGAGGGGAAAGGACCTATACTGAGCCTATATCTGACCTGGCATATGTCACTCGATATGCTGGTGCAGATATGCTGGCCCACTTGTCGTGACGGATGGAACAAAGGCTCCATCTGGTTTCTACCCTGACACAAGGGAGCAAACACGGACCTTACACCCCTTTAGTCCCTTGAGTTGCTGTGCAAGCCAGGTGATGATTTACCCCTCTATCTCAGTTTGCCATCTGTAAAGACACAATTTCCCTAGCCTCCTCTGAATTGGTTGTGGAGATTAATTAGGTAACATTTGTAAAGTCCTTTCAAGATGTGTGTGTGTGATTATTGGGTACTTATTTTTCCTGAAGAATTGACATTTATGCTATTTATATTTGGGGATGGGGAGAAAACTAAGATTTAATTAAAAGAGGAGATAAGGTTTAAAAGCAAATTAAAATTTTATCATTAACATTTATGTTCGCCCCTTGTTATATCTGACATCAGTCAGGGAGAAAATGGCATCTGTCAAACTAAAATGAAATGAAAATCTCAGTTTAACAGCTGTAGTGTGGGCCTTTCTATAAACCATGTATTGGATAGGGATTGTGTACTTCATACAACATTCAAAACTAGCTGCCAGAATTCTTGAAATCTATGCAACCTTAACTCAACAGAAACAAAAATGTTCGAATCAAATACTGGTTGGTTTTGTAAAGATGTTATTGAGGATATTGACTATAATATGTGAGCATGCTGTTAAGCCAGTGGTTCTCAAACTGGGGCTGCCGCTTGTGTAAGGAAAGCCCCTGGCGGGCCGGGCCGGTTTGTTTACCTGCCGGGTCCGCAGGTTCGGCTGATCGCGGCTCCCACTGGCTGCGGTTCGTGGCTCCAGGCCAATGGGGGCTGCGGGAAGCGGCGCGGGACAAGGGATTTGCTGGCTGCCGCTTCCCGCAGCCCCCATTGGCCTGGAGCGGCGAACCGCGGCCAGTG